>NC_090265.1:1065168576-1065794826 GCF_040414725.1 Anabrus simplex
TAAACAACAAGCATCAACACAAGCAAACAAGAGAATGGGGCCCTAAATGTGATGAATTCTAATGCTGAAGACTTCACACACACCCAGGCCCCGAGCCATCGGAGTTAACCAATGAAGGTTAAAATCCCCGACTCAGCCGGAAATCGAACTCGGGACTCTCTGGACCAAAGGCCAGCACTCTAACCATTTATCCATGGAGATGGAATATGAACTCGTGTGGTACAGCTCTTTTCAGGCACACCCCATTGGAGGTGAGCTGCATGTACTATTTCAACCACGTACCAGCCCTCCTGCCATTCTTAAACTTCTGGCTGTACCGGAAATCAAACCGGGGCCCCCGTGGACGGCAGATAATAACACTAACCGTCACGCTACGGATGTCTGAAATTAACTCTGGATGACAAATATACTAACACTTTATAATCGAAGATGGTTTCCATCGAATATCGAAAATGGTTAACACTGATCATCGAAATCTGCTAACGTTGAACGTGGAAGTTGTTGGTTTGTTTTCTTTGTTTGAGACAATAAAATTATGTATGGTGACAAGGAAACAAGTAAAAGGGGATTAGAGCAACCCTCGAAAAGCTTCTTTGCTCACATCTTATAAGAGTTGTATATTTTAAAAAATGCAGCAGTATTTAACTTGATGTATTGTATAATCTAAAACTTAAGCTTTACAGGACTTTGATACTCAAAGAAAGAGACGTCTAAAATTCTAACACTCTTTCACCAACACTCATCAAAAGGTTTTAAACAAGCCTCAGCATTTAATTCACGTATAGCTTAATCAATGTTAAAACTAGAAGATGGGTTTAGGAGTAAGTCACAAAGAGTTTAACGTCATATCTTTTGAATGGTTGACTCTACTCAAGAGGATCATGAGGTAAATCAATGAAGAATCTCTAATATCGTAACACTTAAACAAACACTTATTTAATCTATGGTTTTCTGTCGTCGAGTTGTAGATGCCGTAATCCATTCCAAAAAGCTGCACCTATACTGAAAGTTTCCATTTCATTTTTGTGACACCCTCCGCAATAAAATCTTGTATTTTTTCTTTACAAGTTGCTTTACGTCACACCGGCACAGACAGGTCTTATGGCGACGATGGGACAGGAAAGGGCGAGGAGTGGGAAGGAAGTGGCCGTGGCCTTCATCAAGGTATGTTTGCTTGGTGTGATGATGGGAAACCACGGGAAACCATCTTCAAGGGGTGCCGACAGTGGGGTTCGAACCCGCTATCTCCCGAATATTAGATACTGGCCGCACATAAGCGACTGAAGCTTTCGAGCTCGTAGAAATTTTGTAGCATATACAATGGCATGTCATATGGCAAATATCTCCGAAAGTGCATAATATAGTTAACATTTATTATTGTTATTAATCACAAACAGTCGTATCAGCACACAAATTTAATACATTAATCCAAGTCGTGCTGATACGACTGTTTGTGATTAATGGTAATATACAATACTATAATCAGCACTGTTTACTAAGATGGCTTTGATATTTTGTATTGATTATAGTAGTTAATATTGTTAAATACCAGTCACCGGGAACTCGTCAACTGTAATTATTAACACCCAAATGGAAATACTATTTGCTCTAATGTCTCTCTCGTGTCCGCCTCTGTGGTGCAGTGGTTAGTGTGATTAGGTGCCATCCCTGGAGACCCGGGTTCGATTCCCGGCTCTGCCACGAAATTTGGAAAGTGGTACGAGGGCTGGAACGGGGTCCACTCAACCTCGGGAGGTCAACTGAGTAGAAGGGGTTCTATTACCTCCTCAGCCATCCTGGAAGTGGTTTTCCATGGTTTCCTAACTTAATGCCACTGCTGCTTCCTTCCCTCTTCCTTGTCTATCCCTTCAAAACTTGCCATGCCCCCAAAAGGCCCCTGTTCAGCATAGCAGGTGAGGCCGCCTGGGCGAGGTACCGGCCATCCTCCCCAGTTGTATCCCCCGACCCGGAGTCTGAAGCTCCAGGACACTGCCCTTGAGGTGGTAGAGGTGGGAACCCTTGCTGAGTCCGAGGGAAAACCGACCCTGGAGGGTAAACAGATGAATATGAAGAAGAAGATTTACATCTGTATATTATGATACGGTAGTTGTACAATGTAGCCGCCTCTGTGGTGTAGTGGTTAGCGTGATTAGCTGCCACCCCCGGAGGTCCGGGTTCGATTCCCGGCTCTGTCACGAAATTTGAAAAGTGGTACGAGGGCTGGAACGGGGTCCACTCAGCCTCGGGAGGTCAACTGAGTAGAGGCGGGTTCGATTCCCACCTCAGCCATCCTCGAAGTGGTTTTCCGTGGTTTCCCACTTCACCTCCAGGCAAATGCCGGGATGGTACCTCTCTTAAGGCCACGGCCGCTTCCTTCCCTCATCCTTGCCTATCCCTTCCAATCTTCCCATCCCCCTACTAGGCCCCTGTTCACTATAGCAGGTGAGGCCGCCTGGGCGAGGTACTGGTCATACTCCCCAGTTGTATCCCCCGACCAAGAGTCTGAAGCTCCAGGACACTGCCCTTGAGGCGGTAGAGGTGGGATCCCTCGCTCAGTCCGAGGAAAAAGCCGAACCTGGAGGGTAAACAGATGATGATGATGATGATGAGTTGTACAATGTGATAAGAGCAGCATGTTTATAGCTTTAGCGATGCGATGCGAAAGAAATTATTAATACTAATATTAATAATAATAGACCCATAGTACATACAGTCTAATGTATATCCGACTCCTGGTTGAAAGGCGATCTTCGGACGATAAATTCACAGGTTTGATTTTTATCCGGAACACTGATAAAGCCGTGTGACGATAATCCCTCTCAGTAGACACCTTCGCTCACCGTACTTACAACACATTACACTACGAAGTAGCACAGAAGCACGCAATAGTGAATGCATTACTTTACATACGTTTTATGTCGCCGACTCATTGGTTGAATGGTCAGAGTTAAGGCCTTCGGTTCAGACGGTCCCGGGTTCGAATCCCGGCCGGGTCGGAGATTTTAATCGTATTTGATTAACTTTCTGGTTCGGGGACCGGGTATTTGTGTTTGTTCCAACAGTTTCCTCTTCATATTCAGACAACCCACTACACTACCAACCACCACAGGAACACGCAATAGTGATTACATCCCTCCATAGAGGGTTGGAGTGAGGAAGGACATTCGGCCGTAAAACAGGGCCAAATCCACATATGCAACACAGTTCTTACCCACGACCCCACGGGTGTGGGAAAAGCTGTAGAAGAAGACATACGGTTGACGTCAGCTAAGTCATCTAACCGTAAAACTGGGCTTAATTCAAACGAACTGCTGATCCCAAATAATTGTCAAAAGGCCGGGTGGTAAAGGAGAAGAAAACATTTAGTCCACTCAAAGCCATGAGTTGCCTAGGCTTATCAGCTACATTTGCCCGAAGATGTAGGAGTTTCATTTTATTAGCTTGGTGACATCCGCAGCGGTCTTGTCTTCCGCGACCGTGCCCTCTTCCTCGCGCATCAGACAGCACCGCGACCGTGCCCTCTTCCTCGCGCATCAGACAGCACCGCGACCGTGCCCTCTTCCTCGCGCATCAGACAGCACCGCGACCGTGCCCTCTTCCTCGCGCATCAGACAGCACCTAAGTTGGAATTACAATGTTGAATGAACACCGTTCCACCGTCATTCCAGAATTCGAATCCTTGGACTTACTGCGAATCGAAGACGGGGCCTCCGGGTTAAAAGAAAGGAATACGACCCCTAGCAATGACCCTTTACCTTACCCGAAGAATTTTGAATGACTTGAGAACCTATGGTACTCAAATGTGTAAATGTTGTCTGCCTTTTAATTGTACATCCCAAAGGTGCCTGGTTTCAGTCTAACTGGTTAGTGCGCTGGCCTTTGGCCCAAATGGTCTCGGGTTCGATTCACATTAGAGTCGGTGATTTTTACGTTCATTGATTAATTCCAATAGCTCGGGGGCTGGGTGTACGTGCCAACTTCAGCATTAGAATTCATCATACGTAAGGCCCCGTCCTCACAGACACGGATGCCGCCTATACGCTGTCAACTCGAAAGACTTACACTACGTCCCTCCAGAGGCCACACGGGTTTTAAAAATTCACGGAGGTTGGTTGGATCCCAAAATAGTACTACCAAATGTTATGCTATTATAGAAAAACAACAAAAGACAATGGCAGTGTCTAAAATGTGGTGTACAGGCCATGAGGAGAAGTGACGTAATTTGCGATTTGTTTTTCACTCGCCCAGAAAGGGCTTCTACAGCACGTCCAGACGCATTAACCGTGTTATGAATATCATTACTGGGCATCACTCATACCTTAGCAGCTTCTAAATTCTCACGAGACTGAGATTTCACTGGAAATTACAGTCTTTCTAGCCAATGCCAGGAGACATATGCAAATTACTGCATTTATAAAGAGCAACAGGCGGAATTCATACATTACAAAATTGCAAACCGTAATTAGGTAACTACAGATAAAATTCATTTGAATGGGCAATTTATTTGAAACTAGAACATCCCGTCTACCGGTCTAATTAACGAGGGGTGGACTAACACCTTGGCGTGTTAATTGTCGGTGAGCCCTGACACTGGCAGCTGATGGGTCGCTTAATTATAACCTACGTGCAGGTTGAACACAATCTGTAGTTACCTGAAGTTATAGTCCATGCAGGTGGCCGAGTCACCCAGACGCTGCCGTAACGTAGATTAATGATAGTGTCCTATTACTCCCTTCATGAATCCAGAGCAGCTAACCATACTCTGTGTCGTTGAAAGCGTTTTCCTCCGACGAAGAGATCTGGCACAAACATTTCTATAAGGAAGATAATGTAAAATAGGCTTAAGTGAAGAAGCGCACTTTCAGCTAGCTTAAATTCAGTTAAATTCAATCGGCTTAAACCTTAGTACTCTAAGTTCCGGCATTACGATCTACTTTTGACCTAAATGTTGGAACACTTCTAACATATGTTCATTCTAAGAACAAGCACGCGTTAACAGCAGCATATTGTACTCTTGACAATGTTACGTACATAAAGTACTACGTGAAAATGAAAACCTACAACCAGTTTTTCAGTCAATGACCGGGTCAGGGATGGGATGAATGAAGCCTCCAACTCGCGGCGAGAATAGGAATTGTGCCGGCTACCGAGGCCTGTCGCACTCCTCTTGGGCAATGATTAATGACTGACAAATGAAATGAAATTATAGTGGAGAGTGTTGCTGGAATGAAAGATGACAGGGAAAACCGGAGTACCCGGAAAGAAACCTGTCCCGCCTCGCTTTGTCCAGGACAAATCTCATATGGAGTGACCGGGATTTGAACTACGGTATCTAGCGGCGAGATGCCGGCGCACTGCCACCTGAGCCACGGAGACTACATAAAGTACTATGCAACACTTTATACTTTGGCATAGATTTTTCCCCGTCAAGACGCTGAATGTCAACCCACACTTTATCTATCCGCACAGCCAGGAAATCACAAAGGACAGTACGAGGTGTAATAACGGACAATAAACAAAGAAAGACGAAGTGATACTCACTTCTTCTGCAAAACCTTTTCATTGAGATTGCACCTTCACAGAGGTGTTTGATTTGAGACATTATAGATGGAGTATGCACCAAAACTAGGTGCTGCCGAAGTATGGGCATACCGTACAATGTTTGAAAATCGTCTGGATTGCTGGAGTGATCTTTACGAAAATGCTGCGTCGCATGAACAAGAGTGGGCATCTCCACTACCACCTATAAGAATTGCAGTTTACCGCATAAACTTCCAGCAATCACTCCACTCTCCGATACTACCAGCGTTCTCCGACCTCAAGCACATTCTGGACATCACTATTGCTCCTTCAGCCTACCGCCTACGTCATCTCTGACGTCACGCACTTCTCCGACCTTTCAGAAAATCTTCTTCTAGTGAGTTCCGTGCACATTCGTATAAATATGCCCAACCACGCAAGCGGCAAGAGAGTCCACCTTCATCATCGGTGTGGTTGGGGAGTGGTGTTCTCGCTTGTTCTTTTTTCACATATCTGGGAATGTTGAGTACGGACTCTATAATGTGGTAGATTAAGGAGACTTTATACGATTGTACCTGTGTATGTTTCACTTTGCTTTAGGTTCTTCAATGAAAATTGTAAATTCGTGACGTAAATCCATTTATTCATCACTTATTTCGCTAATTGGATTACACATTCGTCTAATGCTGAGTTAATGTTGAATAAACTGTTTCTAAGGACGATCCCTGCTCTCGCGGCCAGGCCCATTTTCTCTCCCGTCCTCTGTACTTCTCTTTGGAATTACTATTTTTTTCTTAAATTTTGTCTACATGTCGTCATCAAATAATGTTTTACATACAGATATGGCCCGGTAAAGTTATTAATCATTTTAAAGTATTTGTGGGTTTGAAGAATTTTCTATTTTGTGAGTTACACTTGTTCCTGCTGGTCTAGGTATGTTGGTAATTATTGGTTTTTGGCTTCTATTATCTCATTAAAAATGTTGGTGGTCATTCACCTGTATTTATTCCTATATAATATAGTTTCTTCCATGGCTAATTTTGTTATCTAAGTACCTGACATGTTTGTAAAGTCATGAGATTCGTTCTACTGTGTTCTCCACTTTTTCCAGGATTAGATTAAACAACATAATCTTATTTTGTTTAACTATTACCTCAGTGGTTTTATGTAAGTTACCCTGCCATGTACCCTCTTCGGAATTCTCTGAATTACCCAGCATGTTTCTATATTCAGGTGTAATTGCACACTTTAGATTATTCTTGAAAGTATTGGCATTTGTATTACGTAAATTTCAATATTACTATGGGTCAACATCAAAATACCTGAGGTGTTCGCTGGCGATTTCTAAATTAAGCTCACTAGCATTACTATCACTTCTTGAATTATATAGGTTTTTATGTACGACTATCTTACTCCACACTTCACAAAAGAGGAGAAAGCTTCAATAGGCACTTCCGCCATGCCATACGTAATAATAAGTAGAGCTTTCTGTGCTTTGATGATGACTGTTGTCTTAAGCGAACTAACATCTAGGTCAGTGGCCCTTCCTGAACACTGTTATCCAGGGGAAATTTCGAAGCAAACGGAGTCAAAGTCCCAGAAGAACATCTTGGCTTGAAAATCACCAGCAGTGCAGGTCCGCTGTTGTGGGTGACTACGAATACACTATACTTCAAGTCATTCTGCTGATCGCAGAGATTCTTAGAGGACATGGTATTTGAAGAAGATACATAGAAGTGAAGAGAATAAGAACATATACATACTAATTCTGTATTTTCAGTGTACTTGTAATGAAGTGAAGAATTTGATTTCTGTGTACGTTTCACTTTCCTTTAGGTTCTGCAATGAAAATTGGAAATGCGTGCCATAAATCTACTTATTCATCAATTATTATTTAGTTTGAACAATCATAAATTGAGAAGAGGGTTGACCTTCTCAATAAAATATATCAAGTAAATAATATTACATCATTCGACTAGTTTCAGTCATTTAGTGGCCTTCTTTAGTCAAATAAAAGTTAAACAGATCATATGATAACTAAGACATATGCATACAAGACAAAGACAATGTTCCTGGAATAATTATAACAATAAATTACACATCATAACAAAAATTATGGTTGTGATCTTCTTGTTATAATATGATGTGTTTATGTTGAGTTAGGACCTCTTGCAAAGAACTAAATCTGGAAATTAGAGCCAGAATGGGAATGAATAAACATATGGTAAAGAAATTAAAAAAGGAGAAAAACTATTTATGCGACTCACTTCTATATTGAAATGTGCAGTATATCTAATGTCTGATGTAGAACAAACAATGACATGCTGGAGGAAGCAGGCAGGCCATGTAAACAAAGGAGTGGATACGAAACCAGCACTGACTTCTTGTAGGAAGCAGGCAGTGTAAATAAACAAATAAATACGAATAAAGTTGTGTAACGTGCCAAACGTTTTTGGACTGCTAATGGTGGAACGAACTTTTGAAAGATTCTCACATATTCATTATTAAGTACAAAATCATTTGTATACTTTTAGGAAGGCCAGCCATTAACTGTACGTATTTACATCAAATTTACATATTAATTGTTGGCAGCTAAATAATCTTTCTGCATATGTATACTTGATCGCATACGAACGGAATACAGAAAACAAAAGGAAGAATTATATCTATATGAAGAGCGTTCTATGGTTTCAAGCTCAGTGTAATGGACAAGACAAACAACCGTCGGCTCAGATTAGAACCCTTGGTGAATTGCATATTCCCAACTCTATTGTTTGGTTCCCAAACTTTGGCCCTGACAGAAAAACAACGATCAAACATCAAGATCTGCACCATTGTCAGAGATAGATAACCAAATTAAATAGCGCACGAACTGGCAAATAACTCCGATGTAGCCAAACAAGCATCACCGACCAAGTGGAAATAGTAATGTGATGATACCACAACAATCAAATTAAGCACGCGTAACTACAATGTGGGACCTACTTAGGTAAGAGGGACCATAGTGATGGTGGTGTTTTTTTCAAAATATTTTTTCGTGGTGTCGACCTCTAGAGATCTTTTGCCACTACTTGCACCATATGTTATGAATATACCTGGTATTTTAGGCTCTAAAAAAATAAGTTTTAGGCACCTAAAATAGGCTTTTAAAGCAAGTAAATAGGCATTTAAAAGAGAAAGTAGGCACTTAAAATATGTTTTAAAAATGTGTGGATGGGCAGGAAATAGACTTTAAAATATTACAATATACACTTAAACTGTAACGTGATACTTTCTTTACTTTAACAAGTAGTATCCCTATTCTTAACCGAATAACTGCAAAATTAAGACAGAATAAAAAAGACATTTAAACAATATAAAAAAGTCATGTGTAAAAAGGAGTTATGGATTATGTGATATATCATTATCAGTACTGATCTAAAATCTTAATACTAAAATCACTGTACACAATTACAACACTGTAGGCATCCAATAACGGTGTAAACGCGAATGGAGTATGTGTTTATTATTTGTGAGGAACATTCCTACAGTACTTTCATTCGTAGTTTGCTTTACAGTACATAACAATAATGTTATCCAAATTTTCCACAGTCAGGCTGTGTCTTTTGTCTGTTAAAATCATTTTGAAAGCAGAAAAAGAGCGCTCCACACTCACAGATGTTAGAGGGGCATAGGAAAATTTACCCACATTTTTCAATTCAATTTCACTTGATAAGTCTACCTTTTCCCCATCCATTACCTGATGTACCCTTTTCAGCACTGAAAAACCTAGGTTCTTGTGCAGTACACTAGACCACTTGTCTCTTATTTTATCCCCTACCTTGCCCTTAGCACTTTATGTTATTCTCAGCTTCCTCAATTACAGAAAATTGCTGTTTGAGACGGTTTCCGTTTTCCTCCATTTTTGTAATGGTGACTGGAGGAAATGAAAAATTTGCCTCAATATAGGCAATGTCTCTCTGAACACTGGAACAATCATTTAACAGCTCTTTGACAGACGAAAAACATGCAGAGTTGTCCGTTAAAGGCAAATTGTCTATCACAGTCATGATTTCCTCAAGATGTTCTGCATAATACAGGGCAGCTTCCATCCAGGAACCCCAACGGGTGATGGTTGGCTGTAGTGGAAGGGGAATAGAGGGAAGTTTCCCTCTAAAGATGGCTATTCTTGATGGAGCCTTACAGAACACTTTCTTTATTGTTGAAATGAGAGTACTTACTGCAGGAAACTCGGCCCTAACTGTTTCTGCGACACTATGAAAGGCATGGGCCATGCAAGTAACATGAATTAAAGAAGGATAGAAAGTTTTGAGGAGAGGTGCAGTGGCAATCATGTAGGAAGCAGCATCGGAGACAAGGAGAAGGACTTTAGAATCATCAGCACTCCCAGGATACAACAATTGCAACCCCTTGTTGATGAAGTATGTAATGCTTTGACTACTGACTTTCTCAAGCTGTTTAGAGCAAAGAAGGTGAGCGGTAGATGCCTGGTTGGGTTCCAGTTTCCTTACTATAAGGTTAGCAATGTACCTTCCCACAGAGTCAGTGGTTTCGTCCACACACAACCATATGCAAGACTCCCCAATATCCTCCCTGATTGACAAAATTACCTCATTGTAACAAATATCTAAGTAGTTTTTATTTAATGTAGATGCTGATGGGATGTGCTGCTTGGTGTATTTCTGTAAAAAATCTCTGAAAACCAGATTATGCATAGCATTTCAGGGGATATTTGCTGCAACTAGGGCTCTACACATATCAGCATAAAAACCATTATGGGTTATAGAAGATACGGTATAGTTTGTGTGAGCAGAGTCTGTCTAATGTTACTTTTCATGGCTGCTTTCGCTTTGTGACTGGCAGTATCTGCATGCTGCTTAAGGTGGCATTTTTTCTCACGTGAAATCTAAACCACAATAAAGTGATGCCAATTAGAGACCAAGATGAGGAATAGAAAAGGTGAGCTATTGAATAAAATTTGTAATTTTGAACTATTTAAATTAAGCCATTAATACTCTAAAGTTAATTAAGAACAAGAACACTACAGTCCCCGAAGGGCGTCGGCTTTCAATAACGGTTGCTGCCCAGCTCATGGCCTGCAGACATTGGGTGGCGTGTGGTCAGCACGATACATCCCTCAGCCGTATTGCCTTGCCTCCGTGACCCCTGCCCACTGTAGCTTCTCAATTACCCTCACGACGCTGGGTCAACACCGTTCCAGACCTCATAGATTTCTGAATTACTGCCAGTACTGGAAATCGAACCCAGGTCGCCTGGACTAGGTCTCTACAATTAATTAGAAGAGCCAATATCAAAACCTTAGTTTTAGATTAACACGAAATTTAAGATATATGCACATACCTGTTTATTGCACTACTGGTAGAAAATAATCTTGCCATCAAAAGTCTCCCTAGAAATTGTACAAGCCATTGTAAACTTAGATGATTTCGTTTTAGGCATGATGAACTATATTCACTTAAACAGATGTTCTTTCACTGGCGACTTGACACAGTATGTCCCTTCATACTACCTGCTCCTTGTTCTTCCTAGATAATCCTCACCCTCCACCCTTCACTCAGCATTCCTTTAGTGACAGTTGTCTGGGAAGAGCACAATTCTGTGAAAAACCCACTCTCTGCTGTTTTGCTCATTCCAGGGATATCCATTGTGTGATTGTAAAAATTACAGAAGTTAAATTTTATTTTAAATGTAGAAAATAGGCATTTTTAGGCACTAAAATAGTAAAATAGGCTCTAAAGGTCCAAATAGGCATTTTAGGGCACTATAAAACTCTATTAATGTAAGGGATTTATCATGAAACGTCAACATATTTTTAAAAAATCATGTTATTTCGTAAGGAACAAAATAGGCATTTGCCTTAAAACCCCAGGTCTAGTTATGAACCTGCGTGTAATTGGAATTGCGGAAGTGTAGAGTGTTGAATGTGAGGAAAGGAACGGGTGGTGGTTATTGTTTTAAGAGGAAGTATAACTAGACAACCATTATTTATATACCACTAATCAGAGAGAAAAAGTGGAAGGGATCCGACACTTCGAAAAATGAAGGTATCGGCCAAAGAAAGACATGGACCACGAAGGGCGTGACAATGAAAGATGCCCTAGCCCTCGGAAACTAATAGTGTCTGGGTCGGTAAAGAACAAGCGTTTACCAAGGGATATCGGATGTGATAGATGAAAGTGAGGAGCTTGCACAAGTAAGTGGAAACATTGCCATAACTCAGCTCAAGGGCTCCGTGTTTGCCAACCCACGCTCCCAAGTTAAGAACTCCTGGGACCCTTTTCAGTCGTTTCCTACGACAGGTAGATGATACCGTGGGTTATTCTACTGCCCCCGCCCAAAGGGGAAAAGGGACCAAAGAAGACCACGACTCGGGAGGTCAGACATGTTTGTGAAAGTGGCAACAAACAGCGGTCAAGGAAGAGGACGGACAACAGTGGAATATAATCGCACAAATTACGTTCTAACAGAAAGATTTTCGAATGAAATACTGAACAGAGTTAGTTTTGTGTCTAATATATGTTGAATAAAAAATGAAAGTATTAATGATTTTATGCCTGAAACTATACAAAATCAAATTCATTCGTCACTTTGGTACCTATGTAGGGCTTACCACAGAAAAGTACTGTTGCACTGTTTCCTTATTTTAATAACAAACTATATTATATTGTGTTAAAATGCAGCCGCTGTTTACTATACACTGTTCTGAATGAGCCTTCTTCGTTCGCATGTAGAAACACTACTGCTTTGCCATCGACGAGGTGCACAAAGCAAAACTTGAAGAACCTCTAAGATATATTTCCACTTGATAATAATTTCTCTAAATTTGGCACCCCTGTTCATTATTTCAAAATTAATTTACTTGTATCAAATAAAATATCATAAATCATGTCGTTTACGTCTGTCTACTGTTTGTTAACTCTTCAGCCTGGAGGCTGATTAGAAGCTCATAAAGGGATTGGCAGTTCGATAATGGCATGATGAGGAGTGAGGCAGTTTACCGTGGCTTTGCTCACCGGACCAGAAAGTGCTATTTCAGCACGACTTGTCCTATGACTGAACACCTTTCATACCATCCAGACACAGTAGTCAAACTCTGAATGGCATTACTTGTACTACCCATACCTCAGCAGCTTCCATATTGTCGACGCTATAAATGAGACTGAGGCTTCGGTGGATGATACATATTGTTCTGACCTGTACCGTGGGACAAATACGAAACTTCTGCCTTCATCTAGAAAGAGAAGCAGATGGAATGTTGTTTATAAAAATATAATACACCGCCATACAAACTTTGATGCAAATAGTTTTTTGAAATTACTGAAAACCAAGCGTAAAAATGAAAATTACGGGAAATGAGCATCAAAGACACGAGGAAATGGGACGTAGCATCTGTGGCACGTTCCGTTTTGCCTATGGTTTCCACACATACCCTGATTATTGTTGAATGCTTGTTCGGGTATGCACTGAAGGAACTCATGAGAAATTGGGGAAATGAAGTCAGATTTCCAGCAGACAAAATAACTATTCCGAGATTTGCGGTTTTTATTTTACAAGTGTATATTTTGAACTGGTGTAGATAATCGCTCTTTAACAAGGTTAGAGAACGGAATACTTTGTATACTCTAGATATTCACATATGTAAATTGAAGAAAGCTATTTTTGACATACATACGTTTACCTTTCCCAATAATTGAAGGCTCTTCTTGAAATTAATGTATATTCCATAATTTTAGCACTATTAATATTTGAAGAATTAATTAAATGAAGAGAACTTAAAAATCATGTTGAAATACAACAAATATTTTCGAAATTATGATTGATATATATAAGAAATTTGGTGTATTTTTGAAATGACCCAGGTGCAATAAATTTTCGTTCAATGTTTTGACACTTATACATGTAGAAGGTGTAGGATTATTTCAAAATATTACAAAATATTCATGGAATTTACCAGCTAGCATTATTAATCGTAATAGTGGTCACACTAACACATCAAAGGTTTTCGACGACGAAAAGGGAGGAAAGGATGGGAAAGCGCTAAGTTTGGGACAGTAACAGCCGTGGCCTTAATTAAGGTAGAGCCCCAGCATTACCATGGAGTGAAATTGAGAAACCACGGAAAACGATATTCATGGCTGCCGACGGTGCGATTCTAACCCACCATCTCCCGAGTACCAAGCCACAGCTACGCGACATTAACCGCACGGCCAGCTCGCTAGGCCAACTGTTATTAAAATGGATCCTACATGTTATGAATGCTATATGACTGTACATGTGTGGAAATATCAAGACAGTCAGATCAAAACTGTTGGACCTAAATCGTTTCATAACGGGAAATCCTGAACTATCTTTGCTTTCTCTGCCCTTGAACATTCTCCAGATATTATGAATATATGATTTAGTTGATATGATTGCTATTCCACACATTGAAAGATCCTGAATAATGAGGATAAAGCGACTGGGATAAATCACCAGCCCTGCAATAGTGACGACTAATCTCATTATAACATTGATTTCGTCCAAGCTGTTTGAGTTCCGTAGGAGATCATGTTTAAACATCTACAACCTGTATAAAAGTCAGACTTCACTGATAGGAATCGAGAGATATGAAAGAGATGAAGCAATCCAGAAAGGAGTAAGGTAGAGTAACATATACATTGTTTGGGGGTATTGTGGCTGTCAGGTTGCATTCGGGAGACAGTGGTTCGAGCCCAACTGTCGGCAGCCCTGAACATGGTTTTCCGTAGTTTCCCATTTTCACACCAAGCAAATTCTCAAGCTGCATAGATGAATTCTACCCTCTCCTAGCCATTCCCTATCCCATCGTCATCATGAGACCTATGTGTGTCGGTGAGACGTAAAGCAAACTCTTCTTTTCTTCTTTTCCTATACCTTTGGTGTCACGGGTGCGAACTGCGTCTCACGTGTGGATTTGGCCCTGTTTTACGGCCGGATGCCCTTCCTGACGCCAACCCTATATGGAGGGATGTAATCACTGTTGCGTATTTCTGTGGTGGTTGGTAGTGTAGTGTTTTGTGTGAATATGAAGAGCAGAGTTTTGGGGCGGACACAAACACCCAGTCCCCGAGCCAGAAGAATTAATTAGAAACGATTAAAATCCCCAACCCGGCCGGGAATCGAACCCGGGACCTTCTGAACCATTCAGTACGCTGACAGTCGGACACGTAAAGCAAATTATAAAACAAAACACCGCCTCTGTGGTGGGGTGGTTAGTGTAATTAGCTGCCACCCCCGGACGCCCGGGTTCAATTCCCGGCTCTGCCACGAAATTTTAAAAGTGGTATGAGGGATGGAACGGGGTCCATTCTGCCTCGGGAGGTCAACTGAGTAGTGGTGGGTTCGATTCCCACCTCAACCATCCTGGAAGTGGTTTTCCGTTGTTTCCCACTTCTCCTCCAGGCAAATGCAGGGATGGTACTTAACTCAACTTCCCTCTTCCTTGTCCATCCCTTCCTATCTTCTCATGCCCCCGCAAGCCCCTGTTCAGTATAGCAGGTGAGGCCGCCTGGGCGAGGTGCTGGTCATCCTCCCAAGTTGTATCCCCGACCCAGAGTATGGAGCTCCAGGACACTGTCCTTGAGGCGGTAGAAGTGGGGTCGCTCGCTGAGTCCGAGGAAAAATTCGACCCTGGAGGGTAAACAGATAAAGAAGAAAAGAAGAAGTTCTTGCTCATTATTGACTTTGAATGTATACTGTTCCATACTTGTAAGTTATAATTTTGTGTTTTGGACATACATGCTTATCCCCATAGAGAGATGATACTTAAGCAATTAATAATTTTCCGTAAAGAAAGAAGAATAAGTAAAAGGGAATCGAACAGGGCCAGGGTGCCGGAGACTGTGCCTACATGCCATGTAAGAAAGTCGTGACGGCCGCAGCCGAGTACGTCTAACTCACTGGTCTTGTTTAGCAAGTGGTTCCGACAACGTCCTTGACAATTTTTTTAAATTTTTGTACAGAACATACGCTAAATGCAGACAAGAGAAAATGAGAAAATGGATTCACATTTCAAGCAGACTTCTCTGAGTTTTGTAGATATTATTTTATTTGAGTTTGCAGAAGATATGGAGAATTTGATGAATAGGATGGACACAGTCTTGGATAAGGAGTAAAAGAAGAAAAGACGTCTTAAAAGAAGGGAATGATGAGTTTTGTGCAGAGCATGTTTACTGTATGGAAGTGAAACATGGATTTTAACATTAACAGAAGCATTCGAAAGTGTTAAAAAAATGTTGAAGGAACAGTAAGATGAGCAGATAGGACCACAATCGAACAGATTTTGGTGGATAAAGGATTTGGAGACATTTTACCCCGGAAAGGGGATTGAAAAACCACACCTCGAGACAGTCATTCATGTACCCTGATGGATCACAACTTTATGTGATGCGTTTAGGCCTACTTGTTGTAGCCCGCATACCAATATGCACATTTCAAAGATACTGTTGAATGGAATTTGTTACAGTCCTACATTCTCTTATGCATTTTGTAGCTCGGATAATAGGGGGCATCGGATACCAGACTCGTACAATCGAAGAATCGATTGTAGTTGATTTAGTAAACACTAGCATTTCGGAAATATTAATTTTATTTACGTAATTATTCAGATAAAATGTATTGTTTCTCAAACTCGTATGTTGTGCATTTAACTTCCACGTAATAATGAGAATTTTAAGTGAAGTGTGCGTACCGAACTTCTATGGAGAATCAAGTTAAGTTGCAGTAAATGTTGGTTGGGATACAACGTGCTGCCTAGATTCTGGAGATGAAATTCATTTGGGGGACTTTCAATTATTCCAGAAGTTGACAACGAAGACACTTGAAATGAGCTGGAAATAACAGTTACAGAGTTTTGTGAAATGCTATTTATATGAGAGTAGTGAAATGAGATCATCTGTATGCTGACGGAAGCAACTCTCCGTGCAGTGGAGGGAACTTCGAGATTTCTGTGTCACATAACTGTGAATGCCGTCAGGGTCTTTCGAGTACGTGTAAACGTAGGTAATTAGTCGGGAGACTCGGAATATATGCTAAACTGGTGGAAATAGCTTAATTCAAGGCTAGAGTAATGGAATCACTTTATCCTAACTGTGTGTTTCGAAGAGAAAATGAAAAACTCGACTCGATAGGAAGCAGTGTGAGTCTACTAGTCTAAAGGTAAACGTGATCAGCTCTCCACACATTCGGTCTAAACCTGACAATGCTGCTCTGCACATTGATGTATAAGCTCACTATGCAAAAGTTTAGGGAGAAAAATTCAATCTCTTCTTTTTTCCTTCTTTTCCTCACTCCGGTGGGGAAACGATGCAAATTTCGTCTCTCGCCAAGACTTGGCCCCTTTACGGCTAGATGCCCTTCATGACGCCAATCATGAATGGAGGAATTCATTTACTTCTGTGGTGCTTGATTGTGTGGTAATGAAGAAGTATTCAGTGGTACAAACAAAAACACGCAGCTGCGAATTAGAAGTTACACCTAAAATCACCTACCCGGCCGATCATCAAACATAGGGCATTTTAAACCGAAGGCTTTGGGGCCGATAACCTTAGATGTTAGGCCCA
The DNA here is from genome assembly GCF_040414725.1 of Anabrus simplex. Lineage (NCBI taxonomy): Eukaryota > Metazoa > Arthropoda > Insecta > Orthoptera > Tettigoniidae > Anabrus > Anabrus simplex. The sequence continues at coordinate 1,065,185,697 of NC_090265.1, forward strand.
TTTAAACAACAAGTATCATCATCCAACTGAAGGCTTCGACGCTGTCCGTTCAGCCAGAGAGCCAGACGTTTTAGCTATATTAACGATGTAGTTGCTAAGGTTGAGAAAGAGATTAAACAATTAAATCCTACTGACAGAAATATTCACAATCTTTGATTGTATCTTGCTATCGGCTTAAGGTCACACTACCATATATACATTTTTGGTGATGCTGGGCAACGAATGGAGTAGGATTGGGTAGAGAGTGGACATGCCTTTATTTCAGATACAGCTTTGGCATTTGCCTGGTGTGAAAATGAGAAACCACGAAAATATACAAGAATCATCAGAGCTGCCGACGGTGAGATTTGAACCTAATGTCTCCCAAACATATGTTCATAGCTTTATGACCCGTACCACGTAGTTAACTCTGTAAGGATACGGCTTTATTATTATTATTATTATTATTATTATTATTATTATTATTATTATTATTATTATTATTATTATTATTATTATTATTATTATTATTATTAACGTAACAAAGTAGCGCAAGTGTTTATTCTGTTTTCAAACTTGTAACGCAATAATATGGTGAAATGAAACCATTCGTTACTGCGTGAAACGATCTTAGTTTGTCGCCAGTAGCGCCGCCTGGGGACTTGTTCTGTAAACTCTGCTTCGCGCTCTGAACTTCTTCCCGACAAGACGTCTGTTGAATTTAGAGGTCCGACAATAGCCAATGTCGGCCTAGGATGTAACTTAAACCCACGTTATTACGCATGAAACGGATAAATCCTGAAATCCTGAAATAAGTAATACCTTACTTCCTTCACATATGTTTGATTCGTTCAAAAAGTAATAGATAATAAAAAATTAAAAATATTTTCTAATTCACTTTTCCTTTTTTAACAATTAGCTTTACGTCGCACCGACGTAGACAGGTCTTATGTTGACGATTGGATGTGAAAGGCCTGGGAGTGGGAAGGAAGTTTTTTTTTTTGCTAGTTGTTTTACGTCGCACCGACACAGATAGGTCTTACGGCGACGATGGGACAGGAAAGGGCTAGGAGTGGGAAGGAAGTGGTCGTGGCCTTAATTAAGGTACAGCCCCAGCATTTGCCTGTTACTCTTATAAAAATGGGAAACCGCAGAAAACCATCTTCAAGGCTGCTGGCAGTGGGGTTGAACCCACTATCTCCCGGATGCAAGCTCACAGCTGTGCGCACCTAACCGCAAGGCCAACTCGCCCAATATTTACTAATTCATAATCAAAATATGTTTGGTTTTGACTACTTTTCATTTATGTTGAGCTGTGCAGTTAGCCACTGAGTCTACGCCTCTACGCGCACGGCCAACTTGCCCGGTTTATAAAGACTTAGAAGAATTCAGAGTTCCTCAACACTCGTAAATAAAGACTTCGAGGAAATTCTCAGTGACGATTATGGCAGCGAGTAGAGCCACGCTGACTACTCGACTGTGACTGACTGACTGAGATATCAGGCTATATTGAGCCCTCCTTATATTCGGTTTGGGGACATCTACGTCACATATGCCGTGAAGCTAGTTATCTCCTGAATCCCTCGACGGATTTTCTTGAAATTCAAACATTGCGACGTTTATGTGATTCCCTTTAAAATGACATGTTGCTCAAGTCGCTACCATAATTATTATAGGAGTTTTAAATTGTTTCTCCGTCGAATGTTCGGGAAGGTGGGACGCTTGAATCTAGAACATACGAGTTCAGGCCAGCTACACGTGGCATGACAGGCGGGTGATCTAACTAGCCCCTGCAGCTACGTCACACATACAGCTGTCCTCAGCTTGCTCGCTCGTCCCGCTGAATGTAAACAAACCAGGCTTGCGCGGAGTAATACGTGTGATGATTAAATACAATTAACTCTCAAAAATATGCATGTACAGGTCGTAACCGGTACAATATACACTAATATCTTGCACATGTCGGAGCTGATTTTGTGCCATTCCTGAAGAATCACGATTTTAAGTTCCTCCTTCGTATGCACACGTTGCCTACGGATATTCCTCTAACGTAGCCCAAAGATCTTCGATGGGATTTTCATCCGGAGACTTTGGAGGTGTTCTTAGCTGCTTAGGAATATTCCAGATCAACCATGTCTTATTCATATCAGCAGAGTGTTTTGGGTCATTATCATGCTGGAACATATAAACAGGTGGAAACCCCATTTTTTCGGCACTCTGCTTACCGTTTGCCCTAGGATTGCATTATAGCCCTCCTTGTTCATTATTCCGTCAATGAAATATATGTTACTCACACCTCTGGCTAACATACAGCCCCAAAACATTACAGAACCACCACCGTATTTTACAGTTGGGAGTGTATTTTGCCAATTCATTGTCCCTACAAATTTTTCACCATATTCTGTGGATGCCATCTGACCCGAAAAGGTTCATTTTTGTCTCAGTGTACCATATAACGTCAGTCAGGAATTTTTTCTCTTTATACACATGCTCCTTAGCGAATGACAGTCTAAGCCGTCAATTTTTTCAACTTACGTATGGCCTTTTTCCATGGAATTCTTCCATAGTACCCATGGCGATACAGTATCCGACGGTGGTGAAGTTGCTGATCTTCTTTCCAGGTCGTTCCTCCGTGAGTTGCATCAGTACTGGTGTACTTAATTTGGAATCTGACTTTAGCAGCCGAACAAAAAATATTATTTCCTTTCAGTTAAACACTTTCTCTTGGGTTTCCTTGGAGTGTTCTTAATACTGCTGTCTCTATTTACATTTATAAACCACATATTTCACCGAAAAATGTGTTCTATTGACCAGCTGTCAAATTTTTCGTAATGAAAATCCTTGAAGTGGCAGTTGATATATAGTGTTCTTAAGCTCCGTACTTAACTCTGCACTCCTGCCCATGTCCACCACAGATACATTAGGAAGGAGACTAACACACTTGACCAGTCGTATGCCGTCACTGAGACTTTTCCGTGCATCGCAAGTAAACGGTGCGCATCATCCTGTCCATGTGTACGAATACAACTGGTACACCCGTTTGTCGATGCCGGCATATTCCTATAAAATCTTCCCGCCTGTATGTAGATAAGTGTGGTTTTGACTAACGAATTATCATTGACAAATCATGTTTCTACCCGTAATGTACGTTTTATTTCAGTTTTTCAATCGTTACTGTGAATATACGAAACTTGATAATAAATTGAAGCCTGTACGAATAACAGAGACACATACTGTAGCTCGATGAAACTTGAACCATATATAGGAAGAAATGCTACGGTATGGTACGATAGGCAGTTGAAAGGAATACGCGATGAGACAAACAGAAATTACTCTTTTATACAGAGAGAAAAATGTACACGTAAGTCACTGCGGCTCATGATGGTCCCCTGGACACCAGAAAAGAAGGGAGATGGTTTTAAAAGGGTGCATGATCAATACGGACAGCGATGCATGCTCTGCAACGTGTTCACATGCCGGTCACAAGATTGGTAAGGAGCTTTGGTGGTAGCGCGTTCCATTCCTCCACTAGCGCGGTTGATAACTTGTGGATGGTCGTTGATTCATGTGGACGAGCTGCAATACGTCTGACCTACATGTCCCACATGTGATCGATAGGATTTAAGTTGAGGGAACCGGCAGGCCAGTCCATTCGCCGAATACCCTCTTGTTCCAAGACCCCTCCACCTGTGCTGTTCGATGCAGCCATGCATTGTCATCTATAAAAATAAAGTCCGCGCCGAATGCATCTCTGAAAAGACGCACATGGGGGAAAGAGTACACTATCACAATAATGTTGACCAGTTAGTGTGCCCCATTCAAAGATTTGGAGGTCGGTACGCCCATGCAACATTATGCCTCCCCACACCATAACACTTGAGCCACTAAAATGATCATTTTGGACAAAGTTCCTGGAAGTATTACGTAGTCCCACCTCTCGCCAGATGAGGGTACGTCTAAAATCACTACTCAGACTGAATCTGATCTCATCTGAGAAGAGCACGCGACCCCAATCCTCATCGGTCCAGACCTGATTCTCTTGGCACCATCGCAAAAGGTGCCGCCGATGTGCGGGTGTCAGCGGAAAACAACTTAATGGTCGTCGGGCAAACAGACCACCCCCGTGCAGACGCCGTGCCACTGTGGAGCGTGAGATTGGGTGCTTCCATTCCTGTTAAATATGGTTTCAATTTCACCCCTCTGTTAGACGTGAGCCTCCTCTTGCCGTTTGCACAATGTAGCAGTCTTCTGCTGCTATAGTTGACCGTGGTCGACCCCGTCCCCCCTCCCTCGGGTAGCAGTGCCCGTGGTTCAGAAAGCTCTCCATGCACGTGAAACAATGCTTTGAGCAATACCAAACTCATAGTCTACATGCGTCACACGTCGTCCTTCTTCCAGTTTCCCGATGATTCTTCCCCGTATGAAGTCATCCAAATGTTGTCTCCGGACCATGTTACAATGAATAACACCACCACAGTGCCCCGTAACAGCTCGCTGATTGACTCACACTGTCTTGTCTGGTTCCATCAACTGCCTCGTTTAGTGAGGCCAGCACCATTTGGCACTGTAGCCGCGCTGACCTCACGTCAGGTTTCTGTGCACGTGTGGGAGACCTTTGGCAACATGTCACCGCACTTTCATTCATTTCCACCGAGTAGTTGATGTGTTATGTTCCTTCATCTATCTCATAGCTGCCTCTGTGGATCAGTGGTAGAGTGTCGGCCTCTGGATCCCAAGATAGCGGGTTCAAACCCGGCAGAGGTAGTCGGATTTTTGAAGGGCGGAAAAAAGTCCATTCGATACTCCATGTCGTACGATGTCGGCATGTAAAAGATCTCTGGTGACACATTTGATGTTTACCGGACAAAATTCATTAAAATCTCAGCCACAGACGCCGAAGAGCGATCCGGTTTACTCTGTCTGCCATCTACTGGGCCTAGAGTAAAACGGAACGTCGAAATTGACAAGCAGAGAGTCAGATGGCGTCAAATTGAAATGTCTGCCCACGGTAGCTGAGGCCATACGATTATTATTATTATCATCATCATCATTATTATTATTATTATTATTATTATTATTATTATTATTATTATTATTATTATTATTATTTATCTATCTCATCCTTAAGTTCTGCACAGCAGCGTATATGTGTGTTTGTTTGATTGTGCGCGTGAGCGGGCGAGAGAGAGAGAGAGAGAGAGAGAGAGAGAGAGAAACAGAAACAGAGGCAGTGCCCCGGGTTCACAGTATTGAAGGAGTCTAATGTTATTGTTAATATTATTTCTTCTCTTTTTTATTTTTACTTCTCGTATTATTATTATTCGTCCGGCTTTATTGTGTAGTGGTTAGTGATTAGCTGACACTTCCTGAAGTCCAGGCTCGATTCCCGGCTCTGCCACGAACCTTTTAGTGGTACGTGTACTGGAACAGGGTCCACTCAGCCTCAGGAGATCAACTGCGTAGAGGGGGTTCGATTTCCACCTCAGCCGTCCTCAAAGAGGTTTTCCGTGCCTTCCCCACTTCTTCTCCAGGCAAATGCTATGATGGTACCTAACGTAAGGCCACCCCCGCTTCCTTTCCACTTCCTTGCCTATCTCTTGTAATCTTCCCATCCCCCACAAGGCCCTGTTCAGCATAGCAGGTGAGGCCGCCTGGGAGATATACTGGTCCTCCTTCCCAACGACCAAATGTCTCACGCTTCAGAACACTGCCTTTGAACCGGAAGATGAGGGATCCCTTGCTGAGTCCGGGAAGAAACCAAGCCTGGACGGTAACATGACTAAATAATTATAAAGATTATTATTATTATTATTATTATTATTATTATTATTATTATTATTATTATTATTATTATTATCAGTCCCGAGTGTATCCAGCTTTCACTCCCGTACAGCAAAGTCGGTCTGAAAACAGACCAATGTAAAGAGAGTTTCGTCCGGGGGATGACTTCTTTCTTACAGAATACCGATGATCGCAACTGCTAGCTCACTGCAAGAGCTTTGGTGCACTTTGATGATGATAATGATTATGAACATGATGATGATGATGATAATTATGATTGTTGTTTAAAGTTGCCAAACATCTAGGCCATCGACCCTGTGCACTATGATTGAGTTTCACTGAGTATTCTGTACCATCATCCTTAGAGAAAATAACTTGCACATACTTGTTATGAACGAGCGGTTCCAGTTTTGTTGTCCCGACCGGACACTCAATGTATCTTACCTAATGACTACACTTAAGCCTTGGAAATGTTAATTTCCCTAACATACTCGCTATCTGGAGTTGTCCGACTCCTTGGATGAATGATCAGCATTGAGGCCTTTGTTTCGGAGGGTCCCGGGCTCGATTTCCGGCCAGTTCGGGGATTTTAATCGCATGCGATTAATCCTTCTGGATTGGGGACCGGTTGCTTGTGTTTTTCCCAGCACTATCCTCTTCATATTCAGACAACATTACAGACCACACTTCCAACCACAACAGAAATATTCAATGATGATTACATCCCTCCAGATAAGGTTGGCGTCAGGAAGGGCATCCGGCCATAAAACAGGGCCAAATCCACATGTACAACAACGTGTGGGAAAGGCGATAGAAGAAGAAGAAAAGACTCGCTGTATGGAGCTGTAGGAATTTAAAATTTCCTTCAGAGGTCTAGTTAAGGAGAGTTATTATCACGCTCTGTTAGGTCTGTAATAGTCACCAACGCTTTTCTAACTGTGAGCTTTATCGGCAACAACACTGTTTGAAATATTTGTGATTATCTTATTATCATCTGCCTTTTCGTTGGGATTGCAGATGTCGCCTTAGGTCGGGTACTGTAGTTCAACAATCTACAGAAGAAAGTTGTTTGGTCTGCGCACAGCCCACAGCGCTCGGCGCTATTAACATTAATGCACATATCATGTAGCATTATGACCACTCTTGTGCCAGCTACTATATGGGACATTAATTATTACTTGTGGGTCACAGATGACGCAGCCTCAGGTGGTCTGGCTTCAGATAAACTGACAGTTAAGCCATAATAGAGGCTAATTGACACTGGACGAGATTCTGAACTACGTCCACAGTACGCATTTAAACACAGGACACAAAAGCTGCCAGTTGGATACGAGCAGGTTTTTATGCGTTATGACATCACTTTAATTGATACTAGAGTTGTGAACAGCCCGAGACACATAGTAGCTCTTTTCCCACGAAAGAGGGATGTAATGAAAACGGATCAATTTGCTGGCAGCTTATAGTTATTTGTCAAAGTGCACAGTACATGCAGTTATAGCTCATTAAATGAATTTTTACAGCCACTGTTCAGTTTACTGGTCACTGTCACCTTTATGCTCATGTACAGTACTTGGTAAGGCTGTAAATTTTGTAGAGTTCTGACGTTTATAATTGAAATCAACTTCGTCTGGGAATGGGAGTCTGTGCCGATCCCGCGACCTAGGGGTAGCTTGATTGCCTCTCATTCGGAGGCCCCGGATTTGATTCACGGCAAAATAAGAGATTTTAACTGGATGTGAAAGCTAATTCCAGATCCACTCTGTATACGTGATTACAATTGAGTAGCTGCCTGATTGTGAGATAGCGGCTCGTGTCTTGAAAGCCAAGAATAATGGCCGAGAGGTTTTGTCGTGCTGACCTTACGTCACCTCGCAATTTGCAGGCATTGGTGCTGAGCAGCGGTCGCTTGGTAGCCCAAGGCCAATCACGGCTGTAGCACAATGGGGTAAAAAGTAAACACAGCCTAACTACAGTAAAGTTCCTCTCAGTGATTGTGGAAAAGCAGAATCTCTCTTCACTCCAGTTTGCATACTTACAAGTTATAAACTGAATAACTGATTAACTAGCAGATCATTCTGATATACACAGGTGGAAAACGAATTTCCCAAACCAAGGATGAGTTGTGCTAGAGAAACGAAATTCGGGAGGAGTATTTGCACATCTGAAAAATTATGCCTATTCGAATTTACGCGCTAGTTGACGAAGAGTGATGCCACTAGTGCCAATTTAACCTTGAAAAACCAAGCGTTGACTTCACGTAATTGGAAAACGACCAGGAAAGAAAGACAAAGTAATTCCAAATGTAACATCAAATCACCCAATAATTCTCTGCTCAGATAAAGATTCCCTTTCTAGCAAACTGTTGCGTGACGAAATATCAAGAACGGATTTAAGAGTGCTTATTATGTATGAGAGATCATGTTAGTTATCCACAACGACTTTTCCTTCCCTGCTTGGCTGCGTGGCTCGGATGATGATGTACCGGCTATCTGACCACCAGTTGGCAGCTTAGATCCTGACTCTCACCGTTGGTGGCCTGTTCTCAGTAAATTTTCTGGCACGTAAAATAAATCTGCGGTACAAAATTGCTGGTAACTCAGTTTCTCCGAAATCCGTCAATTATTATTATTATTATTACTATTACTATTATACTTTCAGTATGTCACGATATTACAATTGGTATTCGTACTTCTTCGGTACCAGATAAAAATTGTTATATTATTTTGTAATCTGGTACTTACAAAGAATTGGAGCACTTACCATTTAAGATGATGTGTTAACAAAATTGTTTTGGATTTATATATGTTAAATTTAAATGTTATAAATTCAATTGAGCCGTTTCAGTTTTCCATATGTAGACCATGATTGTTACGAATTTCTCATTGGTTATGTAGATGGTTCCTACGGATGTTTTGGGAACCTCTTAGTGTGTATAGACACACTTCCATTATCGAAGTGTGTCTTCTCGTAAGACCCCAATTAGAGTATGGTTCCAATGAATGGGACCCACACTAGGACTACTTGATACGAGAACTAGAAAAGATCCAAAGGAAAGCAGGACGTTTTGTTCCGGGTGTTTTCCGACAAAGAAGAAGTGTCAGGACAATAATACAAAACCTTAGGCTGGGAAGACTCGGGAGTACGGAGACGAGATGCTCGACTAAGTGGTGTGTTCCGAGCGGTCAGTGAGAGATTGAGTAGAGCTTTCAAAAGTATGAAATGTAATATGAAGATAAAGTTGGAATTCAAGGGGACAAATTGGTGCAAATATTCATTTATAGGACAAGGATTAAGTGATTGGAATAAATTATTAATGGAAATGTTCGATAAATTTCCAAGCTCTTTGAACCATTTGAGAAAAGGCTACGTAAACAATTATTGATATGGAATCTGCATCTGGGCGACAGGCCTAAATGCAGATCATTGATGATTGTCCTGATGACTGAGTCATCAAACCTACAGTATTACTTCAATGTGGTGGTGTAATGCAATGAACGTTCCATCTCCAAGAACTTCCGGACTATGTGGCAGGTGGCTATGATGAGTGGTTTTCGTGGTTCTGTACAGCTAACATAAATTAAACCCGTGTACTCGTGCTGAGGTGCTGCAGTGGTTTCCAGGTACATTCCCAACGGAGGCAACCTACGTATACCATTTTGTAAAATATATAAATCCTCCTGTCATTCTTAAATCTCTGACAGTACTGGAAATCGAACCCAGGCCCTCAAGGACGGCAGCTAATAGAGTTAACCGTTACGTTACGGAGGTGAACACTTTGTAGCAGATGAAGTGCAGACTGGGAATTTTAAGACTGTTATGCAACGTCTTTTGAATCAGACCATTGTACAGTATGACTATTGACACTGAGATAACTTTCTTGGCCCTCCATATTGCTTTAATTTCCACTGGCACATCGATGTAGGCACTTAGATATTATTTTCTTTGTTTATTGCCTTCACGTTGTACGAACTAGGCCATGTAATTTCTATAATGTAGCAGGTTTCCTTGTTCTCAAGTAGCATGATGTCTGGTATATTACAAGGCATTGCCTTGGTTTTATTTTATTTTTGTTATAGTACTAGTATTTTATTTTCTCCTGTCAACTCCAGGGTGGTGTGCGCGTCTCATTACCTCTCCCGCAACTGAGGATCGTGATCTCCGTGGAGGCTATTGTTCAGTTATCTCCATTTCTTGTGGTCCTCATCACAAGCGCTGCACCAAAGCGGTAGATATAGCCTTCCTGTAATAGCTTGTGTAAGACAGTATCATAAGGAGAATACTATTAAAGCTTCAGTGAATCTTCATAAATTTTACTGTTGCTAGAGTGTAACAAAATATGTGTACTGCAAAAGCTTTCATGCTTTAATCCTTTTTCATATGCTTTACTAAACTAATTTCGATCAGGTAACATGGATTTTGTTGGCTACGTCGCATTACCGCATGATATATTGATCAACTAACGCTGTGGAATGTTCTCACTGTGTATGAGGTGGCTCATTAAGATTCAGAGCTAGAAGGGACTTTAGAACAAGCTGAGATTCAATTTCCGTCCTGCTCTGTGCCAAGAATAAGTATAGTGCTCTTGCCAGCAGCGTTGTATGACATTGTCATAAGAAGTACATTACAGCTACACATTCACGAGGAATACCTGTCGCCCAATACACGTATGAAGTCTTCCTATGTCTGAGAAAATAAACTGGAAAATTATGTACAAGAAATATTGGGTGTGCTTGCCTGTATCATTTGTAAACAGAGAACTCGAAGAAAAATTGAGTAGTGCATTTCCACCCTAAAAACATTGTTGAAAAACGCAAGGAAACGTAAAAAACAAGGCACATGGAGCCATGATCGGGTATGGTACAACTTTTAAGGAATTACATATTTCTGGTCTGGATTCCTCATGGCAATCGATAATATTCAACTAGTGCAATGTATGTGGGTGAAATACTAAAAATATTTTTGAAGTGGAAATAGCACCTTTTTAATCGACACTCCTCTGTTTGCTCAGACATATTTTATTAGTTTCGGCAGGTATGGAATTACCTTCACATTCCTGATCATCAATTTCGTAATTGAGACGTCGTTGCAGTTAGGGTATTAAAGTCTTTATTCGAGTCAAATAATAATAATAATATTAATAATAATAATAATAATAATAATAATAATGGTAATAATAATAATGGCGTATGGCCTCCGGAGAGGCCTGGCGTAGGTCCTTTTATAGAATACTAGTAGGCGACCTGCATGCCTAGGAGAATGGGGTCCTAAGTAAGATGATTTCTAATGCTGAAAAAATCTCGAACACTCAGAACCTGAGCCAGACAAATCAATCAGTTAAAGTTAAAATCACCTACCTGACCGGGAATCAAACCTGCGATCCCCTGGTCCAATGATCAGTGCGCTAAACACGTAGACATGGAGACAAACGTCGAGTCAAATGAATCAAAAGATCAAAATAGAATTTGATTATTTATTATATTACAAATTATTGCATCAGTAACTAAAAGAAAGTGAAGAGACAGGAATAATTTGAAATAGTTTAACACTATAATGACCGCACCGGTCATTTTGATTTGATTTCTACATAAATTACACAAATTTTATTTGAACTCGCGTATATTCAACGATTTTTAAGGAACCACAGCAATGAGCGTTCAATCAATATATGTCGTATATACGGAGAATTATTGACGTTATTACCTCCAAAAACCGCTGCCGGTCATAATGACCGATTCATATTTTGAGAGTTAAATGTTTCGAAACTTCGCCATATATGATACCCAGGAGACCGCGACAATAACAACAGTCATGCCGCCTGTCCTTAGCTACAACAATGAGTGTTTCATGCCACCTGTTATCACAGCTGCCTCCTTTTTGTGTGGGAATGTACTGTATATCACAGTCGAGCTAGACATCTGTTGTTCCATGAAATTCAGCACTTTACGTTTTAGATCAGATGACGAGATATTGCATTATTTATCGTCTTTGCCAATATAGAGTTCGAAGGTTAAGAAAATATTTACTGTTATGAAATGGCTGTCGTAGGTGATGTTGATTATGCCCTTTCTGCATCCCATCCAAACGAATCACCTGAGTCAGAGTCCGACTCGTTGGCTGAATGGTCAGCGTATTGGTCTTCGGTTCATAGGGTCCCGGGTTCGATTCCCGGCCGGGTCGGGGATTTTAACCTTCATTGGTTAATTCCAATGGCCCGGGGGCTGGGTATTTGTCCTGTTCCAAACATATCTGCAACTCACTCACCATACACAACACTATATTCCGCCACAATAACACGCAGTTACCTACACATGGCAAATGCCGCCCCCCCTCATCGGAGGGTCTGCTTTACAAAGGCTACACTCGGCTAGAAATTGCCACACGAAATTAATATTCTTACCTGAGTCAGACGATAGTGAAAATGATGAGAGGGATATAGTTCAAGTAGAAGTGATATCCTTCCACAGCAAGCTCAAGTCAAATTCAAGAGAAACGTGGAATCAGATATAAAACGTATACCCTCATGACTAGCTGCACTAGTCATATTACAAACTAGAGGTACTGTTTTCTCTACCCACATCAATGACAGGACAAATGCAGCTATCAGAGCCATCAACAACACACAGAATTTGATTTTGTCTATCAAAACAGCCCTGAAGTTATTTGACCTCAAAGTCTCACCCGTCATCACCTATGGTTAAGAAATTCTATGACCATATCTAAAAATGAAGCAGTTCGGGCAACTAGGAAAAGTGAAAGCTACTTTTCTGAAAAAACAAAAGCAGTATGTGTGTCGAAGTATACGCCTTCAAGGCTTGTGTATGAGTTAACTCGTGAACCTTTCTAATTAGAGGACCTCCGTTATCACCTACCGCTACCAACTACACCAACATATCTACAGTTCGTAGAGAAATTAAGAGCAAAGAAGAAAGACATATGGAGCGAATTTTACTTGACGGACACAATGATTTACAAAGACTTGCAAGGAGGAAGATAAGAGCTCGGACACTTGGTTACACGATTTGCAATACATGGATATTAATATAAGTTGTGTAAAACTAAGAAATTCCATCAACCTGATCCGGACTGTGTATGTGAACGTTGTTGTAAGAGCTGTGAACGTTATCATACTATGATTTGTACTTGTCAGCACGAATCGCTTACAGACTTCTGCAAAGATGACTAATGCTATGTTATTAATATAAATTTATTTTGGCCATTGGCTGCAATAAAATACATTATTATTATTATTATTATTATTATTATTATTATTATTATTATTATTATTATTATTATTATTATTAGCTGCAGTGCCCGTTGTAGACGGGATGATCACATACAATGTACATGACTACATTTTTCGCACTCCTCATATTGTTCCACAGATTCTGAGGCACATACATGAGCATGCATCTCCCTGTCAGCGACTTGTCGTGACGTACTCGCTTCCTTGCTCTCTGGCGTCTTTTGCAGTTTCAACTTTTTTGTTACATTATTTTGTTTTATTATTATTATTATTATTATTATTATTATTATTATTAATCGGTTTACCCTCCAGGGTCGGCTTTTCCCTCGGACTCAGCGAGGGATCCCACCTCTACAGCCTCAAGGGCAGTGTCCTGGAGCTTCAGACCCTGGGTCGGGGATACAACTGGGGAGGATGACCAGTACCTCGCCCAGGCGGCCTCACGTATATGGTGAACAGGGGCCTTACGGGCGTATGGGATGATTAAAAGGGATAGAAAAGGAAGAGGGAATGAAGCGGCCGTGATCTTAAGTTAGGTACTATCCCGGCATTTACCTGGAGGAGAAGTGGGAAACCGCGGAAAACCACTTCCAGAATGGCTGAGGTGGAAATCGAACCCACCTGTACTCACTTGACGTCCGGAGGCTGAGTGGACCCGGTTCCAGCCCTCATACCACTTTTCAAATTTTGTGGCAGAGCCGGAAATCGAACCCGGGCCTCCGGGGATGGCAGCTAATCACACTAACCACTACACCACAGAGGCGGACATTATTATTATTAGGTATTATTATTATTATGATTATTATTATTAGGTATTATTATTATTATTATTATTATTATTATTATTATTATTATTATTATTATTATTATTATTTCTAATATCTTAAATAAAAGAAAGCCAAGTATCGGGTTAATATTCAAAAAATACTGACAGATGTAAACAGCTTTTAAACGTTGCAGAAAGGATCTCCATAGCGACTGTCTTTACATTCTATAGAATTTTCTCGGACTTTCACATGTCTGCTACTGATATTTAACTTATTTTTCCCTGTATCGGAAAAAGTTATAGAACAGCAATTTAGCCATGGGTATGTTTGTGTGAAGTGAACTGTAAGAGAGGTATATCGAGTCAAGGCCCTTTGCGAAGTTAACTACCTGGTGAAATTTTTGTAACACTATTCTTTTGTCGGAAAATACCAAGAACAAATCATGCTGCTTTTCTTTGGATTTTTCTATTTCTCGAATCAACTAATCCTGGTGAGGGTCCAATTTAAATTATCTTAAAACCATTTTCCCGTGATTCACGTACACACGTACATATAGCCAGAGATGGCGGAAAATTTGAAATGCGCATTTCCTTGTTACTGTGGGTACGACTGATACAGAAACACCATTCTATTTTAATTTTGAGCACTGTGCAGACAAAACTCTTATTTTATATACGGTATATAATCGAAATGAGAAATTCGAGGTGGTGGCTGTTTAAAATTGTAACATGGTATACTATTGGCCTGTTTAGACATTATTCTACAATTTATGGTGGTGGCTGTTTAAAATTGTAACTTGGTGAACTATTGGCCTGTTTAGACATTATTCTACAATTTATGGTGGTGGCTGTTTAAAATTGTAACTTGGTGTACTATTGGCCTGTTTAGACATTATTGTACAATTCATGGTGGTGGCTGTTTAAAATTGTAACTTGGTGTACTATTGGACTGTTCAGACATTATTCTACAATTTATTGGACTTTCTAACCATAAAAAATTGAATGAAAATACCACCGGTCAGAATGACCGATACGATCCTTCTACACAGAAATGTGATGCCTGTCCTGTTAATGTTAATAAAAAAAATTAATACATAGAAAGTTAGAAACTACGATTAGAGCACGACATAACCTATTAGAATGGACATAATGAGAGATAAGAGTGGAAAGCAGGACATACCTATCTATATAATATTATAGTGTTTGTCTGTGTGCGCGCGATGCCCAGCAAAATCTACAGCACGTAGAGATCTGAAATTTTGAACATAGGTAGATGGAAAGGGGTCCGAATGCACCTCGAAGCCGGAATTTTCATTTTCGTTTTCGTTGGTGAGTTATGAACGAAAAACCATCGGAAAACGTGCGTTGGGATATGACAATCCAACGTGCTGTCACCAAGATTAAATGCATCGAGTCGCTGTCGCTAGGCAACGTATATAAGATAGGTAGAGAACACAATATTCAAGGAGCCATTTTACGTCCAGGACGGAGGAAGCTGTTTTTGGTCTTGTATGGTGTGAGGGCATATGACGGTGTTGATGATGATTCGTCCGTCGGATCGGGACGTTAAGTCTTGAGCTATTTGAGAGGAGTAGCATATGTGCCGGCGCCGGGTTTCATCCTCTTCATTCTTTCTATCATATATCATGTCATTCATGTCTTTCAACAAGCAACTTTTACAAGAATTACCCGAAGTTCTACACAGTTACAAGTCTATCGACTACACGGCAGAGCTTCGAAAGACTTGGAGTCACCTTGAGTACCCTCGAACATCTTAGAGCGGACGATTGTGGCACCAATTATCCCTCTTAAGAATAAGAATCCTGCCCTCTGCAATGAACACGACTCTGAAACTGATGACTAATATTATTGAAGCCATTCTCATGATTGGACATGCTGCGAGCGAAGTAATATTCATTCCACGGATTCGAATAATTTCTTCGGATATACAGTTTAAGTTTCTGCCGTGTTCAAAATTCAATTTATCTATGTAATAATAAAGCAAGAATAATCTTCTTCTACCGAGCTCGATAGCTGCAGTCGCTTAAGTGCGGCCAGTATCCAGTATTCGGGAGATAGTAGGTTCGAACCCCACTGTCGGCAGCCCTGAAAATGGTTTTCCGTGGTTTCCCATTTTCACACCAGGCAAATGCTGGGGCTGTACCTTAAGGCCACGGCCGCTTCCTTCTCACTCCTAGCCCTTTCCTATCCCATCGTCGCCATAAGGCCTATCTGTGTCGGTGCGACGTAAAACAACTAGCAAAAAAATAATCTTCTTCTTACTATATATTAAACTGGATGTATGCATGTATGTGTGTGTAAATGACACATTTCCTCCTAAACCACTGGAGCAATTTCATCCAAACTTGGTACACTTATGACTTACTATCTGGAGACGAGCACTGTGGGGGTAAGCCATTCGTAGCCCCCTTAGGGGTGAGGGTTCAGGGGGGAGGGAAGGTATAAAAATAATCGAAAAAAGTGCCGAATTCACAGTTTTCGGGGTCGCTGAGATGAACAGTGACACTCCCCATTTTTCAAATGTCAAAGTTCAGCTCCCTTTCGCATGGGGTGCGAGGGGGGAGTGATATATAAAATTAAACGAAAATAATGTCGAATACATAGTTTTCGGGGGTCGCCGAAGTGAATTGTATACTCTGGATTTTTAGTATCATGAGATAAACAACGTGGGGGTAAGAAATCTCAGGAACCCTTAGGGGCGGGGGGGCGGCAAGGGGGGTCAGGTAAACAAGTTAACGAAAATACTGTCGAATCCATACTTTTTGGTGTCGCTGAGATGAATAGTGACACTCCGGATTTTTTTAAGTTCAACCACCTTTGGGGTGGGGGCAAGGGGGAGTGATATATAAAATTAAACGAAAATAGTGTCGAATACATAGTTTTCGGGGTCGCCGAGGTGAATTGTACACTCCGGATTTTTATTATCAGGAGACAAACCACGTGGGGGTAAGACGGCCCAGGAATCCTTAGGGGCAGGGGGGGGGGCGAGGGGGCTGAGATATAAAAATCATCGAAAATAGTGTCGAATCCATACTTTTCGGGGTCGCTGAGATGAACATTGACACTTCGGAATTTTTTAAAGACCAAGTTCATCCCCTTTCGTGGTGGAGGGCGATGGGAGTGTGATATATAGAAATAATAGTGTCGAATACATAGTCGCTGAGGTAAATAGTGACACTCCGAATTTTTATTATCAGGAGATAAACCACATGGGGGTAAAACACCCCAGGAACCCTTAGGGGCAGGGGGGTTAAGGGGACTGAAATATACAAATCATCGAAAGTAGTGTCGAATCCATACTTTTCGGGGTCTTTGAGATGAATAGTAACATTCCCCTTTTTTAGAAATCAAAGTTTAGCCCCCTTTAGGGTGGGGGAAGGGGGAGTGAAATATAATAGTAATCGAATATACTGCCGAATCCATAATTTTCCGGGTCGCTGAGATGAATAGTAACATTCCGTATGTTTAAAGTCTAACTTCAGCCCCCTTTGGCATAGGGGGTGAGAAATGGTGAAAAAATAAATTGTCAGAAATGACCGAGATAATGGACGTGTGTATGTTCCAGTATGACTTTCAAGTATGACTTACTACTTGGAAAACGTACTGTGGGAGTAAGACGCCCCTAGAACCACTAGGGAAGCGGGTAAAATATTATCTACCCTAATAAATGGAAGTCAAATTCTCATAATTCTCTGAGGGGTACATGCTGGGAGTTTCAAACCTGCATAAGAATACAGTCGGTGATATTTATCCAGAACCTATAGGTTTTATGGGCATAAAAGTTTCCTTAAAGTCCTAATTTTTAACCCACTCCCCCATATCAAGATCGCAGCAAATCTCCCAGACAAGTTAGAAAATTGAAATTTTGCAAAATTATAGCTTTTAGCATGTAACCGACGGAAAATTTACGAGATGTTTAAAAAATTTATTTTTTACCCCCGAAAAATATCGAAATATGGAGGCAATTTTAATGACGGTGCAGTCCTCTTTTCGATGTATTTCTTGGCTAAACGGTAAGTCGTATCACAAAACGGATGGCACAATCTCCGTTCAATTTGGAGTGATCTACAACTTCGGTCCTATGACCTTTTGTCGTATCTCTATCCCTTATACATGAAATTTTTCTCTATTTCTGGATGTACCTAAATTTTTGCGCTTTGCACACGTACAACTGATGGTTTGATTCACTTATAGGAAAGATGGGATCATCAAATACTACACGAATATTGGCCCAACTAGTAGCCATATGTGAGCCAAATTCTATGTTTGAAGCTGTCGCATAAGTATCTGAAAAGTAAGGCACTGTGTGAAAATCTTACACAAATTTCACCCTATTCAACGCTTCTAAAACATAATGAATTGTGGTAGACAAGTGCACCTGTCGTTATCATCACAACTCCACAACTCGCACTTTACATTGAAAACATCGTCTGCGGACCTCCCTACGTCTTTCTGACGTTCGGCACTGGTGATATTAGGCTTTCTGAAATTCTTTCTGTTCGCTTGAATGTGTTTTCGATCAATTTTAATCCATTTACATGTCGTGATATTTTGCTAAAGAAAGATAATTTTCCCAATTTTATTCTTGACTGCACAATTTTTTCAAATGTTCCCTGTTTGAAGTATTTTGCCACATAATTGCTTAACTAACTGAAATAAATAAGCGCGACGTGCTACCATGCTACCCGGCATAGCGATTTGTTAATCTCAATACGGTGATGATATTGTAATACACGTGGTATTACACCGAGGTCAGACTTGTTGCGAGCTGCAATGGTCCTTCTTTACAATGAGACAGCGAGCGCTGCCGTAGCATATGTTGTCCAAAAATTATTTCGGTTTCCTTCATTCAGCGATCCAAGTACGATTCCTAAACATAGACGTATTCCAAGTCAAAAAGAGGCAAAGACGAAGATAAAAACATAAAAGGACAAGAGAAATATCCACATCACTTTACACTACCATCTTCGGTTATATGAATTTTATCTTGACGAATTCCTGCTATAGTACTGCCGCACCCTAAAAGATCCTTAACGTTGTCACATCTAAGCCTTTGAAAGGTATTACGTTGAGTGCAGGACAGAGCACCCAACTACTACCAGCCGACGACGGTGACCTTTGTGGTAAATCAAGATTTCCTTCAGAAACGTGTAATCTCATCCATACGAATACTGCATAATGAGTTCTTCCGAGTTTCGGTGAACGCACTCTTAAACACGAACAATTATGTACATATTATAAAATATTAAAATTAACTAGTAATGAAATTACAAACTACTTTCCTAAAACAGGTACTTCCTTATCGTATGGCTTTTAGTGCCGAAGAGTGTCTGAGGACATGTTCGGCTTGCCTGGTGCAGGTCTTTCTATCTGACACCCGTAGGCGAACTGCGCGTTTGTCAGTGGCTAAGGGACGGTAACGAGGATAGAAAAGCGTGATTGCAGAGTGGCATAGTCACTGGATTTTCATTAATGTATATTTCCGAGGTTCAAATACTGATCAATGCGTGTGGGATTTTGGAAATAAAAATTGTTGTCCATCGCTTCTTATTCCACATAAAACTGGGAATCCCGCGTGTTCGATCACAATATTAACAGTCAAGAAAAACTACAAGCTTCCTTTGCTTTGACTGAGCAATATATTTGGCGGACAAGGGTGCCTAACGGTGGACTTACAGCAGGAAACAGTGATCTTAAATGAGATTTTATGATTAGCCTAAGCCTCCAGGAATTAACCTGGTATTCATATCTAGTGTAAGGTAAATGAACCCCAGTACCATTATGTACCTTCAGAAGAGGAAGTGTTGTTTCTTGTATTTCTATTCTTCCTGATAAGAAATTAGAACCATGCCGTTCAGAGCGAACACGACTAGGCCTACGCCCTTTATTTTTCTGTCCTATCCATGAATTTCTAGTTCATGTAATGGTAATAAAAATGTAATGTTACGTAATTGGAAAATAAAGTATTACTGAGTCCTATATATCGCAAGCACGACGTACCGAATTCCATATGAAGCAGTTTCTACTTTATAATTTATCTACCGAAGAGGGAGAGAGAGAAATGTCATTACTTTTACACCAGAGCGGGTACATTCCAACGAGTTACCATTTCCTCTGCTTAATCTATTTTGCTAAATCTACGAAATTCTTTAGAATTCGCAGGATATTTTATTTAAAGCAATAGAATATGTCTATTTATTCTTTTTACTTCATCAGTCCATGATTACTGTTATGCGCTGTTTCTGAAAAAGAGAAAATAACGGATTATCCGAAGGAATATTAATGGAGAAGGAATGATATTACCCCAGCGAAACTTCTCAAGAAATATTTCCATTTCCGTTTGCATTACAAAGCGATATAAAAGTAGAAAGAGAAACAATTTCATCGATATAATACATAGCTCCGGATAATGATTGGAAATTAAAGCACATCACAAATCATAGCCCAGAGCCATTAAAGAGAAATGCGGAGTGGTGCGCGATAAGGCGAGTTCAATTTGGAAACGATCCAACTCGCACGGATCTCCACCAATGTTATATTTTACCATCGTCGAGTGCGTGCAAGAAGTAGAAGACATATCAGTGAATGACAAATTATGCCGTAATAATAATAATAATAATAATAATAATAATAATAATAATAATAATAATAATAATAATAATAATAATAATAATAATAATAATACCGAGCTCGATAGCTGCAGTCGCTTATGTGCGGCCAGTATCCAGTATTTGGGAGATAGTAGGTTCGAACCCCACTGTCGGCAGCCCTGAAGATGGTTTTCCGTGGTTTCCCATTTTCATACGGCCACGGCCGCTTCCTTCCCACTCCTAGCCCTTTCCTGTCCCATCGTCGCCGTAAGACCTATCTGTGTCGGTGCGACGTAAAACAACTAGCATAATAATAATAATAATAATAATAATAATAATAATAATAATAATAATAATAATAATAATAATAATAATAATAATAATAATAATGTCCGCCTCTGTGGTGTAGTGGTTAGTGTGATTAGCTGCCGCCCCCGGAGGCCCGGGTTCAATACCCAGCTCTGCCCTGAAAATTTGAAAAGTGGTACGAGGGTTGGAATGGGAACGGGGTCCACTCAGCCTCGGGAGGTCAAGTGAGTAGACGTGGGTTCGATTCCCATCTCAGCCATCCTGGAAGTAGTTTTCCGTGATTTCCCACTTCTCCTCCAGATAAATGTCGGGATGGTACCTAACTTAAGGCCATGGCCACTACCTTCCTCTTCCTTGTCTATCCCTTCCAATCTTCCCATTCCCCCACAAGGGCCATGTTCAGCATAGCAGGTGAGGTCGCCTGGGTGAGGTACTGGTCATTCTCTCCAGTTGTATCCCCCGAACCAATGTCTCACGCTCCAGTACACTGCACTTGAGGCGGTAGAGGTGGGATCCCTCGTTGAGTCCGAGAGAAAAACCGACCATGGAGGGTGAACAGATTAAGAAAGAAGGAAAGAAATAATAATAATAATAATAATAATAATAATAATAATAATAATAATAATAATAATAATAATACCGGCGCTAATAAAATATGGCATTGGCTATTGTGCAGGGACACTTTGAGCGGATGCTACTTATGCTGACTGCCTTCATGTCAGTTGGGGTGTTCCAATTTACTCTACTAGAGGGCAGAAGAACAAGGACCGTAATGGGTGACCTTCTTCTTTCTTCTTCCTCATCTTAGAGTTTTCTCAAATACCTGGTGTCGATTCTTTGTTTGGAATTATCCAAGTTATACGTCCGGATGACCTTCCTGACGTCAGTTCCCTGTAGATAGTTTTACGTGCTTTCCTATTTTCACACCAGAAAAGTGGGGGTGTACCTTAATTAAGGCCACAGCATCTTCCATCTTGATCCCAACCTTTCTTATCCCATCGTCACCAAAGGTATTATGTGTGTCGGTGTGAAGTAAAGCAAAAAAGCTATTGCGTGTTTCTGTGATGGCTTATGGTGCGATTTTGTAAATAAATGAAGATGTGAATTAAGATAAACACGAACATCCAGTCCATGAACTAGACAACTGAACCACACGCGTTTAAGATCTCCAGGATGGACGGGAATAGAACTGGGCTCTCTAAACCGAAGGCCAATACGCTGACCATTTAGTCCAGGAGCCTGGTCTATTGGGTGATTCACTACAGAACATTAGTTCTTTTTTGAGTAAACGCTAAAATGCTAATGGCTTAGCTATCCCGAAACGCCGGATCCCGTGAGATCTCCGAAGTTAAGGAGCAGAGACGTGGTTACCGCATGGATTGATAACCCATGTGCTGTTGGCTAGAGGACGCAAAGCAACCGGTCACCCTACCTAAAGATGCCTGAACAATGATCCTGGGCTAGGTGGGGCAATGATTATGTCCCCGACGTTTAGGTTTGGATGAATCACTATTTGGTAAGCACTAAATGTGGCACAGAGATACTTTACATGCCGAGCTGATTAGCTCAGGTGGTAGAGCCCTGAGATCTGAACTCAAGTTTTATTTGATCCCCGCTCAGTCCAGTGATATTTGAAGCTCAGATTAAATACGACAATGCCGTCTAGATTGATTTACTGGCACCTGAAGAAACTCCTGGTCGACAAAATTCTGGCACCTCGGCGACTCCTACAGCCATATAAGAAGTTAATGGGACGTGAAACCTTCTTCTTCTTCTTCTTCTTCTTCTTCTTCTTCTTCTTCTTCTTTATCTGTTAACTCTGCAGGGTCGGTTTTTCCCTAGGGCTAAGCGAGGGATCCCACCTCTACTGCCTCAAGGGCAGTGTCCTGGAGATTCAGACCCTGGGTCAGGGGTACAACTTGGGAGGATGACCAGTACCTCACCCAGGTGGCCTTACCTGCTATGCTGAACAGGGGTCTTGATGGTGGATGGGAAGATTGGAAGGGATAGACAAGGAAGAGGGAAGGAAGCGGCCGTGGCCTTAAGTTGTTTTTTATTTTTATAATTTTTTTGCTATTTGCTTTACGTCGCACCGACACAGATACGTCTTATGGCGACGATTGGATAGGAAACGCCTAGGAATGGGAAGGAAGCGGCCGTGGCCTTTATTAAGGTACATCCCCAGCATTCGCCTGGTGTGAAAATGGGAAACCACGGAAAACCATCTTTAGGGCTGCCGACAGTGGGGCTCGAACTTATTATCTCCCGATTACTGGATACTGGCCGCACTTAAGCGACTGCAGCTATCGAGCTCGGTGAGGCCTTTAAGTTAGGTACCATCCCGGCATTTGCCTAGAGGAGAAGTGGGAAACTACGAAAAAACACTTCCAGGATGGCTGAGATGGGAATCAAACCCACCTCTACACAGTTGACCTCCCGAAGCTGAGTGGACCCTGTTGCAGTCCACACACCACTTTTCAAATTTCGTGGTAGAGCCGGGAATCGAACCCAGGCTTCCGGGGGTGGCAGCCAATCACACTAACCACTACACCAGGAAGGCGGACGAAACCACTAATTCTATATTATCATTTACAGGTATCGATTGTCGAGTGGACCGTTTTCTGTTCTTCTAAAATCTTACTACCTCTGCGGATTTCAACCAGCGAACTTGTTATCCGAAGGGGATTTATTGTCGCTGATTGCTTTTCTTCAGTTGTGGCCACCATTGTAATACACTGACATTGGTATCAACAGGCCATGATGGTCCTCATGATTTGAATTAAATCTAGCCTTTGAGTATTTCGAAACGAAGAGGAAAGTCTCCTGGTTTGGATTCAAAGTACTTCTATAGGTAGCCAGCCTTGCAGATCTTGCGTGTTAGTATTCTGGTATTCTTGCCGTCATTGTTATAATAGCTATTTGTATGCAAGCACTCATCCGACTCAGGATTGACTTCTACAAGATTTGGCCTAACTTCAGGTTCAAGTTATCTGCACTCGATATCGTACACCACATCCATTCATCATGTATTAAAATAGCTTACATTATATCGAGAGCTTGAGAGATATCATCAGAAATAATGATCTACAGTTTAGTGAGAACGCTAGCTTGATAGCTAGAAGTTGCTCAAGCATCGACTAGATGGCGCTGGTGTGCTCACATCTGTGGCAGTTCGAAAACTCGCCACCAAATACAGCGCCTCCATATAACGTCGTAATATTCGATCAGCTCGATAGAAATAAAACACTTCCAAGTGCCTGGAACATATTTTAATCTTAAAATTTCACAATTGGCTCTATTTAAAAAAGCAATTAAGAGGAGGCCATACTGAAATGTATGTTTTCTACAATTTTTTTGTAATGCATCAAAATTTAGGAGTTGATTAACATGGCTTAATTTATAAAACATGAAAATTTTGCATACATCGAGCAAATATTTCTGGATTTTCTATTTCTTCAAATAGGCCTACTAGTCTTTTCTCAAAATTGACTATTTGAAACAGTTTTTGGTTTATTAGTTGGAGACGTTAAAGGAATACATATGTTTATGTAATATTATTCCTGGTTTCGGTGCAAACTTTGGGTGAAGGGGAGGAACTGTCCCACTATGTTTTCGTGATAATGTCACCTAACGCAGGATTGATTTTCGATTAAGTAAAATGTTTCTTTTTTTTTTTTCTTTACAATTTGTTTTATATCGCACCGACAGATAGGTATTATGGCGACGAGGGTATATGGAAAGCTTAGTAGTGAGAAGACCGAGCTCGATAGCTGCAGTCGCTTAAGTGCGGCCAGTATCCAGTATTCGGGAGATAGTAGGTTCGAACCCCACTGTCGGCAGCCCTGAAAATGGCTTTCGATGGTTTCCCATTTTCACACCAGGCAAATGCTGGGGCTGTACCTTAATTAAGGCCACGGCCGCTTCCTTCCCACTCCCAGCCCTTTCCTGTCCCATCGTCGCCATAAGACCTATCTGTGTCGGTGCAACATAAAGCAACTAGCAAAAAAAAAAAAAAAAAGGAAAGTAGTGAGAAGGAAGCGGTTGTGGCCTTAATTAAGGTACAGCCCCAGCATTCGCCTGATGTGATAATGGGAAACCACCCGAAACCGTATTCAGGGCTGCCAACAGTGGGGGTTCGAGCCCACTATCTCCCGGATGCAAGTTCACAGCTGCGCGAACCGCACGGCCAACTCGCCCGTTAAATCACCTTTAGATAATCAATTCAATAACATTTTATTTGAAAGTAATAATAATTTTGAGTGGCTATTGGAATCCTGGCAGACCCTCCGACGAGGGTGGGCGGCGCCTGTATGTTATTGTGGAGGAGGATAGTGTTGTGAGTGGCGTACGAGTTACATGGATGTTGGGGACAGTACGAACATCCAGTCCTCGAGCTAAAGGAATTACCCATTTAAAATTAAAATCGCTGACCCGAACGGAAATCGAACCTCGGTGCCCTATGAACTGACTGAGCATTCAACCAAGAAGCCAGATCTCTGAATCAGCGCATTTGGGGTACACTGGGACAGCTGGTTGCTGCATCTGTCAATGCAAACGCAGGGCATTTTCAAGAAGAGTGTCATGTGGTATGCTGATAAGTTCTGTTCCTTTTTTTTTTTTCATGATAAATGTGATATGTAGAGTTTAAGAAAATAAGTTCTAACATGGAAATAACGCACTTCCAGACCCATGTCCGTATAACATAATTTTTATCTACATGTGAGGAATGTTTTTCTTGCTAATGGCTTTACGTCGCACCGACACAGACAGGTCTTGTGGTGACGATGGGATAGGAAAGGCCTAGAAGTGGGAAGGAAGCGACCGTGGCCTTAACTAAAGTACAGCCCCAGACTTTTGTAACGGGGCCCATGGGAGTAATATACATATATTATGTACTGTATAATAGTGCTAAGGGAAAATCTAAGAATAGTTTCCCTCAAGTAGTAAGATTTATGAAGTGAAGTAACTATCAAATTAAGAATGGAGGCCGTGGTCTTAGAAATCTCCAACAAGCATTGCTGAGTAACAAGATATTGGGCAAAGGAAAGGATGCTACATAACCATGAAAGTTAAAGAAAAATGTAAGGAGGAATAAGGGACATGATAATTGAAAATAGACCAGAAACCAATATAAAATTTAGAAATATATATATATATATATATATACACACTGACTGACAGAGCAAATGCAACACCAAGAAGGAGTGGTTCGAAAGGGATGAAAGTTGGGGAAAAAACAGAGACGGCACGGACGAATAATTGATGTTTATTTCAAACCGATATGCAGGTTACACAATGCGCACGGCATCGACTCAGTAGGATGTAGGACCATCGCGAGCGGCGATGCACGCAGAAACACGTCGAGGTACAGAGTCAATAAGAGTGCGGATGGTGTCCTGAGGGATGGTTCTCCATTCTCTGTCAACCATTTGCCACAGTTGGTCGTCCGTACGAGGCTGGGGCAGAGTTTGCAAACGGCGTCCAATGAGATCCCACACGTGTTCGATTGGTGAGAGATCCGGAGAGTACGCTGGCCACGGAAGCATCTGTACACCTCGTAGAGCCTGTTGGGAGATGCGAACAGTGTGTGGGCGGACATTATCCTGCTGAAACAGAGCATTGGGCAGCCCCTAAAGGTACGGGAGTGCCATCGGCCGCAGCACATGCTGCACGTAGCGGTGGGCATTTAACGTGCCTTGAATACGCACTAGAGGTGACGTGGAATCATACGCAATAGCGCCCCAAACCATGATGCCGCGTTGTCTAGCGGTAGGGCGCTCCACAGTTACTGCCGGATTTGACCTTTCTCCACGCCGACGCCACACACGTCTGCGGTGACTATCACTGACAGAACAGAAGCGTGACTCATCGGAGAACACGACGTTCCGCCATTCCCTCATCCAAGTCGCTCTAGCCCGGCACCATGCCAGGCGTGCACGTCTATGCTGTGGAGTCAATGGTAGTCTTCTGAGCGGACGCCGGGAGTACAGGCCTCCTTCAACCAATCGACGGGAAATTGTTCTGGTCGATATTGGAACAGCCAGGGTGTTTTGCACATGCTGAAGAATGGCGGTTGACGTGGCGTGCGGGGCTGCCACCGCTTGGCGGCGGATGCGCCGATCCTCGCGTGCTGACGTCACTCGGGCTGCGTCTGGACCCCTCGCACGTGCCACATGTCCCTGCGCCAACCATCTTCGCCACAGGCGCTGCACCGTGGACACATCCCTATGGGTATCGGCTGCGATTTGACGAAGCGACCAACCTGCCCTTCTCAGCCCGATCACCGTACCCCTCGTAAAGTCGTCTGTCTGCTGCAAATGCCTCCGTCGACGGCGGCCTGGCATTCTTAGCTATACACGTGTCCTTTGGCACACGACAACACGTTCTACAATGAGTGTCGGCTGAGAAATCACGGTACGAAGTGGGCCATTCGCCAACGCCGTGTCCCATTTATCGTTCGCTACGTGCGCAGCACAGCGGCGCATTTCACATCATGAGCATACCTCAGTGACGTCAGTCTACCCTGCAATTGACATAAAGTTCTGACCACTCCTTCTTGGTGTTGCATTTGCTCTGTCAGTCAGTGTATATTGAAATAATAAATCAAACCTTTGACAATTTACATGAAAGGAGGACTATACAAATAAAAAATTTTCCCAACCACTTACACGGATTACAAATTCATTATATAAAAAAAGAGATAAGATATCCAAGAGAAAGAAAGGAAAAAGAGAAAATGCCGCAGGAAAGGAAGGGGACAAACAAGGAAAGGATGAATACTGCAATAAAAAGAGAAACCCAGAACGACAAGAAAGGGAAGATGTTCAGTTAGCAAATCCGAGTATACCAGCAGAAAAATTATCTCAGCAAAATACTATATGCAGGTCACCACCACTTCCGTTATCACACAGATTAACACTAGGTGACGTAGTTCTACAGCCGAATAATCACAATGTAGTTCCATTAAACCAGTTTCACAATATCCCGAAGCACTGAACGAATAGAAGTGTGTGTACAGTAGAAGTCGCACAGTTGCCAATACACCACACGCACACTTCAAAAGGAAGTTGTTACGAAGGTCGTCAATGAAAAGTTTTAAATACAAAAGGGGCAAGTGAAATTTCGGCCTGGAAATGCCATGCTCCCAGTTTAATTTTGCAGGGAAAGTCTATCCCAATGCAATTAAAAATATTTACAGTAAAGAAATCAGTTTGTCATACCTCATCATGAAGCAAATTGAACTGCCCGCAAATGAAGACTTCTGGGCACATGTAATTAAGGACGAAGT
Organism: Anabrus simplex; assembly: GCF_040414725.1. Classification (NCBI taxonomy): domain Eukaryota; kingdom Metazoa; phylum Arthropoda; class Insecta; order Orthoptera; family Tettigoniidae; genus Anabrus; species Anabrus simplex. Next base: position 1,065,213,674 of record NC_090265.1, read on the forward strand.
TGACGTAGGATGTTGCTCCCTCCACACAGGCCTAAGTCCATCTCAATATTTCCAGAGGAGGCCAGGTATTTATAGTGTGGAGTAGAATGTGAAATATATCTGGAAGATTCCAGAGATTAGTGAAGCATGCGCGAATAAACCAGGCGGTCACGTGACGTCAGCCGGCAAAAAGGAAGTTAGTTTATCGGAGATGGTGAAGATGAATAGAGTAGAGTTCATGCAAAGTATGAAGTATGCAAGTTCACAGAAGTATGCAAGTTCCAGTTGGAGAAAAAATTCAGTTTATATCATGATGAGGGTAAGTCCATACTAATCGTAGAAAAGAGGTTATGTGCGTAGCGAATTTCATAACAGTAGTTGCCGATGAAGTGAAGAGTCCGTTACAATTTGCCGGAAAACCATCTTCAGGGCTGCCGACAATGGGGTTCAAATCCAATATCTCCTGGATGCAAGTTCACAGCAGCACGCCCTTAACCACACGGCCTACTCGCCCGGTTGTGAGAAATGTGCCCTGAAAGTTTGGCCTACATTATTGTTACACTCTGTATGTTTATCCTATTTGAAACACGAGGATTTTGAAAGAAAGTAATCTTCGGCGACGGGCGATTTTTGTGTTTTTGAGTGTATACAGACTGACTTTACAGATGTTATCCCTTCGAAAGCAAGCATAAAATTTAGCGTGACACTTGATCTGAAGTAGAAAATCATGCCACTACAGTCTTACTAGGAAATTCAACCACTAGGACGTGATTTTCTATTTCGGAAATCTTATTTATAATAGTCGGTATTCGAACCACGGCCGCCATATTTGCTACATATTAATGCAACACATTTTTCAGGTTTTAGGTGACGATCGGATAGGAAAGGGTTGGAAATGGGAAGGGCTTAACTAAGATGCACCCTCAACATTTGTCTGGTGTGAAAATGGGAAACCATGGAAAACTACATTCAGGGCTGCCAATGGTGGAACCCACCATCCCCGTAATGCAAGCTTACAGCTACACGGCGCTTACTCGATTGGTAACTACTCCTGTCTAATGCCCTGCGTATAGATCGGTACTGTAATGTACTGCACATCAGGTATTTACTCCATGTAATAATAATAATAATAATAATAATAATAATAATAATAATAATATTGATTTTGCGTCCCGCTAACTAATTTTACGATTTTTAGAGATGCGGAGGTGCCGGAATTTTGTCCCGCAGGAGTTCTTTTACGTCCGGGTAAATATAGCCTACCGACAAGAGGCTGACGTATTTGAGCACCTTCAAATAACATCGGACTGAGCCAGGATCGAACCTGACAACTTGGGCTTAGAAAGTCAGCGCCATAACCGTCTGAGCCAGCCAATCCCGCGGTGACATTGTACTTTGAATGTCAGGATTCAGAATGACTCCTTCATATTCTAACATATTGTATGTTTAAACATGAGCTGAACAGCACATAACTAGTTCTCGCTGTGTTGATAAAATCTGTGGGAAAATCTAGCGTGTCATATAGCCTACAGTATATGAGGAAAATGGCAATTCATATGAAAATACGAATAAAAACATTTCCTTAACATTTTGATAGCGCACACTAGGTCCAGTTCTCTTGCAATTAAAATCTTCAGAATTACGTAGTTTTCAAATGAAACTTTTAGGAACGCGTTGCTGTTTTCTTTAATCAGAGAAATGCAAATTTGTTTTTGCCGAGCGAGTTGGTTAGGGTCGCATAGCTGTGAGCTTGCATTCGGGAGATAGCGAGTTCGAAACCCACCGTCGGCAGCCCTGAAGATAGTTTTCCAGTTTCACACCAGAAAAATTCTGGGGATTAATTCAGTCTAATGAATCGTGAATGAAATTGAAATACTCTAGGTCATATACAGGAACATTAAGGTTGTTAAAATTAGAATTACGCCTCAAGCATTGTTATTAACTCGTGACATAATGATCGCAGAAAAGGTCGATTTTATTCAATATTCTCGACAATTTTACACTCATAAGTCAGCCACTTTTGTGCTAAAGACTAAATATACTACAACAGTTTTTGCATCCTACAGATATTTTCGGTTTACCGCTGACAAGTAAAATAACCGTGCTATGCTACGGTTTTAAACTTCCCTTTCACTGTCAGTGAATCCTGTAGGAGACACAACTGTTTTGTATGTGCAATGGTTTTTTAAGTTTAAGCCCCTGGAGAAAGATCCATTTCAGGCTTTGTCATACGTACCCATCTAGGACGTAGAAGTGACCATCATGTGAAATTCTAGAACCATATATAAATGGTTTCGGAATAATAAATATTTTTTAAACCCCTTACGAGTGAAGCGTTCCAAAATATTTCAAATTTCGCATCTAGGATTCCGTGTAAGAAATCCGTTATTATATGTAATGTTAACTCTGTACGTCAGCCGGTTTTGGAGGAATTACGAGTTTTGTTCTTTAGTCAATCACTACTTAGCACCCTACTGTGAAATTCTCTGGAAATGAAAGAAACCGTGATGTAATACGTCCATTTCATGTGTTAGTTCCAGAGGAGCGAGTGTGTTCGACATTCAGGCTCGTAAATCATTTTTGTCGGTTTCAGGGTAGACTTCTAAATCCTTTAAATAACAGATGAAGTGAGACCTCAATATTGTTGTTTTCTGGCCTAATCCTCATTCAACCCAACTGGAGGTGGAATCTTTTAAAATCATTTCCTGTTTAGTATCTAGGACTGTAAAAGGGCAACTATCATATTCAATTTTAACATCGTACATCTAACGGCTTCGGAGAAATAAACATTTCTGATATTGGATCAAACTCCTATTCTAAACACTTAGAGTCCAAGGTCATTTATTACTCATATTTGATAATGAGTAATATGGAATCATGTGAAAATTCATCCTTGTACTGAGACTATCAAGCTATCAGGAATCATGAGGATCCAAATGAGACCGTTCTCGTGAGCCTGATACTTGAAACAGGGATGGGAGATATCAAGGTTTTGTCAAGGTACGTAATACAAATAATACGATGTGGAATTTTCAAAACGAACTTCATTAATAAAGAAAAGACAAATAAAGAAAATTTGTGTCGGTAAGGAATTTATGTCAGCAAAATAAAATCGCATTAACTCCTGATGGTACTAAAATCAAAACATAATCAATTTTGTTCTCTTGTCCTGGTGCTGTTTACAACGAATTTAAATCTCATTATTTTATCTTTCTTTCTTCCTTCTTAATCCGTTAACCCTCCAGGTTTGGTTTTTCTCTAGGACACAGCTAGGAATCCCACCTTTACCGCCTCAAGGCCAGCGTCCTGGAGCGTGAGACATTGGGTCACGGTATACAACTGGTGAGGAGGACCAGTACATCGCTCGGGCGTTCTCACCTGCTATGCTGAACAGTGGTCTTACCGGGGGATGGGAAAATCGGAGGGGATTGACAAGGAAGATGAAAGTAAGCCGCCCTAGAAGCGGCCGTGGCCTTAAGTTAGATACCATCCCAGCATTTCCCTGGAGGAGAAGTGGGAATACCACTTCCAAGATGGTTAATGTGGGAATCGAACGCCTCTCTACTCAATTGACCTCCGGAGGCTGAGTGGACCGCGTTCCAGGCCTTGTACCACTTTTCAAATTTTGTGGCAATACCGGGAATGGAATCCGGGCCTCCGGGGATGGCAGTTATTCACACTAACCACTACACCCGTTAACTGGAGATTGCTTACACAGACAAAGCTTACAAAAGAGTTATGTCATAAACTGGTATTTTAAAGAATGGAGCATTTCAGAAGTATAATTGTTTTGGGTTAATCTGTATATATAAAATAACATGTCCTGACTGACTGACTGACTGACTGACTGACTGACTCATCATCATCATCGAGCCAACTACTGGACACAAAGAAATTAAATTTGGAGGTTACGTTTATATTACAATTTAGGTGCTCACTAAGGAAGAATTTTCAGATATTCCGTCGATAAGGGGGTGAAGAGGGAGGTGAGTTTTTTAAAATGGTGCATCTATATCTGAAAAAATTAACATCTTAGAGACGTGAAAATTGGTATTTGGAATCTCCTTTAAAAATAAAGAAACACGAATTTTTTGTTTTTGGAACATCTACTTAAGAAGCGGTAAATGAGTATGTCTACACTATATTTTCTAAAGCGTAACATGTTACAGACGTGGAAACTGGTATTTAGAAACTCCTCCACAAAAGCAAAAAAAAAAAAAACCGCGTAATTTATTTTCTGAAAATCTACTTATGGGGAAGTGTTAAAAGGGGGTTAATTCTTAAATTGAGAATACCTAAAGTATATCTCAATAAGTTAACATATTACAAATTTAATCTTTTAAGAATAATGTAGTAAAATTTTTTGTTTTGGAATAAGAAATTAAGGGGTATTTTTTGTCACTGGTATCTCCAAAACTGAAGATATTACAGATGTAAAAATTGGTATTTCGAATCCCTTTTAAAAATAAATTAACTTGTACCTTTTGTTGCAAAAGGACTGAAAACATGGGTTGAATACTTTTTATGATAATACGTGTATGTAAACAACTGAAGATGTAACGGACATGCAAATTTGTGTTAGGAAACTTCTTTAAAAGTAAAGAAACGCGGATTTGTTTGTTTCCGGAAAAGTCACACAAGGGGGTAGGGTGGGTGAAAAGAGTTGAATTCTTTTTATGAAGACTCTTACCTCGTATATATTAAATACTAAAGATTTTACAGACGTGACTTGGTATTTGTAATCCGCTGTAAATGTAAAGGAACACGCATAGTTTGTTTTCTGGAAATCCACTTAAAGGGGAGTGTTAAATTGAGAGAAATTTTAAAATGAACATATCTACAGTATATCTCAAAAACTTAACATATTACATACCGTACGTGAAATTGGGTGTTTTAAATATCCTTTAAAAATAAAGTAACACGTATATTTATGTTTCGGAAACAAATCACGTAAGGACTGTAAAAAGGACTAAAAAAGGGGTTGATTTTTTATGAGGATATTTATATCTCGAAAACTGAAGATGTTACAGACATGAAAATTTGTATTTGGAATCTCCTTTAAACATGAAAACGTATTCTTTTGTTTTCGGCAAATCCAATTAAGGGGAGGTGGATAAATGAATTGAAAAATTAGTTGAATTCTTTGTTTGAGGATACTTCTATCTCGGAAACGAAGCATATTACGGACGAGAAAATTGGTATTTGAAATCCTTTAAAATAAAGACACACGTATTTTGTTGCAGTGTGGGAGTGTGTGGGGTTGACTCAACTTAAGGGTGGTGTAAAGGGTGTTGAATTATTTTTATGAGGATACAAATAAGAAGTGTACTTAAAACAATAGACCCCTAAACGTGTTTGACCGGGGTGGGGGGTGAGGAATGATTAGAAAATTCGCATTTATAGGAAACTCTTTGAATGATGAAGTTAAAATTTCAAATGATATCCTAGGTGTTAAATAACAGAAGGTTTGAAACCCGTTTAACCGCTCAGAGAGTTAAATCGAGATTAAGGTCCGAAAACAAATATATTCCTTCCTCCAAAACAGTTTAACATATGAAGACAAAATTCCAAATAGCGGTATTTTAAATCCTAGGTGTGAAATAGGAAATATATTTTAACGTTCCGCTCCTAGAGTGTTAAATAAGGTTAGCTCCGTAAACAAAATTATTCATCCCTATAAAATCGTTTGACGTGCAAAGTTGTATTTTTACGAGAAGGGTCTTCTTTTATTTCCTAGCTGTATAATATAGTATACTTCAAAATATTTCTCTCCCTAAGGAGTTTAGATGATGGTTGACTCTCAGAAACACAATATAAATTCTTCCGAGACCCTTTCTGGCACGAAATTTTTTTATGAAGAGTGGGCCTATATATCCTAGATGTTAATAAGTATTTGAAAACATTCACCTTTTAAAAAAGTATTCATTATTCCATTACTATTCGACGTACAAAATCGAAATTTCATAGGTTGGTCGCTTTTACATTCTAGAAGTTAAATAAGATAGGGTTTTGAAATTCTCCCGTATGGATTTCAAATGTCCACCTCTGTGGTGTAGTGGTTAGTGTGATTTGCTGCCATACATGGAGACTCGAGGTCGATTCCAGGCTCGGCCACAAAATTTGAAAAGTGGTACGAGGGCTGGAACGGGATCCACTCGGCCTCGGGACGTCAACTGAGTAGAGGGGTTTCGATTCCCTCCTCGGCCATCCTTGAAGTGGTTTTACGTGGTTTCCCAGTTCTCCTCCAGGCAAATGCCGGCATGGTACCTCAATTAAGGCCACCGCTGCTTCATTCCCTGTTCTTTGTCTATCCCTTCCAATATTCGCATCCCCCGGCAAGGCCTCTATTCAGCATAGCAGGTGAGGCCACCTGGGCCAGGTACTGGTCATTTTCCCCGTTGTATCCCCCGACCCAAAGTCTCACGCTCAAGGACACTGCCCCTGAGGCGATAGAGGTGGGATCCATCGCTGAGTCTGAGGGATAAACCGACCCTGGAGGGTAAACAGATTAAAAAGAAGAAGATGTTCAAATGAGTGTTAGATTAGGAAATAAAAAATCACTCCCCCAAAACCGCTTGACGAATGAACTGAGGGTATATTTTACAGACTCAGCTGACAGTGGACTCTCCAAAATGTAAAACTTTGAATAATAACTTTCAGTTTAAAACCGTGGCGAAACGAAGATATCTTGCTAGTGTGATAATATTGGGTGATACATCAGCCCCTTATTTTTTCGGAGAGAGACAACCCAAATAACGCGTATAACCTAAAGATTCTAACAATTTAGTTTCATGAACACCAAATAACTTGAAATTTCCCCTTATGGTCGATAAGGCTCTCCCCTACCTATGTGTCATCACTGTAAATTGATCCATGGACCTAGCAAAGATAAAATTACACTGCAGAATTCCGCACCATGTACTAAGGATCATTCTCCAAGCATGTGATTTATTGCGCCTTGAAAGTACACAGGTACCCGTAATACGATCAAACTGATAGGTTATACGACGTGCTCTATTATGTAAAGAAGTTAAATGAGCACTGTAAACCGTCATTGAAATCTTTGACATGGATATTAACTTTCGAGATGGAACGACCGTACGTACGTACTAATCCTCCAACAAGAGACATGTATGTTGACGTCGTGGCTGAATCGGTTAAGGGCTGTAGCGTGAAGTGTGTGGTTCGAATCCGGCATAAGTCAAATGTTTTGAACGACAGAGGTGCTCCATTTTTTTGCTATTTGCTTTACGTCGCACCAACACAGATAGGTCTTATGGCGACGATGGGGCATGAAAGGACTAGGAGTGAGAAGGAAGCGACCGTGGCCTTAATTAAGGTACAGCCCCGGCATTTGCCTGGTGTGAAAATGGGAAACCATCTTCAGGGCTGCCGACAATGGGGTTCGAACCCACTATCTCTCGAATACTGGATACTGGCTGCACTTAAGCGACTGCAGCTATCGAGCTCAGTGTGCTCCATTTTAGCGGGAATAAAATAATATATATTATTGCTATTGGTTGCGCTCTGATTTTGCGTCTTTCTCCTGCTGCCTGCTGATGAATGGGAAAAGGATAGGGAAGGAAATCGGCCCTGGTCTTTTATTAAGTTACCGTCCCGGCATCTGATAGTGAAAATAGGTTCGTTCGTAATCTGTTTACCCTCCAGGGTCGGTTTTTCTCTCAGACTCAATGAGGGATTCCACCTATACCGCCTCAAGGACAGTGTCCTGGAGCTTCAGACTCTGGGTCGGGGGATACAACTGGGGAGGATGACCAGTACCTCACCCAGGCGGCCTCACCTGCTATGCTGAGCATGGGCCTTGTGGGGGATTGGAAGTTTGGAAAGGATAGACAAGGAAGTGGGAAGGAAGCGGCCGTGGCCTTAAATTAGGGACCATCCCGGCACTTACATGGAGGAGAAGTTGGAAACCACGGAAAACCACTTCTAGGATGGCTGAGGAGGGAATCGTATCCCCCTCTACTCAGTTGACCTCCCGAGGCTGAGTGGGGACCGTTCCAGCCCTCATACCGCTTTTATAATTTCGTGGCAGAGGCGGGAATCGAACCCGGGCTTCTGGGGTTGCAGCTAATCACACTAACCACTACACCACAGAGGCGGACTGTGAAAATAGGTAACCGAGGAAAACCATTTTCAGAGCGGACAGCATGGGATTCGAATCCACAATCTCTCCCGTCTAACGCACACAAATGATAAATAACGAACGTCATAATAAATAATATTATTCCACACCTACGAGATCACATCACAGCATTTATTAATTTCCTCTCGATATATTGTTATGAATCATACGTTGAATTGTTGCTATATAAGGCTTCGTATCGTACACGATAAGAATGCATGAAATCTACAATCGACTACAAAACTTCTGTCTACATTAACGTGCTTGATTACACATACATGGGAAAAGATTGCAATGGCTCCAGAATTAAACGTATTATACGACACTTACGCGTTCGCAGCATTAAGCAAGTACATACTTTAAAGAATATTTTCATTCGGAATATAGTGGGTTCGAACCTCACTGTCGACAGCCCTGAAGATGGTTTTCCGTGGATTCACATTTTTACACCAAGCAAATGCTGGAGCTGTACCTTAATTAAAGCTACGGCCGCTTCCTTGTGATTCCTAGCCCTTTCGTATCCCATCAGCACCATAAGACCTATCGCTGTCGGTGCGACGTACAGCAGACTGTAAAAAAAGAGTATTTTTTCTTCACCTGTGCTCTAAAAAGTTTGTGAAATGTTATTAATCTGCCCCAATACATGAAGCTTGGGGGCTAGTAGTAATTGCACCCATACAGTTTCCATTTCCCTCTGTGGACCAATGGTTGAGTTCCAGCCTGCGAAGCCCGAGATTGCAGTTTCATACCAGTAAGAATGAAGTCCGTCCGCCTCTGTGGTGTAGTGGTTAGTGTGATTAGCTGCCACACCCGGAGGCCTGGGTTCGATTCCCGGCTCTGCCACGAAATTTGAAAAGTGGTACGAGGGCTGGAACGGGGTCCACTCAGCCTCGGGAGGTCAAATGAGTAGAGGTGGGTTCGATTCCCACCTCTGCCATTCTGGAAGTGGTTTCCCGTGGTTTCCAACTTTTCCTCCAGGCAAATGCCGGGATGTTACCTAACTTGAGGCCACGGCCGCTTCCTTCTCTCTTCCTTGCCTATAATTTCCAATCTTCCCATCCCTCACCGAGGCCTCTGTTCAGCATACCAGGTGAGGCAACCTGGGCGAGGTACTGGTCAATCTCCCCGGTTGTATCCCCCGACCCAAAGTCTCACGCTCCAGGACACTGCCCTTGCGGCGGTAGAGGTGGGATCCCTCGCTGAGTCCGAGGGAAAACCAACCCTGGAGAGTGAACAGATTGAGAAAGAGAGAAAGAAAGAAAGAAAGAAAGAAAGAAAGAAAGAATGAATGAATGAATGAAGTCAATTTGGCACTCCATGATAGCTCAACAGGGATCCGTTCTTCTGCCAACAGGTAGAAGTAAAATGAAACGTTGAACTTGACACGCTGGTAGCCTAGACTGACTCTCTGACCAGTCGGAATTTCCACGCATTTACCTTGGCTTTCCGAAGTTGGAACGTTTTCCACTTGGAATTAGAAAGAATAAACATATTACCGTAATGAGAAGAATAATGAAATGAAAATGGTATGCTTCAAAGTAAGACCCAGCTGCAAACAAACCAAATCATGCCAACGAGCAACATTCAGAGAATGTATTTACAACTACGATCGACAAAATGATTTTAAAATTAATTTTCTCTTGATTGGTTGCAACAGTTTGCTTTACGTCCAACCGATACGGATAAGTCTTATGGCGACGATGGGATAGGAAAGGCCTAGGAGGGAGAAGGAAACGGCCATGGCCTTAATTAAGGTACAGCCCCAGCATTTTCCTGGTGTAAAAACGGGAAACCACGGAATACCATCTTCAGGGCTAACGATATTGAGGTTCGAAGCCACTATCTCCTGGAAGCAATCTCACAGCTGCGCGGCCATCTCGCCCGGTCTTTTCCTTGATTAGTACTGGAAAACGCTAAAGATTGTCTGTCAGTGCTACGAACTATATTACAAAACGAACAAAATTAATGATATTAAGCAATGACTAGTTTTGAACTATATAGTTTAATATTAACTCTTTCGCGAGATTGTTGGCCGTGCGGTTAGGGGCGCGCAGCTGTGAACTTGCATTCGGAAGATAGTGGGTTCGAACCCCCACTGCTGACAGTCCTGAATATAGTTTTCCGTGGTTTCTCATGTTCACACCAGGCAAATACTGGCGCTCTACCTTAATTAAGGCCACGGCCATTTCCTTCCCACTCCCAGCCATTTTCTATCCCATCGTCGCCATAAGATCTATCTGTGTCGATGCGACGTAAAGCCAATTATTATAAAAAGAGAAAGTTTCACACCAATTCTCCTGTATTCTTTCTCCCAAGTGCATACATCTGTTAAGTATCTTTATCTCTTCCTCTCTCAACTCCAAGTGATGTTGGTTATATTATTAGTTTATTATTAATTAGTAGTTAGATTATGTCAGTGAATTTTTGACCGCAGTGTTTCGATTTCCCTCCGTATTTTCGACTGTGGTACTCCTTGGGATAAGTATCAAAACGTTCTCCAGCATATCCATAGTTGGCAACATTCCTTTATCTCGATCTGTTTCTACCAGTTCACTTGTATTTCTTATTTATCTTTTCATCTCTCAACTTCAAGTGATGTTGGCTTAATTATTGTTTAGTTTCTAGAATGTGAGTCTGAACTTTTGATCAGCAGTGTTTTGATTTCCCTGTGGATTATCTACTCTGGTACGCGCTGGACAATCATATTGAAAACATCTTTCTACACCACATCGATAGTTGGCAACATTTCTGTCTCTCGATCTGGCATCAGTTGGTACTCCTTATTTATTTTCCGAGATTCTGGTGGCTTTTGCCTTGCGACCGTCTCGCAGTGCTGAGGTGCGGGCTTTCTGGTGTGTATCGTCGTTCGCGGTATGTTACCCTGCTACACATTAGTTGAGTCAGTGAATTATGTTTGGTTATACCAGGTAGAGGGAAAGTAACGGTCTACTAGGGCACATTTATTGCTCCATTTGCTTTCACCAGGCAACCTCCAAATACATTTTTCAATCGACTTTGTAATTTGGGAATATCCCTTATATAACGGGACGATCCTCAGGTAGGATGACATTACATTCACATTATTTTCTACCAGTTTGTGCTTTCAATTTGTTATACAACAAATTTGACTACGTTGTTTTAAATGAGTCCTTATCTAATAGGGTGTCTGACGATCCCCCTCCCCCATTGTTCAGCATGGTATATACTGTATTTCTTTCTCAGTATTCTTTTAAATGGTTGAGAGTTACTAGTATGTCTGGTTTGAGACTAACCTTTGTGTAGTGGGGTATCTGATAAGCCCCACAAAAATTAATAGTGTAACTTGTAACCGCTTTACTCTCAAGAGGCTTGTTGTTATAAATTGTTTGGAGTTTTCTTGGATGTGTAGTTCGGGATAAACTCACATTTAATGGGGCATCTGGTGAGCCCTACCTAGGTCAACATATAATGAATCCGTTCTATTCATTTCTACCCTTGAAAATACTTTAAATGTACTTATAATGAGTAGATCGGTATTCACCTTCGTGTAACGTGGTATCTGGCGAGTCCCCATAGGTTGATATTTTAAATATTCCACGTCTAATACTGTGAATTGCGACGTCTTTTCTTTAAATTGTAATTAATTTTAGCCACGGTGGCAAAGCGGATACCAAAGGGAATCCGCTTGAATTAGTATTATCTGGTATTATAAACATGTTTCGTGAACTCTATCGTCAGCAGTCAGACTGACCCTAGCTAAAGCCAGCAGTTTCGTTTCTCCTTATTATTATTATTATTATTATTATTATTATTATTATTATTATTATTATTATTATTATTATTATTATTATTATTATTATTATTATTATTTGCTAGTGACTTTACGTCGCACCGACACAGATAGGTCTTATGGCGACGATGGGATGGGAAAGGCCTAGAAGTGGGAAGGAAGCGACCGTGACCTTAATTAAGGTTCAGCCCCAGCATTTGCCTGGTGTGAAAATTGGAAACCACGGAAAACCATTTTCAGGGCTGCCGACAGTGAGGTTCGAACCTACTATCTCCCGAATACTGGATACTGGCCGCAATTAAGCGACTGCAGCTATCTAGCTCGTTTTTATTATTATTATTATTATTATTATTATTATTATTATTATTATTATTATTATTATTATAACTTACGAATTCCTCCTCATTGCTGAGGTCTACTTAGACGTATTACCGGTACCATAGATACCGTTTAAACAATGAGAATGATAACATAATATTCGAGGTTTTACGTCCTATTAAGTACTTTGCGATCTTCGGAGACGCCGAGGTGCTAGAAATTTGTCCCTGAAGTGTTCTCTTACGTGGCATTAAATCTACCAGAACATGGCTGGCGAATGCGAGGTCCTTCAAGAACCACTGGCCAACGAACTTGGGCTCAGAAGGTCAGAGCTTCAACCGTCTGAGCCACTCAACCCGGCCAATTAGAATGAAATGCACTCGCACCAATCATGGGATTTTCTTGTAATGATGAAAATAACACCATTTTCAGCTTCATGGCTGAATGGCCAGCGTCAAGGCTTAAGTTCAGAGGGTCTCGTGATTGGTTCCCGGCCAGGTCAGTAATTTTAATCACATCTAGTTAATTCCTCTAACTCGGGGATTGCGTTTTAGGGGAATTGATTATTGGTGTTTGTCCCTATACTCTCCCCTTGATGGAGGATGTAATGATTTTATATACCCTTCTTCTTCTTCTTCTTCTGATAACACTACCAGCCACCAAGAAACAGACAATATAATAATAATAATAATAATAATAATAATAATAATAATAAGTGTTATGGGGATACCCGTGGAGCAGAAAGATGTTAAAGAAGGTGCGGGCTTGAATGAGTCTAACTGCAGTCTCAAAATTAATTTAAAACTTTAACAAAGGTTATATTTCTTTAGAATTTCAAAAATCGACAAATAACAATATAAGAGGTACAATTAGCAATTTTGGAACAAGTCAAGGAAAATACAATATTAGTGAATACGACAGGTCCTGGGCTTCAAGTCCCTCGCTTTACAATTCTTGAGCTCTCAGCTCAAATTTAAAATTCGAAAAGGGACAACTTTAGTAAAGGGCAGAAATCCCCTAATTCAAAGAGCACTTGCTCTTACATTTTCAATATCTAGCCTCCCAGAGCAACAATTTACAATTACAAAACTTGAGAAAGAGCTAATCGGCTCTCCGTTTCCTTTCAGCCTCCTCGAGGCAATATCAAAAATCGTACACTCTCTGGCATTCCATGGCCCAACTTACAATTTGAAACAGGACCTTTGCGGAAAAGAACAGGTTAAGTAAATGGCCCGAAACACAAACTGAATGGAGGCGTATACTTTCACTCCTAGATATGAACACTAAAACAACCTAAGGGGCTCTAGGCCGATGAAATAGGGGCTATTCCCAAACTACGGAGGTGACTCGTATAGAAATTTTACCATATTACAGAATGAAAAACAGTTATAAAAATGTAGTCACCTCAAACCAAGATGAAGGGGAGCTCGAGAGGGTAATTCACTCTCTATCCCCGATTTACAGTTAAAGATTTTATGAAGTTTTTACATTAGCCGGTAGAAGTTACATTTTAGAAAAGCTGGTTACATAACTAAAGAGTCGGACCTCTCCCTCGGGTTAAACTGCGGAGGTAGCAAGAAAGAAAGAAGTTATGTGGCCATTACCTGGTGGATGTTCTGTTCACCGATGAAAGAGGCTGCCCGCCTCCTGTTTTGACACACTCAATCACTCAGTAAGATGACGATCAATTGGCCAAGAAACGAGAAAATCCGCAGTTTATAAACCCTCAGGGAAGGTTCGAGATCATTCAAGATTAAACTAGCCACACCCTCTCAATTTTATTGGATAAATTCAATCTTAGAATCGAACAAGAAGCCTGCGATAGGTTGGAAATGAAATACAGAAATTAGGGATTGGCTAGATTCAAAATGGCGGAAATAAACAGGAAATATTGCAAACCAAAAATAAATTAACATCATTCAGTTACAAAAACCTAGAAATACAAAACTTCTTTAAATTATAACTTCTTACAACTACTCCACTAGCGCCATCTTTACTGCTATAATTCCATTTTCGGCTGAGCCTTCCCCTTGAGTTATTACAGTCGATGGACTTCCTCGCTAGCACTGTCCGACTCGTTGGCTGAACGGTCAGCGTACTGGCCTTCGGGTCAGAGTGTCCGGGTCGATGATTTTAACCTTAATTGGTTAATTCCAATAGCACGGGTCTGCGTGTATGTGCTGTCTTCATCATTTCATCCTCAACAGACGCGCAGGTCGCCTACGGGAGTCGAATAGAAAGACCTGCACCTGGCGAGGCGAACCCATCCTGGGATATCCCGGCACTAAAAGCCATACGACATTTCATTTCATCGTTAGCACTATGCTGGAAAAAGGAAAAGATCTCATACTTAGGACCACCTTGGTATTGATAACATTTCTATGGCGTGGAACACTTTAAAATACACAGTTTTGACATTGACGAACCTCTATTTGATACCCTTTCCCAAAATATGTTTTTCAAGCTTTTACTGGGATTTTAAGCGATCTATTAAATATTTCTCTACAAGTAACCGATGTGACAAATTCCTGAATATTTGTTTGATAGACGTCATTGCTACAGTCGGCAAAGAGCTTATGTGCTCATACTGTCCACCAGTCACGTTAAAAATGATGAAACCACACCAGAAAATTTAACCAAATGGACAGGCGCGATATTGCGGATAGACATTACCTGATGCTGTGTGGGGATGTAGAGCCCAATTTTTTCTATGGTTTCATCCGTTAATTCACGCGTTTGGTAAACGGAAAATTCATTTAACATGTAATTGGATCTTATGCTTGTAACTTATCTTAAATTGAAAGCGAATTTCCAATTTGTTTTCACATCGAAGCCAAAAAGGTTAATTTTCGGATATAAACCCCTCTAGCTCTCCTTTAATGAGCTTACGTTTTACGTAATCTCATTGCCCTTAACCTTCTGATGTACGACTATTTAGCTTATAATGAAGCAAGGAATACAATCCTTTATTTACACTTTTAGTTATTAACTTGAAACCCACAATATTTTATGTAAGTCTTAGATCCATAATTTTGTTCTAAATAATTATGAAATATTTTTGTCCACTGACGATCCTATAGGAGGAAAATTCATGTTGGCATCCCGAGAATTACTTCATTTTGACTACTTTATCTAGACATAAAATTGTCACAACACTCCAAGGAGTGTTTCTGAGAAGTCATCTATATAAATAAAATCGTCACGACCGTGTTTCTGTACATTGACTATTTTGGTGAAATTTCCGTACAGTTATCCGTTTCAGGTGTATATTTTATAGCATTGGTGTCTGCTTGTCTGTTTGTCTATAACATGAAAACTACTGGATATATTTCTACCAAACTTCATATTTATAATCCTCCAGTCCTTGGGTAGGTTTTAGAATCAATATTGTTTCTAAATCCCCGAACTGACTGGGGGGTTTATACGAAACCGAAACCGTGATTGTGTGCTCCCACAAAATATATACAACCAGACTTAATGGAAATATACCTGCCTGAATGGAAACCAATTTATAAACCTTTTTTCCTCATGTTCATCATTTCTATACGAGGATTAATAAGGGAGATATCATTAAAGGACCGTTTTTCGGTACAAGTCCCACCGGACTTAAGAGCGGGTGCGTGTAAAGCGTGTTTCTTACAACTTGAAAACTACTGGAGATATGTCAACTAAACTTCATATTTAGCATCCACCTGTCCAAAGTAGGATTTTAGGGCCATACCATTTCAAATTCCTGGAATGGACTGAGAGTTTATAGCGAACCTAAATAGTGATTATAATCTCCCACAATATATACAAGACCAACCTGACTGGAAATCAACCAAGCTCGGTGGAAATCCATTTCTAATTTTTTTCTCATGTGCATTTTTTCGATAGGAGGATTAATAAGGGAGATATCATGAACGGTCGGTTTTGCAGGCTAAGTCCAGCGGACATAGCCCAAACGGTATTGTACGTAGAGCAGATTCCTTATCTATATAAATAAAATCATAACAACCGTGTGTCGGTACCTAGATTATTTTGGAGAAATTTTCGTTCAGTTATCCGCTTCAAGTGTAATAATGATCATCTGCATTGTTATGCAGTTTACTCAGAACTAATCAACCCTGTGAATGTTTTATTAAGAAGGAAGCCATACTTTTCAGTGTCGACTCCGTGAAATGTAACTTAAAGGCTTTTAAGTCTTTCGAACACACAAGTTCAATATAAATATTACACTATAACATACTTGTAAAAAAAGTACACTATTCTTCGTTTAATAACGCGTATTTTTATTCCTTGTCGAAAGTGTGTGTTTCGTTTTACTGGTATGTTATAGTGTAACATTTATATTGAACTTGTGTGTTGACAGACTGAAAATCTTTTAAATTACAGCCCTATGAATGGTCTTGTCCTCGCATTACAAATACGGGAAAAGAGAAATTTAACAACAGGAGAGGATTAGAACTTTTTCCGATAAAAAGGCAGAAGCTTGATATTGTACCAATTGAAATTCCTAATTTTGAAAATTGAAACCCCATGTCCATTATTTAAATAACAGCATGAGGAGGAAAAGTCAAAATCACTCAACGTTGCCAATGAATTATAATTTACGTTATATTTCTTTATTTATAGCACCAGTGATGAAGTCCACATCCGTAGTGTAATGGTTAGCGCTATTAGCTACCGTCCTCGGGTTCCCGGTTTGAATCCCGATACTCTCAGAAACGTAAGATTGGCATTAGGACTGCTATGTGATTGAAACGGTATATGCAGCTCATTTCCACTAGGTCTGAGTTGCACCACCTCGGGAGGAGGACAGGAATTTACGTATGATTACGCATTTGTAAAACAAGGTATTTCTGGGAGCTATTGGTAATGTGTAATGTAGGTCTATTTCTGCAATTATATTTATATATAGTGCGTTTTAAAATTGATTATGTGAAGTTGTGACTGAATACTATAACATTTCACACGTTGCTCTGCATTAAATTATTATTATTATTGTCATTATACTGCCAGCATTAAGACTACGTTTATGGATTACAATAGTGTGTCTACTAGTGATGTTTTTGTAAGAAAAGACGGACTACTACAGCTTAGTTTGCAAATATAACTTTGCTATAATTATTTGTTTGTAATTGTTAACCAATTTTTAAAATAATTAACAGATTCGTAAAGAGTGACTTTTTACTATTTAAAATGTTTAAACCGTGCTTCTTCTTGTGATTTAGGCCTACTGCTAAGATCCACCGTCTTTTGAAATCAATTTCACTAGATCGTGAAAGCAAGCTCTGTATTACAGTATATATTAATGCACTCAACAGTAAGCACATAGTTCTGCCGGAACGTTATTGCATTAAAAAAATAACAATTTAAAGACAGCGCTATAAAATGATTGAGTAAATGCAAGTACACATCGCACGTACTCCAGTCCCTTACGGTCATTTGTTGATGAAGATGCCTCTAAGTAGTTCTCGTAGTATCCGCCCGCAGCAGCACATTGCTATATGCACGGAACCTATACCACAACACCTCTTAAAATTAGAATTATTTGTTCTTAAATGTTATTGTCGTATTTCAAAGTGATGGGTCACATACACGCACCTCCCGCGAGTACGCATTGGCCTACTTTTCAGAAATGTCGCTTCACTCCTGCATGTACCGTGAAGTGTGCGGGCTGCATGCAGAATGTTTGTCAAAAGAATTTCTTAAAGAACCACTTTGTCCTGAGTGTCTCGACACGAAGACTTGTATATTTCATCTGTGAAGAGAACACAGAAGAAACAAAATGTATTGTGTGCTTGTTTATTTCTGCATCTTTCTTACTTTTACATAACCCATCTCAAAAACTAGCTTGAAATGCGGTAAAAGGAAACGTGCTGGGGGACTCTATATAACTCTATTATATCATACGGACTTCCTTCAATGCAGCTATCTGATGGATGCTGTCGCCAAAGGAAACATTCAAAGAAGGCAACACAAAGCCTCGTTGGAAATGGGCACGAGCAAACAAGAGAAGAATACTTTTATTCAGACGAAAAATACCGTGTACAGTCGGTTCATTTAAATTGAATTTGAATAAACCTTGTCAATTATTATTCAAAAATTATTTTTCTGTAATTACAGGGATACGTTTAATTACTTCGAGGAAATCAAGCATTTGAATGTGCTTCAAACCTGATCCTCTCGGACAGAAAATCGAGTGATTAGATGCCTGTTATATGTCTATTACTTACTTACTTACCGTACGGCTGTTAGAGACGGGAGAAAATGTTAGGATCGCCTGGTGCATGTCTTTCTATTTGACGTCCATGGGTGACCTGCGTGTCTGGATGTGGGATGATGATGATGATAATGATAATGGTGGTTGTGAACCCCGGTATCGGCACATAGCCTGTTCCTGTCGAATAACACCAAGGGGTCTGCTCAAAGCTTTACTTACTCTAACTTCATGTGAACAGGTAAGGTAAAGGTTATACTGCCCGAAGGCAGGTCCGAACCTCCGCAGAGGTGTTCCTGAGCCGGAGTTTACGTGCGGTAGGGTGGCCAGTTCCTTTCCGCTCCTCCATTCCCTTACCCCCCCACCAACAGCGCGTGGCAACCCATCCAACTCCTGACCACGCCCAATGTTGCTTAACTTCGGAGATCTCACGGGATCCGGTGTTTCAACACGGCTACGGCCGTTGGCTCATGTAAACACTGTGTGGTATAAGTCAGTCCATGCAAAACAAGTTGATGTTGGCTAAAACGAGAGTTGCAGAATTATTTCAGGTTGTTTTGAGCCCAACTTCCATTAATATAGTCAACTATCTGGCTGGGATTGCTCCATCTGATATCAGAAGATAAGTGGCCGCCAACAATTAAGGCGAAAATCGTATATTATGACCTCACACCTACTCTACGGATATCAACCTTCTGAAAGCAGATTAAAATCGAAAAGAAGCTTCCTAACAACTAATCAACCGTTACAAGGAAGAGTCGCCATGTGGAAGGAGAGAACTTGTAATTTGTCTGAATGGATGGAACCGAAGGAATCCCTGCCTCCTAGCCACACAGAGAACTGCCCAATCTGTAAGTCCCTGAACAGACTGGGAGCTGGGGTTGCAAGAACAGGGGACAAATTATATAAGTAGCATTTTCCTATCAAGAGAGTTCTTTGTGATTGTGGCAAATTTCAAAGAACACAACATCTCTTATGTTGTCCGTTGTGCTCATCAAGTTGTACATGAATGATTTGGCTCAAGCTAATTCAAGTGCTCTCGAAGTGGCTAAGTTTGGAGAGAGAACTGTTTGAAGTCACTTGATGAACAAATATTTGTGTACTTGTGCCCATTTCATGCTTCATATTTTGTAATTCTGACACGAATAAATAAATAAATAAATAAATAAATAAATAAATAAATAAATAAATAAATAAATAAATAAATAAATAAGTAACACTGTGGAGAGGTTTGGAATTAAATCCAGGCATTCAGCACGCTATCTAGTGATTAGAAATTCTATAGTATTACCTTTCCTACAATGCCGGCCAACATTCTGAGGTGAAAAGTTTTCGACCAACGGGACTCAAAACGGCTAATCACGGTGTCAGACCATATATACTCGACGCCTTTAATAAGCATGGCCATCAGGTGGGTTTTTATATGTTTGTGCAAATTATATACAAAGGAGGCAATACAAAATGTCGTTAAAAATGGGCACGAGGAAAGAAGAGAGGAATGATTTTCTGTAGGGTCAAAATAGTGTGTTTAATCTTAAGTTATGTCCCTGTATGTGTTTGTGTGTGCGACGTTATCTCGATAATCACCAAATGAATCTGCATGTTGTTTCTACCGCTGCATAGACCAGAGGTTGGCAATGAGAGAATCCCAGTCCTTGAGCTAACTGCATGAGCGCGGGAAGAGCCGAGAGCTTACTTCTAACAGTTAGCGCTGCACAGACTAGATGGCAGACTGGCTGACCGAGCTCGGTAGCTTTAGTCGCGACCAGTATCCAGTATAGTGGCAGCCCTGAATATAGTTTTCCGAGGTTTCCCATTTTCACACCAGGCAAATGCTGGGGATGTACCTTAAGGCCACAGCTGCTTCCTTCCCACACCTAGCCCTTTCCTACCCCATTGTCGCCGTAAGACGTATCTGCGTCGGTGTGACGTCAGGTCGGTAGTGGCAGAGTGGGTCTCGGCCCTTAAGTGGCCACGGCTCGTCCGTGGTCCAACAGCTCTGCACTCTGACCGGACAACTGAGCAGAGGAGGGGTTGCCAAGGCTCTTCCGTGGCTCGACGCCTCTGCATTCGGGAGACGGAACAGGGCTGGACCTCGTGGCTGGCCCCAGCCCTTGGCTGCCCTGAGAATGGTTTTTTGTGGTTTTCCATGCTCCTGCACTAAGGCGAATGCCGGGACAGTTCCTAGTAAAGGCCACGACCGCCCACCCCCTCAGCTTCTTCGCACATCTCCTTCACCGTAACAAAGCTCCCGGCCTGAGGGACGGCGTCACCGCCTAAGACGCCCGCCTCCCCTTTCAGCGGAGGAATGAGTAGTAGTAGTAGTAGTAGTAGTAGTACTAGTAGTAGTAGTAGTAGTAGTTTTTGTTATGGCAGGGGAAAGTCATTTAAAGACACCACTCTGTGTGGGAGCTGGATTTCCACTAACTAAAAACCCCTGCCCTTTTCACTCAGCCCATTCTGGAACTGCTTGACGGCATGACATCAGAACTGAGTGATGCATATTATTAAGTTCTTCCTTTCTCTTCTTTCTCCTTCGTCCCCATAATGCTTGTCGCCATTGCTTTACTGTGTTCCAGACAAGCGGGCTGTCCAACATAATCTGAACCATATTCCCTGGCGTGAGTCGTCGGCCAAGTTGTTGGCAGGCTTTCCTTCGCTCTTCTTCCCATCGAACACAATAGAAAAAAGTGCGTTCTACTGTATCCCTTTCAGAACAGTACCGACAACCATCTTCCTGCGTCTTTCCCATCTTCATGGCGTATACGCTGAATCTTCCATGTCCTGTCAGGATCTGCGACAGATAGTAATCTACCTGCTGATGTCTACATTTAAGCCACTCTCCTATGTCGGGTATTAGCTTTTTTTGTCCATTGGCCAACATCGGTTGTGCCATCCCATAGGTCTTGCCAATCTAGTAAGAGTTGGTACCTCAAGGCTTTCTTTTCTTCAGCAGATATAGTCGCACCCCTTTCATGCCAAAGTAGTATTAGTAGTAGTAGTTTCTAAAATAATATACTTTGCTGAGTATAATATGTTTACGCAATACAGTCGTACAGTTCGTTTATAGTTCATCGTTTAGGCTGTAGTCAAAGAAATATTTACTTATCACATATCGAAATAATTAATTTTGAATAATAATAATAATAATAATAATAATAATAATAATAATAATAATAATAATAATACATTTTAGGTCCCGCTAACTACTTTTCCTGTTTTCGAGACATTATGGTGCCGAAAGTTTGTCCTGAAAATTGTAGCTTTACCAAAGTCCCAGTCTCATTCATGACTGTAACAATATGGAAGCTGCTGGGGTATGGGTGGTACTGAGTAATGACATTGAAAACACGAACAGTGCGTCTGATTCTTATGAAAGGTATTGGTCATAGACTCATTCATGCAGTAATAACACTTTCTGACCCAATGAGGAAAGCAATGGCAAACTACCTCACTCCTCATCTTGCCTAGTACGCCTCATTTTGGCGATGTCATTGGTTGTTGTGGTTTGCTCGTAACTGCATTACCTTTGGTGGTGCTATTTAAGGATCCAACTAGCCTCTGGGCTGATGACCTAACAGACAGACAAATCTGTCGACATGAGACTGATTTATTTGAGCACCTTCAGATACCACCGGACAGAGCCAGGATCGAACCTGTCAACTTGGGCTCAGTGCTGGGCTGTCCCTTCAGGCAACGACCTCTTCCTTCCCACTCCTAGGCCTTCCCTATCCCCATAAGACCTACCTGTGTCAGTACGGCGTAAAGCAAATTCTAAATTAAAAAATTACACACGCGCCCCTTCACTAGCAGCCGCTCCTTCCGTGAGAGCGTAGGCTATAATTTGCTTCCTTACGTGCCTGAACTGGACTGGTGCTCATCGAACCCGATACAGTTGGAAATAAATCACGAAACCCTCATAAAAGTGAATTGTTTACATTCTTCAATAATGTGTTTAAGATTAAAAAATCCTTATCCCTGTGGGTGGGGGACGCCGACGAAGAATACATCCACGGTATCCCCTGACTGTCGTAAGAGGCGACTAAAAGGGGTGACTTTGGCGTGGACGTAGATTGCGGCTTGATATCATGTGTTGGCCTTCCTGTGGATGGGAGAGGTTGAATACATTCACAGGTAATTCCTGCATGTCGTAGAAGGCGACTAAGAGGGTCATGTGGCCATTGGTCCCCTCTTTAATTTGTATTGTTTTTTGAGGGTTAGTTGTAGTCCGATTCAAAATTCTTGATGTGCGTGCTGCTCGGGGATGGCCTCTTACGTGTGCAATTACGCTTTGAAGCCCGCTTGTGACCACACAGGGATCTTTGTGGGTGGGAGCGTCATGTACCCATGCAGTAGTATCCGCCCTGACAACACAGGTCCCCGCACAGACGAATGCCAGAAGGACATTTTATTATTAATTGTTTTTATTTATGTTTTCCAAAAACAAAAAATACGTGTTTCTTTATTTTAAAGGAGATCCCATATGCAAATTTTCAGTTCTGTAATATCTTCAGTTTCTGAGATATATGTATCCTCAAAGGCAATCAACACTTACACCCCTCCTATTGGGATTTACAGAAAACAAAAAATACGTGTTCCTTTATTTTTAAGGGAGATTCTAAATACATCTGTAAACTTTTAAAGTTTTAAGATGTAGACACACTAATTTTAAAAATTCCCCCCTCTTTTTAACCCCCCCATTATTTAGATTTTCCAGAAACCAAAAAAAAAATACCTGCTTCTTTATTTTTAAAGTAGATCCCAAATACCAATTTTCAGGTCTGTAATTTCTTCAGGTTCTGAAATATAAGTATCCTCATTAAAGTCATTCAACCCATTTTTCACCCTTTTCCACCCTTCCCTTTGGGCTTTTCCGAAAACGAAAAATACGTGTTACTTTATTTTTAAGGGAGATTCTAAATACCAATTTTTTCATCTATAAATTTTAAACGTTTTGAGATATAGATACATTCATTTTTAAAATTAACCCACTTTTCACCCCACCTCCCATGAATTGGATTTTCCAAAAAAGAAAATACGTGTTTCTTTATTTTTAAAGGAGATCCCAAACACCAATTTTCAGGTCTGTAATATCTTCAGTTTGTGAGATATAAGTATACTCATTAAAGGCATTCAACCAATTTTCAGCCTTTTTCACCCCTCCTATTGGGATTTTCCGAAAACAAAAAAATACATGTTTCTTTATTTTTAATGAAGATTCTAAATACCAATTTTTACATCCGTAAACTTTAAAAGTTTTGAGATATGGATGCACTCATTTTAAAAATTCACCCCCTTTTCACCCTCCCATTAATTTTATTTTCCAAAAACAAAAAATACGTGTCTTTATTTTTAAAAGATCAAAAGTACCAATTTTCAGGTCTGTAATATCTTCAGTTTCGGAGATATAAGTATTCTCATTTAAGGTATTCAACCCATGTTCACCCCTTTTCACTCCTCCTATTGAGATTTTCTTAAAAAAATACGTGTTTCCTTATTTTTAAAGAAGATTCTAAATACCAATTTTTACATCTATAAACTTTTAAAGTTTTGAGATATTGCACCCATCAGATGAGTCTGATTGGCTAAATTTTAATAATTGTATTTAATAACTAATAGTAATAGTCCGGCAGGTTGAAACAAAGGGCAGCATTAGAAATTTCTAGTAGCCAGTGCGTGAGAACGAAGACTTGACAGAAGCCCACGCTTCTTTTTCTCTGCTAAAAATAAATTGATATCTCTGGAACACCTGTTATTGCGTCATCTTTCGAAATTACGCAGCAGTAGTGGAAAAGTACTGGAGTGAGTGAGTGAGAGAATCGTGGTCCTAGCTACCTGAATTCCCTTAATTTGAAATAGACCCGTCCGTACAGATGAATAACGGAGTGTGTGCTCCAATCAGATCACTGCATTTAAATATTTTCAAAATTAGCGCGACAAAATGGTATGTGGCTCATAATCAATCCCGGTCAGTAATTAATGCAGATTATGTCAAGAGGAGATGTCAATAATTATTGTAATAATTCTTGACCAACTTACTGGTTTGTTGGAAACGGGTTGAAGTATTTGTGTACCCAGGTGTTCGATAGCAACAGCAGTGGGAATCCCTTGCCAGCGCGGAGAGTGGTTCAGCAGCGCAGGACGAGATATAGTCCAACTGACGCCTACTATATTGTGAGAGAAATTATGAACAGTTCAATAATCACGATGCACCATGGTGGTAACATGCAATTATGGAAATTTTGTGTGCAGGACATTTCATTTTTTTAGTAACTTTATTTTGGAGCTACCCAGCACTATTTTAATTGGGATTTTAGGTGTCAAAATTTAGTGTTCTTACGCCGATAAGTGCGCCAAACATCCCCGAGCAGTAGCTTCCCACTGGCCAGTCATCACCCAAAGTCTTCTTGCGTTCAGACGTGTTTTAATTTCGCTCCGTTCTCAAGTACAATTCTACTGAGTTATGTGTATTTACTACTATATTGGAGATGGAATCAAGTTTTATAAACATAAACTGAGTTGGTAAAATGTTTGAAACCTCGTTATTGAGTGGATTAACAGATTAACAGATTTTATAAGTGTTCAATCTACGCAGGGTTGAAATGAAACTTTGAATTGTGCAGTAGTTGCGTCTTATATGACACGGTTTGAATATGTAGCCGCAGAAGAACTTAGACATTCTAACATGTATTGTAAGCCGTAGTTGAGTGGAGAATATTTGCCTGCTACTCTGAGCTGTTAGTTGATGTTTGGAACGTTGAGCGGAGAAGCCACTTTCACTATCTACAGATATTTAGGTCGAGGGAGGCTAGACCCTTCCCCAGCTGCTTTGTGAATACAAAGGGGAGTTTAGATACCACGAAAAGACTTCGCTGCATTAGAAGCAAATGTGAGCTAGAGCATAGTACGTTAAATCATGCTTAAGTTACAAGATATCTGAGTACTGCGTGTGTTGTATATAAATTATAGTGTTTAATGTTGAGTGTTATAACAAGTTGTCATATTTAATATTATGAGCAAGAAAAAAACGTGTGTAAAAGTGTTAACACGGGTGAAAATTAGTATATAAGCCAATGTCGGATACAGGAAGAATGATCAATGGTATTAATATGTTTTTCATGAATCTGTAAAACAACATGGCTGCCTCAAGTCTTGGTGATCCCGAAATGTCATCAATGTGAGTACAAATCTCATATTTCTAATAGAATCTAAAGCTTTTCTTTGATAATGATATCTTGATGTAAATAGGTATGCGAGTGACGGTGGTATAACTAGAAAACCCGAGTACACAGCCAGATAATTAGGATAATTCAGTTCATTATCAGTGTAAATATTATTATTATTAATCGTGTGTGATATAGTTTGGAAGTATAATTTGATCTGTCAGTATCGACTAAATTATAGTTTATTTTTGAGGCAATTATAATGAGCAGTTTGCGTATACTTGCGCTATTATTATTATTATTATTGTTATTATTATTATTATTATTATTATTATTATTAGTAGTAGTAGTAGTATTGTCAGTATTTCATTTATGCAGATATTTTATTTGTTTGACGCAAACATAGACACCGTGGTAGATGAGTGATGAAGTGAATTAACGACGAAACCACATATATATGATAGTTACTGTCGAAAATTCTGGTTGGGCGACAGTAACACAGATACATCCATATTTTGTTGCTATGGCAAGTACCATAATTAAACAGTTGGGTGGACAGTGCTAATAAAAAAAAATTGTTCAGGTAAATCGAAGTGTTGTTGAGCAATAAGAACGATATTGAGTGACGGTAATAATGTTTGAGAAGTTTGAAGGTCCATAGTTATGAGCATATAGTGATACATGATGTTATTTGCTGAAGAAAAGTATATAGAACAAAGAGTATGGTGAACATATTCTCTAATATGACTGGAAATGAAGGTATCCAGCGTGATAGCTGAGATGTAATAGAATTTATGCAGAATGAAATGGAAATGACTCCGTAAAATAAAAAAAGTAGTGGGAAAATAAGGCAGTCAAAGATGATGTATGATTTAGAAGGACCAAATGATACTTATAATATTTCAACTGTGACACAATATCGCTTACTAAGAGAAAAGTTATCGTACGCATTTGAGTGCCATTTTAATATTATGTTGGCAACATTGAACACCCAACTGAGCTGTTATGAATGCTCGCTAGTAGGAACTAATTTCGTTGGTTACAACGGATTATTATTATTATTATTATTATTATTATTATTATTATTATTATTATTATTATTATTATTATTATTATTATTATTATTATTATTATTATTATTATTATTATTATTATTATATATATTTTTGCCTCTTATTAGCAATCTTTAGGTGCATTCTTTTATTGTCTTTACATTGTCAGTGTATTCTCTTGTGTGGGGACCACAGTAATATTGTACTGGGTTGTGGTCAGGTTTCAGCGAATTAAAATATACTTGGACGCTGAAATAAACCTATAATTTGATATGAGCATATGTCAATGTACATTTATGTATATATTAGCGAAATTTTAGGCATTAGATTATGGTTTCTGGCTGTGTTATCTCGCTTGGTATATAAAGTAGAATAATTTAGGGTATATTATATTCTAAGTGGGAGAATATGTTTTCTCCGGATTAATTTATGGTATCTAAGAAAGGGACACTCGCATATATGAAAAGCAATGTTTTAGATTCTTATACAGCAACAACCAAGGTCCATTATGTGAGTTTAAAGGTTACTGAATTCTCAGGTTAAAAATTATTGTTTAGTGTACCTGGAAAGAGGATATTTAAAATTATAAATTCCACATGGGAAGTCAGTAACGGTTTTATTCAGAGAAATGTTATTATTATTATTAATATTGTAAAACCTATTATGAGAAATTTATGTTTACGCCTTTACACAGTGAACCAGGTATTTCATTGAATTATAATCTATCCTGGCAAATATTGTTTTATACATAAAGAAAATTCAATAAGCACTGTTAATAAAGTTTATATTCCAATGGTATTAATTATGGTAAATGAATGTTCTAAGGTAACAGACACAAACACGTTATGGTTTATCAGGATGGTGGATCAATAGTACCGTAATTCCAGATCAGGTTAAAAATATTATTATTATTATTATTATTATTATTATTATTATTATTATTATTATTATTATTATTATTGGTTCTTATTATTTAATATTTTACCAGTGCAATTCACAGGCTATTTGGGAGTCCTGATGAGTATAATATTAATCACTTGAGTCAGTCAATTGTGGATTTATTAACTAATTTAATATTAACATTTCATATTTTTTAAATCCAATTTATCTACGATTTGGTTATCAACAGTATTGGATTTTGGTATGCAAATATTAATTCTTAAGGATTTATTTAATGATATCCAATATAGAAATAATATTCATTAAATGACATTATTATTATTATTATTATTATTATTATTATTATTATTATTATTATTATTATTATTATTATTGCAATATTATTATTATTTTTTCAATGCATTGCTAATTCATTTGATATCACTATATTGGAAGATTTGAGTCATAAGATAAATGGTTTACAGTGGTCAGCTAGGTAATTAATTAATTAATTAATCTGATTGCAATTTAATTAGTAAAAGTTAATTAATATTTATTTTACAGTAACTTCTTGTATGTTTGTTTGTAAACTTATTTTACATATTTGAGGAGTTATTAATAATATTTCTGGACTACGATTTACGCAGAATCGTCGTATTATTTCAATTATTATTATTATTATTATTATTATTATTATTATTATTATTATTATTATTACTATTGTATTACATTTTCAGGTTGGTTTTCCAAACTTTATACACGCATTTATGATGCATTGTGGAGACATTTCTGAATTCTTGTAAATAGTTTACAATGCATTTCAGTGATATCAAAATAATTTTATTAATTAATTAGTATCAACATTTTTATTTATTTTAATATCTTAGAAGTATCTATTATTATTATTTTGACTGATGGCAAAATAGTATTCCGACGATTAACTTGGGTTAGCCACATTAAATTTCATTCACATCGATATTATTATTATTATTAAATATTCTTCTTCTTCCTCTTCTTCTTCTTCTTCTTATTATTATTATTACTGTTATTTATTGATCCACATGTTATATATAAACGTTACTATCCTAGTAAATGTGTACAGTTACACTGATATCAAGTAATTGGACGAACAAATATGGAAATTATTATTTGATATAAAAATTAATAATTAATTATAAATATTTTTTATTGATAAACGAGGTGGTCATGTGTGTTATTATGAGAATTTTAGTTTGTACAGTCTCATAAGGTAATGATATAATATTAACAAAATTTTATTTCACATTTTATAACAATTATCTTCACTTTTCTTTTTTTTGATTATATCAATAAAAATTTTATATACACATTTAAATTGAAATCAGTCTGTGTCATAAATTATTATAGTGAGTAGTTTTCCAAATGCACTATCCCTATGCATCCCGATTCGACGACGGGGACTGATCGCGCCTGAGAAGAGGATCTCACACACCTTCGGTAAGTATTTTTTTTTTTTTTTTAGGGCAGCCGAGGCAACATTTGACATCCAGTCAACACCGAAGGAGCTCTGCAAGGGTGCAATATAGATACACTCATTTTAAAATTTCTACCTCCTTTTCAACCCCTTAGCGAAGGAATATCAAAAAATCCTCTCTTAGCGAGCACCTACATCTTAATATGAATTTATACCCAAAATTTCACTTTATGTCCAGTAGTTTTGGCTCGGCGATGATCAGTCGGTCAGGACAAGTTATTTTATATACATTTTTATATATAGATTGGATGTATGTGTGTAAATGACACATCTCCTCCTAAATCACTGGAGCAATTTCAACCAAACTCGGTACACTTATGACTTACTGTCTGGACATGAGCACTGTGGGGGTCACGCTGGGAGTTTCAAATCTGCATAAGAACACAGTCGGTGATATTTATCCAAAATAATGACTTATAGGTTTCATGGGCTTAAAAGTTTCCTGAAGGTCCTAATTTTTAACCCCCCTCCCCCATATCAAGATGGCAGCACAATGTCCCAGACGAGATAGAAAATAGAAATTGGGCAAAGTTATAGCTCTTTGCCTGTAACCAACGGAAAATTTACGAGATGTTTAAAAATTTTATTTTTACCCCCGAAAAATATCGAAATATGGAGGCAATTTTAATGACGGTGCAGACCTGCCTTTCGAGGTATTTGGTGGCTAAACGGTAAGTCGTATCACAAAACAGATTGCACAGTCTCCGTTCAATTTAGGAGTGATCTACAACTTTGGTCCTATGAATTTTTGTCGTATCTCTATCCCTTATACGTTAAATGCGGCTCTATTTCTGAATTTACGTAAATTTCGCACTTTGTACACGTATAATTGATGGTCTGATTTATTTATAGGAAAGATGGGATCATCAAATTCTACACGAATATTGGACCACCCAGTAGCCATATGTGAGCCAGATTCTATGTTTGAAGCTGTCGCATAAGTATCTGAAAAGTAATTCACTGTGTGAAAACCTTACACAAATTTCACCCTATTCAACGTTTATAAAACAATTTTACCTTTAAATAGATGAGATACGATGAAATAACATAGGGCCAGCCATTTAGATCGCTAAATGAGGCCAGAGGCGTCTTACCGTACAATCCGCTTTCCGATATGATGCACCCTTTAGTAGCAGTTATTCTGTAAATGAAGGTGAGCATGCATATACTTCCGTATGTCGATCTACATTCATTTAAGTCGATTTGTAGCGATCTAGAAGGGGTGTGTCTGAGATTGTAATCAATACTTTTCAAATCAATAGTGACTGTCAGTGGGAGGGCGTCTGCTGTTGTAATCAGTACTTCCCACACCGACTTTAACTGGCAGTAGGAAATGGGGTCCCCCTCCAACGCCTGTGTACCTTTGTAATGAATAATTTCCTTCTCGATTTGACTAGCAGAAGGCAAGGGAGCGTGCTTTTTTTCAAAACTTTTTTACCTGATTCTCTTTATCATTAGGTATAGGTACCCCCTTACAAGGGTGCCCACGATTATAAACAAATTTACCCATCAAAATGTGATGGACGTTACTCATAGTGAATTGCGATAGACAAGTGGACCTGTCGTTATCATCACAACTCCGCAACTCGCACTTTACATTGAAAACAACGTCTGCGGCCCTTCCTATGCCTTTTCTCGGATTAACGCCAAGAGACATGCAATTTAAAAATTCTTATTCTCTTCATGTACCGTAATTTACTTCGATATCCATATACAGTGTAGAATTCCGTAGCGAAGCACGGTTACATTTACTAGTAATAATAATAACAATAATCCTGCGCCTTGACGAAACCGTGAAATCGGTTCAAATGGCGCAAGTTACGTTTCCCGGACGGACCGGGGAATAAACTCCGGTTGGTTAATTCATCTGTCTCAGGGAGTGTTTATTTTTGTTCATCATAGTGCACTTCGCGTTATGTCCTCCACCGCAGTGTTAACGATTAACACTATTGGTGGCTGTTCTTGAATGCCCGTTTCGATTCCCGGTCCTGCTTGAAATTTATGAAGGCAGGAGGGCTAGTATGCCATTAAAATAGTACATGCAGCTCACCTCCAATTGTAATGTGCCGGAAAAGAGGTGCACCCCCTCGGTATGCGGACAAGAGTTTTCTTTTTACTTCTTGTCATCTACATAAAACACACTACACATCCAGCCATCATAAAAACGTGCAATAGTCACTAGTGAATACATTTAGGTTTGATGGCAGAATGGTCATCCGGCAGTAACACTGCCTAAATTCCACATCAGGTGCCGATAAGTAATTGAGGGAATCACCAGGAAGGAAGAGAAGAAGAATCCTATGCCATCAGTTACCTTATGCAGGTATTTTGATATTTTTGGGCTGCATGCGCATGTCTTTCGACGTCTCATTTTACTGCACCAGATGATAGAGCAAAGGATACACTACCGGAAGTCTTATTGCTGAGTTTAGAAGTAAACGTTTTGTCGTACGAACACCAAATGTGTCACCACAGACCATTTACATGCTGACATCGTATGACATGGAGCGCCGAAACAATAAAACAGTGTAATGTATTCTCACTCACCTCATAGTCATTTATCCTTTAGACTTCATCACACAGGATCCACCGAAATCATTATGTGGGGGAAAATTAGTTCAAATGATGTAAGAAAATTTCAGTCTGTTGAATGCGAAATACAATTCATAAAACCCTACTATATGACCGGATACTGCAGATACGTACTAAGAGTTACATTTGTTTCTTGGCAATTGTATCTTCTCAAGGTACGTACTACAAGTGTTCTATGACATGAGCATACTGATATGAAAAATGCAATTCATTTTTATAGCTTTCATTGATCTGTCTCTGTCTCATCCTAGGCTTTGATAATATGAAAGTGACTGAGGTATGAGTGATGCTAGTAATACCATTCCTTATGCAGCCAGTCCCTGCTATGAATGGTGTGAAACTGTTGCTCATAGGGTCGGTTGGTGCATGCATTTCAGTGGGCTTGGCAGACTGATATGTAATAGCAACTTCTGGCTCGGTGAGGAAAGCAACGGGAAACTACATCACTCCTCATTTCCCTAGTACGCCTCTTCAGTGATGCCTAGGGTATCTATGACAGTTCATGGTGGAACTGTTGAGGATCCAACCAGCGTTCGGGCTGATGACTAAACATACATACAGCTGTTAAGTTCTTCAGTCTGCTGAACATAATTATGATAAATAAATGTATAAGCTATCTGTGAAAGAAAACATATGGTAACGGTATTATACTTGAAAATGTTACAAAATTAATCAAAATTTGTTTCTGCAGACTGAAGAACTTAACGGTTATAAATTAACAGAGTCGAAACTGAGAAGTGGTTGAAAAGATATCGGATATTAAAGAGAAACATGAAAACTTACGCTATAATGGTCGTCATATTCCTATTAGAAGAAGTAGAAGAAAATGAAAAAGAGGTGTTTTATAAATTTTGATGTTGTGTTTTTTACAATTGGCTTTACGTCACATTGGCACAGATAGGTCTTATGGCGACGATGGGATAGGAAAGGGCTGGGAGTGGAAGAGAAGCGGCCGTGGCCTTAAATAAGGTATAGACCCAGCATTTTCCTGGTGTAAAGATGGGAAACGTGGAAACCCACCTTCAGAGTTGCAGACAGTGGGGTTCGAACCCACTTTCACCCGAATGCAAGCTCACACCCGCAAGCCCAAATCGCTCGGTGTTATTATTAAACTAAGTCGACACCAAAAAACGTGGATTCAATCATAACAAGTTCGTTGCGTGTACCCTTTCGAAACACGTTATTTCTTACCTAGGCTCCCAGTGCGCAAAGCAAGAGTAAAAACGACGAGAAGAGTCTCTGATTTTAGAAATGTTGGCACTGCACCCATTACAATAAACAGTCGTGTTTATTAACGTTTGTTTTTCGGGTGTTTTCAAGAGAGTGTATTCTCGTTCTGAATATAGTATTATGACCTTTATTGACACAGAAAACAAGGACGTATTGAGGCTTACAAAAATAACTCTAGCTTCAATCTTTATTTTGCTGTAACTTTATTGTGGCGTCCTATATTGACGTATGTATGCGTGCTGGAACGTCGCCAAATGGTATCACATTTTCTCTTTATTTATAGCACGAGTCTCTCTGTTTACGGAGAGATGTTATTATTTCTTCGAAGAAGAAAAGCCAAGTCGCCTGCAATGGCCTGGTTAAAGAAAAACGGCCCATTGGTTTCAGCTGGACAAAGCAAGAACTGTCCCGAACAAAGGAATGAAGTGGTTCGTTGGAACGGTTTGTCTCGGGCAGTGCTCACGTCAGTTTTATGGTCCATTTGAATAGCGCATTATGGATTTGTTTATTCGTTATTTATTGCCAGTTTTTAGTAGCTACTCGCTGTATTGGACTGTTGACAACGATGTATGCATAATCCTTACAGCGAAGGACTTCTGGATATTTACAGAATTCTAGAACACTTCATTGTTCATTGCAGTAATAAAGTAACGGTTGACTATTGTTTAATACTCAGTCAATCAAGGGAATCAATTTATGGCCATAAAAGTAGAGCGAAACAAGTTGTGCTCGAGTTCACTTTTTTTTTTTTTTCAGATTTTATTTCAGAAGTAGAAGAGAGCTAATGAGCAATAAAGATTGCGAAGTCCTTTTCCTGTTCAAAACGCAACTATATAACTTGACTCTTTTGGTGGAAATTACAGCTCGTTGTTCAGGTGCAGCCTCCTCACGGAGGGTTAGCAACGTCATGGTGTAGTACTTCCCGTAACATGGGTACCGTGGGTGCGAACCTCTGTCAGACTAAGACAATCTTCGCCACCGACGTCCATGTTTCTCTTATACCTTGCCTCCTATGATCGCTTCCATCGGGCTGTATTTGACATATCTGAAAGCGTCATCGAAATAGGCAATTTTCATGAATTTTGCGAGTGTTAGAACTCGAAATGATATCAGAAAATACCGAGCTCGATAGCTGCAGTCGCTTAAATGCGGTCAGTGTCCAGTAATCTGGAGATAGTGGGTTCGAGCCTCACAGTCAGCAGGCCTGGTTTATCGTGGTTTCCCATTTTCACACCAGGCAAATGCCAGGGCTGTACCTTAATTAAGGCTACCAGCGCTTCCTTCCAATTCCTAGGCCTTTTCTCTCCCATCGTCGCCATAAGACCTATCTGTGTTGGTGCTACGTAAAGCAAATAGCAAAAAAAAAAAAAAAAAAAAAAAAAAAAAAAAATACAACAGAAGATATCACGTATATGACGTGGGGACTTGAATATTCTGCGATACATCCACATTCCAAAGGCATGCGGTAAGTTCATCCTGGTGATTCACACCACCTTACGACACGCCAACGAGTTTCGAATTAGAGGTCACGGTTTCGTGCAAAATGTTTTAATTTCAGAAACACACTGCTTGTAGTTTCGCTTGATGCTATTTCTTGATGCATGCAGTATTGTTTCATCTATCTTCTCTCACAGACCAGAATGAAATATGGCTTCAACTGCCTAGGTCTCCGTCCCTTCCATGACTATGGCGGAATGGAAGTTGTTGAGGTATGGGCAGTGCCGAATAATCCCAGTCCGGCCATGACTAGTACATGCGCCGGGCTGAGTGACTCAGACGGTTGACGCGCTGGCCTTTTAACCCAACTTGGCAGATTCAATCCTGGTCCAGTCTGGTAGTATTTGAAGGTGCTCATACACATCACCTCCGAGTTGAAAGATTTACTGGCATGTAAAAGAACTCCTGCGTCTCCAAAATCGTAAAATAGTGGGACAT
The DNA here is from genome assembly GCF_040414725.1 of Anabrus simplex. Taxonomy (NCBI): domain Eukaryota; kingdom Metazoa; phylum Arthropoda; class Insecta; order Orthoptera; family Tettigoniidae; genus Anabrus; species Anabrus simplex. The sequence goes on from NC_090265.1 coordinate 1,065,248,449, forward strand.
AAAGAAATTAACATAATAATTATGTCTACTCTTCTTCTACCGCTTTTCAGACACCGGTGGGGTCGCGGGTGCTAACGGTGTCCCACATAGGCATTTGGCCCTGTTTTACGGCCGGATGCCCTTCCTGACGCCAACATTATATGGAAGGATGTAGTCACTATTGCGTGTTGTCTGAATGTGAACAGGAAAGTGTTGGAAGGAGCACAAACACCCAGTCCCCGAGCCAGAATAATTATTCTAACAAGACTAAAATCCCCGACTTTACCGAGCTCGATAGCTGCAGTCGCTTAAGTGCGGCCAGTATCCAGTATTCGGGAGATAGTAGGTTCGAACCCCACTGTCGGCAGCCCTGAAAATGGTTTTCCGTAGTTTCCCATTTTCACACCCGGCAAATGCTGGGGCTGTACCTTAATTAAGGCCATGGCCGCTTCTTTCCAACTCCTAGCCCTTTCCCGTCCCATCGTCGCCATAAGACCTATCTGTGTCGGTGAGACGTAAAGCAACTAGCAAAAAAAATCCCCGACTCTGCAGGCAATCGACCCCGGGACCCTATTAACCGAAGGCCTCAACGCTGACCTTGAGCCGAACCGCACTGATGCACACAGACTGAACCACTGATTGACTCCAACTGAACCACTTAACTGACTGACTGGAAACTCCGTGGGCGTATTCTCACACAGTAGTCCATCCGGTGCTCGCACACAGCACTTTCTCAACAGCACTAACACTCTGACTGAACTGAACTCAAAACGGAGCTACTAGAGCTCAGCCGGCCCTTCCAGTTACTTCGCGAAAGGAGAAGCACCTATAGTCCTCTCAGATCCGAATGTTCTGGGTTTGCATTCCGGGCCTTTCTCCCACCGTCCGCGGCCTCCAGTGAGATAACGTTTTGGTGTCAGAAAGGGCTAGGATCTTGTGCACCTGGCTCGTTCCTGACCGGTTGCTGTGCGGCGATCGGTGGGGCCTTAACTCGGTGATGTCACTCGCGGCCGGGGCCAGGCTAACATGCACCTCCAAAGGCCTTACAATAAGATGGCCACACTACCACAATACTTATATTCGTATGTTCATAAATGAAACGGCATATACTTTTAGTGCCGAGAGTGTCCGAGGACATGTTCGGCTCGCCAGGTGCAGGTCTTTTGTTTTGACACCCCTTGGCGACCAGCGCGTCGTGATGAGGATGAAATGATGATGAAGATGGCACATACACCCAGCTCCAATGCAACGGAATTAACCAATGATGGTTAAAATGAGCGACATCGAACTTAGGACACCTGTGACCAAAGGCCAGTACGCTAATCATTTAGCCATGGAGCCGGACCTTGTGATCATAATAAGAGTCTTTCACGTGACAGTTAATATTAGCAAATTTCTTCCTAAGGTATTCTTCGATCTTATAGTTCCCCCATTTTAAATTGTTTGTTAACTTGTTATATTTTTGCTTGAAACTATAATGATGTATAAAAAAGAAGGAATTAATTGTCATTTGTGACTTTTTTTCCGAATAGCTTATATAGTTTCCAATATACGTTTTCTCGGTATTTTGTCTATCTGATCTGTCACCAAAACATCTGTTCTTGATACGCATCACAATAAAATATAACTGAGGAATTTTCAAGTTCCTGAATTTTGTAAAGGGCTTAGAACATTTACGTATATTATTAGATGTTTCACAGAAAAGTTAAAAAGAAATGAAATAAATTTACACAAGATACATGAATTCAAATCTAAAAACATGGTGAGATGATGTTCTGAACAGTACTCATAGTTTTAAATCTCACTTGCTCCATTCTGTGCTAAGCCAGGATTTACAAGCAAAAATATGGATGCTGTAGACTGAAAGATCAAGGATCACTTTATCTCAGGAAACGTTGAATCTAGTAGGCCTACAGGTGTTCCGTGTCCCCTTAAAAATTCTTACTTGCCCAGTACTCATGAGGGAGTACATGGACCTACCGCCAAACCAGCTTCTCTATCCATCCGAGCAGAAGAAAGCTAAATCCGATACCGAGATAATCCTTTGGTGAAAAGTAAAATTTCAGTGACTAATTTCAAATGAAATGTACATTCAATATTGAATCATTTCGATGCTAGAATAGAATATTGTAATGGTACCATTTGTTATGGTATGCACTGATATATGTCAGTCTCCCATAGTTTGACATTTAAACGATAGGTAATCTGTATAACGAAAGCTCTGTGTGACTGCTGTCTGCTATTGCATTGATATATGAATTTTAAACATTCTACAAAGAGAGGCTTATTCCATTGTATGGCGAGAGGATGTCCAGAAAAGTACTGAGAGCTTTACTTTCTCTCTTGCACCATTCCGTGCTAATCCAGGATTTACAAGCAAATATGTGAATGAGTATATTCATGTTATTGTACGAGTTGTTGGAAACTTTATTCGGCATTAATGAATGCCTTCTGACACTCGTACATATTGGAGTTACTGAATGTATCCTAAATACCTGCTGAGATGTAGTAACGATAAATTATTAAGAAATTAGCACTACCATTTTAGGATTATTCTGAATACTATATTCACTAATCATTTTAATTTGCCCTCAGCTGATATGCATCTAGTTGTGGGATCGAATTCCGGCGCAGTTGCTCAACATTTGAAAATGCTTATTTGCGAGAGACCCAATTTAGAAAAATTACTAGCGTATGAACTCGTGTAGAGCAAACTCTGGGACCCTAAACTCTTCAAAGACCGATGATTTTTGAAGCGAAGTTTATTATTATTATTATTATTATTATTATTATTATTATTATTATTATTATTATTAAGAATAACAGCCTCCGTGGCTTAGGCGGCAGCGCACCGGCCTTTCACCGCTGGGTTCCCTGGTTCAAATCCCGGTCACTCCATGTGAGATTTGTGCTGGACAAAGCGCAGGCGGGACAGTTTTTTCTCCGGGTACTCCGGTTTTCCCTGTCATCTTCCATTACGGCAACACTCTACAATATTATTTCACTTCATCTGTCAGTCATTAATCATTGACCTAGAGGATGCAACAGGCAGTCGCCACAATTCCTATCCTCCCCGCTAGATGCCGACTTCATTCATCCCATTCCTGACCCGGTCGAATGACTGGAAACTGGCTGTGGATTTTCATTATTAAGAATATAAATCAGTCATAGGTCCCTCAATGAATTTCCGATTTCTCTGTCATACACCTTCAAGAGTAAGAATTATCTCGGTAAACGTTATCCTTCCTTGCCCAGTTTGATTCTAGTACAGGTGCATAAATTCAGTTTTACTAGAATTCTCAGTTATTTCATAAGTATCCCATGATTCTGAAGTGACTTTATTGATTTCGAGTGTTCTACAGGTCCAAGAGCCTTTCTGTAATCCAAGAATACCATGTAACATGCGTATAGGGTGTAGTACTTTCAGGTTTTTAAAATGCCTGTTGCATATACCATTAACCTCGCTAACCTGACCGCACCAACATACGTAAGATGTTTGCTGACTTCGTGCACCGTAGGCCAAAACGTTTGGAGATCATTAGTATAGCCTACATAGTCCTGGGAGGTTTTTCTTCAGCTAATCAGTGAAAAATGCATTAATTGTTCAGATAGATTAAATTAAATCAAATTAATATAAGTTTTTCTGGTAGACTAAGAACATTACATTCTTTTTTCAATCGAATGAGATTACAAAAACACAAGCTTGTACAGATACAAATTGAAGGAAATCCGAACGAAGACCTTCAACTACAGATCAGCACAGAATTTAACTCTCTCTCATTTTTATTTCCCAATTTATTTTGAGGACTTTCCTCAGTTTTACGGCTTGATGCCCTCCCTGACGCCAAATATATGTAGAGGGATGTATTCACTATTGCCTTTTTATCTCTTGGTTAGTAGTGTCGTATGTTGTATATAAATGAATAAAAATATGTTAAGCAGACACCTAGTCCCCGATCCAGAGGAATTGATCTTACCCAGTTAAAATCTCTGATCCGATCAAGAATGGAGTGCCCGGAATTTTGTCCTGCAGGAGTTCTTTTACGTCCTAATAAATTCAGTGACACGAAGCTCAAGTATTTGAGAACCTTCAGATACCACCGAACTGAGCCGCGATCGAACAAACCAACTTGAGTTCAGAAGGCCAGCGCTCTACCGCCTGAAATACTCATCCCGACTGTCATATTGGATGATGATGATGATGATGATGATGATTAAGACCATTTTGATTACTTACTATAACTACTACTGATGTGGAGGTATTCAGTCTTGTGACTGGTTTGTCCGTACGAAGAGTTTTCTGCTAGCGAATCAGTCTCAAACCTGTCGTTTTAGCCCCTTAATGGCTTTTCAAACATGTACAAGTGAAATACAGGTTCATAAGCGTGTTTCTTGACCTTTCTCAGAGGGCGTTTTTCTGAAATATTACCCTGTTAGACATCGAACATCAGGCCATCATGTCGCAATCTGTGCCTCAGCCACGCCTATCTCCTGGTATGGAAATGTTTTATCAGCTGTCATTCCCCGTTAACTCGGTACATTACATCTGTATTGATCATCTTCTGTACATTGCTTATTTTTCCTAAACGGCACCCGTACCACATCTCAAGTATTTCGCGTTGTTGAGAGTCAAGGACTCATCATAGCTCATCGCAACTGGCTGCACTTAGGCCTTTACAATTACAAATACGTGACTATTGTATAAAATTATTAAAATATACAGACATCAGTATTATACTTTCATATTATATCATTTGGATATGCACACTAGAATAAGGGCTCATAACGTCAACGCATGAATGAAAAGAAGTCAGAACATCAATCACATCAATTACATTGCAGTAACTCATACACGATCTTGGCGAATAGGATGGGAAAAGGTAGCAACTGTGGCCTTAATTAACGTAATTTATTGCACATTGAACATAGCAGGCTTACGCCCATATACATGTTCATCATACCCATAAAAACCAAGTATACTATTCCTCCTACTATCTCCTACTAAATATGACTACTAATTTACATCTAACCCAATACATATAAACCTAATAAGACAAAGAAATGTTTCGCTCCTAATCGGAGACTTTAGCAGAACGGCAACATTGATTAAAGAAAGAAAACAGGAAAAAGAAATAACGCCTTCTGGCGATATAAGGCAGTAAATAATTAACAACACATCGGCACTCTGTGGGGGTACATGACCTGCCTCCATCCTTAGTGTCAGCAACACTCGTCTATTCACTTCCTCCTCACACGCAGACATCTTAGCAAGCAGGCAATGACCTTGAGCCCTGTTCAATATGGTTGGACCTGTCTGCTTGCTCTTAGTCATCCAGTATTGTTCCATTTCTCTGCACACACATAACGTTTCTTTAGCCTGCTCAGTTATACACTAACTACTTTCAACTCGAGATCTCCTATACCCTGACTCATTGTTTAGAAGCTGCATTTAAGTAACACTCACAAAGTCTTCTTTTCACCTTTTTTTCTTTTAAGATATTTGACCAATTTTTAACAGCATATAAATATTTATTTAGATTACCGGCCCTGTTCCATTCATTCACTACCCATTTAGTAATTTTCCGTTCATCCCCCTGCTTGAGTAGGGCTTGCTCCTTTGGGTTCAATAATTTACTTCTCACTTTTCTAAAGCAACACATTCTTTCACAAAGTGCAGGTCATTAGACACTTTATCGCATAATAAACACTGTGACTTATCTGTCCTTCTGGTCTATCCCTTATTCTTATACAGTTCCATTAACCACCATAACATCCATCTTCTCTCCGCTCGTTTACATTGGTAATGCTTAATCTTGCAACTTTGGTGACTTCGTTGTACAAACAGGCTAAGGGAACACTTCTCCCTACCTTCCTCTATCAGGCGCTGCCTTTGAATGTCTTTAACTCTCCCTAATATCTCTCTCAGTCTGCTGTTTTTCTTCCCGTACCACACTATCTTCCAGATATACCCCATACCGATTCTATCCAAATACGCTTTAACTTTCGTAAACCAACACCCCTTAACACAATCAGCTTCGATACACTCCCCACACATTAGTAATGCACCGGCATTAGCCATCACTGTGGTAATTGCATTATTATTTTGCTGAATCTGGATATAGTCTGTTTCAACATGTCTTTTTTTTTGTCCTCTAAACCCCATAGTTCCACCCCGGACAGTACTATGCCTAGCACCAAAGTTTTCAAAACCATTCTCTGCAAAGTGTAATTTATGCCAGGGAATTTTGATTCTAGGATGTTGACCACCGAAAGTGCTGCGGCCCCCTTCCATCTCACCGTCTTTATTTAATCGTCCCAGCCTCCTCTCCTGTTTATAATTACTCCCAAATATTCTAATTTGCTTACTTCTTCAATCTTCACTCCCTGTACCACCCATATCCTTTCATTCTTCCTTCTCCTAGTTTTACTTACTACCATCACCTTCGACTTACTTCCATTAATTTTCAGGGACCATTTCCTCGCAAACTCCTCCACCATATTGAGGCTTTTCTGTAAACCTCCCCCTGTTAGGGCTAGGAGGATCACATCATCGGCAAAGCCTGGTATATCCAACCAGTTTACCGCTGGCACTGCCCAGTTATTTCCCCCGTCATCCTGGAGGATGTCGTTGATGAACAGGAGAAATAATATGGGCGTTAATTTACAGCCCTGCTTCAGTCCTACCTTACATCCTATTTGGCTGCTCAACATATATTCCTACAATCTAACCCTACAATATATCTTCCTATATAACGCTTCAATCGCTTTGATCATTTTCCTAGATACCTCCACTTTCCCTAGTTTTTATAATAGTGCTCTTCTACTGAAAATGAAAACCTACAACCTGTTTTCCAGTCAGTGACCGGGTCAGGGAAGTAATGAATGAAAAATACAAGGCTATTATTACGATGGAGTCACCACTCTTAAAGTGATATATATTAATGATTGATAGATGCTACGAAATGAGAATGGAGAGTGTTGCTGGAATGAAAGATGACGGGTAAAACCGGAGTACCCGGACAAAAACCTGTCCCGCCTCCGCTTTGTCCAGCACAAATCAATCTCACATGGAATGACCGGGATTTGAATCACGGTATCCAGCGGTGAGAGGCCGACACGATACCGTCTGAGCCACGGAGGCTCTAGTGCTCTTCTGCTAACCTTGTCAAATGCTTTCTCAAAGTGTGTTGCAGCTAAGTACACTTTATCCCCTTTCCTATCCAGATATTTTTCTATAATCATCTTGACGGTCATTATACTACATCTTGTTCTGCGTCCTCTTCTAAACCCCCCCCCTTGCTGGACTGACAGCTGGCCCTCAGCCCACTCACTTAACCTGTTCGCCAATACCCGTGTGTAGACCTTACTCAACGAGTTCAGCAGTGTTATTCCTCTATAGTTTTTTGGTAGATTTCTGCAACCTTTCTTTTTATAAATAGGGCATATTACACCAACTTCCCACTCTTTTGGGTAATTCCCTCCCTCGAAAATCCTATTAAAAAGTTTAACTATACCTTCTAGTATCTGATCGTGTTTGCCTATTTCCTTCCAAAACAGTTACTTATTCCATTACATCCTCCCGCTGATTTACTCAGCAACCTCATCACTTCATCCCTTGAAATCTCTTTATCAAGTTCCTGAATTTGAACCCCTAAAATTCTCCCTCCCGTCATTTCCATTTCTACATTGTTCCATTTGTCTTCACCCCCCTAACAACTCCCGGAAATAATCAAACCACTGGTCGTCTGCTATATTCGGTTTGCCAGCCCTTTTCCATCCCTTATTAATTTTATTAATTCTGTCCCTACCCTATCCAGTTGTTTCATCTTGCACTCCTTGTTTATTAACTCTATTTGCTCTCTCATCCACATTCTTTTTATCTCTGCGATTTTTAATTTGTATATTTTTCTTAGGTTTCGGAACGCTATTCTTGGCACCCTCACTTCTTTCCAAACTCCTTTAGCGCCACCATGACTAATTTTATTTTTTCTTTACATTCATTGTTGTACCAGCCCTCTTCATACCTCTTCGATTTCCTATGGACTCTATTAGCCTGTGCCACCCTTTTTTTGGGTACTCGATTAATTCTAGCGCTCTGTCAGTATTACCTTCTCTTAAGGCCTCTTCCCATCCACGCCTAATATATCCAGTTCCTTCTCTAAAAAGGCATTTAATTCCTGTGCTGTCCTTTTCCGTCCACCTGTATTTAGTGTAGCTTTACCTCCTCTCCTTTTTCCCTCGCTTCTTTCTATCATTACCCATACTGGTGCATGATGGGACTCAGCCCAGTCTCCAAAATGCATCTTTTTGATATACTATAGCATGTCCTCTGAACACTTAAATCAATCACACTCCCCCCTTGTCCTCTAATGAATGTCAGCTTACCCCTCCCCCCCCATCTCCTTCCCGCCATCCATTCAAAATATAAAATTGGCCTATGGCAGATAGCTGTAGGAGTTTTGATCCATACCCATTCCTTTCTTTATCTGCACTTCACCTTCTTACCATCGTCATCTCATCTTCTTTACTGTAAACAGAGCACAATTCTTCTGTTCTGGTATTCCTGTCCCCAAATAACAACATTCTATCTTCATCAAAGTTCCCTGTTATAGTACTCGTTTCTAGTACTAATTCCTCATAAAAATGTTCGTTCGCGTAAGCAGAGTTCTGTGGTTGGCAATAAGCAAAGGCCAAACATATCTTCCTTTCCCTCCCTTGCCCCTTCACCCTACTAAGTCTGGCACAAATTACTTCCTCCATCTGGATTTCAATAACTTCTACTAGTTCAATAATCTCTTCTTTTATCAACAGCCCTATTCCTCCCGGAACTGTCCCTTTTCCGCTCTTTTTTTCTGGATTTATACTTCACCTCATACCCTTCCCATTTTATCTCTTTCCCAAATTCAAGCCAGGTCTCTAGTAGCGCCACAATATCAAAGCTTTCTATCGTTTTAATAACTGCCTCATTACCTAGCTTATTTAGTAACCCTTCAATATTTATAAACCCTGTCTTCCAGTCTAGCTATGACTTCTCCTCCCACCCCTCCCGGTTATCTCCCTTATTTTTGCTTAGTGTTATTATGGCCCTATCCTCTTCTACTCCCATTCTATCTTTCTTTTGACCTTTGGTGCGCAGCCTGTCCTCCTTTTCTTCCGCAAATCTACTTTTCTTGCCCCGTAAGTCTTTTAGGCTTAAACTTCTCCCTTTTATTTCCTCGCGTGCTCCTTGTTCCTTATTAAATACTTGCCTAGCTACGTTTGAGCTTCCAGGATCTTGTGAGTCAATTTCTGTCCGCACTTGCTGACTCTCCATTTCAGCTTCCGCACTGTTCACTGGACTGCTCGGTACACTAACCCCAGACGTGCGTTCCTTACTCAATTCGTTGTCCCGCGCTACTTCCTCTTCTGTCTTCCTGCCAGATAGCCTATTTCCTTCTCGTTTTACATTTTCATCAATCATCTGCAACTTCTCCACCGTCCATCGCCTTACCCACCTTCCGTTTGAAACTATCAACTGCTCTCCTCTGATATGCGCTCTGAGCCCTTGACTTCTTGCTCTTAATAGATGCCTTCACTTATTGCCTTCACTACCCATATACTTCTCACCCATAATTTCTCGCCTTGAAGATTGTTCGCATTTCTTACGGCAATGTCCTCCATCAGTGCTGATATCAATTTCACTCTGAGAGACCTTCTCCCCCTCACTTTTCAAACCCTTACCACATCGATACCTATTTCGCTAAAGTTGATCTTCATCTTAGTCTGAATTACATCGACCTCCTTGTATATGAGTTCAACTTTAGCTTTTTCTTACCTCCTCCTTCACTCCGTATTTTTTCACACGTTCCTGACCACTGTTCGCTCCTACTTTCTTCAATTTCTTTACCTCTTCTTCCAGATTTTTTACTTTTTCTTTCAGTTTCCTGATTTCTTCTTCATTATTTCCCGTCTTTGCTGCTACCTATTCAGTTTTGTCCTTTATCCATCTCTCCAGCTCTTCGAATTTCTTTGACTGGTTCTGGAACATCTGCTTTAGTTGCTCTGTTGTACAAACATCCTTCAACTCCTCTCTGATTATTCCTTTAATAGCCGCCATGTCGTCCCAGCTCGTATTGTCGTTAGCATTCGGGCCGGGAATAAGTTACACCGCCCCGGTAACTAACAGCATCGTAACCACCACAGCCACCATCACCATCTCTTCTATCTTCCATAAGTCACTCTTGTGTTCTCTCTTCTCAGTTCTTTTCCATTTCATTCTCCCTAACCACCTTCCTATCGCTGTTCGTTACTGCTCCACACCAACCATTGTTCTGCACACTCCACTCAGCACAACCGTTTCCTTCGCTAGCTTGAGTTATACTGGGCCTTAATTAACGTAGCCTACATTCCGGTACTTCCCTTATATGAAAATGGAAACCATGGATTAACAACTTAAGGGCAGCGGATAGTAAGGTTTCGAATCCACCGTCTTCCTAATCCAAGCTTACAGTAACATGGCGTGTATCGTACAGCAAACTTGCTCGATAGCATCAAACATTATACTAGCGAAATTTCTGTTTCCTGCGCACATTGTTCTGACGGAGACATGTTGTGTATTACACTACTGAGCTGTGGAAATAACAAGTGAGTTGCATCTATGATGAATTAGATTATTATTTTGTCCTAATTACGAAATTATGTTCGGACGAGAGTTGGTGAAATTGAATAACTAACAGAGATGTGAGAATAAGGAGAATATTCGGTGAAGGAGGCATAAGGGGTAGAGATTACGGTTCTGTTTGAATTCTATCCAATAGAGTTCACCATAGGCAGATGTGTTACAGTCTTTGGCGAAATTCCGCTAGTGTCTGCGTGAGTAGCCTGTTTGGCATTCGCGTCCTGAGCTGAAAGTTTCGGGATCCAATCCCGTCACAGTTCGGTAATGTTAAAGGATTCCGAAACGTGTCTCCTGACAGTAGATACACTGATACATTGTTCTATCTATTTCTCGGAAGGAAATATTAGGTTCTGGCAACTCAAGACCAATATTAGTAAAAGAGCGTTATCAGTTTAATTTTTTCTCCGGAAGATATTATTTGTGGCTTAAAGAATTGACCTCAGTTGTGGAGATGTGTAGGTATTTCCTTATTTTATTTACATTTTGAGGACAATTATATATTTTTCGCCTCTCTGGAGGTGTATGATTAGCATTCCTCCCTATCATACGGAGGCCCCGGGTTCGATTCTCGGCCAGATGGAGATATTTAGGGCCGGTTCGAGGTCCGCTCAGCGTACATGATTATAATTGTGGCCACTGTTGGCAGCCCTGAAGGTGGTTTCCGAGGTTTCAAATTTTTTCACCAGGCAATTGCTGGGGCTGTACCGTAAGGCCACGCCCCTTCCATCCGACTCCCAGCCCTTCCCTGTTCCATCCTCGCCATTAGGCCTATCTGTGTCGGTGCAATAGCGACCTTGGTCTAGAAACAACCCAGATGAATCGTGACGCTGACCGCAAGTCACCTTGTAATCTAGAGACATTGGGGTTTAGAAGTGGTTGTTTGATATGCCAAGGCCCATCAAGGCTGTAGGGCCGTGGTGTTGTGGTTGGTTTATATTTCTTCCGAGATAACTATAGGTTCCTAACATTAATACTCATCTTCTAAGATGAATTGGGCACTTTAAATTTAATCAATTTTCTCTCTTTTTCAGACTGAGAGACTCAGAAGGAAAGCTGCTTGCCTTCTGACACCGAGTTACGGGTTTGATCTCGGGTGGTATTTGAATGTACGGTACTCAAGTACCCCAAACTAGTGTCAACAGGCTTAGGGGAATCTAAGAGAAATCCTGAGGGACAACATTCTGGCCCCTCAGCGTCTCCATTTACTGTGAAGGTATTCAGTGGGACGTAAAAACAATAACATTATTACCAGTATTCGATATCTTTAGTAAATTTGTTCTGTATTCTTTCATTGTTCCTACGTTTACAAGTCTCTTGCGTACATGTTCATCAGCATCATCTTCATCATTATCATCACCATCAGTCAGTTGCTTTATGTCGCACCGACGCATATAGGTCATATGGCGACGATGGGATAGGAGTGGGAAGGAAGCGGCCGTGGCCTTAATGAAGGTATAAACCCATCATTTGCCTGGAGTAAAATGGGAAACCACGGAAAAGCATCTTCAGGTGTGCAGAGAGTGAGGTTCGAACTGACTGTCTCCCGAGTGCAAGCTCACAGCTGCGCGACGCTAATCGCATGGCCAACTCACTCAGTCCTCATTATTATTATTATTATTATTATTATTATTATTATTATTATTATTATTATTATTATTCGTCGTTATGCTCATTAGTGAACGTCGTGACCAACTTAATCATTTCAGTATTGCAACCTTGACTAGGTGTCCGCATCCAGAGCGGTCTTCAGCTTTCCTGAAGAGATAGGTCAGTGTTCTTCGCTTGATCTAACTATTTACTACTTGTTCGTCCTCGTCGTTTACTGTGTTCAAATTTGCCTTGAAAATGGCCTTACCAAAATTCCGTCCTTCTCTTCTGAAAAAGTGACCCAGGAACTGGAGGTAACACTCGACTACAATACACGTTTTTTGATGCTTAGTTCGTCTATAATGGAATCATTTGTTGTTCTTTCTGCCCAGGGTATATGTAGCACTCACCGTTAACAGCACACTTCAAAGGCATCGATTCGAATTTTGACATTGGCTTTCACGTCCAGAACACTAGTGATTCAACCAAGTGCATTTCCGTAGTTTTTGATATTGCCCGGTTCTGCCAAATCTTAGTGAGTTTAACCATGGCACACCCATTGTATGGATGTGAACCTGCCCACCGAAGATTGAGGTCTAGGAGGAGTTTCCTGAATACAACCGAAGATTTAAACGAATATGCTCAATCCAGAAGGTTGAGATTATGGAAAACTAGAAATCCTCAACTTGCTGGTTGGATGCTACCAATTGAACATCTCCCTCCGGGACACGAGGAACATTAGTATACGTGGAAATCGTTGAACAGGCTTCGCACTGGGGTTGGTAGATCAAGAATCAATATGGTAAAGTGGGGCTTTCCTGGCATATCCATACAATGTGAATGTGGTGAAGACCAAACCACAGCCCATTTCATGAACTGTAGTAAATGTCCTTTAAGTTTTACAACAGAGGACTCGATGGCTGCGACACCTAATGCCCGTGATTTGGCAAAATTCTGGGCACACACTATTTGATATGTATATCATTAAGTACCATTATGCTATGTAAAATATATGCTTCTGATACGAATAAATGTCCGACTCGTTGGCTGAATTGTCAGCGTACTGGCCTTCGGTTCAGAGGGTCCCGGGTTCGATTCCCGGCCGGGTCGGGGATTTTAACCTTCATTGGTTAATTCCAGTGGCCCGGGGACTGGGTGTTCGTGCTGTCCCCAACATTCCTGCAACTCACACACCACACATAACACTATCCTCCACCACAATAACACGCAGTTACCTACACATGGCAGATGCCGCCCACCCTCATCGGAGGGTCTGCCTCACAAGGGCTGCACTCGGCTAAAAATAGCCACACGAAATTATTATATACGAATAAATAAATACCATGGCAGCTTGATCTAGGAAAATATGTATTTTTACATTTCACTGTTTACGGAGTCAATAATGACTGACGCCAGGTATTTGAATTCCCTTAATACCTCCAGATCCTTTAAGCATTATCCAAGTCTGATTGGACCTTGCCTCTCAACTGCCATTACTTTGGTCTTTTTCATATGTTCGAGAGTTCTTTAAATTATTCGTTCTGAAATTCCGGGATTTTACACACGGTGAAGGCACAGTACCTCAGATATTTCTTAATGTAGGAGTGTTGTGAATCCTTGCCTACCTGTGATGATCGGAGACTCATGTAAGTTTTAAATGGCATCAGGTACTGTCACACAAGTTTCAACTAATGAGCCTCAGCAGCGGCATGCAAATGAAGCTCTTTGTAACTCCCCGGTAGCTCAATGCAGTGACAAGCCAATTAGTGACTTGCTCTGTTCTATCAACTCCTGCGGTGAACGGTCTGCTTTCACTTTAATGTAAGGAAAAATATGCTAAGAATTCTCTTCTTTTCAAATTCCCATTCCAGCTAAAAGACTAACAAATCTCATTTAAAAATAATAAAAATAATAAAAATATAAGAACTGTTGTAGTTCTAGATCGATGATTTCAGATTTCATTTTCTAGGGATTTCACTCCAGACTTCTTTATTTCTAAACAAATGCACCGAGCGAGTTGGCCGTGTGGTTAGGGGCGTGCAACTGTAAGCTTTCATCCGGGAGATAATGGGTTCAAACCCCACTGTCGGCAGCGCTGAAGATGGTTGTCCATGTTTTCCCTTTTTAAGACCAGGCAAATGCTGGGGATGTAACTTGATTAAGGCCACGACCGCTTCCTTCCCACTCCTACCTATTTCCTAACCCATCGTCGCCATAAGGCCTATCTGGGTTCTAGTGTTCTGCGTCTTTTTGTACGACTGTGAGTCCTGGACGTGAATGGTAAGTTAAAAAATTGAATCAATGCAACTTACAAGGGGGCATTCCCTACTCATCACCATCGATTTCGCTCAAATTTATAGAACATTCAGGGCTTGGCTAGAAATTAAAGTACCTGAAGTGGGAACTCCAGATGGCCAATCGTATAGAAAATAAAATAAAAATAAAAATGTTGACGTGGCTCTCGCACCGTATAAGCCACTTACGATAGTGAACACGCCGAGCAGTAGTTGGCGTAGCGGTATGATCGCGGACAGGTAATTCGATGGTCGTGGGTTCGACTCGCCGTGTGGAGACTGTTTTTTCTGTCAACCTTTATATTATTCATGTTCCAATTAAGCAAAGAAGTGAATAATTCATATTATTTATTTATACGTCCGCCTCTGTGGTGTAGTGGTTAGCGTGATTAGCTGCCACCCCCGGAGGTCCGGGTTCGATTCCCGGCTCTGCCACGAAATTTGAACAGTGGTACGAGGGCTGGAACGGGGTCCACTCAGCCTCGGGCGGTCAACTGAGTAGAGGTGGGTTCGATTCCCACCTCAGCCATCCTGGAAGTGGCTTTCCGTGGTTTCCCACTTCTCCTCCAGGCGAATGCCGGGATGGTACCTCACTTATGGCCACGGCCGCTTCCTTCCCTCTTCCTTGTCTATCCCTTCCAATCTTCCCATCCCCCCGCAAGGCCCCTGCTCAGCATAGCAGGTGAGGCCGCCTGGGCGAGGTACTGGTCATTCTCCCCAGTTGTATCCAGCGACCCAAAGTCTGAAGCTCCAGGACACTGCCTTTGAGGCGGTAGAGGTGGGATCCCTCGCTGAGTCCGAGGGAAAAGCCAACCCTGGAGGGAAAACAGATTAAGATTAAGATTAAGATTTATTTATACGCAAAAGTCATAGAAAAGGTAAATATTGGGATTTCATTCTCAGACTTTTTTATTCCTGCGCCAAGAATCTATTGTTTTTGTACAGCCGCCAGGGGCAACCTTCACTTGTCAGGTGAAAACGAATCTTACATCGAAACGACTATTCACGTTTATGGCGCATTCCCCACGGAGGGGAGATAGCCAATAAAGGAGGAAAAAAATGAATTTCTGTTTGAACACGTCGGGAAAGTTCGCAACTCCAAATTTTCTACAATTGTGCGCTCATTAAAATATGACGTCCTATAGGCCTATGCCTTTTGCATATAAATAAATAAATAAATAAATAAATAAATAAATAAATAAATAAATAAATAATATAAAAATTGAGAAAAACATTCTCGACACGGGGAGTGGAACCCATGGCCATCGAATTACTCGTCCAAGCTGTTACCGCTACGCCAACTACTCCTCGTCGTGAGCATTCACGTAAGTGGCTTATACGGTGCGAGAGCCGCGTCAACATTTTTATTTTTATTTTTATTTTCTATACCCATAGCCATCTGGAGTTCCCACTTTGGATAATTTCATTTCTAGCCAAGCCCTGCATGTTCTATAAATTTGAGCGAAATCGGTGGTGACGAGTAGGGAATGTCCCCTTGTTAGTATTCTTGCCAGGAAGAAATTTATCAATAGCTGAGTATGAAATGCATTACATGTGCTAAGTACAGCCTGTCGTATTTCGTTTCCATGATATCAAATTTTGTTACCTTCTAAACTCGACAATATTAGCTTTATAAATCCTCTATTTGCCTGCCGTTTATGAGGTGTATTATTCTCTAACCTATACCGTCATTCCTTATGAGAGAAAGGAGTGATAACGTGACCAAGGCAGGCACTGTTTAATCCAGGTCAGGCAACGTCATACCATGACAACGTTTTAGGATGGAAAACAAGCAAAGGTGTGTTTCTAAACGGGGTGCAGTCTGTAAGTTGTAAAAGTCAGTACAATTTAATGTTCCATGTCTACTAAAGTTTTTCTTTTCAATTTGCTTTACGTCGCATCGACATAGATAGGTCTTATGGTGACGATGAGATAGGAAAGGCCTAGGAGTGGTAAGGAACCGGCCATGGCCTTAATTTAGGTACAGCCCCGCATTTGCCTGGTGTGAAAATGGGAAACCAGAGAAAACCATAATCAAGACTGCCAACAGTGGGGTTCGAACGCACTATCTCCCGGATGCAAGCTGACAGCTGCGGGCCCCTAACCGTACGTCCAACTCGCCCGGTACTAAGAAAGATCATACAATGGAGATAAAGTTGGAATTGAACAGGACAAATTGGTATTAATCATCGTTCATAAGAAGAGGAAATATGTTCAGTCCTCAGTCCTAAGGCTGGTTGGAACCGCAACAGCTCTGTCATCAGCTGTCATAGATGGCCTAGGCATCAATGAAGAGGCGTACTAGGGAAATAAGGAGTGAGGTAGTTTCCTGTTGCTTTCTTCACCGAGCCAGAAGTTATTACATATCAGTCTGCCAAGCCCCCTGAAATGCATGCATCAACTGACCCTATGAGCAATATTTTCACACCATTCATAGCAGGGACTGGCTGCATAAGGAATGGCATTACTAGCATTGCTCATACCTCAGTCATTTTCATATTGTCAAAGCCAAGGATACGTCAGAGATAGATCAATGAAAGTAACTAAAATTGCTCTAGCCCATATCAGAAGACATAGTGCACTGTAAACACTACATCTCGGCAGCAAATGAATATGAGGGAATAGGGATTTGAATAATTTATCAACGAAATGCTTGATATATTTCCAACTTCTTTGAAATCGTTTAAGAAAAGACTAAGTTAACAACTTACATGCAGATCAGTGGTGCCGATTGACGATTTAATTCACTTGCCTGAAGTTCGGATTCCGCGACTTTGGTCACGATATCAAAGCTCATAAAAAATACTAAAAGCTCTCTCTTAACTCTCATTCTTTTAGGAGCCAGAACTAACCATTTCATTCGTTAGTTATTTTACTAAACTGATGATCATTACTACTAGAAATCTGCAAACCACTCAGTTCGTTCGCCCACTCTTATTCGATCCGCATACGATCCTCGGTAGACGTTGAGAGGGTTGGCTAACAGCATGTAGTCCGAGGTATGACCGCAGAGGGGGTTATGTATTGTGCCACGGCAGTTACGTCGAACAAACATGAAAGGAGCGAGGGAAGAAAAGTGGCTGCCTCAAAAATTTCGGACGCATGCAAGCATTATAACGAAATATGCATTGGGGCTTACACTTAGAAGTAATTTAATTACAAACTTAACTTACCGGTACTATAAACATTGTGAATTAATCAACTTATCACTTTAGTAGACAACCGATCTCGATAGCTGCAGTCACTTAAGTGCGGCCACTATCCAGACTCGGGAGATAGTGGGTTCGAACCCCACTGTCGGCAGCCTTGAAGATAGTTTTACATGGTTTCCTATTTTCACACCCGGAAAATGCTGGGGCTGTACCTTAAATAAGTCCACGGCAGCTCCCACTCCAAGACCTTTCCTGACCCATCGTCACCATATGACCTATCTATGTCGGTGCGACGTAAAGCAAATTGAGAAAAAAAAATTAGTAGACACGGAACATTAACTTGTACTGTCTTTCACATCGTTACAAACATTCGCCATTATTGTTTTGTGTTAGTACTTGCCTCCTTTTGCCGCTAATTTGGTTACCAGCTGAACTGAAATTTATTTCATTTGCAGCATTGGATGTAGGAATAATCTTATTTTCTGCGTTAGCAGTGTTTTTATTTCTCCTCCAGAAGCACGGTGATCGTCATCAGAAAGGCGATATTTTAATAAATACCTGTCAACTTCATTAATCAAAAATAGTTTATCATGAGTATAAATAAGCCATTTCGAAACAGGGAAAATAAATTCTTGGTTAGCTAATCCATATGCGTTGTATTCAGTGCACAGGCGTCGCACAATGGAGAATACTTCCTGTTTCTTTGCGACTCAAACGTTTAAGTTGCTGTACAGAAACACGCAAAATTTATTGCAGTTCGATACTTGGCGACTTGCACTTCAATGTTTCGTGACATTGTTGTACCCGGAGATGGGTGGGGAGTCGGTAACGTTTGTTCGTCCATAGTCCGCACCAACATTAAGAAGTTCTTGACAATGATCTTAGAGCCCTGTTCCTCAAGTAAACAATCCAAAAGGGAGAAAGATCTGTTACACACGTTTTGACGCACTTCTGTGGAAGCCTAATGTTTTGTTTGAGATCATGCGGTTTACTATTTTGTGCTGGAGGCTCTGTACTAGGCGGCACTTTACACATGTGCTTTTTCAGATGTGGGGTACTAGAAGCAAACGTCAGTAAGGAAGCACAACGCTTATATGATACATATCCACTTTAAGCATTCGCAGCTGCACACTTCACTTTTTTCTTTTGTAATCCATATTCATTCCATAGCCACTGCGCATTTGAAGCAGTCAGACCGAATAATCCTACGTTCGTTCGAACTGTCTAGCGCCAAGCGGTCGGACAGGTCACGCACAGTAACGGAGTAGGACTTACCTGTAAGTTTAAATTCATTATTGACATGTAGTACGTTGTATTGAATAAATAACGGGAATATTATTTTCCTTATTGGAAATTCTGTCATTCCCAACCAAAGAATTGTAAATCGTACCTTGCACACATAAAACATATATCCTTGTATATTGTAACACAACATTTATAACGTGTCAGTTTTCATTGAATGTGTAAATAAGGAAAATGAAACCAAATCTGTTGGTATCGAGCACAAAATAAATCAAACACGAATATTTTAAAGTGATTCCTAGCGATTTTAATACAGCAATCCAACATTTCGTTTTTAATGGTACGAGGAAAGCTTCGTAGTCACAATCGGACGTCTCTGCTCCTGTGACGTACGCTTGGGTCATAAACTACCCGCATTTCAGTCGAGAGAGGCCGGCGCACTGGTCTGACTTCAACGGGCGCCAAGCTGCGCAACTCTGCAATAGACACAGTGAGTCAGCTGTCAAGATGTCTTTTAAGGAGGGAGACATTGACGAATGTATGTGCTGTGGCAGTGGTTGCTTTTGCATTTTAAAAAAATTGTAAAACCTGTGGATTCATCCCTAAAATAATACCATACTGTACATTTTTACATGCTAGTTGCTTTACGTCTACCCGACACAGATAGGTCTTACGGCGACGATGGGACAGGGAAGGCCTAGGAATGGGAAGGAAGCGGCCGTGGCCTTAATTAAGGTACACCCCCAGCATTTTCCTGGTGTGAAAATGGGAAACCACGGAAAACCATTTTCAGGGCTGCCGACAGTGGGTTCGAACCCATTATTTGCCGGATGCGAGCTCACAGCTGCGCGCTCCTAACCGCACGGCCAACTCGCTCGGTATTCTTTACATGAACAGCGATATTACGAAGATAAGTCTTTTAATTACACATGAGTGAGTTCTGACAGTTTTGATTTCTTATTAAGTTTGATCGAAAATGAGATTAGGAAAGAAGACGCCAATCTTCAAAAAACCATCCCCTCCTCCCACGAAGCGAAAAGCTGTTTGTGTAAGGTAAGCGAAACAAAACGAGCCAAAAGCACGTGTTTTCGTTGAATTCACTCTTATTTCTCCTATTATATATCTACATCATGTTACTTAAGAGTGTGCAGTGCATTTTCTTCTGATATGAAAGGAATGGGAGCCTCCGTGGCTCAGAGGCAGCGCGTTGGCCTCTCACCGCTGGATACCGTGGTTCAAATCCCGGTCACTCCGTGTGAGATTTGTGCTGGACAAAGCGGAGACGGGGCAGGTTTTTCTCCGGGTACTCCGGTTTTCCCTGTCATCTTTCTTTCCAGCAACACTCTCCATTCTCATTTCATAGCATCTTTCAGTCATTATAAATCACTTTGGGAGTGGCGACCCCATCGTACTAATAGCTCTGCTTCATACATTCCATCCCTGACCCGGTCAATGACTGGAATACAGGTTGTAGGTTTTTATTTTCAGGAAAGGAATGGAAGGGAAATGGTACTGGGAAGGCTCTGATAGAGGAAAATTTGACGATCGTTCCTACTTGTCGTAATATTTATTTAAAATGTTCTTCTCCTTCCATTTTAAAGCTTGTCTACTTATTCTACCAAACTTTTGAGTAACAGGTGCTGAATTTTCTTTTGTCTTCAGCCTTTTGTTCCTTGGCCTTAAAAGTTCGATCATGGGGTCTGCTACCTTATCAGGTGCAGTTGGTTTCTTGCGAGTTGGCCGTGCGATTATGGGCGCGCAACTGTGAGCTTGCATTCGGGAGATAGTGGGTTTAAACCCCACTGTCGGCAGCGCTGAAGATGGTTTTTCCGTGGTTTCCCATTTTCACACCAGGCAAATGCTGGGCTGTTCCTTAATTAAGGCCACTACCGCTTCCTTCCTACTCCTAGCCCTTTCCTATCTTATCGTCGCCATAAGACCTATAGCAAAATGACAAAACCTTTTCTTGCGTGGTTATTTGGGTCCAGGTGTCCCAGTGTAAGCGCTGGAGTTGGAGCATCCTTCAATATTGAAATTGTAATTCGCTCCCTCTCCTAGTTGTTACTGTTGTGCGTCCTCGCTCCGTTGAGAGATATCAGCTGTGTTGCGTTCTGTTTTTTCTGTGTAGAAATTCGTTGCGTTTATCCTTTTTCGGGAATCTTGAGAACCTGGTGGATTATTCTTACCAACCAGTAATTGACGATTGTGAGAATTCCGTAGAATCCTTCATTTCACTTTGCTTGTGCAACTGAAAACATTAAAAGCATCATCATTACTAACAATAATAATAATAATAATAACGTAGCCTATTCAGAAAAATTGAAACATTTAATATTTTAATAATTTATACATTTCTAACTGGATGTCTCTAGAATGGAGTTGGTAACGCCTCCTTGTGGTTATGAACTTGAACTATCTTGGAGAATGTTAATGCTTTAAGGTTGGATAACCTAGTTTGCCATTTAGCTATTTCTCTGTTGTCAATGCTGTTGTTTACCTTTTTGCGCCAAACAGTGTTCGTTTTCTCAAGTAACTTTAAGCCAATTAGAAAAGACATTACGTCATTATTCTGAAAAATCCCCAGCCCCCTATATAATTTGGGTGTTTATTGATCGACTGTCTATCTACTGTACAATGGATCATTGAGTGCGCTACGGCTGGGGGCTTTCCGTTCGAAAGAAGTATGGCGGGAGTAGCGGACTGATTGAACGAGACGGCAGTAATTAAGGTACAGCAGAATATTAAACATGTGAACTTCCGTGTTTAAAAGTTGGTAAGATTTCTAACTTGTTATTTAGCGTGTAACCCTTTGGACTTTCTGGATAATTAAAGTTTGAATGTAGGGTTTTCTCTTGCCAATTTTAAATTAATGTAAACCTTCTTTCCCTGTCTTCGGACTTACAAATTCATCTCCCTGTTGGGAAGCACGGGAGAGGTTCCCTCGTTAAACTTCCTCTCAAATTCGTTTCTTGGTGACTAAGGTTTTCTAAAAATTTAAATTGTATTTAACCTCTTCGACCTTTTATATTTTTATACCTTTGTCGTCTAGGAATATTGTTTAGTCTCTGTTTCTGCGGGCCTTGTGCCAAATTACGTATTATATAAATTTATCTTTGGAGTGCTAGTGTTATGCCTTCATTTCATTTTGATTTTCGGCCTTGTAAATACAACGTTTTTAATATTCTTTCTTCATTTTTTGAGGCCATATACCGTGGGATTTCTGCATCTCTTAGCTGTGGATCTGTAGATCCTTTTTCAAGAGTATTCCCATATCGTTGTGTATAACGCAGGTACGTACTGCTATTCAAGCAATGAGTTATTCCTTTTCCTGTGTTAACATAAATTACTGGCCCATTTGAGGGCGTCTTGTAAACTGTTGTAAATGAAGTCCAGGGTTAGAGACCCGATATGCAAATGTTACAGTATCTACGGCTTCTTTCGTGTGTGATAGTCTGCATGATAGACAGCATGATGATGTCTTCGAACGTAAAATATGCCGGAATTGCCTCCTATTCGGATCTCCGGATGGAAATACAAGAGAAGGCAAAGAGCAACTCCTGCAGAGTAGGTACATGGAACGTGAGATCCTTGGTAAGCTGGAGAATATGAAGAACAATATGAAGTGACTAGGAATGCATGTTTTGGGAATGAGTGAGGTAAGATGGCCAGATAGCGGAAATCTATGAAGCGGAGATTCCAGAGTTTTGTACTCTGGCTGTTCAGACGGAAAAGGTAGTGTTAGATTAATACTGACAAAGCAGTTAGGACAGCGATTGTCAGGTATTTGGGGATATAATGAAATAATACTGCACATAAAGACAGAACCTAGAGACACAGCTCTAATCCAGGTGTACATGTCCACCTCTGCATACACAGATGACGAAGTGGAGGAAGTGTACGAACAACTGGAAGAATTGTTGCTAAAGGTCCAGGATGAAGATAATCTCATCATCCTCGGAGATATGAACGCAGTTGTTGGAGAAGATGATACGGTGGCACGGGGACTGGGTGTATGTGCCGTCTTCATACTCACTTCATCCTCATCACAACGCGCAGGTTGCCTACGGGAGTCAAATAAAAGGACCTGCATCTGGCGAGTCGAACTTGTCCTCGGACACTCCCGGCACTAAAAGCCATACGCCATTTCATTTTTCGAGGGTCAGATAAATGTAACTGTGGTTCTGTGCTGTCATGCTCATCTGTTACAAATTATTCAGAGCTTTTATGCTCATCATATTAAGTCATCTAGAGCTTCTGAGCCCTTTGTTTAAATAATCTTATCAAGCTTTCGAGCTCCTTTTATAAAACTTAGTTCAGAGCTGACGCACTCCCCTTTTGGTGTCTGACTTACAATATGTAAAGATTATGAACTTCTGAAGTTCTTATTGTCTGAGCTTCCGGCTCTCTTTATATATAGCCTATCCGTTTTTATTGGTGTTAAAGAATACGTCATATAGAAGAGAAATAAAATAGAAATTTCTCAAATTTTATTAGGTTTTTGCAAACTTTGATTTATGCTTTATCCAGCCATTCGCCCCTCACGTTTCCTTCCCTCTGCGAACCACGGATAAGTCCGTAACAATAACAACAATACTAGTAATAATATTAATAAAATTATGTATACGCGTAATGGGTAGTTGTACAGTATTATTTGAAGCACTTACAAACTGAAAACAGGAAGCTTTTGACTTGACTTCGATAATATTATACACAACTCTTGAATAGTACAAAAATGAATTTCACTGATTTGCTTCTGTAGTATTATGTTCATATTTTCTGTTTGATCACTAATTCTAGATCGTTTCACAGGTTCATAGCAACAGTAAAATATTTTTAGCTGAGTCCGGGAATTGCATCCACTTACTTTTGCCACCCTTCTGATTTTCATCTATCCTATTCGACCTCCCTTGGTCAAATCTTGTTCTTTTCCCACCCCGACGTATTAAGTATCGAGGCCTAGGGATTCTTTCATTTTCACGCCCATCGTGGCCCGTCTCTTTCATTGGCCAATATCTTCATTTTTCGAAGTTTCGGATCCCTTCCACTTTTTCTCTCTCTGATTAATGTTATATAGAGGATGGTTGCCTATTTGAACGTCCTCCTAAAACAATAATCACCACCACCACCTCGGATCTAAACCATTGCCAATAGTTTGAAATATCAAGGATGCAATGCAATAATAAAGTTACAGAATGTTGTTCATTGTGTCTCAGAGACATGAATGAAAACCTACAACCTGTTTTCCAGTCATTGACCGGGTCAGGGATGGGATGAATGAAGCCCCCAACTTGCGGTGAGGATAGGAATTGTGCCGGCTGTCGAGGTCTGTCGCACTCCTCTTGGGCAAAGATTAATGATTGACAGATGAAATGAAATGATATTGGAGAGTGTTGCTGGAATGAAAGATGACAGGGAAAACCGGAGAAACTGGAGGAAAACCTGTCCCACCTCCGCTTTGTCTAGCACAAATCTCACATGGAGTGACTGAGATTTGAACCACGGAACCCAGTGATGAGAGACCGACGCGCTACCGTGTCACAGAGATATACAACCTGAAAATATAAACATATACAAACAAATATTTTTTCGTGCAATAGATATATAAATAGATAAATAAATAGATAAATAAAAATGAAACTGTTACAATTTACCTGCCTTAGTATTATTTACAGCCTCCTCTGGCATTGTTCAGGTCTCTTACACGCTGTAGTATCTCTAATGAGGTCTGGGAGTGTCTGTGGAGCTCGTGGATGATCAAAAACCGCTGTTTTCAACCTGCTCCATGCATGTCGAATTCAGTTCACGTCCGGCGAATTAGTTGGCCAATTCATATGTTTGATATCCACAACTCTCATGAAGCTCCTCACTGCCGTACCTGCATGAGGGCGAGCATCGCCGCTGACGGAAATGAATTCAGCACCATATTCAATCCCTAGAGGTTTGTACAAATTATCGAAGAATTTTATCGGTACACCGCTGGGCATTTACCATCTCTCAAATTGGTAACAAAGGTGTAGGATGGCCGTGCATAATTCCAGCCCAAACATTACACCACCACCTCCACAGGCATGGACCTCTTGGGCATAACTGGTACATTCTACTGCGTCCTGCTTGTCGTGTATGTGGCCTGTGGGAGATCCGTGCTTCATCGACAAACACATTATCCCTTTCATCCAAACGCCCAATTAAGATGTAGAATTGCCCATCTTCACCCCTTCAACACGATGACGATACTCAAGGGGAACACGTCTAATCGGTGGAAATGACCTTAATAAGACACTATGCAGCCTTGTGCAGATACATGGACTCCGATTGTCCTCAAGAACTCATCTTGTGACTGTTGAGCAGTCAAAGTTGGTCTCCTCTGCGCTGCTACGCGGGAATACCGATTTCGACGTAGCGTTTTCTCCGTCGGTCGACCACCCCTCCCAGTCTATCAGTCACATCACTGCTCTCATGGTACCTTTTCCATGCTTTTGACACTGCACTTTGGGTAACACCTGACACAATTCTGGCTTTGTTAAACTGGGAAATATGCATTGCACATAAAACCTAAACAATAACTGAAGCTCTTACTGCGCTGTGTCCACAACAACCAGTATTCACTGGAAATGAAATGACGTATGGCTTTTAGTGCCAGTAGTGTCCGAGGACATGTTCGGCTCGCCAAGTGCAGGTTTTTTTGATTTGACACCCGTAAGCGACCCGCGCGTCGTGGTGAGGATGAAATGATGATGAGGACGACACGTACACCCAGCCCCAGTGCCAACGAAATTAACCAATGATGGTTAAAATTCCCGACCCTGCCGGGAATCGAATCCGGGACCCCTGTGACCAAAGGCCATCACGCTAACCATTTGGTCATGGAGCCGGACAGTATTCACTGGAATGGCATAGCTCATCCCTAGCCCAACCTGACCGCAGATAGTGACGTCTGCTGTATTGTAAAGAAGCAGTTGAATTCATTGTGAGTATACAGTGCTCTCTGTCACTTACAAAAGTACTGCAAACTCCCTACGCCGTCACGTGCCAAATCCCACAATATTGAAAACAATTTTAGGAGGTATGCTATACGTATCGTATACAACAATCATCAGGCTCTCTGGTGTAAAGTGGCATCAATCTATATGCCAGAACCGTGGGATGAAAACCTTGAAGTCGCAAATGATTAGGGGGGCCGATGACCTTAGATGTTAGGTCACCTTTAAACAAAAAGCATCATCATCATCATCAAATGCTTAGGGGCTATTGATCGTAAGCACGTTGGAATACATCGCCATCCAAGAGTAATTCTGACGAAGGTGTTTCTAAAAACTCCATTTCTGGGAAACGTCTTAGTAACAGGAGTTTGAGTTTGCCTCCACCGAGGGAACTTCCACGTGTTTTCGATGCAGATGACGCCTATCCTTTGACATCAAATTGATGGAACCTTATCCACGTAGAAATCTCTCACCTCAAAAAGGATACTGAACTATACATTGTCCTGCGCCTGAAGAACAATTTAAATTGACATTCATCCTGCGTGTTCACACGTTTAGAGTTCTATGGGCCGAACTAATGTTATCCTAATCACTATTGCGTGTTTCTGTGGTGGTTGGCAACGTGGCGTGTTGTGTAACAGAACTAATATAATAAATCGTAATTCTTCTTCAATAATGGCATATTTTCTCCGTCTTCCTTTTTATCTTCTCGGCCTTTTCCCCAATGTAGTGGAGTCATCACTTGACGTGGATTTGGACTTGTCTTACCTATCAGCAAAGTTCATGAGATCTGTCTCTTGGGTCGTATCGGGTTCTTCGTCACTTGCTGAGGTAAAGGTAGGGTTCAGTAATTCTAATCTATCTACTGGAATGAAAGGTCTGTTTAAAAGATTCCTATTTATTCAGGAAAATTCTGAAGCCATCTTTGATGTCAATGGTATCACAGAAGTCAATTGTGTCCACTGGACACCACAATCATTTTTACATAAACGTCATAACACTGGTGTGAGACTTTAACGTAACTGCCTGACGGGCATTCTTACTAGAAACCTTTACCTTTGTCTCAATTATTAATCATTTAAGAAAGGAAAGTCTGGAAATCCTTAAATTTGGCTTCCATGTGAGACCACATGTACCATCATAGTGATTCGTTATGGTCCAGCCCTCGTGACACGAACTCTGGACTCTGGGTATAATTAAGGCCGTCCAATCGGTGTGTGCCACACAGTGGTTCTACGGCATGGACCCTTAATTGAATCGATGTGACCTGCGTCTATGTCATGGACCGACATCTAATCTTCTAAGTTACTCTAAAGTCATTGTGGATGATGACCGCAAGGAAAGGATGCTACAATGGCATATGGCCCTAATCTAAGTCACTGAGGTTGATGACCCCCTGACCATCCAAGTTTCTAGGCTGAAGGCTAAACACAATTAAGTTACATCGGTTGATGACCAAAGTTCCACTTTACTATCCCAGCACATTCACTGCTCAATCAATCAAAGTTCAATACTTACAACAATAGCAATGCTCACAAACTTTGTGGCAGTAAAATCCATTTCCTTCGGATATGTCCCTTTAATCGTTACTTTATTTTTTAATATTCCCCAGAAAACAAACTAAAATTTCCAGAATGCATCTCCAAGTTATTCGCTTGATTAAAGTTATTTCAAAATGCGGTTTCACTGAATTTAATAATTAAATAAATTTAAATGATTTAACGAAATGTTAAAGATCAGTAAATTTTATCTCCGCGGACTCTGGTTTCTTCACAAATTCCTACGCAGCTGTGATGTAAATTCAATATTGCGATGTTTATCTGGCTGGAAAAGAATTTATTACATAATTCATGTCCAGCTATATATCTTGTCTTGTGATCTCACACTTTTAAAATCTAATCTAGTCCTAACCGTTATTAACACTTGGATATCCTAATAATCTACGTACAAACCAAACAACTCGCCATATAATTACGATGTCTCATCTCGTCATACCATTATGAATTTTGCACACCCCTCACAGACAATCCGATCATCACAGCCATCGCTCTATATTTTGGACAACCCTGAATTTGGTTACTCTGTTCCTTATACTCAAAGTTCGTGATTTCAAATGTTCATTACGTCCCCAATTACAGTATTTCACAATACTCAGATCATTACCGGCTATGAATTTCAACTAAATCCAGCATTTTAACGTTTCCCTGGCCGAGAATACAGTACAATCTCAACTCCACGCCTGTCCCATTATCATAGCTGAGGTCTCTCATCCCCCGAGTTCGCTTGGCAGTTACATGAAACACCTGGTTTATTCACAGTTGACTGGCTTCTCAAAAATGCTCCCTTTAAACTCTGCCGACATAATTAAACAAATACGATATTCTGACCAACAAAATGCACAGATTATGCTTCAAGATGCCCACACTAATTATACGCGTCGCCAATTGATACCGCTATGGATTTCTATGAATTTCTTTCCATTCCCAACATTATAAAATATTCCTCGGGCTATCATGTTCCGGCTTCAATGACAGGACTCTAACCTGATTCGCACATCTCATCTGAACTCATATAAAACATTCCTCGGGCTTCCGTGTCCCGGCTTCAATGACAGGTCCAACCTGATTCACAAATCTCATATCAACAAAACTAACCTCTGTTTCCCAGCTCCACAATTATCATCGACAAAGAACTGGAATAAAATCCTTACTAGAAATCTCGACGTCTAATATCGCACAATGCATTAATCATGAATAACTTCGCATAAATGATATCGTATTTAATAACTAAATTTTTACGAGAAATGACTGAAACATTCTACTAGATCTTTTTATTGTCAGTCAGACACAGTTTAAAAATGGGCATAAAAAACACGTTTCTCTCCGTGACCAAACTCATCACCCTAGGTTCTCACCCGACAGCGCGCTTCCACTCGATTGAAAATGAGTAACCATGGATTATTATTATTAACGTCAAATTGCAGACAGAAAAATGTTACGTCGAATGAACATCTTAATTTGACATCACAAAATATAGGCAGTACACTCACACGGATGACGATCTACATTGGACGTGATATCACTTCGGAACCCTATTCAATAACTTTTTACAACATTATACGGCACTCGCAAGACTTCAAAATTTTATCCAAGTGGAAAATAAAACAAATGACTCTTTTAGTCGTAATCTCACATTTACAAAACTTAGTAGGGGTGACCAGTGCGTCGTATATCCCCATTCAAATACACTTTTAGAGATCACGAGACAAGATATAAGAGGTAGTAAGATGGAAAGTCACCTACCTCATGTCGTCACGCCAGTGTTCGTCATAGGGCTCACCTACGACCTTGGCACTTTATTTAGCCATTTTTACATTCATGGCTTCACAGTTTATTATTATTTTCTTCAGGTTTCCTGGAATAAAGCAAAAAAAAAAAAAAAGAAAATACCCTTCACTTGTTTGTTGAGCGCACACGATGGACTATAATTGTTTCCGCACACGAATTAATTAATCACATTAGAATTTATTCAGTACTTTGACCGTCCTATCTGGTACAATTATTTCACTCAAGAAAACTATCCCCTCATGGACTCAAGACCTAGCCACACTGGCTGAAATCTGCAGTTGAACTCAGTCTACTTTCGTTGTTTGATTTCGCAGAGCAGCTCAACAATTTTTCGTCCGCTTTGTATCACAAATGCCGGAGAAGGAGACTTCGTCATGGCGTCCCTTCATATTTATAGCAGTTACCCCCTCTCTTCGGATCTCTCCCTTTGCCGCCAAGAAAATTTCTATAAATTTTCTGACTTACCTAAACTGTAATTTGAAGAGTTTTGAAAGTGACTACATGCTTGCTACATTTCTGGCGGTAGTGTTCATGGACATTTAAAAATTTTACGGGTTCGATTTGTGAGATGATTGACCCCCTTTGATAGGCACTATAATTTTTTGACTTGGCTTGGTCACGCCATGTACACGCGCTTTGAAATAGTTCACAAAAATGACTTGAGATTCTTCCGCCGTTAACACGTGTGGCTGACGTCACGTACCCCAGAGCGTGGGACCGAAGGTAATCACCCCCTCGTCACGTGTCAAATCCATGCTATCAAGAATCCAACTTTTAAATGATTGTCGATTTATGCATAATGTTCTTAGGGCACAAAGGTCATGGGTTCAGTATATAATGGCGTATGTCCTCCGAAGAGGCCTGGTGCAGGTCATTTTCTAGTAGACGGCCTATTAGGCGACCTGCATGTCTGTGAAGATGAGGGCCCTACCCAGGATGATTTCTAATGTTGAATACGCCCCACACACCCAGCCCCGAGACATTGGAATTAGCCAATTAAGGTTAAAATCCCCGACCCGGCCGGGAATCGAACCCGGGACCCTCTGAACTGAAAGCTAGTACGCTGACCATTCATCCAACGAGTCGGACGATATTTTGGTCATCTTGGTGATATGATTTTTACGACAGAAATTGAAAGGATTGAGTTTATCTTCTCTTGTCACGAAGTTATTCCGCTGAATTCAAACAATTTATCACTGCAATAATGCTTTGTTTGCCAGTTCCAATTTTACATTTAAATCCCATTTTTCTCCCATAATAATCTGCCAAATGTAACAAAATTTATATGGTATATGTGTCACAGTCCGCCTCTGTGGTGTAGTGGTTAGCGTGATTAGCTGCCACCCCCGGAGGCCCGGGTTCGATTCCCGGCTCTGCCACGAAATTTGAAAAGTGGTATGAGGGCTGGAACGGGGTGCACTCAGCCTCGGGAGGTCAACTGAGTAGAGGTGGGTTCGATTCCCACCTCAGCCATCCTGGAAGTGGTTTTCCGTGGTTTCCCACTTCTCCTCCAGGCGAATGCCGGGATGGTACCTAACATAAGGCCACGGCCGCTTCCTTCCCTCTTCCTTGTCTATCCCTTCCAATCTTCCCATCCCTCCACAAGGCCCCTGTTCAGCATAGCAGGTGAGGCCGCCTGGGCGAGATACTGGTCATTCTCCCCAGTTGTATCCCCGACCAAGAGTCTGAAGCTCCAGGACACTGCCCTTGAGGCGGTAGAGGTGGGATTCCTCGCTGTGTCCGAGGGAAAAGCCGACCCTGGAGGGTAAACAGATGATGATGATGATGATGATATGTGTCACAGCTATATTGAGAAACCTGCTTATGAAATTTTTTATTGCATTTTTTTTCAAGTAGTAAGGATTTTTAAATCCAAAATTTTTGAACGTAAAAATTACACAAACTTTAGTACGATATATTGTATACTTATATAAATTATGTACAGAAAAATCGATACGTAGTGCTTTTAAAAATATTATCTACCTAATTACGAATTTACATTAACATGTTAATTACATTTCATGAAACCAATGAAATTAAAAATTTCAATTTTTTTTGGAATAACTAATATCTCTGTAGATGATATTCCAACAACGTTTCGTGAAAATCCATGCATTAGGTAAAATATAGGTGTATATTTTTATCTCCGGAGTGTCACCTTAAAATCCCAGCCTTTGCCTGGTGTGAAAATGGGAAACCGTGGAAAATCATCTTCAAGGCTGTCGACAGTGGGGTTCGAACGAACTATCTCCCGAATTCGATCTAATAGCTAGTGACCCAAATCGCGCACTCACTTACTCTCGGTACTGATATGAGTCGCCACTGCTATGGTCAACCTCGCTCCGCCGCATGCTTATTTCTGTGTGCGTATGTCCCTGAGAGGCAAAGGCACTAGACAAGTGCCAATTCACAGATAGCGGAAGCCTTTATCATCCACCCCTCTAAGGACTTCATGTAGAGGCTTTACTTTTCTGCTCTTTATCTCACCGAGCACTGAGTTACGCCTTCTGAGTACCGTGTCATTCCACACACCTCGTGTAGATAAACTGTACAAGACAGTTTGTGACAACTCAGATTCAATTTTCCTTTACTCCTCTCCTTCCTCTTCTCACAAAGAGTTCACCTTTGCTCATCGATTAGCGTTTGTGTGGCAGAAATTACCTCAGAACAATAACATACAGGCTCATCTAGGAGACGGTGCGGCCAACAAATGTTAAGGAGATTCTTCTTTCACTAGGCAAGAGGAAACGCTATTCTATATGCATCTACATAGCCCATCTCTAAACATGTACTAAGTCCCTTCTATGCATTATATGTCAAGATAGACCTAACGCCTAATTGTAGGTACTGAATCACCTCGTACAAGAAAATATTGAAACAAAATTATCTTAACATTTTTCTACTCGTATAAGCTTACCTTCCTGAATTTCAGTTCTATGAAACTTCAGTACAGACTATTTTCCCATAAGATATACGATATACGGACATTCCAACTAAGTTCATTCAAAATGTGTCTAGCGGTACTTCATTATTGACAAAAGGGGACGTTTTTACTCTATAGGTCCTGTTCTTGCTCCTTACATTATAGCCTGATGAACTAAACTACAACATTACACTATATGGATACTACAAGTAAACTATACATATTCACTTTTTGCGATACGAAATATGTTGTCATTACAACGTAATATTGCAACATTTCTTACAAATCCATATACCATAAATGATGATGATGATGATAGTGCTTGTTGTTTAAAGGGGCTTAACATCTAGGTCATCGGGCCCTAATGGTACGAAATGCAATGACAAATTAAAAGTCCAAAATCCTCCACTAACCAGAATTCAAAACGTGAGGACGAATAATGAATTGATGGATATGAATTTAAAACAATTAGTGGATCCGACCCGCAATGTCTCGCATTCACAGAAACTGACGTGAAACAGTAGTATTACTGACCAAGGGACTGCGTCTATAGCATAATACTAAACCGATGGTGCTTTTAGTCTAAAGGGGTTAAAAATCCAAGTCAACGGCCCCTCATAATGGTACTTATCGCTAGGAAAGTTTAATTAATTTTAATTTCGTGTGGCTATTTCTAGCCGAGTGCAGCCTTTGTAAGGAAGACCCTCCGATGAGGGTGGGCGGCATCTGCCATTTGTAGGTAACTGCGTGTTATTGTGGTGGAGGATAGTGTTATGTGTAGTGTGTGAGTTGCAGGGATGTTGGGAACAGCACAAACACCCACCCCTCGGGCCATTGGAATTAACCAATTAAGGTTAAAATCCCCGACCCGGCCGGGAATCGAACCGGGACCCTCTGAACCGAAGGCCAGTACGCTGACCATTCAGCCAACGAGTCGGACGCTAGGAAAGTAGAACCATGGTATTTGTCATTTTGCGGTAGTAATCAAAAGTAACGTAGACTCGCGGCATTCCACACAGTATGGTACTACTCACAGGTAATTCGCACATGAATTACAGACCTATGGTGTTTCGCACATTGCGGCGCCATTTACAGGCAACGCACACCTATGGTGTCCATCACATACGTGTACTAACCACAGGGACCCGCACTATCCCGTGGTGTTCTTCATATAGTGGGTACTAATCATATGCAAGCCAGAACCATGGTGTCGCTCCTAAACTGGTACTAATCACAGATACTGTAAAAGCCGGCAACGCGCTCTGTTGCTACTAATCACAAACCTATTTGGTACCCAACATAGTGGTACTACGCGCAAGTAAAAGCGACCCATGGTGTTCCCCGCGTGGTGGTACTAATCACAAGTAGTTTCATGGTTCTAATACAATCATCCCTTGGTCGTCCCTTTTAGTCACCTCTTACAACAGGCAGAGGATACCGTGGGTGTATTCTTCGTCTGCGTCCCCCACCCACTGGGGGGTGTGTGTTTGGTCCGCGAGAGGTATTTTATTTTGTCTCAAGTCCGCCGGCGAGCCGGTTAGAACCCCTCCTATCCGCCACCTGGGATGCGCCACGTGGGAGTATCACGTCCCCCCCCCCCTGCTACGCCAGCGTAGTAGGTTCGTGGATACCATAAATGTAATATATGCATTATATTTATTCGTTTTAACTTCGATCATTCATAGAGATGGGCATTAGAATCGTTTTAGGAGAGTAATAGCCAATTTTCTGCCATATAATTGATAATTTAGGTATTTTCTCTGCCGTGTATACTATAATTCGTGAGGGATACAATATTTCAAAGTGAATTTCAGGGAAAAAACTACCAGGCTACTATTATAGCGATACAAACATGGTTTAACGAAAATTAGATTTCATGGCTTGCTAGTTCCATGCCCACGTTAAAATGATTTGTTTTTAATCTTAATTGCCTTATGATAGGTAGATTGCTTGTTCCTAGAACTGCTAAATACTTTCCTATGACAATGTGCGTAATTAAAAAGCACTTACTACCCAGCCATGCATGTCGCGCTGAATTAACTCAAAGTATTCCTCGGTGGAGATGAAAATAATTGAGATTTAGAACGAAATACTGGTGCATGCATGTTGCTGCTCTCTACAGCGAGGTCCCAAAGTTATGTGCCCACCGTATGTTTAGGTAGTTCATCACTTAAGTGATGTATCTTTATTATTATTATTATTATTATTATTATTATTATTATTATTATTATTATTATTATTATTATGTCCGGCTCCATGGCTAAATGGTTAGCGTGCTGGCCTTGGGTCACAGGAGTCCTGGGTTCGATTCCCGGCAGGGTCGGGAATTTTAAACATCATTGGTTAATTTCGCTGGCACTGGGGCTGGGTGTATGTGTTATCCTCATCATCATTTCATCCTCATCACGACACGCAGGTCGCCTACGGGATTCAAATAAAAAACCTGCACCTGGCGAGCCGAACATGTCTTCGGACACTCCCGGCACTAAAAGCCATACGCCATATTATACCGGGTGGTACAGCTGCCCCTATTTTTTCCCGAATATATGCAACCAGCTAGGACGTAAATGCCTGTTAGTCCCATCTTGCGCAACACCTTACAGCAATGTTATGTGCAGTTAACCCGGTGTAGACGTCTCCGCACAATAGAAAAATGGCACAAGAGGCAGTAAGTGAGGTCCATCTCAAAAACACTGTACCATTTTATGTAGAGCGGTGTCCAATACTCTACTAATTTTTACGAAATGTTACTATACTGTACAAACCATAAACACGC
Organism: Anabrus simplex; assembly: GCF_040414725.1. Taxonomy (NCBI): domain Eukaryota; kingdom Metazoa; phylum Arthropoda; class Insecta; order Orthoptera; family Tettigoniidae; genus Anabrus; species Anabrus simplex. Next base: position 1,065,283,386 of record NC_090265.1, read on the forward strand.
CTATAGCTGTCGGTAGAGAATTGCGCACCTGATTGGTCCAAGAGGCCATTTTCTTTTGATAGAAAGGGCGGTCGTGGTATCATAGAAAACGTGATAGGGTAAGACCAATTACAGACATGTCAATGCACCACCATTTTGTACAGTCTCATCACATCGAAATTGATAGAAACGTGTTTTGCACTGTAGTTTATAATCTGTGGCACGCAAATGCTGTACAGCAGATGTGATAGCTTACGCCATGTAATTACTACCGTTAGAGCGATCAAAAAAGGCATAAAACGGGACCATAAGGCTGTAACTCATCAGTAACTTGTCGAAGCGGGAACTTCCGCTCTCCTCGTGAATACAGAGTTACAAGGATAGCGCTTGTACGTTGCAAATAGCTGCGCGGAATTACGTATGGAAGACGTACCTCGATAGGTTACTTGAAGCAGGAAGGATTCCAACCATTCTTGAGTCATGCATTTTTTTAATGTCATTTCGTATTCGCCTAGGCATCGTTTACGAAGGCCATTCTGAAGTCTCCGATATTCTTCTACGGAAGTTATAATAAACAGGTATCATAAATATCGCCACATACGCACCGATTGTGAATACCACCTGAAACATAACGCTGGACTCATTCAACCAAGTAACGCGTAGAAAATGGTTGCAACTATCTGGGCGTAAGAGAGACGCGATTCTTTTGTTCACTGTGGTGTTTGCACATTCGAGTTCAGAACTTTTAACATCAACGATCAGTATCGAAGCGATAGCGTAGGTAATTCCATTAGTACAGAGCTACGAGACCAACTCTTTGTCGCCTGCAATGGCTACGTGGCACCAATCACAGCGAGCAAACGGTATGTTAGCAGGCATTTAGAGTTCGAATCTAGTTACGAGCTTTTCAATTTTATTTTTATACTATATTTGTAAGGCCATTCGTAATAAATATTTAACGTTCTTAAGTCTCAAAAGTAATTTGCCACCTTTACAAAGAAAGCATACATACGAAAGGAATAATAACATGCGACTTCCATATGGCAAACGACTACAGGGAATGAAGCGCAGTGCACGTGTTGTCAACATTCTGACCCACCCATTCAACCAAGCAACTGCGCACGTTCGACTCTAAGACCAACTAACAGCGGTCTACACTTCATACGTAGGGCACATGAAACAGCATATCGTAATCCTAGCAGCAACGTGTGAGCACGTACTGTACGGTTAGCACGAAAGCAAACATTATGTATTCACGAAATGATTATGTGAATATGGTACTACTTTATGGAGAAGCAAGGCAAAATGCACGGGAAGCCAGACGCTTGTATCAAGAACGATTTCCTGGACGAAGGCTGCCAACTACAGATACATTTCAACGTGTTGAAAGACGGTTGCGTGCAACGGGGTCATTTCATACATTACCCCAGTTCGGGATGCTCCAGTGACGACTGGAAATAACGACGAAGCTGTTCAAAATGCAATTGCATACAACCCGCACACAAGCTCAAGGGCCATAGGAAATGAACTGAACATCAGTCATGTATCTGTACTGCGAATATTGCACCGCCATAAATTCCACCCTTTCCATCAACAGCTGCACCAGGAACTTCACGGAGATGACTTTACAAAACGGATAGAATTTTCGCAATGGATATTACAAAGAGTTGAAGCTGATGCGAATTTCTTAATGGACATTCTCTTTAGTGATGAATCCAGATTTCACCACAACGGAACTGTTAATCGTCACAACTTCCATTACTGGAGCGTTGAAAATCCTCACTGGATCAGGGGAGCTCGATTTCAGGTACAATGGGGCGTCAACGTGTGGTGCGGGATACTAGGTGACAAGATAATTGGACCATATTTCTTCGAAGGAAACCTCACGGGACGACGCTATCTAGAGTTTCTTCGTGGGTACCTCCCACTCTTATTGGAGAATGTGCCCCTTATGACACGGTTACGGATGTGGTTCCAGCAGGATGGAGCTCCCCCACACTGGTCGTTGGCAGTACGGAACCACTTGCATAGGACATATCCTGGACGATGGATTGGACGAGGGGGTCCGGTCACATGGCCGGCTAGATCACCTGACCTTATTCCACTCGACTTTTTCCTCTGGGGTTATTTAAAGGAAAAAGTCTATGAGCAGGAGCCTGAGAGCCCGAATCATTTACGGCGGCTCATCACGGAAGCCTGCAGGCACATTCCACCATATATGTTGCAGCAAGCAAGAATGTCTCTCCTCCACCGTGCTCAGATGTGCATTAACGAAGCAGGTGGTTATTTTGAACATTTGCTTCATTAATCGAATGGCCATGCATAAGCCCATCGCACCGCTGTCGGTACAATCTCACTTTATTGCAAATAGCTATTTTAAGAGCTCCTTAAAAAACAAACATAGCTGAGTACCTGCAATACGAGAACTAATCATGATTTAGATTTGTCGTCAACAACACGACTCTCACGAACATCAACAACGCAATGAAAATATTCGTCGTACACAGGACTCGAACCGCCTACTGACGAACACCGGTACTCTCCTCTAACTTTTAGCAAGCTCGGCTATCACGGGTTACTGTTTAGCGCTGTTGTGTTGCTGCTACTTCTAGTCATTTACCAATAATATTCTCTGTACAGGACGTTTCTGCGACACATAATTTTCACGATTCTTTACCATCAATCGGTATTTTATCATTAATGCTGATTTGCTTGACACGAATAAACGAATTATGGAAAGCGTTGTAAGAGCAGACATTGTAGTGAGTAGTCATGGTCAATATTTTTAGGTTCGACTATAATCTGCGGGTTGCATAAAACTGCGTGAATAGGGGCAGCTGTATCACCCGGTATATATTACTAGCAGAAGTACCCGTTCTTCATACGGGTTATCAGAAACTGGCTTTAGTTACTCATACTATCGGTGTGACTGACTTCATTAGATATTTATATCACTGGTGTATTTATTAAGTACGTAGAAATTATTTGTCATGTTTGGAATTATAGTGTATCTTCTTCTTCTTTTCTTCTTGAGGGCCTCTAAATATTAGTTCCTAATTAGCGTCGACCTCTAAGATCTTTTCCTACCATGTTTTTCCTTCATTCTCACCTAGATATACCTGCTCTCTTCACAAAGCTGCAGGTCTAATGTAAGTATACTTCCGCTAGATAGGACCACAAATATAAATATTATTGAAGGTATTTGTTTGATCCGACATTTCATAACTATTACAAATGATAAAGGAAATACGCGATGCATAAAAGAAACTACTATAATTATCAAGAATTATAATTCTCAGGGCTTGTCACTCATGTCGCACATCATAATGAATCTGAGTATAAATGTTGAGAAATTTTTTCAAGTCATGGGCGCACCATCTTGACAATTGTGTACAGTATATAAGTTTCATGGTTACAATGATCGTAAAAGTGGACCAAAATATCGGCACTAATAACATCAGTGATCCTACTACTCCATGATTTCATAGAAAATAGTTTAAACTATAGGTAACAGACTCCGCAAAATGCTGAAATCTAAGCCAGTACGTAAAAACGGAGGCCCGTCGGCAACCGCTGGTCGCTGTACTACGGAGATCTCCAGGGCTATTATTTTTATACTTCACACCCTTTCCTTCCCCGCCCAAAGGAGTGCTATGAGCGTCTTACACAACAGTATATTTTTTCCAGATAGTAAGTCATATGTGTATCAATTTTGGTTGGCAACTAGGCCCAAACGTACATGAACAATCTCGCTACTGTTGAATCCTGGAGCTGACGTTGCCATGGTTACGGCCGTTCGTTTCTTTATCCGATTCCTAGAGCAGGGGTAGTGTGGTTCCAATATCTCCATAATGGTTGGTTTTAGGGCCTTCAAACGTGGTTTTCGAACCCGAAGGGTTTACCGAGTTTTGTTCTTTGCGTGAAGGGGCTTAAAATGAGGTTTGTCTCTTCCTTGTACGACAAATTCGATTTCGCCTATATTAGCCTATTATTTTAATATATTTATATCTTCCCCCGTCGCCCCCCTCAAATTGTTTAAAAAAATACAGCCCATATTACTCACTGGCAATCTAGCTTTCTACAGGTGAAGTAATTTTTAAAATCGTTTCAGTAGTGTTTGAGTTTACCCGTTACAAAAAATATACAATTTTTTCCTCTTTATAATATTAGTATAGAAGTATAAATTACATCCCTACACAAACGGTTGCCGTCAGGAAGGGCGTCCAGCCGTATAACAGGTTTTAATCCACATGTGCGACACAGTTCGCACCCGCAACCTCACAGGTGTGGGTAAAGCGATAGAATAAGAAGATACTTATTTTTAAAAATATCGCCCGCTTTTTTATTCTTTTCACCCCCTTAAGTTGATTTTCCAAAAAAGTGTGTTCATTTTTAAAGGAGATTCCAAGTACAAATTTCAAAGTCTGTAACATCTTCTTTTTAGAGATATATGTATCTTCATATAAATAATTCAACTCCTACGTCACTTAAATGTTTTTTTCTGAAAACGAATATTTATGTTCTTTTATTTTTAAAGAGGATTCCAAATATCAATTTTCATGCCTGCAACATGTTAAGTTTTTGTGATTTATAGTAGATGATTTCGGTGCTCCAGAATTCTGGAGCTGACGTTGCCATGGTTACGGCAGTTCATTACTTTATCTGATTCCAACAGCAGGGGTAGAGTGGTGCCAGTATCTCCGTAACGGTTGGTTTTAGGGCCTTAACACATGGTTTTCGGGCCCGTAGGGCTTACCGAGTTCTGTTCTTTGCGTCAAGAGGATTAAATTGAGCTTTGTCTCCTCCTTATACGACAAATTCGATATTTTGCCTATATTAGCCTATTACTTTTATATCTCTCCACCCCCCCCCCCGTGCCTCCCTCTTCGAATTGTTTTGAAAATAAAATACAACCCATGTTACTCACTCGCAATTCAGCTTTCTATAGGTGAAGAATTTTTTAAAATCGGTTCAAGAGTTTTTGAGTCTATTCGTTACAAACAAACTAATGTTTCCTGTTTATAATATTAGTATAGATTATTATTATTATTATTATTATTATTATTATTATTATTATTATTATTATTATTATTATTATTATTATTATTATTATTATTATTATTATTTCTTTTTCACGGATAAGCGGCTTACAGTTCCTCGACTCACTCAGCCGTAGCATTAAGGCATCCATAATCCTAATACATTTTGATGCTGTTTTGTTTGTTTTTCAATCAATCAATACCGATCTGCATTTAGGGCAGTCGCCCAGGTGGCAGATTCCCTATTTGTTGTTTTCCTAGCCTTTTCCTAAATGATTTCAAAGAAATTGGAAATTTATTGAACATCTCTCTTGGTAAGTTATTCCAATCCCTAACTCCCCTTCCTATAAATTAATATTTGCCCCAGTTTGTCCTCTTGAATTCCAACTTTATCTTCATATTGTGATCTTTCCTACTTTTATAAACGCCATTCAAACTTATTCGTCTACTAATGTCATTCCACGCCATCTCTCCGCTGACAGCCCGGAACATACCACTTAGTCGAGCAGCTCTTCTTCTTTCTCTCAATTCTTCCCAACCCAAACATTGCAACATTTTCGTAACGCTACTCTTTTGTCGGAAATCGCCCAGAACAAATCGAGCTGCTTTTCTTTGGATTTTTTCCAGTTCTTGAATCAGGTAATCCTGGTGAGGGTCCCATACACTGGAACCATACTCTAGTTGGGGTCTTACCAGAGACTTATATGCCCTCTCCTGTACATCCTTACTACAACCCCTAAACACTCTCATAACCATGTGCAGAGATCTGTACCCTTTATTTACAATCCCATTTATGTGATTACCCCAATGAAGATCTTTCCTTATATTAACACCTAGATACTTACAATGATCCCCAAAAGGAACTTTCACCCCATCAACGCAGTAATTAAAACTGAGAGGACTTTTCCTACTTGTAAAACTCACAACCTGACTTTTAACCGCGTTTATCAACATACCATTGCCTGCTGTCCATCTCACAACATTTTCGAGGTCACGTTGCAGTTGCTCACAATCTTGTAACTTATTTATCACTCTATAGAGAATAATATAATCCGCAAAAAGCCTTACCTCCGATTCCACTCCTTTACTTATATCATTTATATATATAAGAAAACCATAAAGGTCCGATAATACTGCCTTGAGGATTTCCCCTCTTAATTATTACAGGGTAAGATAAAGCTTCACCTACTCTAATTCTCTGAGATCTATTTTCTAGAAATATAGCAACCCATTCAGTCACTCTTTTGTCTAGTCCAATTGCACTCATTTTTGCCAGTAGTCTCCCATGATCCACCCTATCAAATGCTTTAGACAGGTCAATCGCGATACAGTCCATTTGACCTCCAGAATCCAAGATATCTGCTATATCTTGCTGGAATCCTACAAGTTGAGCTTCAGTGGAATGACCTTTCCTAAAAGGACTATGAACTAATTGACGCATTGAGATTAAATTTGGCAGGCTTATAGCCGATAAACTTATAGATTACTTTTCGCCTTTAGCCACACCGACACAAACAGGTCTCATGGCGACGATGGGATAGGAAAATGCTTGGAGTGGGAAGGAAGCGACTGTAACCTTAATTAAGTTGCAGCCGCAAGTAGTTGTGTTGTGAGAGTTCTGGAACCTCCTCTTCCTCAGCAGGCTGCCCTTCCCGGCGTCAATTGCGCAAGATGGTGGCTATACATAGGCTTTTATGGCCTCCTCCTCCTCTTCCTCTTCTTGGCTATGATCTGTCAAGATAACGTTACGATCGTTTCCTTAAATTCCACGTCTGCACACCAGAGGAGGAGGAGGAGGAGGAGGAGGAGGAGGAGGAGGAGGAGGAGGAGGAGGAGGAGGAGGAGGAGGAGGAGGCCATAAGAACCTATGTATAGCCGCCATATTGCGCAATTGACGTCGGGAAGGGCAGCCTGCTGAGGAGGAGGTTCTAGAACTCTCACAAAACAAGTACTACTGCCGCAGCATTTGCTTGGTGTGAAAATGGGAAACCACGGAGGACCCTCTCCAGGCGTGGCGACAGTGGCGTTCGAACCCACTATCTCTCGAATGCAAGCTGTTAGTGACGTGGCCCGATCCGCGCAGCCCGTTGCAGCTAAAAATGTGAAAAATTCAGAGAAAAATGTACTTCTGGGACCATTGAAGCTGAATACGCTCCCTAAGATTAATCCTACTGAAATATGGAGCCTACCAAGTGTACTGTATTTACTGAATGAGTTGGCCATGTGGTTAGGGGCGCGCAGCTGTTAGCTTGCATTCGGGAGATAGTGAATACAAACCGCACTGTCGGCAGCCCTGAAGATGGTTTTCCATGGTTTCCCCTTTTCATACCAGGCAAGTGCTGGGGCTGTACCTCATACAAGGCCACGGCCGCTTCCTTCTCACTCCTAGCCCTTTCCTATCCCACCGTCGCTATTAGACTTATCTGTGTCAGTGCGTCGCAAAACCAATTGTAAACAAAGTACTTTATTTAATAGTCTAGAAAAAAGGTTCTGATTACTTTTCTTCTAGACTCTAACAGCTTCCTGGAAAGAATGCTTTTCCCTGATTTGGAGCACCCTCTATCCGATGAAAGCCAAAATAACGGGTGGACTGTTAGTCTCTCAAACAAAAGGAGCATTGGAATTGAATTCCCTATTAAAATGATTCGTATGCGCGCTTTCTTCTTATTCTAACGATTCACCAGATAATAGCACTTTTTCCACCTTTTAAAAGAGCATTTTGAGAATATGGATAAAGGCGTTTAAATGTCAAGCGTGGAGTCGAAAAAACTGCACGGATCAATGTTCTAAAATCTCATTCTGAAACTGAATTTCACAATAAGTCATGGAATTAAACGATTATTAGTAATATATGCTACGTACATCATGTACATTCGATCTGCAGTATGGCTTAAGGAACTGACAATCACATGCCCTTCTAGTACAGAAGATGCACTCTAACGTGTGTGGTAATGGAATCGGTGGGTCGGAAGGATCAGCGTTTCTACCTGCACAGTGACGAAGCCTCAGAATAAGGCTACCGCAATGTCCGGACTCTGTAAATTACTTGAGTGTGGTCGAGGGACTGTCATTACTAGAGATGAGGATTATAGGCACTAAAACAGTTAAAATAGGCAGGCATATAGGCTCTTAAATTAGACAAAATAGGCATGTAATTATTTACTAACGTGTAAAATAGGTAACAAAATAGGCATGAAAAAATTACTTATAAATTAATAATACACTCAAGTACTATGAAAGGAATTTACAAAAAGCAAGTTTTTTCATGTTTTCCGGTAACAATCTTGTTGTCTTGTCATACAGAACGTTTGTGTACTGAGAGAAAGGTCTCTCAACATCACATGAAGTGGTTCAACAAAACTTTAATGAAGCCACTTCATCAGGTTTTATTTCAATTGTTTCATCTACCCCATCTCGTAGCACCCTGGCTACTTTTACCATCGCTTTCCATACTGGATTCCGCTGCAGGACCCTATCGCAGTTTTCGCTGTCAGCGGCTACCTCCCCAGAGGTGAAGGGAGTGAAGTATAAAAATAATAGCCCCGAAGATCTCCGTAGTACACCGACCAGCGGTTGCCGACGGACCTCCGTTTTTACGTATTGGCTTAGGTTTCAGCATTTTGCGGAGTCTGTTACCTATAGTTTAAACTATTTTCTATCAAATAAAGGAATAGTAGGATCACTGATGTTATTAGTGCCGATATTTTGGTCCATTTTTACGATCATTTTAACCATGAAAAATACTTGAAAAAAATTCTCAACATTTATACTCAGATACATTATATGATGTGCGACATGAGAATTATAATTCTCTATAATTATAGTAGTTTCTTTTATGCATCGCATATTTCCTTGATCATTTGTAATAGTTACAAAATGTCGGATCAAACAAATACATTCAATAATATTTATATTTGTGGTAATATCTAGCGGAAGTATACTTACAGTAAACCTGCAGCTTTGTGAAGGGAGCAGGTATATCTAGGTGGGAATGACGGAAGAAAATGGTAGCAAACGATCTTAGAGGCCGATGCTAATTAGGAACTAATATTTAGAGGCCGCATGAAGAAAAGAAGAAGATACACTATAATTCCAAACATGACAAGTAATTCCTACGTACTTGAGTAAATACACCAGTGATATAAATATCTAATGAAGTCAGTTACACCGATAGTATGAGTAACTAAAGCCAGTTTCTGATAACCCGTACGAAGAACGGGTACTTCTGCTAGTCCTTAATAATTTTCAGTTGCATGCAACCATGTTTGATTACTACATATGAAGTCTGAGAGAATACACTTCCTGTGATGATGGAAGAATACTATTCTCTGCTAGATACTCTTTTGATTCTCTGACCTTCCCCAGGTTCTGATTATAATCAACAGACGGCAGAACGTTCCTAATAACTTATACGCTGCTAATAGAAGACAGTCTACGTACGTACAGACGGAAAGGTATCAAGTCGCGTAGCCTTCTGTATGACCATTAATAAAAAGCAGGGACAAAATCTTGACAAATTGGGTATTCTACTTACCCGAACCAGTCAATGTTGCACTATCTTGGGCAAGATCGTTTGAAAATATTAAGATCCAGATATGGCCGAATGGTCGAAGCAGAGAATATTGTATGGAAAGAAGTGTTATAAGCTAGATTACTGGCATTTAATGTTCATAAAACTATAGAAGAAGGCAGGCAAAACAATATTACTGCGACAGGCATGACAAGACGAGTTATCAGACCTGTTTATAACGGAGCAGCACCGGTCCCCTATTTAATTCTGAATATTGATTAAGATTTCTAGCCTATCAAATTATTATAACTAACTTAATCGTTTAGCTATGGTGACATCGTTAGTCTCCACGAAACAATGGTAAGGGTTGGCTGTCAGTCAACGCAGGTGAATTGCTACAACCAGATAAGGGGCTGGTCATGGGTAGGGCTGATGCGTTGTAAAATTCCATCACTAATATAAAATCCCACCTGGTGGCCATGGCCGTTAAGTCTATATGGTCTAACATCGTGGTTAGCTGGTTCGAGTCTCGCAGCCGGTAAAATAATCACCATAAGGATGTTGGGTTGTAGGGTAGGAGAGGTGGTGGTTTACAATTTCTAATCACTAGATTGCGTGCCAAAAGCCAAACCTCTCCGCAGAGTTCATGTGGAGTGACACTGGTGATTGTGATTCGCCAGTCGAATGCACACGTTAAGCTACACGCAGACACCTTGATGTTTCCCGACAGGAATAGTCCAGGTGCTGTTTGTCAACATCATTTTCAACATAATTCCACACCTAGACACACCTATACGTGCAGGTCAACTATGGGCGTCAAATAGAAAGGCCTGCACTAGGTAACCCGAAGATATCCTCGGATACTCCTGGCGCTAATAGGCATATGCTAAGCAAAACAAACTTAAACCACTGCTTCTTTACCGACAAGATTCCGTGCACTTGACTTTACTTGTTTAACAACTTGTTCTATTGATGTACCTAAGGATCAAGCTCGGTATGATAAGTAAGAGACAAGTGTCTGACGTCAGAACAGGACGGCCCCTGGTTCTTAATTGTCGGATCCTAATTATGTGCCGGATGGCCGGCTCTCCCTTTATTACTGAATTTTATGAAATCCAAACAACATTTTATTCTCCTTAAGGTCGATATTACTCTGCATCCTGCCTGTGTGTCAGCAGTGAAAATGAGGTATAGAACTAGCAAATCGAACACGACTATGCACAATTTCCTCGTCCAGTCGTACGGACCACTGGTCAAACATGCGATTTACTGCTCCCTGAAATGACACATTTACCCGAAATACGATCGAATTATTAGATTATGCCACGTGATCTGTAGTGGTAGAACTGTGACTGAAAACTCAGGCATGGATAACTTTCAAGGTGGAAGGGCCGTAGTTTAGTACTCCGCTTCTAGCAAGTACCATGCATACTCATTTTTTTTGCTAAGTCGGTAATGTGCCGTTGACCTGAGGTAGTGTAGTGGTTCGAAAGTAACCACACCTACCAGGTCACATCACAGCATTTATTCACTCACGATTGTATTCCAGAGATGAGTACGCTGATATGTTGCCAATTTATGGAGATAAAGTAACGCAGAACACATTCGGGTCGCAATGCTTATATCACGAGCGCTTTCCTGACAGAAATATTCCGACCTCCAGTGTGTTCCGAAGTCTTGCACGACGTTTTCAATTAACTGGAATACTGATAGATATGCTCCTATAACGTCTGTTCAAAACGAATAGGCTGTTTTGGACGCTGTTCAGAATAATCGTCATATTAGTATATGAACACTTGTACGACAGACCGACATCAGCTGGTCATGGAAATATTGCATATAAATACATTTCACCCCTGCCATATCCAGTTACACCAGCTGCTCCACGGACGTGATTTCGAAGCTCGAGTAAAATTTTGTCAACTGGCATTACGCAGTGAAACCAATGATGGAGCCTTTTTGTCAAAATACTTGTTTATAGATGAATCATGATTTCACAACAATGCCACCGTGAATCGATACAGCATGCATTATTGAAGAGCGGAGAATTTCCCCTGGGACAGGACGCATTTCGAGTGCAGTGGGGAGTAACTATTTTTCTCCTCCTATTTTTTTTTACAAGTTGCTTTACGTCGCACTGACACATGTAGTTCTTAAGGCGACGATGGGACAGGAAAGGGCTAGGAGTGAAAAGGAAGCGGCCGTCACTTTAATTAAGGTACAGCCCCAGCACTTGCCTGTTGTGAAAGTAGGAAACCACGGGAAACCATATTTAGTGCTGCCGACAGTGGGATTCGAATCCACTATCCCCCGAATAGTGGATACTGGCCGCAGATATCGAGCTCGGTTTGTGATTAACAGTCTGGTGTGGGACCTTGGACGATTACCTAATCGGACCATATTTCTTCGACGGCCATCTGAGGGGAGCACGCTACCTTCCGTTTCTTCAAATTACCTCCCACAGTTGTTGGAGAACGTGCCACTGCTCGACCGATTAAAAATGTGGTTTCAACAGGACGGACCTCGGCCTCACGGATCAGTAGTCGTTCGGAACCATCTTCATGCGTGTAGCCTCCCCAGGGACCCGGTGCAGGTCTTTCGACTTGACAGCGTACGGGCTACTTGCTCGTCTGTGAGGATGTGGCCTTAACTATAATGAATAATTGTAATGATGAAGACTGCACACACGCCCAGCCTCCGAGTCATCGGTATTAACGAATTAAGTTTAAAATCCCCGAACCAGCCGGGAGTCGAAGGCGGGGACCCCTGAGCCAAAGGCCAGCACGTAACGATTTAGCGATGGATCCGGACACATATCTTAATAAAGTTATAGGAATGAAATGACCCGTTCCGTGATCTGCAAGGTCACGAGATCTTACGACGCCTGACTTCCTCCTGACGTGTTGCTTAATGCAGGTAGTGTCTACACAGGAGCTTGAAAATCCAGGTCATCAGCGGCAGCTGGTCACTGAGGTATGCCAAGCTGTTAAATCTCATAATTTATGTTACAACAAGTGAGAATCTTGACAACGTCGTGTTGAAACCTGTATAAACCAAAGTGGCCAACATTTCGAGCACTTGCTGCGTTGAATATGCAGAGTACTCTGCTTCCTAGCTGCAGACTACCATGGCATAGTCCTACCTTGCCATGTAGCGTCCGATAAAAACGGTACTTTTCATGAAAAAATAAAAATTCACTTGTTGAAGCAACTAAATATGTGGCCATATCAGATCCGTTGTAAAATATAAAAGGTATATCTGGCTGGGAATTGAACCTCCTTCCTGGCAGCTTGGCTCCGCAACAGCAGCGAGGCGTGATTTAGCCATCTTAGCTACCTGAAGATGTGACGTATAACTGGAACATAGGAAATCGCTTCGTGGCCTTAATAGACAGTTCTTGTTCAAACGTAAGACTGTAATGTTAGAAGCCGTGATCATTTTGAACATTCATTATACTATACGTCATTGAAATAAAATAAGTGCATATGATTTTTTCTACACTGACTGACAGAGCAAATGCAACACCAAGAAGGAGTGGTTCGAAAGGGATGAAAGTTGGGGGAAAAACAGAGACGGCACGGACGAATAATTGATGTTTATTTCAAACCGATATGCAGGTTACACAATGCGCACGGCATCGACTCAGTAGGATGTAGGACCACCGCGAGCGGCGATGCACGCAGAAACACGTCGAGGTACAGAGTCAATAAGAGTGCGGATGGTGTCCTGAGGGATGGTTCTCCATTCTCTGTCAACCATTTGCCACAGTTGGTCGTCCGTACGAGGCTGGGGCAGAGTTTGCAAACGGCGTCCAATGAGATCCCACACGTGTTCGATTGGTGAGAGATCCGGAGAGTACGCTGGCCACGGAAGCATCTGTACACCTCGTAGAGCCTGTTGGGAGATGCGAGCAGTGTGTGGGCGGGCATTATCCTGCTGAAACAGAGCATTGGGCAGCCCCTGAAGGTACGGGAGTGCCACCGGCCGCAGCACATGCTGCACGTAGCGGTGGGCATTTAACGTGCCTTGAATACGCACTAGAGGTGACGTGGAATCATACGCAATAGCGCCCCAAACCATGATGCCGCGTTGTCTAGCGGTAGGGCGCTCCATAGTTACTGCCGGATTTGACCTTTCTCCACGCCGACGCCACACTCGTCTGCGGTGACTATCACTGACAGAACAGAAGCGTGACTCATCGGAGAACACGACGTTCCGCCATTCCCTCATCCAAGTCGCTCTAGCCCGGCACCATGCCAGGCGTGCACGTCTATGCTGTGGAGTCAATGGTAGTCTTCTGAGCGGGCGCCGGGAGTGCAGGCCTCCTTAAACCAATCGACGGGAAATTGTTCTGGTCGATATTGGAACAGCCAGGGTGTCTTGCACATGCTGAAGAATGGCGGTTGACGTGGAGTGCGGGGCTGCCACCGCTTGGCGGCGGATGCGCCGATCCTCGCGTGCTGACGTCACTCGGGCTGCGCCTGGACCCCTCGCACGTGCCACATGTCCCTGCGCCAACCATCTTCGCCACAGGCGCTGCACTGTGGACACATTCCTATGGGTATCGGCTGCAATTTGACGAAGCGACCAACCTGCCCTTCTCAGCCCGATCACCATACCCCTCGTAAAGTCGTCTGTCTGCTGGAAATGCCTCCGTTGACGGCGGCCTGGCATTCTTAGCTATACACGTGTCCTGTGGCACACGACAACACGTTCTACAATGACTGTCGGCTGAGAAATCACGGTACGAAGTGGGCCATTCGCCAACGCCGTGTCCCATTTATCGTTCGCTACGTGCGCAGCACAGCGGCGCATTTCACATCATGAGCATACCTCAGTGACGTCAGTCTACCCTGCAATTGGCATAAAGTTCTGACCACTCCTTCTTGGTGTTGCATTTGCTCTGTCAGTCAGTGTATATTCTCAAGCACGAATTCAACGGTATGGTTGTACTAAGGGAATATGGGAATATGTAACAATGCTTTTAGGTTGGCTATGACATGCCAGATCGCTGGGTTGCGTATCGCAACAAAGAGTAAAAATGGGGGTGGACAGGCCACTTGGCATATAATTCTTGAATCGTCCAGAATGGTAGATATCGGTTCGTACCCTGTCATGACAGGGTGACCCAGTACCTCCGTGCCCTAACAAGTCACGTAAGCAGTTGACTGAGGTTGTTTAGTGTTATACTGTAGCCATACGACGCCTCTCAATTTGGATACAGAAAACCAAATCAAACCCTATGGCGCAACAGCCCCGAAGGCCTTGGCTTACCAAGCGACCGCTGTTCAGCCTGAAGGCCTGCAGATTAAGAGGTGCCATGTGGTAAGCACGACGAATCCTCTCGGCAGTTATTCTTGGTTTTCTAGACCTGGTCAGTTTGGATACACGCTTTCTAATAATCATCTTAAAACATGAGGACATACCACTAAAATTTCTGAGACGAATATAGTTTGGGAAGCTGCCTCTGTCGATTAGTGGTAGGGTGTCGGCTTCCGGGTACCGATATTAATGTTTCAAACGCAGCAAAGCGAGTTGGATTCTTGAAGGGTGGAAGCACTCCATTTGACACTCCACCTCGTACGACTTCGACATTTAAAACACACCTGGTGACACACTTCGTGTTTACCCGACAAAACATGTCACCCAAATAGAGCTAGAGTTTCTTTCCGATTTGGTAGAGTAAAATGGAGGTTGAAATTGTCACAGACAGGCTAAATATCAGAACAAATTCCCTGCTTCTGGTAGCTGAGACCATAAGATGATTATTATTATTCATTCATTCAACTTCGCTAATCGGCCAACTAGGGACCACGATAAGCCTCACTTTACATTCTGGCATTTGTTCGTCTTTCGCTTGATCCACATCGTCTTCATTAGCTCACTGTGTTTAGCACGACGTTCTTCTGTCCATTTAGCACCAGTTGCCCGTTTTTCGTCCCGGAAAGTCCCAAAAGTCTTGATGGCTGCTCTGAAACGTTTTCGGTCTTGTGCATCTTCTGCTTGTAGGCCCAGTTCTTTAAGATCTTTCTTGACATTAACGTACCATGGCATTGCCGTTTTTGGTTTTGCGTCAAATATACTGAAGATACGTTTCGTCCATCGAGAGTCGATCATCCGTCGTATATTATTATTATTATTATTATTATTATTATTATTATTATTATTATTATTAATGAAGAGAACTCAGAAAATTTAATCTCCTCA
Organism: Anabrus simplex; assembly: GCF_040414725.1. NCBI lineage: Eukaryota > Metazoa > Arthropoda > Insecta > Orthoptera > Tettigoniidae > Anabrus > Anabrus simplex. The sequence goes on from NC_090265.1 coordinate 1,065,299,121, forward strand.
TTTCCCTAGTATGCCTCTTCAATGACACCTAGGCTATCTATGACAGCTGTTGTTGGAGCTGTAGAGGATCAAACCAGCCTTTGGGCTGAATACCCAGCATACTTAACAATAGGAAGTGCATTGCAGTTTCAAACTTTTTTCAAGCATTTATATAAATTGACAATTAGAAAAAGGAAAGCTCTCCCAAAGTATATTTTAGTGATGATTTTATTTTCAACAAGCAGTAGTGCCAAAATGCTCCGAAGATATCACTATTATTCATGAACTTGGCGAAGATAATTTGCCTGCTATAATCTATAAAGTTATGTCATACGCATTAATGAACCTAAAACGATTAAGGCCATAGAAGGAAATAAAGAGAACGTCTCACATCATAAAAAGTACGGGTAAACAAATTATTACTATACGGAGTGTTTGTGTAGTAGCCTTCCTTCGGCGCCAAACCAACGTTACAGTCTTTTCAGATGCCCTGTCAATGTGTGTAAATGAAAAATAGCCTTTGGCGCTGAGAACATAATTTCAGCTCAAATTAATTAATTAATTAACACAAGTTTGGCAGAAGCTGCAGAAAGACGTGATTAATAATTTCATTTTTCTTTTCCCGTTGCTCTCCCCTGTTCTGTACATAATGTAATATTTATTTATTAATTAATTTTTTACTTTACTATACCGTTACAAAGTGGTAAGTTATGTTATGCTCTGAGCGACAGAGAAGTAAAGATTAACAGTTCTTCCAACTTAAGTGTGGTAATAATAGTTCTTTTGTTGAGATTTTGATTCAATGCTATACAATTTAACTTCACTAAAGGAACAATATTACACATGTAATGCGACTATATATAAGTAAGGTGTTTTTATAAAATTAAAATCATTTGGTATTTTACTATACACTAAAAAACTAAGACACTGCCCGACTGACGACAGCGCGCGGCAAGCGGGTGAATCATATGAATCATACCTCAGTATCCATGAACTTGGCAAAAATGTCTACCCTTCTACCCCCTTCTCACTGCACATACAAAGTCTCGACTACTTGCTGTGAAGCTATACAAATAGGTTAACTGTGACAACAACATTTTGTGCGCATTTCCGCTAACAATTTTGCTAATAATCAAAAATAAAGGAAACAGCTGATAAGAAAACAGGGATTGTCAAATGGCTTTTTTTAAATTCCTATAATATCTAGTTTCAGCCGACTAATATTGAATAAAAATGCAATGTTTTCCCCACTGCACCCCTCGCTCTCCCACCACCTAAAATCCAATACTGTCTACTTACTTCAAATTCTCATCTCTAGAGGGTTCTAGGAGTTACCTGACTCAGAGAAATGAGACGTGTAATGAGCGCTTTGTGGGATGAGGTTAGGAGAACAGGCTGACTGATTTCCTATATCTCAAGGTACCAATTCACCACTGCAGCACGATGGAGACTGACATTGGCATTCATAAACAGGAACTGCACACTTATTGATCCCCTCTGACATGTTGTTGGAGGATGACATGTCTGCAGTATGCACCGGGTATATTTCACAACTATGATCAAACATATGGAATGGTTTAATTACAGTAAGCTTAATTTGATGTTTCTTCAGAATTGGACATCAACTTCTCCGTAGTAAACCCCACTCGTAATTTATAGGCCTATGCATTTTACTTATTGCCCCACTGTCAATATATTAACCACAGTGTAGTCACTGTGCAGACTGAATCTGTACTCTTTAATAAACAGACCATAGCCACACTGAACCATGGCCAAAGGTCGATGTTCATTACTCCAGAATGCCAGCGTCTGTATACTGTAAAGTATTGATGGGCAGGCTGAGACGAGGTCTCGAGATTTCTAGGCATTTCTCGAGAGTAACGTAGGTACTATTTCTCGCGAGAAATTTCGAGAGATCTCGAGAGTGGTGTCACCGGACTGTGCGGCGATCAGCGTGTCGTAGGCCTACAGGTAATCGGAGCTGAATGTTGTTTGATCCGAGTATGCTAGCCAACCACGGGCCTTCTCAATTTCGTAAATACGTGTCAACAAGCGACTAAGGCGTTCATTTCTACCGAGGTCTATTTTGACGCAGTATAACATAATTATAAAGGATACGAATTCTAGCATTGTATGCACTGGTAGGTACACGAATGAGTGGTTTAAGTACAGAACCTGACGGCTACTGTAGGTACACGTACCTGGATACTAGAAGCGTGCATTATTCGAACTCGAGACGAGGCATGATGCGCCTTGCTGCATATGCAACCACCATTACGCATTAGTGGAATGTGTAATCTAAAATGTTTCATTTTGCTCCAATTCTTTCGACTGGTAGGTGTACATCGTTATCAGACCCCACATTCAATAACATATGACCACTGCTTGTGCTTACCGACATTTTGGTGACGAAGGAAATAATTGCTTACAATGTTATAGAATATTCGCGTCATAATTAGGTACTTCGATATATCACGGTGCAATGTGATATTATATCTAGTTGGACGCGACAACTTTAAGACGATGTCCGAAACGCAACTTAAGTCGTGGATGTCAGTTATTTTGAAGAGATGTCACATAGCACAGCCCGCTGTGTTTCTTATTCAAAAGAAGTGAAATACGTCAGTAGAAATAATTCTGGGATGATCCGATACTTAAAAACACATAAAATAAATGAAGAGGAAAAGTCGCAGAACATCTCCGGCCCGGTCGGAATCACAAGAAGCCGACAACGATTGTGAGACATCCAGGTAGGTTTACATTCTAATAATAGTTATTAACAAATTATTCGGCTTATTCAGCTAAGAACTCCACCTGACATAACTCGTGAACATTATAAGATACTGGCATTCTGTCTTCACTTTCGTTAATGGTATTAAGGAGCTCATAGTTCAATATGCAGTGCCTTCCTAGGCTTTTAACAAAAATTTTCGTCACACACGTTTCCATATGAGAACTGCTGATGACAACTAATGAGCTTACACTTGTAGTTACTGGGACGTCGCACAGGTAGCAGCACAAGAGGATCGGTCTCGAGAGCGTTGCCCATCACCCCCTGCTGAAAGAATAATTGGAACAAAGTCGGGCATTTTAGATTACACGTTCCACTCACGTGTAATGGGGGTTGCATATGTAGCAAAGCACATCTTCTCCATCTCAGGTTCGGATAATGCACGCCTTTAGTATCCAAGTAGGTGTACATCCTATCTACAGTTAGGCCTATTCACAAATTATGCATGGTTATTCAGCCAAGACGTCCACCCCAAATAAGTCGTGAACAGTTTAAGATACTGACATTCTGTTTTCACTTTCATTAATGGTATTAATGGGTTCATAGTTGAACATGTACGTAGTACTTTTCCAGGCTTTTGACAAAATGTATTAGCACACACGTTTTCATATGGGAACGTCATTTCACGCCATAACTTCCAATGATATGCTATCAAGTTTACAGTCGTTGTTACTGGTACATCGCCCAGCTTGCATTACAGGAGGATCGGTCTCGATATTCTCACGAGAGTCTCGAGATCTGCCACGGCAGTCTCGAGAGTCTCGAGCGAGAGCGTTGCCCATCACTACTGTAAAGTGTTTGTCCTTTCATAAAAGCTCTGAATCAGTAATTGAACAGTTACGGTCTAGAAACGATCTTCAGATTAAGGGAGCATGTAGACACGGGACCTTCATTTTTACATTGAATCCATTCCAAATGGCCATAACTTTCCTTCTTTTAAATCCCATATGCATTGGCCAGGTTTCGAACCTGCTGAGAAGCTGTTGATTATCCCACGCGGTTGTCACAGCCCCTAGTAACGATCATCTTTGGCGTTGTACTCCTTGGAGCGACTATAACTTCTATTCCCTACGAATCTTCTCTAGGCTCTGTATGATGTTCAGGTATGAGGCATCGTCTAGGCTTGCCTCAGTCACCCGATATCATTCCTTGCATAACAGTTTTGACTAAGTTTTCTTGGAACATAACGGTATAATTCACTCTAGTTTTACGTGAAGAACACGTGCATCAAACGATCATTCTGACACAGTAAAAGTATGTTAGCATCAACCTGACCACCATATTTACAGAGGTATTACGGCCTACTGTGGCGTCAATTGTCCAGAAGGGTTAGGAACATAACAATCCTTTAAGTATGGAAGTTACGTTGTACATCACCCTGTATTGCCAGACATTTCACGATGATCCTCCATTTCTTTCAAGTCTATTCTGAGCAGGAGCTACGAACCCGTCTTTAAATTAAGAACTGGTAATACCTAAGAAGATTCCAAAGATATGTGCTTTTCTTAGCGGTAGCTGCAAAGGAGTCAAATGGATGGAGTAGAAGATGAAAGAGAAGAAAGTAAATCCAGATGATCTGTAAATGGAATTCTCTCGCTTTCAGTACGATCTCATGAGGTTCGGTCGGGCATGGACGAGGGAGCATTAGTAAAATGATGTTCTAATATTACTTCTAAAAGATAGGTAAAAGAACTTTGTGTGTTGGATGAATAGGCTTTGAAATTGTACACACATGCAGTAAATTGAAGAATTTATTCTGTAGCACGTATTATATCCTATCAATTACTAGAAACGTCGTTACCACCGGATGAGTTAACCGTGCGGTTAGAGGCGCGTGGCTGTGAGCTTGCATCCGGGAGATGGTGGATTCGAATCCCACTGTCGGCAGACCTGAAGGTGGTTTTCCTCGGTTTCCCATTTTCACACCAGGCGAATCCTGGGTCTGTAGCTTAATTAAGGCCACGGCCGCTTCCTTCCAACCCCTAGGCGTTTCCAACCCAACGTCGCCAAAATACCTATCCGTGTCGGTGTGACGTAAAGCCAGTAGCAAAACCCATGTCCATGTAAACACGTTTTGTTCTCATCTGGTGGCCTCGGGCTCATCCTATATTGAGGGCTGAGTTCAATAGACGAGCTTTCTAATATGAGATGCAACGGATCTGGTCAAGGAAGCGAAGCAACGCAGTTAACGTCGTGATGCGGGCAATTTGACGCTCGAGTATTTTTATCCACTGTACTTCCTTCAAAGTTCTAGTAATTATCCTTTTTTGCTATTTGTTTAACGTCGCACTAGCACATCGAAGGTTTTCGGCGACGGAAGGATGGGCGATTGGGAAGGTAGTTGTCATGGCCCCAGCATTTGCCTGGTGTATAAATGGGAAACCACGAAAAATCATCATCAGGGCTGCCGACAGTGGAGTTCGAACCCACTATCTCCCGAATTCAAGCTCACAGCTGCGGGACCTTAACCGCACGGCTACTTGCTCGGTAAGGTCGAGTAATTTAGTGACGTGACCTGCAATTCTGTAGAAGCACGAGACTGTGAGGTACTCTCAGCCTACTGTAAAACAGTAATATATTTTGTGGTTGGGGGAGGCAACGGTGGCCGGGCATAGACTAAACCACTCTATTCGACTTTACTATCATAGATTGCCACACAGAGAACACAGGATGAAAATCTTCAACTTAAAATAAAAAAAATAGAGAAGTTACGGTTTTTCCCACCTGATCCTTATCGACGGGATATTGCATAGGAAGTCGCATACGGACTACTCTGGTCCTGACATCACATGCTGAGTGAGCAGTTTGTGTGGTACGGACTGCCTGAATTCGAATGGTGTTTGGTTCGAATCCCACAATCTTCAACCATGAACATGTTTTTTCCCCTGTAGGTTTCCTCACTTTCACTCCAGGAATATTCTGACACTTTATCATAAAGAATGCCACGGTCATTTTTCTTTCGATCCTAGACGTTTCTATTCCACTATTACCGAATATTTATGCACGTTATTGTGACGATAAATCACTAGAAAAAAGAAAAATACCATTATATTTTAGTACTAAATCTTCTGGTATAACTGGCAAGTGTCAATAGTGATGTCTGTCCTTAGCGCTATCAACTTTCAGCCACACTTCATACATTTCGGCAGGGCACTGATTCTTGATCCCTATGTATACCAGAACCTTATGAGATTGATGTACTGTGCTCGCTTCGAACCTGCGGTGATCTCTATGAATGGATTGCAACATCAGCAATAATACCATAATCGTGAATAAATAATTATACAATTAAATGGTCTCCTTTAAAGAAAAAACTTTATTTATCACTGGTATTAAAGTAATATTGTTTCTAACGTGACATATGCTATACAGGATGAATTTAACTTCTGGCCTCTATTAATGCAGTAATAATCATCTGTCTATTAGCATAGGACAAAGTAAAATGTATGTTTCTTCTCAAATCTCATCCTCACTTACTGCTGTGACAGTACAGAGGCTGCTAAGGTGTGCGTGGTGCTGAGTAATTACATTCGGAGCACGACTAGTGTATTTGAGTGTTATTTAAAGTGTTATTTCTAGCTAAGTCGTGCTGTAAAATCAATTCCTGGACGAGTGGAAAAATGCTGCACTCTTCATTTTAGTACATCTAGTTTGGCACCGCCATCAGCCTTTGCTGTTTCCCTATAATTGCATAAATTTAGGTGGAGCTATTTGATGATCTTAACGGCCTGCTGGCTGATTATTAAGCAGACAACTTGTGAAAAGAGGCGTGGATAGCCTATAGGGTAATGCGCAACAATCTTAATCTGAGTGTTTTCAGTCTATTCCTAACTTTATATGAATACAGTGTACGATGTTTGACGCAAGTTTGTAAATATTCACAGACGTTTCATCCCCATTCTTTCCGTCCTCTTGAGATTCCCTTCCAGTAGATTTACTGATCCACTTTGAGGAATTGTTGGTCAAGGCCTTTTAGTCCACAGTTATTGGTCGTCCACTTTTCATTATGACCGAAACAGCAATCAATAAATAATGTACTTAATATATTACGTAAGTCAGTTCTGTCAGATATTTTGTGCTAAAATTTTTTAGGTTTGTGACCGGGTGTTGCAGTGCAAATGATTCACTTGATATAATGTATATGTTTTATTTTATGCATTAGGATACATTAATATAATTCTGTAACAGGGGGATAAAGTAGTTTTTCCTACAGTTTCCTTACTACTGTTATTATTGTTCTTGTTGTTAATCCTCGACTTCTTCTGAATAACATGGACTAACCTTCTTAATATAATGATATGGCATGGACGGGCAGAAAAAGAAACGAAATGTCTGTGTGCGTAACTCTCTGTTGGACATAATTTTTGGCGAACAGTCTGTCTGTGGACTAAAGATTGTATGCGATACGTCGTTGGACAAAACGAAGTGGCCGAAACGGTAGTGGATGAAACGCGTTGGACGAAAATTTCTGAAAGCATCTTAATACTCTTGTTGTGGACTAGAGGCTTCGAAAATTGTTTGCCGTCATCCTTCCGTACTTTTTATTATCTTGTAATTCGAATTATTTGCTAACTGTTTAACATTGCACAGGCAGGGCAGTCCTAGGTTTTCTGCAATATTTGTGTCGCAAAGGGATAGGATTAGGAAGGAAGAGACCTGGAACTTAATTAAGATGTAACCTTCGTGTTTTATAGTAAAAGTGAGAAACCATGGAAAAATTTCCTTGGCTGCTGCTGATGCTATACTAAAACCACCGTCTCTAAATGCATGCTTAAGGTAAGTGTTGTATTATACGTAGCCAACTTGCTCAGTTCTTGTGTTACTATGCCTTAACTGGGAGTAGCCCGACTCGTTGGCTGAATGGTCAGCGTACTGGCCTTCAGTTCAGAGGGCCCCGGGTTCGATTCCCGGCCGGGTCGGGGATTTTAACCTTCATTGGTTAATTCCAGTGGCCCGGAGGCTGAGTGTTTGTGCTGTCCCCAAGATCCCTGCAACTTACACACCACGTATAACTCTATCCTCCACCACAATAACACGCAGTTACCTACACATGGCAGATGACGCCCACCCTCATCGGAGGGTCTGCCTTACAAGGGCTGCACTGGGCTAGAAATAGCCACACGAAATGAATTACTGGGAGTAATAGTCATTACACGTAGTATACACATGAAATGGGTGTGCAAAATACTGGGGTTATACTGTATTAATTTTGCTTGCCATGTGGTATAGGCGTAAGCATGCTTGTCTACTTAGCCTGAGAATTCGGGTTTGATTCCCAGCTGATCGAGGGATTTTAATTCTGTGATGGGAGTTGGAATGAGTTTCACTTACCCTCTTGAAATAAACTGATAAGCTGTGTGTATATGGTGAAAAGACGTGGCAGTCAGCAATCTGCTACTCGGTTCTAGTTGGGAGGCAATCCCCACAGTCCAGATGCTTGTATGGCATCCCAATCGCAGGAAGCAGAAGCTCAGAGCTCAAGAAGCAGCCTTCCTAGATTCATTCTTTTACAATTTTCCTTACGTCGCACAGACACAGATTGGTTTTATGGAGACAATGAAATAGAGAAGGGTCTGGTGTGTAAATGGGAAACCACGGAAAACCTTACTTAGGGCTACCGACAGTGGGGCTCGAACCCACGATCTTCCGAATGCAAGCTGACAGCTACGTGAGCCAAACTACGCTTCAGTTCGCTCGTGTTCCTACATTCTTATGAAAGAAAATCAGATGGAAACTTGCCGGACTGAAGTGAAGTTGATGGTGGCTGGCATGAAACAATGAACAAGAAATGGACAGTGAAATGTTCGAATAATATAGTAAGGTAAGGGTGTATTCTGCCCGACGGCAGGTCCGAACCTCCACAGAGGTGTGCCTGAGCCGGAGTTTACGTACGGTAGGATGGTCAGTTCCTTTCCGATCCTCCATTTCCTTACCCCCACCAACACCGCGTGGTAACCCATCCACTTCTCGACCACGCCAAATGTTGCTTAACTTCGGAGATCTCACGGAATCCTGTGTTTCAACACGGGTACGGCCGTTGGCAATAATATAGAATTTACGCAAATTTTCTGTCAGAAATGAATCCAAGCAGCAAGCTAACAGCTGGGATGAGGTCATGGTACTAGTACATGGGAGTTCTTTGGCACGCTTTCATTAAGACCCTATGCTTCCCACAGGAGTAAAAGAAGAACTACAGTGTGAAACGAGAGGTAACGTAACCTCAGCAGTACGTCTGTGGATGTGCCATGATGAACACGTGACCCTTCAATATCTGATAACTATTTGGATAGGCAGCAGTCATCTAGGCAAGCAAAGGCACAAATCAGGCTCTATGTTCCACAGGGGAAATGAACTTCGGATAACCATTGTAGGGATTGTCTTACCGTAAAGAGTGGCATAATCTGCGAAGCTTGGCGTGGTAACATTATAGTTATCTACGGTACAAGGCCCGAGAGTGAAGCTCTTACTTACTTTTAAAGATTACTGCCTCGCCTTGGAATTTCAAAACCAATACGTGAAACACATTCACCGGTGTAACGTATCATATTCTACTGTATACTATTCTGAATTCCCTTGGGTGGAAGTGGCGGGGGGAGGGGGGGGCGTGATTAGTTCGGTATTTTGGCTGATAACTTCTCACTCAGAAGGCTTAGATTCGATTCCAGGTCGATCATGGGTTCATGTTTTCACCTCACAAATCACATGGCACCGAAAAGGACATCTGGTCTTAATATTCCGGCTAAATAAAAATGAACGTGGGTGACTCCACTGACTCCAGAAGTAACTGGGACGAGCTGAAGGCATTTGTATAAATGTTGAATTTATTTTTAAATAAATAATATTACGATGAACATATTATGCGCAGTTCCTGATCCACCATTCAAAATGTAGACGCCATCCATCCATAAAAGTCGATTTGATTCATAGATCAATCGACGGAAGTACTCACTTACTCACATGGAGCAGTGTAACAATCGGGTAGTATCTAAGTAACTGTTTCACATGCAATGAAAAAGGTGCATGATGGTAGGTGTTTTGAAGGTATAAGTTGAGTGTCGTGGAAACTACAGTGTCATAAAGCTCCACTTTTCATATTATTTGGTGTAAAACTTTTGTACCCGTGATGATGTTACAATTTCAGGAACCGAGCTCGATAGCTGCAGTCGCTTAAGTGCAGCCAGTATCCAGTATTCGGGAGATAGTAGGTTCGAACCCCATTGTCGGCAGCCCTGAAAATTGTTTTCCGTGGTTTCCCATTTTCACACCAGGCAAATGCTGGGGCTGTACCTTAATTAAGGCCACGCCCGCTTCCTTCCCAGTCATAGCCCTTCCCTGTCCCATCGTCGCCATAAGACCTATCAATTTCAGGGATGATGGAGGACGGTAAATGGAACAATTTGAGAAAAGGAACCGTAGTTGGGAAGCGTTCGAGATAAAAGTTATTAATAATCCAGGTTGTTTAAAGTCCGTCCGTTCTTAACAGACACCGAGGTTTCTGAATTTCGTCTCGCAGTTGTCTTTATAATGCCGGAAGCCAACGACATGGAGTTGTCTCTTTTAAACACCATTAAATGCCACCGACCTCAGTCGTGTTTGAACCCGTTAACTTGGAATTAGTAGACCAACGCCCTATCCACTACACAACTGCGGCTGACAGTCTAAAGTTAAAGCAAAAATCGGTCTGATACCTCCGATTGTACTCTACACTATATAAGTGGCGTGTATTGAACCCCAGCTACCCCAGCGCTGCTGGGGTAAATCATTTTGTATTTGCGTTGTCTTACTATTCCTCAGACCGTTTCTTTATCAGGTTCAACAAACTGCAGTCAGCTAAGTCAAGGCCAGTGCAGCTGTCTCGATATCCCGTTCGCTCTACCGCAGTCTACGTCTCTCCAGCGAGCTGGGCTTCTTTGCTGACGCGAAAGAGAGCTACCCCAGCGAAATTCAAGTCACATGATTGACGGATGCGCTTTAAGCCTCTTTTTCTCGGGGAGGCGGGGTGTTAGCTGTTGGCCTCGCCCAAGATTCACAGCGACTTACGGCGGTGGAGCAGCTAGCTTGGGTACATGTTAGTTCTAATAATTAATACTCGATGTGTTCAGGGCCACACACCAGAGGCTACAAGAAGAAACAGTATAGCTACTTGAACTTAGTCTTGCTAATAAAAATAGTCTTTTCATGAAATAAATTGTAATAAAATTATTTATTTTATATTTGGATTTCGGTATGGATGAAGTTTTAGGAGCGATTTACTGATGGCAAGTGCAGAGTATGTTTTACGATGCTCGCGGAAAAATATTAAGGTTGCCCAGCATGAACACAAAGCCAAGCGCGAAGTACACGCATGGTAAGTTTGGTTGCTGTAATGAAAATGTAATGGCGTATGACTTTTGTGCCGGGCGTGGCTGAGGACAAGTTCGGCTCGCCAGATGCAGGTCTTTAGACTTGACTTCCGTAGGAAACCTGCGCGTCGTGATGGGGATGAAATGATGATGAAGACGACATATACACATAGCCCCCGTGTCAGCGAAATTAACCAATGATGGTTAAAATTCCCGACCCTGCCTGGAATCGAACCCGAAAACCCTGTGACCAAAGGCCAGCACGCTAACCATTTAGCCATGGAGCCGGACTTGGTTCATGTGTACGAGTGGGTTTGCCTGTGATGGTGGTACATTGTGAACTTTTTCAGCGTTCATCTTGGGTTATAGTATAGCTTTCACGAGTTCCGTGGCATATGTCGTGAGGAATATTCTCCCTACGTTCAGTAAGCGAGTGAAACTGAAACTTCGCTGACGGAGGAATACCTGCTAAATTTTTTTCTCATGAAGTTTAGGCCAGACTTTTAATTTTTAAATAAAAAGTTAATCCCAGTATATTTATGTGAAAACAATGATTGTACTATTACGAAGCACCAGCAGGTGAAACTGTAGTACACTGTTTAAAATATGCGTAAATAATAATGGTGCCATCGCCGCCGTGAATATCAATTTCGAAATATGTGCGAGTATTTTATTTAATATTTATTGTTATTTCTCAGATCTACAGTAAGAATACCTATTTGATCCGTTAAAGAGAAAATAACAATGTCCAACCTAAGCCAAAATTCACACTCTATGAACTGTAAAAAAAAATACATATCACACTCTATGTGCTGTACAGAAAAGAAAAGAAAATAATGTACGGAATGAACAAATATGAGTAGAACAATATTTCTATTGCTTTCCCAGAATCACACTCTATGAACTGTAAAAAAAAAAAAATATCACACTCTGTGTGTTGTACAGAAAAAGAAAAAAAATAATGTACGGAATGAACAAATATGAATAGAACAATATTTCTATTGTTTTCCCAGGATGTGCAATTTAAGCTGTATTATGTATGTCACAGACCTTCGTGCCCCTGCTGAGTAAACACGCGAACCTTTGCACATTCCATTCCTCCTACATTTCCTCTACTTGACTCCCTCTGAGTTGCTGATTCCTTACTTCCGTTGCACACACATTCTGCTACAACGTACTCTGCACACGTTGCAAATTTATCACTGCATTACTTATCTGCTCCTGCTCGTCTTATACAGCCATTCTTAATCTAATTTAAATAATCAAATACAACCAACTTTGCTTACCGATCTACCCTTAATTAATGCATCACTTATCATTACCATTTAAACTGTGTTGCCTCTCTTATCATCTATCCATCATCACCTTTCATATTTGACACTTCAATTAGAGTCCTCCATCTAAACTTCACTACCTTTCTTATCATCCATCTATCGAACTCCACAAACCATACACATACAGACACCATCGCTTGCATATTTACCATCTAAACTTCGTTCTATCCATCATCTAAAGATTCACTACCTCTCTTATCATTCATCTATCGAACTCTACAATTCATCCATCTTATACCTAAAAACACTTGAATAAATACCATACCATTACAATACACTTAAAAATACCTTATCACCTCGTAACCTTTCTTATCCTTCGTCCATATATACAGACACCATCACTTGGATAAATACCATCTAAACTTCACTACCTCTCTTATCATCTATACCATTTAAGCTTCGCTACCTCTCTTATCATCATCCCTCTTGACACTTCCAATCCAGTCGTCATATCATCACTTGAATAAATACCGTACAATTAATTCATCCATCTTTACCTAAAAACACCATCACTTCACTAACAATTATACTACACATCATCCATCTATCGAACTCCACAACCATCCATCACTTACCAGGCCACATTAACTTCAACAATTAGATGCACATACTGACATCATCACTTGAATAATACCATCTAAACTTCTTTACCTCTCCTCATTTCCATCCCTCATCTAAACTTCGCTACCTCTCTTATCATCCATCTATCGAACTCCACAATTCATCCATTTTGTACTTACAAACACTTGGATAGCTACCATACAATTATAATACACTTAAAAACACCTTATCACCTCGTTACCCCTCTTATCATTCATCCATATATGCAGGCACCATCATTTGCATAAATACCATCTAAACTACGCTACTTCTCTTATCATCAATACCATTTAAGCTTCGCTACCTCTCTTATCATCCATCCCTCATCATCACCTTCCATTCTTAACACTATAAATCCAATCGTTATATCATCACTTGCATGAATACCATACAACTAATCCATCCATCTTTAACCTAAAGACACCATCACTTCAATTACAATTATACTATACATACAGGTACCATTGCTTGGATAAGTACATACATACAGACACCACCATAGACTACACTTCCACTCTTGTCATCCATCCATAGGCAAACTATGTTACTTGCTACTGTTACTTAACTTTTTACTTCTCGTAATTATTCCTTCCATTTTTCCCTTTTTGTCCCATAGGTCCTTCAAACTCAAGCTTCTCCCTTTGATCGCAGCACTTCTTACTTCTGTTTCCTCTCTCGAACCATTATTCTCACTCCGATTCTGTCCACTTGTCTTCCCCTGTGCTTCTTTTTCTTCCCTCGCGCAGACCTACGACACTAGTTCGTCCATTAAATTCCTGACTACTTCCATCCTCCTTGCATTTACTTTTTCTTCAGCTCTTTTCATGATCTCTTCCCAGGAACCCCATCTACTCAGTGTTCCTTCCGTTACAGTATGTACATCAGCCCTGGTAGTATCTTCTTGCCTCGAACTGTCAGCCCTGCTTTTTTCTTTTTGTCTCACATCATTCCTGGTAGTTTCTTCATGCCTCAATCTCTCAGCCCTTCTTATTTCTTCTTGCCTCAAACTCTTTTGCCTCGAACTCTCATCCCTGCTAGTTTCTTCTTGCCTCAAACTCTCATCCATTAATTTCAGTTTCGATATTGTCCACTTTCGGGTCCAATTCCTGTCGCTCACCACAAGTATCTGCACTAATATACGCTTTCAATCCCTGAATTTTTGCTTTCACAAAATGTTTCTTAAGAATTTTAAAATTTTTACACTCTTCTCTTCCGAAATCTCTCTTAATTCTAATGTTCTCACACTGTAGATTACCAGCGTTCCTTATCACTATATCTGCCATCAGTGAAGATATCAGCGACACTTTTATGGGCCTGTGCCCTCCCACCTTGCCAACTCTCTCCACATTGTCTATATCTACCTCACTGAAATTTATTTTCATTTTTTTTTGTATAACATCTACCACTTTGTACATAATGTCTATCTTAGATTCTGCCTTTTCTTCCTCCACCCCATAAATAAATATGGATTTCTTCTTACGCTCCTGTCTGCAGACTTCAATTTCTTTCTTCAAGTTTACCATCTCTTCTTCCATATTTTTTATTTTCTCTCTTAGTGACACCAGTTCTTTCTCACTGCCTTCTATCATCGCCTTCGTATTTTTCATATAATCCTGGATCCACTGTCTCGTCTTTTCTTGCTCCTGGACTTGTTCTTGAAGCATTTTCTTTAATTGTTCAAACGGACATACCTCCTGTATTACTTCTCTTACTACTTTCCTCATAACCTCTACGTCTACCCAATTCATCGTATCTATCTCCTTGCCGACCGCTTGACCTTACCGCTTCCTCACTCCTAATCCACTCCACTCAGCAGGCGCATGTCACACGACACGTCCGTCCTCCTCACTGGCTTAAGCTAGACTGATGTGCGAGTATGTGGTTGAAAATATTCTTATTCAGGTGACTCATAATTTTATAAGTTCGTTAATATATAAATTGTATTTATGTATTTCTTTATTTATTGGGACTGCCTGGCCGAGGCGGTAAAAGCGTGCTCGGTTCGCCCGGAAGGACGTGGGACCGAATCCCCGTCAGGAAGTCGTAAAATTTACGAAACGAGATTTCCACTTCCGGATGTGCATATGGTCCTGAGGTTCACTCAGCCTACACCAAAAATGAGTACCAGGTTAATTCCTGGGGGCATCACGTGCCGAGGTTAACAATGGTGGAAGCCTTTACCTTCCACTCCTCCAAGGGCCTTCATGGCCTGTACGGAGGTGACTTTGCTTTCGTATTTATTTATTTGTCTGATCTGTTTGCTTGTTCTATTTCCACTTATTTATTGAATTTATGAAATAACAATGTTGGTTTTAGAGAGTGCTGCGGCTGCGATTGCTTGTTTCTTCTTAAATGCTTGTAGCTGGGGTGACGAACGTGTCCACTGTAACATGCGCTAAGAGTACAATATGGGAGACAATCCCGACGAGCATAAGAGGCTAGGATAATAACACAGTGACTCCAGAATAGATTGTGTACTGTATACAGGCGTGATCGATGTGCGATATCTGTACTGTAGGCTTCAGTTTGTGTTGACAGGTTGAAGTGGTACGTTGATCAGCCCAATCCAAAGAGAGTTGCACACTTGCAGATACGCTGTTCGTGTATGGGCAAGCAAATGAAAGCATCAGAGAAGTTGGACGGTTGTACAGGACCAAATATCCACGAAGGAGACATCCGCCTCACACCATGTTTCCACGACTGTTCTAGCGATTAGTTGAAACAGGGCACTTGGTACCACAGTGCAATATCCGAGGAGGACGACGAATTACACGGACTCCCAACTTAGAAGATGCACTGCTTGCTCGCGAATATGAGGTGACTGCAATCAACAATCGAACATTTGCACGTGAAATGAATGTTTCGCATATGACTGTGTTTCGTGTATCACGTAAAATGCAGCTACACCCCTACTATCCACAGAAAGTGCAGGTTTTAGGTCCTTCTGACTTCGCACGTGGAATCGTGTTCAGCCAATGGGTCTTGCAGCGCCTTGCAATCGATCATCACTTTCCTGCGTATGCGCTTTTCACAGATGAATCCTATTTCACCAGTGACGAAATGCTAAATAGTCACAATAGTTACGTTTGGGCCGATGAGAATCCCTACGCTACAGTTGTGAAGAGCCATCAGCACAAACTTTCAGTCAACGTGTGGGCAGGCATAGTCAATGATTACGTAGTAGGCCCGTTTCTTTTTCCTCCCAGCCTAAATGCAGCAGTGTACACAGGGGTACTCAGAGATGTACTACCCACGTCCATGGAACACATACCACTTGTTCTTCGTCAACGGATGTGGTTCCAACATGAGACAGCCCCACCTCACTTTGGACTGAGGGTTTGTGAACACCTGGATCAGAAATTCCCTGCAAAGTGGATAGGAAGAGGAGGTCTTGTTTCGTGGCCGACTCATTCACCTGATCTCACCTTAATTTCTTCTTGAGGGGCCATGTGAAAAGTCTTTTGTATGAGACACATGTCGAGACTGAAAAGGACCTCTTGTCAAGAATTCTCGCTGCCTTCAACGCTGTTCAAATGAAACCGGGGATATTCGAACGGGTACGACAGAAATTCGTGCGACGATACCATGCCTGCATTGACGCAGGGTGACGCCATTTCGAACATTTGTTGTAAATGAAGCAGCTTGCAAAACTTGTGCAGGTAAACGGACTTTAATTAGTAGAAATTTGCTTAACTTTTGACTTGATCGTTTTCGGAATATGTTTCTTTATCTCAAGTTAATCCATTTGCTGTCCTCCATAATCCCTGAAAGTTTTTAATATCCTCACGGATACATCCTCCATATCCACATATTCTGTGTGTTGTATGGTGGCTGTTGTCGTTTAAATTTTGTACATTTTTCTACTGGATGATTCACGAACTTCATTATTGATGTGCCTGTTAGTGTTGTATATTCGGAGGGTAACTGAGGCTCATCGGATCAGATCCAACTTGTTAGATAATAAACAAGACCCGCTGCATGAATTGTACTTGTCACGTACAAGAATAGATAACACTACCATTGATGGACATTTCAGACTAGAAATATTTCATGAGGGGCATTAGGCAGCGTTCCCGAGTGTAGTAGAAAGCTGGGGAATAATTTACTAGCAGTGGTCTGTTCGTCAACATGCTGCGGTACTTGTATATATTACACAACACGCACTGTGCTGTAAGCAATATTTTAAACGACCTGCAAATGCTCTGGTAATGATACACATGTTCAGCAGTGTGATTGGACTCTGTTAGTTTTGTCTTTTACTTGTTATGTGCCCGTGTTATTAGTACCTAATTTACTATGTTATCACCAGCAAATGGGCACTTTTGCTCAGTTCTACTACTCCAGGACTACCTTTGTTTCAACAGGAAAAGCTTTCTTAAATTGTACATTTTTGAAATAATAATAATAATAATAATAATAATGTTTTTGAGATAAGATTTTATGCAGTTCGCCATATCACTCTACCTTTGATGAACTTTTCATTTCTTCGTAACTAATTATCAGAGACGTGAATTACAGGCACAAATAGGTAAGAAAACAAACGTATTTGAACAAGGCGCAGTGTAATGTAGCAAGTATACAATGGTGCTGGCGAGTTGGATAAATTTTAGGGGTTCTGATTCTTCAGGTCGTTAATATTTATGCAAACCTCTCTGCAGAACCGTCGTGCGGGTAGAGAACACGTGCGCCTTGGTTAAATACGTTTGCATTCTAAACTTATTCGTGCCTGTAATTCCCATCTCTACTAATTGATGATGATGCTTGTTGTTTTAAGGGACCTAACATCTCAGGTCATCGGCCCTCTCTACTAACTATTCATGTACTGTTATCTATTTGTCATATTCATGCCTTACGCAACCCTACTCTTCTTACCAGCTATAAATAAAACCAAACAAACTCCATGGCGCAACAGCCTCGAAGGGGCCATGGCTTACCAAGTGCCGCTGCTCAGCCCAAAGATCTGCAGATTCCTACCATCTACACTTCCCTCAAAAAGTAATTGAACATGTCTGGTGTGTCTCAATCTACATCCTATCATTGTGTCACTTCTTCTGGTCCAATTTCGCCAAATCAATCTTCTTTCACCAACTTGATTTTCAATTTCTTCATCCACGGTCCGATCTACTCATTCAACCATCATTTCTCCAAAAGACCATATTTCAAATGATTCTATTCTCCATTTCTCCACTAGTTATTCTCTATGTTTCACTTCCACATAATGCAATCCTCCAGACAAAAGTCTTCAAAAAACACATTTCTAAAATTGTCGCTGCGGGATCAATACAGCATATCTGATCTCTTATTATCAATGTTATTTTCCTCAAGACTGGTCATTCCTTCCAGCCACATATGTATATGCAGTCCATCAGAACAATTTTCGTTGTGCGCGTTTGCCTATGAGTATCTGTAAAGGAAAATAATCCTTACCGTTCTGTACTGTATGGATGTATGTGTGCATGGCTTATTAGAATTTCCTTACTGCTGCCTGTGTGATTTTATTTCTTTCTTAGTTCTGCCATTAGTTATTCTGCTAATCAAGTAACAATATTAATATACTTCCCTTAAGAATTCATTTCCTAAACTGATATTACCTGCAACACGTGACTTTGGTCGACAGCATTCCATTACTTTTTTTATTTACTTTCATATTGTACTCGTTCTCGAGGAGATACCCTTGCCACTTACCATTTTCTGCAGATCTTCAGTAGACTGAGATATATTAACAACATCGGCAAATCTCTGTTCCCATTTCCTCCCCATGAATATGATTCCTCATTGATTTTCTTAATCACCTGTTCTATGTACACTATGAAAAGTAGGAGGAAACTTTGCCTTTCCGACCCCTTGGCTGAATGGTCAGCGTTGAGGCTTTCGGCTCATAAGGTCCTGGGTTCGATTCACAGCCGGGTTGGGGACATTAATCGCGTCTGATTAATTTTTCTAGATCGGGGACTAGGTGTTTGTGTTTGTCTTAACACTTTCCTCTTCATATCAGACAACACACTACACTATTAAGTACCACAGAAACACGCAATAGTGATTACATCCCTCCATATATGGTAGGTGTCAGGAAGTCCATCCGGCCGTTACACAGGGTCAAATTCATATGTGCGACACAGTTCATACCGGCGACCCCACAGGTATGGGGAAAAACCTGTAGAAGGAGGAGGGAAACCTGCCTCACACCTATCCGTACTGCTGCTTGTTCTTTCGTAGCCTTTAATTCTTATCACTGCAGACTGATTTTTGTATAAAAGTAATAATAATAATAATAATAATAATAATAATAATAATAATTTATATCACGGTTCGCTTTTACCGCTCTTTTCCATTTGCTCCCCCAGGAAGATTCCGCAACATTTCAATCTAATAACACATGTCGATTAATCCCATGATCGAAATGTCAAAACATCAAAATTGGAAAAAGTGGGAAATGGACTGTGTAAAACAGTACCTGACGGCAATCGTACCAACAGTATTCAACAATACACCACCAGTTTTCATGGTATTTTAATAATATGCATGTTGGCGAGTTTGTTTATGACGCAAATAAATGCACCAGCATATTGCGAACTGTTGATTATTAAAGCACTTTTAAAATTCTTGTGACATCATACGTATGACGTCATTAAAAGTTGTTTTGTTCGTAGTGAAATGCTATATAACTCGTCGTGCTTACGCAGCAGCGAAAATTTTGACTCAGTTTGTGGGTATTAATTCCCTGTCTCGCTATTACACTGTATCAGGTATGACTTGGCATGTATTCTCATAGTCATGTGTTTTATACCTCGCGATTGTACACGCATGCACAGAAATGGTGTCCTGACATAAACAATCAGCATTGCCCCACTCCAATACTGAAAAGGAGGAGAAGGGAGTGAACGTGTAGTGCTGAAGGCACAGTGTGTGCATTGTTATACCTTCACTGTGCTCATTTCAATCATAACAGTCTTGTGGCAGACTGCTTACCTGCAGCAATGCGTTAAGGGAGGAGGTAGTGGGAATGCCATCCTTTGTTTATTTGAGACACCATTTGTGTGCACACGTGTACAAGAATAGTGTTTTCGCACCTTACCTCGACTCTCGCGCCTTAATGAATGTACTTTTTTTTGCTAGGGGCTTTACGTCGCACCGATACAGATAGGTCTTATGGCGACGATGGGATAGGCCTAGGAGTTGGAAGGAAGCGGCCGTGGCCTTAATTAAGGCACAGCCCCAGCATTTGTCTGGTGTGAAAATGGGAAACCACGGAAAACCATCTTCAGGGCTGCCGATAGTGGGATTCGAACCTACTATCTCCCGGATGCAAGCTCACAGCCGCGCGCCTCTACGCGCATGGCCAACTCGCCCGGTAATGAATGTATTTAATAGCATCCAACAGTACCTATAAGTGAACTGGAAAGGGCCCGCTTCTTTATCGCAAATTGAACTACTATCCAACGGTAAAGGAAAGCTCTGGTTTTGAGGGACAGTGAAATGAAGTAGAAAAAGAACACATATTGGGAGTTTTTTCCTTAAATTGCTGAGCCACCTGCACATGTTTTATTCCTCACAAACGTTTTGGTATATAACCTCAATGTTAATGATCACACGATAAAAATATTTTACACGTATTTTGGTAAATAGTTATACCTATGCAAGAATTAATCGTTGAACCATTCGGCTGTATGGAACAATTAGCGGACTTCGTTCCGAAGATGACTTACAGAGAATTTATAACGCCAACCCTACTTGGAGAGATATATTCACTGTTCCTGTGGTGATTGGTAGTGCGAATGTAGATGAAAAGAAGTGTAAATCAGTCTTCGAAGAAACTCCACATGTCTATTTTTGTAAAAAAATAAATAAATATAGAGTTTTTGTTCTATTCTTGTACAGTGGGGCGAGGCAGGGCAGTATTAATTATAGTTTTTAAATTTCTGTCTAGTTCTCCTTATCTGAAAGAGTGAAGACAGTTTTACTTGTTGTTCACAGAAGTTACTTCTTAGGGCATGTGGGGTTTCTAAAATTACCGAATTTTCTTTTTTTGCTTTACGTCGGACCGACACAGGTAGGTCTAATGGCGACGATGGGATAGAAAAGGCCTAGGAAGTGGAAGGAAGTGGCCGTGGCCTTAATTAAGGTACAGCCCCGGTATTTACCTGGTGTGAAAATGTGAAACCACGGAGAACCACCTTTAGGGCTGCCGGCAGTGGGGCTCGAACTCATTATCTCCCGAATACTGGATACTGGCCGCACTTAAGCGACTGCAGCTATCTAGCTCGGTATTTCCTAATTAGTTATGTTTAATAATTCTCTTTCATCATTTACGAACTACCAGATTTCTCTCTGACCATTCGATAAAAATGATTTCCTGCAGACTTATAATTTAAAACACCCGATTTATTCAGATCATCGCTGCATCATCTATTTATAGCGAATGAAGACGGCGAAAAGTACTTATTAATATTATGTACTAAATTTTTTTCTCTACAAACATTTGAAATCTCCGATTTATTGACAATAACCCTTCATGATCTTCGTGCGCAACTGCGATTATCAACACCGCCGTGTTCGATATAGCTTCAAATATTATTTTTTTTAGTAACTATACTTAAAGAAACTATTTTTGAATATAAAGTATCAATAGTCGACAAAATTATATCGAAAATAGGTATAACTTGATTTAATAAACCTTCCCAGATGTTGAGTTATGTGCATGCTGCCATCTGAACGTATACGATTGAACTGCTACCCAGATCACGGTATCGATATAAATACTTGAACATCTCCCCTGCCATTTCTTGATGCCTTTACCTAATTCAATATTTAGTAACTGTTACTGCGAAACAAATTCTGTGAGTTATTACGTGTCGTAAATAGTAAAATTTACAGAGAAAGCATTCATTAAAATGCTGCCTATATTAGAAAAAAATTCTCGCCTACAATTTCATTTCATTTCACAAAAATGTGATAATTCTCAAATGTCATCACTAAATTTTATCAGAACACACTAGTCTTAGAACCCTGGTCAATAGATGAAAAATATTAAATATTAAATATTGCATAACTGTGCTTCCAATTCCGTGAAAAATTCCTGATTGTAGTTTGCTTAACGGTCATACAAACTTCCCGCAATCTTCGCTTCATTTCCCAATCTGTATGATCTTTATCATTCGCATCATTTAACATTACCTTGCAACTTCAGATAATTTTCTGAGATAGTTGAGTAAGTTAAAAATTTAGATGACAATAGTCTCTATCCCATGATATGAAATAGAGTTTGGTATTAAATACAATTGAATTGAATTGAATTCATTTATCCCATTCATTGGTACCATCCAGTAGAATTCTGATTCCGTTGGCACCAGCAATACAACGGGAATTTCGAAACGGTAAGCAGGTTACCTGGTTGGCATGAATTCAGATCTGCAACTCGGTGACTAAGTCCATGAATTATTATTATTATTAGCGCCAGGATGTTTATAACATGTCATATTTTATTTCCTTATATAACTCCATGTAAAATACAAGTTAAGCATGACTTTATCTACGGTGAACAAAATGATGCAATTTTCACGGGTGATATAAAGTAATATTTTGGCTCCTTTAACGTTTTTGTAATTTTCCGGTAATTTTTCATATTATGGTCATATTTCCCTGTTAATTTTCGTGTTTTTGTCTTATTTTTATATTTTTATTCAATTTTCGAACACCTGCTTTCAGTAGTCTCAAATACGGATTTTTCATATCTCCTAATTGCTGTCTGTAATTTATAACATTATATTTCTTAGATATATATATGTATGTGAATCAGGAGAGTAAGCCGTATAGGAACAGACAGATGTGTATAAAGCGACAGAATATTGAGCCTCAATTGAACTCTAATGATTTGACGTTCTTTTTTTTTTTTTAGCAGTCTTTTCCCCGTTGCAAGCCAATGTTGCGTGAAAATAGAATATCGTTCCCACTTGAAAATTTTAAAATATATGTATATATCTATTTGCTATTATAATTCCTTCTGATCCCCCATCAAAATAGACATTTATTTCATTCTGTGCAGAGTCGATAGTTACCTCTGGAATGAGTAATTAAATACATTCAAAATATAATAATAAATTAATATTATTACTTATTATTGTTACGGGGGATACCCGTGGAGCAGAAAGAGGTTAAAGAAGGTGCCGGGGTGAATGAGTCTATCTACAATATCAAAATTAATTTAAAACTTGAGCTGAAGGTTATATTTCTTTTAGAACTTCAAACTTAACAATTTTTCATAACAATGAAACATCAGGTAAAATGACAACTTCATAAATTGGAAAATTCAATATTCAGACCTTGACAATTCTGGGTTATAAGCCCCTAGGTTACAAATTAACAATTGGAAGTGGTATTATTTAGTTAAGGGCAGAAATCCCCTAATTCAAGAGCACTCAAGAGCACTTGCTTCCTAAATCACAATATCTAGCCTCCCAGAGGCACACTTTACTGTTACAAAACATTGAAAAAGAGCTAACAGGCTCTCAGTTTTCCCAGCCTACTCAAGGCAACATTATATGAAAATCTGACAATCTCTGGTCTCTCAAGGCACTACTTACAAATTGAAATATAATTAGGCAGAGGTATCTCGTACCCAACCTACAGGGCCATTGCGAAAAAAGAACAGGATAAATAAACGGCCCGAACACAAACTGAATGGAGGCGAACACTGTGCTCCAGATAATGAAATATTAAAACCTATAGGGCTCTCAGCGGATGAAACAGGGGATATTTCCAGACTACTGAGGTGGCTCCCATGGAATTTACTTTAACACATTACATGAGAACACAGTTACGGAAACGTAGTCACCTCAAACCAAGATGAAGGGGAGCCCGAGACGGTAACTCACTCTCTATCCCCGATTTACCGTTAAAGACTTATGGAGTTTTTACATTAGCCGAAAGAAAAGTTACATTTTAGAAAAGTATTGTTACATAATTAAAGACTCGGACCTTCCCCTTGAATAAAGTTGTGGAGGTAGCAAAAAAGAATTTACGTGGCCATTACCTTATAGATGTTCTGCTGACCGAAGAAAGAAGCGGCCCCGCCTCCGGCCCTAACACACACACTTATAAAGATGGCGATCAATTGACAAGGAAACATGAAAAGCCGCAGTTTATATACCCCCAGGGAAGGTTCGAGAGAATTCAAGACTAATCCAGACCCGCCCTCTCAAATTTTATTGGTGAATTCAAAGTGAATAAGAAATGCGGGATTGGTTGAAAATTAATGACAAAAATTTATGATTGGTTAGATCCAAACCTGGCGGAAAGAGAAAGAATTGTTGCCAACCCAAAAATAAATGAACATAGTCAGTTATGGACAATCTAGAAATACAAAACTTCTTAAAGTTATAAGTTCTTTCACCTTGCACCAGAGTGCATGATTATAGTTTTTTGGTAGTGTCATCTGTGGAAAAATGTCCAAACTTCTTGATGTATAGCAAAACAAAACAAGAAGAAATTCAGTCAGTTTAGAAAACTTCACCATAACACAATTCCTCAATATTTTAGTAGTGACATCTTCTGATTAAAGTTCAAACTTCATGTGGTATCAATTTCACCTTTTGACCAATAGAGGAGTTCATAAAGGCGCTTATTTGAAATGCGCGGCGTTGAGTTGTACCTCCCGGTACAATTACTATTGAATATTATAGATTTTAAATTTCAATATAACGTTAATTTAAACCTGACCAAAAAACTTTTAAATCATACTTATTGCCATATTTTAATATACTTTAGGTCATAAATGCTTGCATATTTCTAACATTTTTAGGTCATAAACATGTGGGCCCTAATTATTATTATTATTATTATTATTATTATTATTATTATTATTATTATTATTATTATTATCGCCATAGTTTTCATAAAAAGGACAAACAGACGACCCTTCGAACAGACTAATATGTACTATAAACTAGTATACTCTATATACTAGCATAAACTAGTATGTTATACTCTAAATGAATGATCCTGACTTGTGGAATATAAAATTAATCTTTAGGCTATCACTCTCGCATTCTTCCTAATAGTCAGGTAAGATGAATTTTTTTTTTTTGTTTTAAGCAGAACATTTTTGGAGTTAATGTAGTTTTTTATTTACCGGTTAAAGAGCGCCAGTACAAAGTCCAGAGAGATGAACGCTGGTAACAAATGACGAGGTGAAGATCTGCTGGGGTCTGTAAAAGGTGGTCACTCGAATGAGATGAAGTCGTCGTCTTTTTCTGCGTTCCCACAATACAGATTGCTGCGTCGGCAGGGTTACTGACGTGCGTCATCTGTCGTTCCTTACTCTCAAGCGTCTTACTTCAGGATAGAGGTTGCCGACGTTTCAGTAAAGATCCTGTGAAAGCCGATAAACTTAACATATCTCTATTTTAAATTTATAATACCACAAGAGTAAACTCAGATTCCTGATTATTGGGAGAGTATTTCACCTTGTCCTAGGCAAATGGCGCCCGGATATTAAAGTATTCTCAAAATTTTCGTAGAACCATAATGTTACGTGAATGTCGATATCGGGGTCGTAACCAGGAGACCTCAAGTTTTACGTGGAATCTGATCCACAGCACGTGAATTTTCATTTCAGAAGTCTCACATGCATTGGCCAGGATTCGAATAAGACTTGGCCGTCAGCATATCAACACTATGCCTCTTTCAGAGACCACTATTGTTAAATTTTTCGGTTTGAAAATGAATCGCGCTGCTACGAGAGTCAACAAAGGCGGCCATTCTTTGTCCTCTGCTAGGTAATGAATAGCTCTAACTATATCTAGAGATCCATTTACTGAGCGTATGTGAAAGAACATGTTGTATGGTTGTGACACCTGGTGTTATATTTCTAGGACACAAATAAGAAGACTAGAGGCATTGAAACAAAATTCTACGATAAGTGCATCATTGTTGTGATCCCCAAATTTCAGCTATTGAGTCGAATATGAAGATCGCTAAGATGGCCAAAACTGATATTTCTCGTCAAGTCCAATGATTCTGGTGTCCCCATTTTAAAATAAGTTGATTATACAACTAGCATTTGTACCCGTTCTTCGCCCGGAAATTTGCAGTGGATTGCATGTTACCTTTAGAAATGTGTGCGAAGTGACATGGCTCTATTCACATGTTTGATACGACATGTTAAAATGATATTTTCGAACGAAAGCGCGTGGCAGTAACGTGAAATATGATGAAGCTGAGCAAGGTCGTTAGAGAATGATACCAATTTCAGAATTTATTGTACGGTACAGTTCCTGGCCCGAAGTTGTGCGAAATTCTCCATCATTTTAAGGTTGCATATTGTATCACTGACCACTGTCGTGGAACTCTGACTGATGATACTTACCTTTATATCTGTCCTATCGAAAAGAGTAAAATGGCTCTTTAGTTTTTCTCGATGCACACCTTGAAATCCCAGGGGAGTTGGACTGAAAATTCAATTTTTCTTTATCATCTGCGTTATTATATGTCCTACGATAAATATGTAAATGGCGTAAAGGAACGTAAATAACATATTCTTAAACGTTTGTTCAGACAATCATTTGATAGACCAAAAGTTAACGAAAATATTTGAGAATAATCTTCCTATAAATACCAATACCACGTGATTACCATGACATCATATGCAACTGATAACACAAACCTGAGTGAGTAGAATCCAAATACGTATTTTGGCTGAAATAAGTCCAGTCCAACAGATAGATAACCAGACAGAGGGAAAAGTTCTACCTCCTGTTACCTCGGTGTTTAGATACATTAGATGGCGGTTGATGCATAATCTGATTTTCTCCTGTTAAGGATCCTTCAAATAACTGTAGGCCTACGTCTGCGAGGGTGTCCGTCACTGGCTGCAGAGAATGAAGCCCGTAGAACGTAGTAATTTTCTCCTTCATTTGAATACTAAGGGAAATTATGCACGACAATTATTTAAATGAAGGGGCGTTTCACATATAGTCTATAGATTCTATATATAATCAATAGTATCAGAAAAACACCTCTTCTGTTCTTTTGAAAACCCCCTTATATTTAGTTATTTCTAAATGATATGCATATTTAAACCTGCTCCTGGATGAGTAGACTCTAAATATGAAATTTGGTCGCGATATATTCAATAGTGTAGAGAAAATTTTAAAAATATCTTCAACTCTTCCTATAAACCCCCAGTCTATTCAGTGATTTCTAAATGATATGCATGTCGAAACCTGCTCCTGGATGAGTAGACTCTAAATACGAAGTTTGGTCGAGATCTATTCAGAAGTTTACCAGTGATGATGGAACAAACAGGCAAACATACACGAAAGCTAAAAACTACTGATACGACGATGAATTCACCTGAAATGGATAAATACACCAAAATTTGGCGAAATAAATGACATTACAGACAACGGACCCCCTATCATATTATTCATAAGACTTCAGCCTCTTCCTAATTTTCTTCTTCTTTTTTTATCTGTTTACCCACCAGGGTCGGTTTTTCCCTCGGACTCAGCGAGGGATCCCACCTCTACCGCCTCAAGGGCAGTGTTCTGGAGCTTCAGACTCTGGGTCGGGGATACAACTGGGGAGGATGATCAGCACCTCGCCCAGGCATCCTCACCTGCTATGCTGAACAGGGGCCTCTTGGGGGATGGAAAGATTGGAAGGGATAGACAAGGAAGAGGGAAGGAAGCGGTCGTGGCCGTAAGTTAGGTACCATCCCGGCATTTGCCAGGAGGAGAAGTGGGAAACCACGGCAAACCACTTCCAGGATGGCTGAGGTGGGAATCGAACCCACCTCTACTCAGTTGACCTTCCGAGGCTGAGTGCACCCCGTTCCAGCCCTCGTAACACTCTTCAGATTTCGTGGCAGAGCCGGGAATCGAACCCGGGCCTTCGGGGGTGGCAGCTAATCACATTAACCACTACGCCACAAAGGCGGACCTCCCTAATTTTAAATATATATGAAATCTCATTTCTGGTTATACATCCTGGCCTTTCTCAGTTACTTTTGGTCAGCAATTTGTACGGATTTTGCCCAGTTTTATGGCCGGATATCCATCCAGATGCCAACCCTCCATGGAGAGATATATTCACTATTGCCTGCTTCTGTGGTGGTTAGTAGTGTAGTGTGTTTTGTGTATGTGAAGGCGTGTACTGAGACGAGCGCAAACACGACGTCTTCGAGCGGGAGCTGCTAACCATCAGAGGTTGAAATCTCCGGCCCTGCCGGGAATTGAACGCGGGGCTCTCTGAACCGGGGGCTGACTATTCGGCCAAAGAACAGGACTAAAATCAAAACTCATTAACAAAAGCAATGGTTTTAAGAAGAGAGGCTTTTCCCTGCATCATTAATTCTAATAAGTGATGAGCGGTTTCTTTTCTGGCTTCCGGAACGATTTCATGGCTTATCAGGTAATCTATGAAATTGATGAGTAGATAAGCATTAATTAGTCTTGAGGTTCCACCTAAACTCGCCACCATAGGGAAAGAAGGCAACGCCTAACGAATTGCACCGCGGAGATCGGTGACGTTCTGTTTGGCCGATGTGGAGCGAGTTAAATGAGCGGTACGGGTCCGTTGATGATGGGTTCGAACTCCCTCGTCGGTGGCATTGAAACTATTTTTCAGTGGTTTCTCATCTGCCAAAAGCTCAAGGCTGACCTTTAATGAAGGTCACGGCCCCTTCCTCGAGTCCTCTTGCCATCCTCGAAAACCTGTCTGTGATTTTGCATTGTCAAACCACTGAAAGTACCTGATCGCATGTAATTTTCTGCTAGTGACTCTCTCTACGCTCTCGCGTAGTCTTGGTGGAACTCAGATCCTTAAAATTTATTGTTCCCTTTCTATCGAATCTTTTCGTAGAACTTCTCTATTTAAACTGGAAAGCCATCCAGAAGAGATTGATGCGGAAAAAAGAATTTATGAAGAAACCATGAACTTCTGTAAGAAAAGGTACAAGCTCTCATCCATCTCTGTAATTGACTTGATGTTAAGCGCTCGAGGAACCTTAAGTTTTTGTCAATTTTTGCAATATCGTTGGTCTGAGTAATGATTATATCTATTACATCGGCATTACTCTTCTCAAGAAGTCTATCGTGGTCTTCAAGAACCACGCTTGCTGACCTCAGATAAATGTTTGATGTGCCTCACTCTTTTGCCTACTCTTATGTAACTTCATACTATCTCGTGTAAAGATAATCCATTCATCTGTCTCTATTATTATTACTGAGGTGCTTTTTGTCCTTGGGCAACCTGGAGATGTTGCGGGAGTTGTTGTTGAGGAGTGTGGAAGCAGATACCTAGGTACCTTTAAAGGTTGTTAGGCGTTATAAAGACTCACTATAACGTAACAGAATAATAAATGGCTTAAGAAAGAGGTGTGCATAGACTGGGAAATAATATAGTTAGGAATTATTCTGTAAGTAAGGACAGATTCAAGGAAATTTCTAGGAAACCGAAATTATCAAAACAGTCAGTTAAGGTTAAAATGATGGCAAATATCATTGGCAGCTACATGAATTTAATGGAAAAATGGTACTTCAAAGCAGAAACAGATCTCTGCAAGGACGTTCCAGGAGTCATTAACGAATATGGGGAATGTATAGGTGAGAACTTACAGAAGGCAGGAGTTAAGTCAGCGGTATGAAAAATTAGTTGTTTACAGGATTAATGTCCACATAAAAGAGGTGACCAATACTGGAGAAGTACCGAAATTTACCTACGAGTATGATAATAAAGATATTCACAAATTTAAAAGTTGAAAGGTAAAAAAGCACCCGTGACTAATAAGGTTTCTGTTAATGTGCTAATGCAAATGGGTTGGTATTGAGTTACGCATCTCAAATACTTAGCTGATTATGGTTTGCATGAAAGAGTTATACCAAATGAAAGGGGAGGTGCTTTAATAGCCGCCCCGTCATAGGAAACGGGCGTAAACATAAAGTAGATGGTTACAGGCCAGAGCTTGTAAGCTCCAGACACGTTTACGAAATTATTGACTGGTTTTAAAGAAGGCAGTCGGGTTGTTATTCCAGCGAGACTCAACCTGAAGGATTCCAGCAACATATAGCAGACACTTTAGATTCTGGTCAATAGGACTGTATCGCTATGACCTATCCTAAACTTTTGGTAGGTTAGATCATGGGAGTCTGGTGATGAAAATGAGGTCTAATGGACCAGACAAAAGAGTGGATGGGTGGATACATTTCTAGAAAACAGAATTCAGAGAATTAGAATAGGTGAAGCATTATCTGATCCTGTAACGGTTAACAGTGGGGTCCTGAAACGCAGTAGTATCAGTCGTGATATTTTCTCATATATGTAGATGATATGAGGAAAGAACTGACCGATCAAGTAACCGCGCGGCTTGGATCACGTTGCTATCAACTTACATTCTGGAGATAGCGGGTTCCAAATCAACTGTCGGCAGCCTTGAAGATGGTTTTCCGTGGTTTCCCATTTTTACACCCGGCAAATGCTGGGGCTGTACCTTAATTAAAGCCATCGTCGCTTCCTTCTCACTCCTAGGCCTTTACCGTCGACGCCACAGGACCTATCTGTGTCCGTGAGACGTAAAGCAAATTCTAAAAAGAAATTAAAGAAAGAATTGAAATCACAGATAAAATGTTATACTGTGTAGAGTAATAAATAAGTTACAGGACTGTGATCTACTACAAAGAAGACCTCTTGGGCTGGACAGCAGATAATGATATGATAGTAAACGAAATAAAAATTCTGGTTTTAAGTCTTGTCATTTTAATTATTTTGTTGATGGCGTGAAACACCCTTAAGGGGATCACTGCAAGTACTTACGTGTTAATATAAGGAAAGATCTTCATTGAAGTGATGGCCAGGGTGCGAAATGGCGGGGGGGGGGGGGGGTGGGAAGGGAGGGATTTCCCCCCCACCGACGATTTTATCTCAAAGGTTCCCCCCCACTAAAATTGCCCGGGGGATTCTTTCATTATAAAATAAACAGGAAAATTTAGAACACATATAATTTATTATTGACATGAATGATTTTTACTCAGCATGTTTTCATAAAAACATCAGAAATAATTCAAATGACTGCGAGACTATGAGCAATAAAACAACGCAGCAGTGGCAACTTCACACCTGCAGGCTATTGTTCATTTTTCACGCTGGCAAGTCCATCTGAAACCCGGGAAAAATGAAAAATTACTTCAAGTTTTCCTCCCTAGTCATTGCTGTAAGTAGTTCGAGTTTACACCACTCCTGTACTTCTTGGAGAGGGCGTGTTTCCTGTAGGTATCAATAGGACAATATTCACTTAAGAAGGATGTTTTTTTCAGTCAACACATAGCCTTGGTAGAGGAAGGTTCCATTAACAAAGCAATAAATCATGACAAATCGCGCCTTTCTTATGAAGGCGACAGTCTCTCATAAACTTCTCAGCTGATTGGAATAACGTTCTAATGTTTATCTTTCTCGTTATAACAAGAAATTTCAAACAAAAAGATCTCAAATTTACATTTTTATGGGGGGAGAGGGCAATTAAATTACAGGGGAATTTTATACCCGCTCCCTCCACTGGATACTGCCAGAAATAAACACTAGTAGTTAAGGTTCTCTCCCCCCACCACTTCTTTCTGATTTCGCACCCTGGAGTGACCACATTAACGAGGTTATAAATAAGGGTTACAGATCTCTTCATATGTTCATGAGGGTATTTAGCGGTTGCAGTAAAGGTGTAAAAGAGAGGGCATATATGCCTCTGATAAAAACCTAATTTGAGTATGGTTCCGGTGCATGGGACCATACGAGGATTATTTAATACGAGATCCCTGGCCTGGGTGCTTGTGTCGTCCTAAACATTCCTTGCCTTACATTCAACACTCTACACTTCCGCAATTCTACTTACACGCAGGTCCGTATCATATGATGAAAGTAGTGGCAAAAGATCTACATAGGTCGACGCACGAACATTTTAACCAATTTATACGAGAAGTAGAAGAATCCATAGAAAGCAGTACTATGTGTTATAGATGATTTCCGACAAGAGCAGAGTTACCAAAATGTTGCAAAATTTAAGCGGGGAAGACTTGTGAGTGAGGAGACGAGTTGCTCTACTAGGTGAAGTTTCGATCGGTCAGTGGAGAGACGGTGTGCAGTTATATAGGTAGACAGATAAGCTTGAGTGGAGCTCTTAAAGGTAGGAAATAAAATAATATGAAGATTCTGGAATGTGAGTAGAAACATAGTGGTAAGTATTTATTTACAGGGAAAGGAATTAGGGATTGGAATATTTTATAAAATATTCGATACATTTCCAATTTCTTTGAAATTATTTAAGTCGGTAAACAATTGGTAGGGAATCCTCCACGTGGATGACAGCCCTAAATGATAATCGATGATGATTGACTGATAGCTTGACCAGTCAGCATATTTTAAAGTTGTACCATACAGACCTACTGAAATTTAACATGTACGGTATTTTGTGGATGTTTCAGGTTAGTTTAGTGTTGGTTTAGTTGGATATTTATAAACCTTATTCATTTATGTTAAGACTTTGTTATGACCATGTAGAGTGTGTACTTCACTAATGATTATGCCGATGCTGATCACGAAAAGGAAAGCAAATGGGATGCAGTACATTCCTTATGACGTCTTTGGTGGGGATGTGTTCCTACCCGTTAGCTGATGATAACACGACGAACTGAGTCAGGCCTACGAGTGAGAGCCCGCAGCTGTACTCAAGTGGTAATTTGACTTTGAAATTTATTCCTGTTAGACTGCTAATAAACTTTGATAACTTGACGGCGACGTGAACAAAGCAGATTATATAGCTCGTCGTCTTCACCTGCTGCTCTCATCTGCAGTAACGGATTCAAGTAAAGAAATTCTCAGGTATTATTTGGTATTACGTTAGGTTCATAAATACTGGTACATCATCGACTAAAAATCATTTTCAACACGAAGCATATGTCCTCATTATAATTTTTTAAAATTACTTTATACTACAGTCTCTATTCTTTATCTTCCCCAAGTTCTTATTCCCAGTGTATTGGGGTCAGTACTTGATGTCGATTTGGCTCAGTTTTACAGACCGATGCCCTTCCAGACACCTGACACCAACCCTGTGTGATGTGTTCAGTGTTGATTGTTTCTGTGGTTCTTGATAATGTGGCGTATTTTATGTAGATGAAGAAATATGTGTTAAGGTGAATACAGACACCCAGGCCCCAGCCAGAGGTGAAACACAGACACCCAGCCCCCAGCCAGAGGTGAAACACAGACACCCAGCCCCCAGCCAGAGGTGAAACACAGACACCCAGCCCCCAGCCAGAGGTGAAACACAGACACCCAGCCCCCAGCCAGAGGTGAAACACAGACACCCAGCCCCCAGCCAGAGGTGAAACACAGACACCCAGACCCCAGCCAGATGTGAATGAAGAGATATGTATTAAGTTGAGCACAAACACATGGAAAAATCAACTCCATTCATGCCACGAAGGCCTTTCAGAAGTTGAAGGTAAAGGCATCCTCCATCTTGCTACCTAGTGAGATAGTGGTTAGCTCAATGCTCAGCCTCTTGACCCCAAAAATCAATCTGATTGTTATTTTCTGGTGTGGAGCGGGTGGATCTCATGACCATGTTTCGAAGTCATTTGCTGCGCTGTGTTGACTGTTTCGCCTGCGCCCCAACGTGCATCCAGGCAGGCTTCAAGATGGTTTCCAGCGGTATCCCATTTATCGACCAGAAAAATTCTCGTACTCTAAATAACTTACGGCCGCTTTCGTCGAAGTCATGGTCTTTTTTACCCCAACGACGTCGATAACGTATATGAGTTAGTGCGACACTAAGTGATTAACAAACTGTCATACTTTGAGGACCTAGGAAGTATATGTGTAACTTCATGACGCATGTGACACTCCGGAAATTTTAAAAGTCCAAGTTCATCATCCTTTGGGGTGGGGGCGAGGGGGGTACTGATACATAAAATTAAACGAAAATAGTGTCGAATATATAGTTTTCGGGGTCGCTGAGGTGAATTGTACACTCCGGATTTTTAGTATCAGGAGACAAACCGCGTGAGGGTCTGCTGTTGTGATCAGTACTCTCTACATCGACTTTAACTGGCAGTAGGAATGGGGTCCTCCTCCAACGCCTGTGTATCATTGCAATGAATAATTCCCTTCTCGATTTGACTCGCAGAAGGCAAGGAGCGTGCATTTTTTTCAAAATTATTTTACCTGTTTCTCTTTATCATTAGGTATAGGTGCCCCCTTACAGTGGTGCCCCAGATTATAAACAAATTTACCATTCAAAATGTGACTGACGTTACGCATAGTGAATTGCTGTGGACGAGTGGACCTGTCGTTATCATCACAACTCCGCAATACGCACTTTATATTGGAAACAACGTCTGCAAATCTTCTTATGCTTTTTCTCAGATAACGCCAAGAGACATGCAGTTTAAAAATTCTTATACACTTCATGTACAGTAATTTACTTCGCTATCCGTATACAATGCATAATCCCGTAGCGAAGCACGGGTACATTTGCTAGGAAGTATTTGATTGTGCACGATGCCCAACACACAATATACAGCGCGCAGATATCTGAAATATTGAACATATGTAGATGGAAGTGGGTCCGAATACACCTTGAAGCCGAAATTTTCATTTTCGCTTTCGTTGGTGAGATATGAACGAAAAACCATCGGAAAACTTGTATTGGAATATGTCAATCCAACGTGCTGTCACCAAGATTATATGCATAGAGTCACTGTCACTAGGCAACGTACATAAGGTAGGTAGAGAACACAGTTCAAGGAGCCATTTTACGTCTAGGGCGTAGGAAGCCGTTTTTGGTCTTATATGGTGTGAGGACATATGATACTGTTGATGGTGATTCGTCCGTCGGATGGGGACGTAAAGTCTTGGGTATTCGAGAGGAGTGGACTATGTGCCGGCGACGCGTAGAGAAAAGGGACAAGGATTGGACAGGTATACGTTTAGAGGAAATATATAGGAGACAAGATAGACGACAAGAATAAACAAGGAATAATACATATATCAGTCAAGATGCCATTTTAAGTCCGTGGAATACGAAGCCATTTTCCTTCGGTTCATGATGTCTGTCTGTCTGTCTGTCTGTCTGTCTGTCTGTCTGTCTGTCTGTCTGTCTGTCTGTCTGTGTGTGTGCGATGTCCAGCCAAATCTACGGCACACAAAGAACTGAAATGTTTGTCATATGTGGGCACAGGTTTTCTCTTAAGGCGCATGGCTGTGTCTAAGAGCAATTCTTGCACCCAGACATGAAGATGTCAACGTCATCAATATGCAACACTCACGAGAATTATCATGTTACCATGTTTTCTTTCAACCAACTAAATCTCATGTTTTATTATTTCATTTAGAGAAAACATAGGCTATAGTAAAGAAGATTAGATTAAAATAAACACGCGCAGATCTGAAAATGTTAACATTCGTGGCCACAGCAGTTATCCAATTACACAAGGCTATGTCAAAGAGCAATTCCTGTTCCAAGAAGTGAAGCTGTAAACGTCATCAACAAGCGACTTTTACAAGAATTACCCGATGTTCTACAAAGTTACAAGTCTAACGACTACACGGCAGAGCTTTTGAAAGACTTGGAATCACCTGGAGTACCCTCCAACATCTTAGAGC
Organism: Anabrus simplex; assembly: GCF_040414725.1. NCBI lineage: Eukaryota > Metazoa > Arthropoda > Insecta > Orthoptera > Tettigoniidae > Anabrus > Anabrus simplex. Next base: position 1,065,334,817 of record NC_090265.1, read on the forward strand.
GGACGATTGTGGCACCAATTATCCTTCTTAAGAATAAGAATCCTGCCCTCTGCAATGAACATGACTCTGAAACTGGTGACTAATATTATTGAAGCCATTCTCATGATTGGGCATGCCGCGAGCGAAGTAATATTCATTCCTCGGTTTCGAATAATTTCTTCGGATATACAGTTTAGATGTCTAAAGTTCCCCGTTTGTTTCAGTTTCGCTATGAATATCAACAAGGCACAAAAACAATCTCTTAAAGTTGTAAGACTCCATCTTCGAAAAGGCCGCTTCTCCTATTGTCAACTGTACGTGGTTTGTTCAAGAGTTGGAGAGGCCAACGCACTATACATATCTTTGGAAGGACACCAATATAGTTCAACCGGAAGCTCTATAAGGAATAGTACCGAGCTCGATAGCTGCAGTCGCTTAATTGCGGTCAGTATCCAGTATCCAGGTTCAAGCCCCACTGTCGGCAGCCCTGAAGAAGGTTTTCCGTGCTTTCCCATTTTCACACCAGGCAAATGCCGGGGCTGTACCTTAATTAAGGCCACGGCCGCTTCCTTCCACTTCCTAGGCCTTTCCTATTCCATCGTCGCCATAAGACCTATCTGTGTCGGTGCGACGAAAAGCAAATAGCAATAAAAGTATATAAGGAATAGTTGTTTTATTATACAAACAGTTGATTTAATAAACGCGGGCAAAGCCACGGGTACATGCTAGTAGAGCATAAAATTATCACAGCCGTTTGGTCTCACTATTTTTTATACGGTGTGAACCGTGTAGATTACGATGACATTTTTAATTTTCCATCATGTGTGTGTGTGTGTGTATGTATGTATACACTCACGAGAAAATGCTGAACAGAATTTAATGAAAATCGGTATGTGAAGTCAGGGAGTAATGCAACGCAGTCTAGGCTATAAATAATTCTATTCACCGGGCTAGTTGGCCGTGCGGTTAGGGGCGCGTAGCTGTGAGCTTGCATCCGGAAGATGGTGGGTTCGAACCCCACTGTCGGTAGCCCTGAAGATGGTTTTCCGTGCTTTCCAATTTTCACGTCAGAGAAATGCTGGGGAGACCTTAATTGAGGCCACGGCCGTTTCCTTCCCATTCCTATCCTTTTTCTATCCCATTGTTGCCATAAGACCTCTGTGTGTCGATGCGACGTAAAGCAAATTCTAAAAATAAAAGTAAATTCGCGCTGGGTGAAATGGTACTTCAGGCGAAGGCCTAACGTTTAATTATCAAGCATCTATGTAATCAGTGGCTCTATGGATAAATCATACATAACAAAAGTTACAGATAATTCAATTCCCGACCATTGATGTCACCTACAGTTTTACCGTACGGCTATGGTAGATATTCATAAATGTAGACTTGTGTTGCTTAGTTCGTATGAACGTCGAGCATAGATAACATGGGAATGTTGTTCAATGGTAATAACTGGCAATGGTGGTTTTTAGTCGCGATTTGCGTAAGGTGAAGAATGGCATGGTCATCAGCCGATATCGACAAGAAAAATTATGAAGGTTCGCCTCTGTGTTGTAGTGGTTAGTGTGAGTAGCTGCCACCCCCGGATGCCTTGGTTCGATTCCCGGCTCCGCCACGAAATTTGAAAAGTGGAATGCGGGCTGAAACGTGGTCCACTCAGCTTCGGGAGGCCAACTGACTAGAGATAGCTTTGATCCCCACCTCAGCGATCGTGGAAGTGGTTTTCCGTGGTTTCCCACTTCTCCTCCGGACAAATGCCTGGATGGTACTTAAGGCCACGGCCATTTCCTTTCCTCTCCCTTGTTTATCCCTTCCGATAATTTCATCCCATAGCAGATGAGGCCGCCTGGGTGAGGTACTGGTCATCCTCCCCAGTTATATCCCCTGACCCAATGTCTCACGCTCCAGGACACAGCCCTTGAGGCGGTAGAGGTGGTATCCCTCGCTGAGAAAAAATCTAACCCTGGAAGAAAAACAGATTAAGAAAGAAAATTATGAAGGTGACTATCGAAAGTGACCATCAAATGTGAAAAAAATTCGTGAGGAGCGGACGTTTGAAGGATAAGAAAAAAGGGAGTGTTGAAAGAATGAAGAATGGCTCCGTCACTTTCTTTCTTTCCTTTCCTTTTTATTTATTTATTTATTTATTTATTTATTTATTTATTTATTTATTTATTTATTTATTTATTTATTTAATCGGCGAGACTCTGCGTGGCAATGTTCTCTCACATCACTTCGCTGTTTCGTCAGCCCTGCGCTCTCCTGCCCTACTCTGGGGCCAGCTGCGTGTCAATGTGCGCCCGGCCTAAGGATTGAACCCACCATGTCCAATACAAGCTTACAGCTTCGTTGTCAATATCTCACAGGCAACTCGCTCGGTTAGTATGCGATTGCTGTGTAATAAACTACTTCTCTCCATCTTTGACAGCCAACGCGAACATTTTGGGCACGCCTGATTAATTCCCCTGGTTCGAGGATAGATGTTCGTTTAACATTTAACCTACTCCTCTTCATTTACTCACAACCACTGCAGAACTGTATAATATTGAATAAATATCTATAGGCAGACTGACATCACCAAGGGAACATGTCCGTAAAAGTGGGACAAATCGATTTATGCACCCCAGATGCAACCAATGGCACGACGGAGAAATTAAATAAATAAATAAGTAAATAAATAAATAAATAAATAAATAAATAAATAAATAAATAAATAAATAAATAAATAAATAAATAAATAGGTGGGAATGCTAGGCACAGTTTGTGGGGACATGACATACTTTCCTGTAGCCAGGGTCGGTCTTTCCTTCGGACTCGGCGAGGGATCCCACCTCTACCACCTCAAGGGCAGTGTCCTGAAGCTTCAGACTCTGGGTCGGGGGATACGACTGGGGAGGATGATCAGTACCTCGCCCAGGCAGCCTCACCTGCTAGGCTGAACAACGGCTTTGCGGGGGATGGGAAGATTGGAAGGGATAGACGAGCAAGAGGGAAGGAAGCAGCCGTGGCCTTAAGTTAGGTACCATCCCGGCATTTGCCTGGAGGAGAAGTGGCAAACCACGTAAATCACTTCCAGGATGGCTGAGGTGGGAATCGAACCCGCATCTACTCAGTTGACCTCCCGAGGCTGAGTGGACCCCGTTCCAGCCCTCATACCACTTTTCAAATTTTGTGGCAGAGCCGGAATCGAACCCGGGCCTCCGGGGGTGGCAGGTAATCACACTAACCACTACACCACAGAGGCGGACTGCAGTTTCTTTCACACGTTATGATTTCTGCCGGACGGCAAATCACTGTTCTTCCATTAGTTCATTGGGTTAATTTATCACACGTTACGACTCAGAACATCTATTTCGCCGGACGGCAAACTTGTGCAGCACACGGCTGTCGTGAGAGTACCGTCGCAGGGGACGCAGTGCACGATGTCACACGCTACGACTGATCGTCGTTCAGTCGACGCCAGACTGTCAAACACCGTCCTGTCGAACAGTAAAGAGCCGGAGAGTTGCAGTTTTTAAAATATTTGATTCTAGTTTGCAGTCAAAGATAAATTTGCAAATTTATTCTCATGAAACGATTCGTCGTCCACCTCTGTCCACCTCGCGATTTGCGTAAGGTGAAGAATGGCGTGGTCATCAGCCGATATGGACAAGGAAAATTATGAAGGTCCGCCTCTGTGTTGTAGTGGTTATTGTGAGTAGCTGCCACCCCCCGGATGCCTTGGTTCGATTTCCGGCTCTGCCACGAAATTTGAAAAGTGGTACGAGGGCTGGAACGGGGTCCACTCAGCCTCGGGAGGTCAACTGAGTAGAGGTGCTTTCGACTCCCACCTCATCCATCCTGGAAGTAGTCTTCCATGGTTTCCCACTTCCCCTCCAGGCAAATGCCTGGATGGTACCTAACTTAGGGACACGGCCGCTTCCTTCCCTCTTACTTGTCTATCCCTTCCAATCTTACCATCCCCCGCAAGGCCCCTGTTCAACATAGCAGGTGAGGGCACCTGGGAGAGGTACTGGTCTCCCTCCCCAGTTGTATCCCCCAACCCAGAGTCTGAAGCTCTAGGACACTGCGAGGGAAAAACCGACCCTGGAGGGTAAACAGATAAGAAAGAAGATGAAGAAATGATTCGTCTGATAATGGAAATACCCTACAAATTTACAAGGATCGCAAAGCTCGTAAAAAATCGCAATAGACATGCGATAAAACATTAAAAGCTCGTCCTAGTCGCTGCTTAGTTCCTTAGACAGTAAGTGAAAAACAAAAGAAAACTTTTTTGTTTGGTTTATTGAGTGAATCCAAAGAATTCACTGAAGTTATTCTTTTCGTCGGTAGCGACGAAAGAGTATCCATAAGGCAAGTGACAGTTTGCCATCCATCTTCACTTAACGGTCGGGTGTGACAGCCGGATGCGGCTAGCAGTCGTAGCGTATGAAAGCCCCGTGGCGGCGAAGTCTTATCGTGTGAAAGCTGCCATACGGTTTATCACGGTTTGAGAGGAACTCTCTTAAGATCTATGTCTGATATCCGTCGGAAAATGCTATTGAAGGAGAGCTTCCTACCAACGAACGTCGAAATGCGATAAGAGGGCCATTCCTTCTGAGAAACCATCTTTATGCACAGTAATACATTTATTTAACTATGTTGACATTATAGGAAGCGTCAGCAGTCGAATGGCTGGCGATCTAAATTCTTTTACCAAATATCGCGTCCGACTCGTTGGCTGAATGGTCAGCGTACTGGCCTTCGGTTCAGAGGGTCCCGGGTTCGATTCCCGGCCGGGTTGGGGATTTTAACCTTCATTGGTTAATTGCAATGGCCCGGGGGCTGGGTGTTTGTGCTGTCCCCAACATCCCTGCAACTCACACACCACACACAACACTATCCTCCACCACAATAACACGCAGTTACCTACACATGGCAGATGCCGCCCACCCTGATCGGAGGGTCTGCCTTACAAGGGCTGCACTCGGCTAGAAATAGCCACACGAAATTATTATACCAAAGATCGCGGGTTCAGTCTAAATTTACTTTTACAGACGGGAAAATGCACATCATGCCATGTCCTTCATATCGGCAATGAAAGTAACACTGGCGAACAGATTCAATGTTGACTAGGTTGAGTTCTTTCAGCAGTGATGTAAATACAGAACATTTGATTTGAGTTTCGTTAACAGGAACAATGATTGTTAACTACAGTGGTGTGACCTGGTGGTGGAAATTCTTAAAAGGAAGTGCTCCCTAGAATGGGACGTCGAAACTGACCAGTAAATCGCCTGTTATCGGAGTGATTATGTATCCTATTTTCCTGGGCATATCCTCCTTTACCTTCGCTTCACGTTATAACAAAAACCCACCGCTGTACAGCTGAGGTCCCGCGGTGTAGGGGTAGCGTGCTTGCCTCTTACCCGGAGGACCCGGGTTCGATTTTCGGCCAGGTCGGGTATTTTTACCTGGATCTGCGGGCTGTTTAGTGGTACACTCAGCCTACATGATTACAACTGAGGAGCTATCTGACGGTGAGATGGAAACCCCGGTCAAAAAAGCCAAGAATAACGGCCGAGAGGATTCGTCGTGCTGACCACATGGCACCTCATAATCTGCAGACCTTCGGGCTGAGCAGTGGTCGCTTGGAAGACCAAGGCCCATCAGGACTGTCGCGCCATGAGTATGGTATACAGCTGAGGTGCCATCTAGCAGCTATACGTGAGTGGAAGAATTGCAGTAAACCACAACAGCTACCCACGAGTCCTTCAGGAAACCATTCTGGTCCATCAGCTTTCACGAAGGATTTATACCGTATCCATCAGAATTTGTTGCCAACGAACACTTGTGTTTAGAGCAAAAATCAGACTAGTCCTATACTTGTCTGGTGTATGTAACAATAGATCATAGCACAAATTGTGTAGCAGCTTTATTAATAAAAATGTAGCATGAAAGAGATACTACACGGTTACATTGATTGTTTACTGTGTGGTTACAGGATATTATCGGATAATTCAGGCAGTACCGGTGATAGTGAACAACATTCTTTCTTTCTTTCTTAATCTGCTTAACCTCCAGGGTCGGTTTTTCCTCGGAATCAGCGAGGGATCCAACCTCTACCACCTCAAGGGCAGTGTTCTGGAGCTTGAGACTCTGGGTCAGGGGATACAACTGGGGAGGATGACCAGTACCTCGCCCAGGCGGCCTCACCTGCTATGCTGAACAGGGGCCTTGCTGGGGGATGGGAAGATTGGAAGGGATAGACAAGGAGGAAGGAAGGAAGCTGCCGTGGCCTTATGTTGGGGACCATCCCGGCATTTGTCTGGAGGAGAAGTGGGAAACCATGGTAAATCACTTCCAGGACGGCTGAGGTGGGAATCGAACCCACGTCTACTCGGTTGACCTCCCGAGGCTGAATGGACCCCGTTCCAGCCCTCGTACCACTTTTTCAAATTTCGTGGCAGAGCCGGGAATCGAACCCGGGCCTCCGGGGGTGGCAGCTAATCACACTAACCAACACACCACAGAGGCGGACGTGAACAACAATCGAGGAAAGAAAACATGAGCTTAGTAAGTGGAAAGGAAATAGGGACACCGAGCAAGTGGTTGCGCGGTTTGCGTTAAATGGCTATTAATTTGAAATCGGGAGCCAGTGGGTCCAAAATCCCACTGTCGGCAGCCCTGAAGATGGTTTTCTGTGGTTTCTCACTTTCACTCCAGGAAATTGGCGGGGCTGTAAATAAAGGAAGTAGGAACACAGTGGAAATATTCAGGGGTGATCACATGTCTTGTGTAGGGCAAGTTGTTTCAACTGGTGAAACAGGCCATATAAATAAGAGAAATGAGAAACGTTTCGATACTTTGAAGGCGAAAGTAAAGCAGAAAAAATGACATTCGACAATATGCCATTTTGAATGCGTCCGTTACATCAATGCTCGTGGAACTATGGAGGCCCAGAACCATGCAACGTACATAATAATGAAATAGCTACTTATATATTATTCCTATACAATAATGAAAATGAAAACCTAAAAAGTGTTTTCCAGTCATTGACCGGGTCAAGGATGGAATGAATGAAGCAGATATAGGCTATTAGTATGATGGGGTCACCACTCCCAAAGTGATTTATTAATGACTAGTAGATCCTATAAAATGAGAATGGAGAGTGTTGCTGGATTGAAAGATGACAAGGAAAACCGGAGTACCCGGAGAAAAACCTGTCCCGCCTCCGCTTTGTCCAGCACAAATCTCACATGGAGTGGCCGGGATTTGAACCACGGTATTCAGCGGTGAGAAGCCGACGCGCTGCCGTCTGAGCCACGGAGGCTCCCTATTCAAGAATGTTCTTTCAAATAGAAAGTAACAAAACCTCCATATTCAAAGTATGGCAATATTGTAAATGTACTCGTATTTATATTTTTGATGTTCAGCTTACAACCATGGAACACATAATATGCAACTTGGCGTTTTAGTAGTCTACCGGATAAAGGATGCAAGGGTTGAATTCCAGGCTTCATGTGCATCAAAGAACATACAACAAAGGAAACGTGACAAGAGACCCAACGGGGGACTGCTAATGACACTGAAAATTTGATATATCATATAGAACACTTTTCTTCACAAAAACCATACTACTGTAGGATAGACAATAACTAAAATATTTATCCCCCGAACTGAAAGTGAAACATTGTGTGAGTTATATTCAGAGTAATATGAGCCTGAGGAATCCAGGGATTGAGAAACAAGTGATACAGTGTAAGGCTTTCGAGTTAGGTATAAATTTATATTTGGAAGTTCGAAACCTAACACCTTTGAAGCATGTGTCTCAAATAAATCACTAGCGTGTTTTCTTGTTAACCTAGGACAAAATAGAACACGTGGAACAGAAAACTATGTACACTTAGGTAAAAGTGAAGTATTCTATGAACAACTGGGAAGAAACTAAAGATACAAAGTTAAATATGAAATTTGCATGTATGCCATTTGGTTTTCATCAATACATTCTACCAATGCTTTCTCCATCAGATGTGCTCTATTGTACGCAAGTATCAATATATATAAAATAAACATCCGCTGTTGCAGTGGTGGTATACAAAACATGATGGCAAAAGAGATCTTAATAAAGTTACTTCCCGCATGGATTGGTATCGAAAAATGATGTTTGCCCTAATGCTACTAAACTTGCATTTTTAAGACAACTTCTTTAAGAATCTATTTTACGTCGCACCGACACAGGTAGGTCTTATAGCGACGATGAGATAGGGAATGGCTAGGAGTGGTAAGGAAGCGGCCGTGGCCTTAAGGTACAGACCCAGAATTTGCCTGGTGTGAAAATCGGAAACCGAGGAAAACCATCTTCAAGGCTGCCAACAGTGGGGGTTCGAACCCACTATCTCCCGGATGTAAGTTCACAACAACGCGCCCCTAACCGCCCGATCAGCTCACCCGGTTTTCAGACAACTACCATGCACAGAACAGTAAAATACTAGTACAATACATATTCGACCTTACACATAGGCCTACTGATCGATTTTTGAAAATTTCTCACCATTTGCCTGAACGGGCACACTCATTTCTACCGTGTCTTAGGGGCTTTAGTAAAATTGGAAACAAAGTCTTATTTCTAGACTGCATACTCCCGAAGAATGGCATCCACTTGTCAGCAATTCATGTAGGCCTAAGTTGCTTACAGTTGTCCCTGTCATTCAAAATCGTGTGTCACTATACACCGTGAGTGCGGGGGTTTGTAGAACCCAGTAATGCTGGCGCACGCTCTGTGGGGGCAGCAGCGATGAAAACAGTAGTGCTAGGGAATCGTTCAGGCTCGCGATAAGAAAACTCCTAGAAGAATCTGGCAGCAGATTAGCAACGAAGAAGGCATCCGTAATGATCTGAAAGTGGAAACTACGAGAATCTTCCACGGGTCTATGTATATAGCGCAGTGCGAGGGAGCGGGAAGCCAGTCTGGAGTCAGTCTCGAGTGAGCCAATATTGCGTGCATCAGTCGCGAAAGATCGTGACGTGACGTGACGTGACCTTCGCGAATCATGCATCGGTTCCCCGTAACTGGACCTATTTTCTAGAAACTCGGTATTTTGATTCAGGGATAGCCGGGGTGTGCTCTAGATTAAACGCTGTTTGAAAAGTATACAGTGGCGTAGCAATTCCAAAGGGTCCAAAAAAGCTAATGTCAAAATTTCCCCTTAAAATTAGCTGTACCAGAAAATTAAATGATAATGGAAAAATTCGCGATTATGATACAAAATTGCACGCATGGTTTTCCGGAAGTGGGGAAGAATTGCAGATCAGGACACAATTACTTATGCAGGACAGATCATTATACCTGTTGGCACTTTCCGATACCTGGGTATATCTCTTCAATCAACTCTGACTTCATACGGATTACTCATCAGGGAAAGGACAGCGGCAGCTATAAGAGGAAACTATGATATTCATAACCCTACCAAGATTGTTAGAAATGAAAATGCTTCTATTTCACAACAAAATCATTCCGACACTCAACTACACTTCACAATGGAAAATTTAGAAATCTTGAAGAAAATAAAAACCAAATTCCTGAATATAATACTGGGAATTGGAAAATCAGCGCCATAAAGGCTAACCTACAATTATATTTTTATGCAAACCACATTAATCATTCCGTCCTAAAAACATCTTCCCTGCCTGTATGCTCAGACAACACAACCGGATAACTAGGTATTTACCGCCTCACCATGATAGGACGCCGTAATGTTATACTCGTATTAAACACTGGAAGCCATGTGTATGCCTTCTAGATTATATGAACCTGACACGCCGGCAAAACACTACATTGGCCTTGTGACCGCAGTAAACCTATTTTTCCCCTCTAGTTGGTTCCATCACTTTCTGAAGCAGCTGTCCTTCCCATATTAGCTTATTTGCCATTTGTTGGTCATGCTTCCTGTCGTTAGTTGGTATAAGCTACCCAGGGTGCTGTGGGGAACCGTGGCGTAGTTGGTAAAGGAGTGGCGGAGCGGGCTTGCGTGTCGAGTGGGATGTTCGATCCGGTGCGAAGATTACCAATTTTTGAAATATTTGTTTAATGTATACCGCACGCATTGTAAGTTCAATACCCACTTCCATGCAAATTGTGTGTGAATGAATGTGTTTGTGGCCTTAAGAAGGGCCGATTAGTTTGCCGGCCGGTCACATACAGACCGGAAACAATAGGAAAACAACTGCCCTGACAATCATCGCAGCAAATGCTCGATGTGGTGACCATTTAGGCTTGCTTTTACGCAGCTGAGGTCACATATTATTCTTGCATTAGAGTGCTGGTAACTATCATACATTTCACTCAACGATTTACTTGTTAAAAACCTGTATGTAATAAAAATGCACAGTCCTTAGCAATCATCGATTCACTGTTTCCCAGGACAGACACTTTGCTTCCGGGAACCTTCTTAATAGAAAAATAAAAACAAAAATATTTCATTAGTGTGATTGGTGAGAAGGGGTGAATCCACAAAGATTGGGGCCTGTGAAGGGCTGATGAACCATAGTGGGCCAAATCCACCAACCGTCGAAATTGAGTTAATGCCACCTAGCAGTTCATTTCTGACTTAGGTATTATCTCTCCAACTGGGATATCTCTACGTCTTCCCATTTGTGTGCTTGAGGGTCACAAAATATCAACCAAATTGAACTAGCCGCTGGAGGTAGTGCCATAGTGGGCCAAATCCACATGACCAATCCCTCGCTTGCTCTGAGTCACGTGATATGCGTAGTATCATGGCGGACATCGGCCAGAAGGAAAATAGAAGCAGTGATTTGACATGCAGCAAACCCTCCTCCTTCCCTTAATAACAGGTAGCGTTTATTTTTACAAGAGGAAGTTTTGGGGGTATAATGTAGGAAAGGGCACATGTAATTGTGGGGTGAAGATACAGCACAAAGGGGACCAGCAGAAGTAGGTTCATGATTGTATTCTGTATTACCTGAGGAACGTCTGTACAACAGCAAATCATTTAACAGCCTATTCAGACACTTGTGGTTGTCAGAATAGGAATCAATATATTGCATCTTTGTGGGCCATATTAGTTCATTATTCCCAATTTAAAACTATTGATTATAAGTTCCTAGAATCTGGCCATTCATATTTGCCTAATGACAGAGATTTTAGTACCATCGAAACTTCAAAACATAAGGAAAAATCACTGTCTTCGGTAGAAGATTATGTGACCTTAGTTAAGGAATGTAGGAGAAATAAGAAAATGGAACAGAAAGAATTTGTGAACATTAAGGAGCTCTCAAAAAACTTTGTGTATCGTAAGGAAACAGTAGATGGGGAGAAGTTTGAGTGGCTCAAAATTAGGTGGTTTCGTTTCCAGTCTAATGTACCTCTTAAGATTAAGTTCAGGTACACCCTCAACAAAATGGAAGAATGGAAAATTCTTGATATTTCACCTTCTCGTAAGGGCAGGCCATCTGTAAAGGTAACAACTTCAGTACCTTCACCATGGGAACTGAGTCCTGCTTACACCGCACCCATTAAGCTGACAAAAGCTAAATATGATGATTTAATTTCCATACTTCCACTCATTCCACCAGTTAATCACATGTTTGCAATATTGTGATGTAACTACGGCAAAATGAAGTACCTTACAGTCCCATGTGGAGTTGGCCCACTGGCGTATTGTTAAAATTCATCCTTTCTGTTTAGAGCCAAAATGGGCCAAATCCACTCCAGTGGAAAATGATGGTATTCATTTACTTTTTTATTTGTATTAAAAAGCCAGATAATCTTTGTATTTTGCTTTATAGTGATTAATGGATCTATTAACTATAACATGCAAATGTTGTAGTCTCTGTAATGTGTCTGTGAATTATAGCAGCGACTAAATTTTAACCTTAATTTTCTCCATTTTTAAAAAAATGGCACTTGGCCCACTATGGTTCTCAACCCTTCAATTTTCACGAGGCTTATTTTATCTATTCTTTGACATTAATGAATACACTGAAACTTTCCTGTGAATGTGTGGTCTTGGTTTACGCGTTTGTGTGTTCGTATTAAGAACACGGCGATTAATGCTATATAGTAGTGTATTCTGGAATGAAAGTAGATATCATATGCTCGGGTGAACTGATATGCAGAGATAAACCTATACCACTCAATTCACTTTGCTATACCATCCGTTAACTGTGATGCTGTACGAATTGCAGGTACCGTCCGATGGAAATCAAGGCAATTTGCTGTGAGAGGAAGGATATCTTATACAAAGGCTGCGCTGCATGTATTAGAATTTGCCTCCGGGGAATGCTTGCTATAAAAACAAAATCCAGACTGCAGATGGTTCACTGGTTCTCCTCAGTCTACGGAGAACATTTCGTCGCTTTTCGGGAAAAAAGTCATGTCTCCCATTGCTTTTTCTTAAGACTGGTCACTCCTCACAGACACATATGGATATTTAGTCCATCAGAACAATTTGTATTGTGTTAATTTTCCTGTGCTTGTAAAGGAGAATGAACCTTACCGTACAGCACTCTATGAATGTATATTTGATTGACTTATTTACGCACTGCCGGCCCCGTGGACTAGGGGTAGCGTGCTTACCTCTTACCCGGGGGTCCCGGGTTCGATTCCCGGTCAGGTCAGGGATTTTTATCTGGACATGAGGGCTGGTTAGAGGTCCACTCAGCCTACGTGATTAGAATTGAGGAGCTATCCGGTGGTGAGATAGCGGCCTCGGTGTAGAAAGCCCAGAATAACGGCCGAGAGAATTCGTCTGCTGACGACACGACACTTCGTAATCTTCAGGCCTTCGGGCTGAGCAGCGGTCACCTGGTAGGCCAAGGCCCTTCAAGGACTGTAGTGCCATGGGGTTTGGTTTTTTCCTTACGCACTCCGACAGTATAATGTACTTAAGGTTCACTTTCCTTTACACATCAGTAGAAGAAATTGAAGACAATGAAAATTGTTCTGATGGACTGCATATTCATATGTGGCTGGGAGGCGTGACGAGTCTTAAGGGAAATAATGGACTGGAAGAATATTGTGAGGTAGACCTTTTGTCCGAACAGCGACGATTTACCGCATGTCCTATAAATGAACATTTCGCCGAATTCGCCCCTTGAATTCCAACTTAATCTTCATATTATTTCCTACTTTAAAAAACTCAGTTCAAACTTCTCTGTCTACTAATGTCACATGACGCCATTTCTCCGCTAACAGGTCGGAAAGTACCGTACCGCTTGACTGAGCTATTCATCTTCCCAACATAAAGTTAGCAACATTTTCGTGACACTAATCTTTCGTGGGAAGTCACCCAGAACAAATCGTGCAACTGACTGCTAGTGTTGTCACGTAAACCAGCGTTATGAAAATCGGCAACTGGTAGCTTACGTTCTCGCGTTGCCACAAGTCTGTGCCCGCAAGTACAGTGTGTTCGTAACGTTCGTGGCGTGCAGGCGCTTGTATGCTCGCTCAGTGTGATTCACGCTCACTTCGAGTACGGCAGTACGGATTTAGTTGTTGTGTAGACATTTATTCGTGCCCTTCAATGTCAACATCTCCCTAGTGTGTAGCCTAATGATATACGTCGCAATTTAATTAGCAGTTAGTGTTATGGAAGGGGGGATATATGGGGAGGGCGTTCCTCCTCCATATCACCGTACTCACACTGAACAGTATACAGCAGGTGTCTCACAGCGTCCGGAGTGCTCTGGCGGTGCTAAATTTCCCTCCTACATACGATTGTAATATGGAGGCAAGTTTTCCAACTGTTGTTCCGGCAAACAAGCGAATATTAGAATAACCTTCAGGTAACATCGATAAGAAACAACCAGTTACACAAGATAACGCTACAGGTAATATTTTAGAACATACGTACTCCCAAAGTGATTCAGTGTCTAGCTCAGCTTCTAGTCAAGGAGTCGAGGTGATAGTGTTTCTGACTTGAATGCGGTACCGGCTGTGCTTCCTCCTAAAAATAGGGGAGCACCGCCTCGGCTCAATTCATATTATTATTAAAAAAGCTGACCGGTATTACATCGATTCTTCCGAGCCTTATTACATCTATGTGGAAGGGAAAAAAAGGAATCATATGTAAACTATATCCGATAGTGTTTGGTAAAATGATGTTTCGGGAGTGTCCGTCTCAACGTCGGAATATCAAATATATGTCTTCCAACGGGAAAAATCGTCTTAAAATGGAATTCCATTCAGCACGTGCAACGAATTGGTTCGTTAGTTCTACTTTCCTTTCCTCACATCAATTGGAAAGTTACATTCGCTCTCACGTTAACAGTCGACAGGGTGTCATTCGAGATGTGCATACAGAAATAGATAAGACGAGCTATTAGAAGTGATAGATAATTCTGTTAATATCAGACTAGTATGTCGGTTTTTTTTTTTTTTGCTATTTGCATTACGTCGCACCGACATAGTAGGTATTCTGGTCGGCTAGGAGTGGGAAGGAAGCGGCCGTGGCCTTAATTAAACTACAGTCCCAGCATTTCCCTGGTGTGAAAATGGGAAACCACGGAAAACCATCTTCAGGGCTTCCGACAGTGGGGTTCGAACCCACTAATCTCCCGAATACTGGATACTGGCCGCACTTAAGGCGTTTGCAGCTATCGAGCTCAGTCGGTCGTATTTATAGGCGCACAATACGGACCTCCGTGGTTAGCTTTGACTCTGACTCTTCCAGGGGCCGCTGACCTTCGATGTTAGGCCCCTTTAAACAACGAGCATCATCATCAGACTCTTCCAGAGAGTGTGTCAATATACGGGACACGTTGCGAGGTTTCTCCATACGTGGTGTTAGTACATATTTGCAACCATTGCCTGCGCTTCCGACACACTGTCGCTCTCAGGGTAGATGCAGTAACTGTGGCGTGTCGCACAAACTAAACCCTGCTCACTGCCTCAGCCTCAGTTCGTACATTGCCAAGTTCAACACAATGCCCTCAGTAAAGAGTGCCCAGAGTATAACAAACGATTAGTGATTCTTCTATCAAATCGTGGTATTCCTTCGGCATCGGAACTTCAAGAGATGATAACACAAAACATACATGGAAGCTTTAAAATTAAAAATATTGCAGTGGAATAGCCAATCAGCGCTAGTTTATAAACATAGTCCTCATGAAGTATGACAAGTTCGGCACATCAACTTGACAGCATTATCTGAGACTTGGTTTCGCGTTGGTATACCAGTTATATTTTCTGGATATCATGTTCTGCGTTCAGGCAGAGATGATGGATATGGAGGCAGTGGTCTGTTAATACGCAACAAAATTATTCACAGTACAACATCCTTTACTTTTTCCGATCATTCATTCCAAGTGGTAGCGGCTCGTATCTTCCCCCCCAAGGTGGCATTTTCATTAATATCTATCTACTGCCCACCACGTATTGTAATTCAACCAGGAAAATGGTGAAGTTTATTTAACCAACAGGAACATCTATACATTATATATGGTGACCTTAACGCCCATAGTGTAGCTTGGGGGTATGCATTTACGGACCATGCTGGAATAGCACTTCAAGATATGTTGAATGACTATCACCTGGTCATACTCACGACGGTAGTCCTACCAATATATCTCGGCCTGGACATCGAACTTCGGCAGTAGATGTAACTATTTCCTCTCCAGCAATTGCTTCCAATCTCACCTGGGAAGAACGACGATACTCCCTGGAATCTGATCATCTTCATATCGAAATTCATTTACAAGATAACCACGCCTTACCTAAACCTTCTACCCGACTATAAAATGGAGCACCAAACGAGCAAATTGTTTTGCCTTCAGCGGGAAAATAGGCTCCGAACTTCGTACTACAACTCTCCATACCGACCCACTTAAAATACGACTGTTTAATTCACATCATAAATGCTGTAGCTTCAGTCGGTATATCAGTGAAACAGTCTTTATGTTTTACAAACATACCCCTACGCCGTGGCGGGACACATAATGCTCCCGAATGATTGCAAGAAGAAAACTTGCTTTTATGCAATATTGACGCCTTTCTTTCTGGGAAAATTATTGTAATTATCAACGTATCAACGCACAGGTCTAAAGATTTTTAAAACAAAAGAACGGTCCAGTTGGCGAAGATACTCTGAAGAAATTAGCAGAGAAACCCCGCTTACTACAATCTGGAATAAAGTAAAGACCTTAAAAAGGGGTAGGAAGTAGCTCTCCACGTTATTCATTTCCGTCCGAATGTATCGAGGCTTTTCATACTCATATTGCTCCACCGACTTTGCTGCAATTGTCCGGTTGGCGACTTTCACCCAGCTGGGATCGCAATTTCCTGTTACGGCCATTTTAGTCACACGGAACTTCAAATGGCGTTAAAACATAACAACAACACTTTCCCTTGCAAGAAATACATCCAGTACTCGATGTTATTCCATTTCCCTCGCTCAGCGCATGTTCTATTACTGGACATTTTTAACAACATATGGACACAGGAAGAATTACCTTTGGACTGGATTACTCAAATTGTCATTCCTATACTGAAGCTTGGAAAGGACCCAAGTGACCCTTCTTCTCATAGAGCAATTGCCCTTTACTCGTGTGTGGTGAAGACGCTGGAAAGGATGGTGAATACTCGACTCGAGTGGTGGTTACTACACCAGCAGTTGCTTTCCCAGACGCATTATGAATTCCGCCATGGGAGAGGAACATTGGACCATCTCAGTATATTCATTTCTGCAATAGAACATGCTTTCGCAATTAATGACAACGAGAGTATACCAGTTCTCTTCAGTAAGCTCCAAACATTCCATATCCCTCCAGCTTTTATATATGGTCTTTAGACATTGTTACATCCATATATACATATATATCAAACAAAAGTTTTGTCCGTACATTGCTCAGAATTTTAAAAAAGAATGGTATTTCTTTATCGGTCATGTCCACAGTAACAAGGAAATCCACTTTTTGCTTTTCCGTAGTTTCTGTCTGTCTGTATGTATGTAGTGTATGTATGTATGTATGTATGTATGTATGTATGTATGTATGTATGTATGTATGTATGTATGTATGTACGTATGTATGTATGTATGGAAGCGCATAACGAGAAACGGCTTAAGAGAATTTAATGAAAATCGGTATTTGAAGTCGGGGAATGAGCTCCTGCAATCTAGGCTATACATAATTTTATTCACGCTGAGTTAAATGGTAGTTTAGGGGAAGGCATTAAATTTAATTCATAAATATTTGTTATTAGTGGTCCTATCGATAAATACTACATAAGTGAAAGTTATATAGAATTACATTTCCGATCATTTATGTCTTATACATTTTACCGTACCGGCTATGATAACAGAGAGATTCATGAATTTGTATTGTTGTTGCCAAGTCCATATCAACGCCGAGCGACGAGAAAATGGGAGAACAGATTTTAACTCTCCGGAGGTCACGCTCGAAAATATAACGCCAGTAGTCGCGTGGATTATAATCGTAGTCCAATTTTCAATGAGGATTTTATCAAGTGTTTTAATTTTCAAGTGTCAATTTCGAATTTATGAGAAGGATGGGGTATGATTATATATATAGTCAGAGACAAGCACACAAAATACAATGTTCAAAAAATTAGGGGAACATGTTTTTGAACGTATGCTATGCTCCACAAAACAATAACTCACACCCAGGTATATTACCAACTAAACCTTTATTCTTTACCGTTCTTCTTCTTTCCCTACCGCTTTTTCCCACACATGTGGTGTTGCGGGTGCGAACCACGTCGCACATGTGGATTTGGCCCTGTTTTACGGCCGGATGCCCTTCCTGACACCAACCATATATGGAGGTAAGTAAGCACTATTGCGTGTTTCTGTGGTGGTTGGTAGTGTGGTATGTTGTCTGAATATGATGAGGAAATTGTTGGGAAGGACGCATAGACCCAGTCCCCGAGCCAGAAGTATGAATTAGAAGCGATTGAACCTAAGGCCAGTACGCTGACCATTCAGCCAACGAGTTAGACTTTATTCTTTACCGTTGAAGTATACAAAAGAACATCGATGGATTCGCGTTCATATTTAGAACACAAACGGACATTTCCAAATAGGGGCGAAAACAAAGTGATAACAGTCCTCCAGGGTGGATTTTTTATCACAGCTTGGCACCTACGTGGTGTGCTCCGTGTAAGTCAACGAAGATCAACAGCAGTATCAGGTCCAATTCTTCAATGAGAGCCTGTTCAAGGACTTGGAGAGTCTGTGGTGGAACAGGACGCCCACGAACAATTCTGTCAAGCCTATCCCACACATGCTCGATAGGATTAAGGTCAGGACTCGCTGCTGGCCATTCCATGCCTTGAATGTCCTGTTCTCGCAAGACAGCTCTGGTGATGCGCGCTATATGAGCCCTGGCATTGTCGTGCATGAGTACGAATTCAGGGCCAACACCGTATGCAGCAACCAACACATGCTGCAGTAGTACCAAGATCTGTACGGCCATCAATACTGATGCTACCCCACACCATCACAGAACCTTGTCCGAATCGGTCGCCTTCCTGGATATTTTGTATGTACTGCTCACCACGGCGTCTCCATACACGTTGGCGTACATCACGCTGTGCCAGGGGAAATCTGGACTCGTCTGTGAACAACACAGGTCTCCATTGGTGAAGTTGCCAGTTGACATGGTACGCGCAAACAGACGGCGAGTTGCGCGATGTTGCTGCGTTAAACGGGACACTCGAACAGGACGTATAGGTCGTAAGGACGCTTCACTTAACCTGTTCCTTACTGTCTGGGCAGACACCGTGACTCCAGTAACCCTCCTGAGGGCTTGTTGCTGTTCTCTGGTAGTTGCTGAACGACACCACAACGCACAGATGGTCAGACATCGGTCATCCTGTAGGGTTGTCATGCGTCTACGACCTTGTCCAACCCTCATAGTGAACTGGCCTGTCTCACTGTAACGATTCCACAAGCGTTGAATAACTGACAGAAAGTGAGATCCAAGAGTACGCCGTAAAGTCCATCCTTCCTGAATCAAAGTGACGGCCCTTGCGACTTTAATCTCATTAAGATGTCTCATGATATGTGCTGGTTGACGTACAACGTGCTCATATGACCGCAGTAATCTGTGTACCTCACAACGACACATGGACGCACCGCTATTCACTTTGTTTTGAGGGGTCACCTGACAGTTTAATGCATAGCTACGCCTACAGATGGAGTATAACTTCAATTTGACATACACTGAGTAGCTAAGGTATCAAGGTAAGCTGTACGACCATTAGAACGCCATATACCAAATTAACGTTTACATATGAGACGTTACAAACATGTTCCCCTAATTCTTTTGAACTGTATTTCGACACAGCAATTTCGTATTTTTTTAAAGTAATCTTGTAACATTTTCCGTACTGAATAAAAACATGAAATATTTGATAACAGGTGAGCATTTTTCTAGAATTAATTGTTCACAATGTATTCAGTTTCCCAGTCCTATACAGTGCTGTGCCTATGCAATCAAACCAACACAGCTGAAGCGTTCTAATCTGAACCTGAGGTACAGTCTTGTTCAGTACTCGAAACATTTCACACAAACCTTCATGTGCTCTGGACACACCCCATTCATGCACTTACTGCAGTGCTGCCGGGTGCTCTTGCTCCTCTGTTGACTGCAAAGGAAACGTCATCCTACATGTTCCATTAGCATTGCAGTCTCTTCTTGATTGCCGAGTAGCAACTTTCCACGTACTCTAATCGCCCTTGATTCTGCTTCACACGTTATTATCGTCTCCATTTCTAGTTTCATAAGCGCCAAGGAGAGATCTTGTAGGAATGATCTCCTCGTTATCTTCTTACAATAATTGTTTTTGGAATATACATTCAGTGCATTTATGACAGCGGTGTTCCTAACAAAACCTCACTACAATCATCGTTTTCATCGTCCTGGTCTTCTAATAACAAGCGTTATATCTGTCCTTCACTTATAATCACCAGAGAATATATTTTGACCGTCAAAGAAATGCATACTTCACAAAACAACCCCATTCAGCACAGTGACTGACAGAACCTCCACTTCACAAGTAGTTCCCTAAATAGTCGCGTGGGCTACTGTGGTAAGCCAATGGCACGCTTGTGGTCAGTGATATGATATTTCACGGTGATTGTATTGGGGAGATCTTATATGAAAGGTACTGTACAGCATGTACCAGAAGCAAGTGTATTATGTTTGCAGATATAAAACATATAATCCTGGATTGCAATAGTAATCCACGCGACCACTACAGGATTACTGAAAATCGCTATATAGAGTCGGGAAATAAGAAACGACATTCTAAGCTATAAACAATTTTATTCACCCAGGGTGAACTGGTAGTTCAAGGGAAGGCGCGTAAAATTTAATTTTTAAATATCTATGTTATTGGCCCATGCCTTTGCTGGCGGGACCTACAGTTTACAGTGCACTATGTCTTCTGGTATGGGCTAGAGCAATCTTGTTACTTTCATTGATCTGTCTCAGCTTTATCCTTGGCTTTGACAAAATGAAAGTGACTGAGGTATGAGCGATGCTAGTAATGCCATTCCTTCTGCAGCCAGTCCCTGCTATGAATGGTGTGAAAATATTGCTCATAGGGACGGTTGGTGCATGCATTTCAGTGGGCTTGGCAGACTGATATGTAATAGCAACTTCTGGCTCGGTGAGGAAAGCAACGGGAAACTACCTCACTCCTCATTTCCCTAGTACGCCTCTTCAGTGATGCCTAGGCCATTTATGACAGCTGATGGCAGAGATGTTGAGGATCCAACCAGCCTTCGGGCTGAGGACTAAACATACGTTATTGGCCCTGTCGAAAAGTACTGCATAACAAAAGTTATGGAGAATACAATTTCCGATTATTTATGCTTTATTCAGTACCGACTATGATAAGAGTGGTACTTCAGAATCGGAAGAAAACTAAATGTGAAGGCCTACAATATCGAAAGCTCATTTAATTGATCAAAAATAACATTGCATTGTCCATTATTTTTGGTGATATTCATTGTCTCGTATGCTGCCACTCATCTTCGATAGATGGGATTACTGCTGCGTACCGAGTATAACAGCCTTCCTGTACATTGGCGGGAAATAGTTGGGGACTTAGATAACTTTCTTCCTTAGCATGCCATTTCTCGGGTTCATACATTTCCTGATACTGCTGGTTCGTAACACATTGGTTCATCATATTATTCCAGTTATTCGATCCCTACTCTGACGCACTGATTAGAAAGATCAGTGTGCACACTTAACGGAATAATATCAGAGGCTCACTTATAACCTGGTCCAGAATTACAATTTCGGCCTATTACAAATTATAGCACCACAATTCACTAAATAATTCAAAATTCTACCCTGAAAAGAGCCGTTCCTTACGAAAAGCTTCTGCCCCTTCACTTTTATTAAATTATAAGTTCATTTTATTCTAAATAAGAAGCGAAGAGGGGGTTTTTCCCCTGACTTGAAGGAAAAAATTGCCTCAAAGTATGATAGTTTTTACCCGCCAGTGTAGTGAATTGAGATTTACCGACTCCGCGGATACTCCTATTAAACAGATAAGTAAAGAGCATAGATTTTGCCCTGGGACTCTACACTATTCGCCCCCTCCCTCTACCCAACCCCCCATCCCACCGGAATTGAAGAGTGCTCACGGCTCACGACTGTCTGCTGTCATTCCAGCTCTGGAACTTTGGACTGTTTGAAAGGCAGCGTAGTACTGTTCGTGAAAAGTGAGAAAAGGTGTGATTTGTCATTTGATCGCGTATTTCATATGATAGAATCACGACATTCCTACTACCGTCATTGTAATGACCTATGTTGATTTCAGTTAGGAAAACCACTGAAATAGTCTTTCTGAGGATGTAAAATGGCAGGTGCAGCTTGAGTGTCTCCCATTATAAAGAAAACTTCCAACTTGATTGTGACTGATAGTAGGCAAGAGGGCCTACCATTATAATAAAAATTCCCTAACCCAGCCTTCACATAAGAAAAGTAGTTTGGTGACTTCCCCGTCGCGTTTCCTGGGTAACGGTAAGAGTTATGCAATTTAGCACAATCTTACTCACAACGTGTACACTACCTAACCTAGAATTCTGTATAAATATAGAATTCCGTAGCAAAGCACGGAAACATCGGCTAGTGAACGATATTATCTACGTGCGACGTGGACATAGTCGTTTACATGGCCCTCGTTGCGTGTATAAAAGTCTCCCACAACGTGCTGTGCTCAGCCCACTTTGTATACACTTTTATTCTATTGACCTGAGAATTTTTTAGCCCCTCGATTCGCGTTTTAAAATATTGGGACGATGTGTGTATTTACTCTACGTCCTATAGTTTAGAGGTTACGTCTCTTCGTTTACATTATGTGGCCTGCAATCTGGCAAAATGATAATGTACTTGAATTTTCTCGAACGAAATCTACAGCGGTGACTTTTACCCGGAAGAGGAATCTGTCTCAGCTTGGTGATACCAATTTAGGACCATTCACATTTTCAGCGAAATCATCACTACGCCTATTGGGTATGCACATCGATAGTCGGCTAACTTGGAGTTGCCGTATTGCTTACGTTCTTCCAAAAATGTAAAGAGTGATTAATATTCTCCGCTTTGTGAAACGTACCTGGTGAAGAGCTGACCCTGTTATACTTTTGACTCTGTATCGTTCCGTGATGCGCTCCATGATCGATTGTAGGAGTGTTTGTATATGGGAATGCTCCTGCATACTTACCGAAGAAACTCGACACCATACAACTTCGGCGATCCGGATCTGTTTGGGCGCTATGCGATCCATACCAACAAATGCTTCATTAATAGAAGATGGATACTTATCTTTGCAAATACGTCTGCTATCTCACAGCATTCCATTGTTATGATCGCGATGCAAGCCATAGCTTCTGTTATGCTGCTACAACGAACTGAAAATGATTTTTTCACTAACCTCAAAATACGAAACATGCCCGAATTTCAAGCCAGCTTTCAGTGCTCTTCACATCGACTGCCTATATACTCTTTACCTGGATATATCACCAAAGAAGATCATACACAGAACTACATTCCGGGTCTTATTCGCTCCATGTGGCCCAATAGTACTTATATCTTCAAGGATAGTTCCAAAGTCGATGACTCAGTTGGATATCGATATTACTGTCAACAAACGGGAAAATATCGTATCTTCAAACTACCACCAGAAACCTCTATTTATTGATGTGCTACACATCGTCTTTGTCGAAACAAGCGATTCGATTCCACTCTCATTTACGACGAAATGACAAAACCTTCAGTGGAATGTCCAAACGCATGGTTACTTGCATGACATTGCGGAGCATGCTTGTAACATCTACTCTTCAGGTTGCTCCGTAGCATTTCTTTGGGTCGAAGGACATAGAGGAATTTTTGGCAATGGACAGGCTGACATATTAGCCAAACGTGATGCATCGGAAAGTCTACTTACAGCGCTGCAACTCCTATGGATGGACTTTATTCAGACTATTCAAAAAAACATCGTCGGAAGTGATCTACAGAATGGGAAATACCTCAACTTCACAAAGGTGGAGAGAGCTTATGCTCTCGTACAACCCAACATCCGTTCTAAACCATGGTATTATCAGATTCATCGGTCACAAGGTCTAACGGTTCCAGTAATCCGAATGAGGATAAATCATGGATCATTCCCCTCACATCTACATCACATAGGTGTTTTGGGTTCACCACGCTGTCGATGTCAGTTTGCGGAGGATGGTGATCTCAACCACAATTTGTTTAAGTGTGGCCTTTATGATACTTCTCATGCTTCTCGAAGCCGCTTTCTATCTGAACTATGTCATCTGCAAGTGCCGTTACCGACCACCGCTGCATTGATGTGGCAAGTTGAAAACAATTCGTTTCTTAATGCTGTGATGGAACTTTTGATAACCGCGGATATAAAAATTTAACTTTGTGCTCATCGCATTGTTGCCAGTTTTCGTTTGTTCTCTCCCTCTTATGAATGTGGACGATTTTATTTTTATTTCTTATAAGTAGTTTGCGCTCACAATTAATATTTTGTATGTGTGTTGTGAGTGCTGATTGTGCATGAAGGATGGTCAAATGTTACAACAAAGGTCAATTAAATAAAAATAAAACGTCTGTGCCTTGAAATGTTTGTTCTGAAAGCTCCAACTTCGGTTATGTGGCCACACGTATTGTAAGCCGACAGTCAGTTGATGTAATTAATGGCTTATACCTACTAAATGGTAACAATTATTATAATAATTGTAATAACAAAACGAAGCTGATAATATTTATTAATGTCTTTGAATTTCATGCACAACACGAGTAGTGGTTTATTTAAGTTATTAGTTACAAATCAATATATTTACACTTATGGAACACAGGTGGTCAATATTGTGACCGTTCACGGTACTTTAGATACCATATCGTGACATTCCATATCAATAATATGCCGTTTTCCGCGTCATTCTACGACGTTTTGCCGCAACGTTAGCAGGCCACAGCGCTGCACGGTATACGAACGATGCGCTGCTACTTTAGAGGACAAGGGGCTCTGTGCGCGTAATGACGAGGGCGAGTCATACGCTAGCCAGCAATTAGGATGTTTCTTTCTCCTGTGCGAGTGAGTTGGAAGGAGTGGAAGGTCATGTGACAGCCCGCCGGCCATGCTTAATAAGTCGGGTTAACTTGGGGAGAAGTAACTCCCTAAATATTTGTTGGTGATTTTAGTGGTACCAACCAAAACCTTCATTTGTTTCAGAATTTTCGGTATTAATAATAATAATAAGAATCATGTGACTATTGACTTACGCATCTAATATTCATAAATAAGAGCTTGCCGTGATCAAGGAATTATTTAGTTAAAGATGACAACGAAACATCTTCCAGTTATTCAACTTATCATTGATTACGTGATCTGAATCGGTGCAGAGAATTACAGAACGTCGCCACAGGTCTGGCGAGGTGAGCCTATCCTGGAGTTCGGCAAGACGTAAGTCAATCATTGCACAAGTTGTAAATGACGCTTTGACGATTATAATTAAACCGCCGATCCTAAGAGAATAAGATTCGATCAGTAAAATATGGAAGGTCAGAGCTATCTTTTGATATGCAGATCAACGCCGACAAACGGTTTTTTACGGAAGCGGCCCCCGACATGAAGGCGGAGTTAACCCCCACTCTTGATTTTTTCCTCTGTTTTACAAAAGGAATCGGACAGGAGACTACTTACCCATTATCTACTGTGTTTCCGTGTTGTTCGGACGTGTTGCTATTTTGCACGACCTGTGATATTGTGTAATACTTTCATCAAGTGATGAAGTACTGCAATTGTGAGATTTAACTAGCAGAAGTACTGCATAAATCATTATTTAAGTGCAGTGATTATTGACGTGCACTTATTGTGTAAATTTCGTGTATTTATAACATTTTGTATCATGGTGTAATCAATGAGGATAGTGAACGAGGAATAATCTACCTGTTAAGAGCTGCGTAGCATTCAAGCTACTGTAATATATGCTCGATGGATTCGTGTGTGGCTAAATTAATCCACTACTAGTCAAATACAGTGAAGTGTTGTGAAAGCATAATTGAAATTACAATTAGAACGTTGATAAAGTGAATTTGTTCAGGAAATTGCGACTCACGCATAATAATAATAATAATAATAATAATAATAATAATAATAATAATAATAATAATTTGGGCAGCGTCTGCTGAAAGCACAAACGTGTATGTGAGTTGTCTTACATTGTGAGGGGATGTGAAATAAGCAAGTTAGTTACCCTTAACGTTGGATTACAGTGCAAGTGAATACGTGACAGTTCAGCAATATTCGGGATAAATTTAACCATGCCTGAATGTAGTACGTGTTACGAAGTGACCCAATTATAACCATAGTGTTTTCCCCTTTTGCATATTGGAACGAGTGATCGCTGGTCTGGGAAGAGGATACACGAGTCACTCACCTACCCAACATCTCATTGTGTTGGATACATCCAGGATTATTATGCGTGGTGAAGTCTACAAGATGGAGTTCATCCCGGAAAGGAACCAAGGACCTTACGACATCAAAGGCAGCAAGATGACGGCTTAAGCTGTTATGAGTGTGCTGCCTCGGACGAGAATGATCACCCTAAGATAAGTGCATTTTCAAGTTTACTATGTTTGAAAGTCATTTTCCCTCCTGTAAATAGTTAGGATTAGCATGTCAAGTAGATTAAAAATGTGAATGATGACCGCGGGCTGTTCGAAGGGATTAAAATTTTTAGCTTGTGTAGTAGGAAGTTTGTACTGGCAATGATGACCAGCAGTTTATTTAAACCCCCTTGGAAAGTAATGCATGTTAGTTATAAGATTCCTGTAATGATTTATTTTGTCTTCAAGAAGTGTTATGATGGATGGAAGTGGTATCCATCTAGGTAACCCCAGATCTTATGATAAGATGAGATGCTCTGCCTCTTCAAAAGAATACGAGGATGACTTGTATGTCATGTATAAGACGGAGCATATGAGGAGTTCAAATGATGTTTTTAGATGCAAGTATAATTTTTAGATCGTGAATTTAATATGTAAATTTGTTTATAGAGTGGCATGAATTAATATCCCTTATGTAATTATATGCGAGTGTTCGTGGTATTGAGTTGGAAGTGATGGTCGGTGATTATCTATCAATTGATAATCAAGGCGATATAAATATGTGCCAGAGATAATTTATGCAAAGCGTGAAGAAATGTACCACGCCAGTTATATTGAGATTAGGTTGAATAGAACCATGTGAGCTTCAAGAAGCCGAGTCGGCCCGATTTTATATCGAGGCGGTTTATTAAAGAGAGATACCTTCCCCGGACTGTATGAAAGGGAGGCGTGCGGAGGTACCGTTACACTAGAGAAAGTGACAGATGAATACAAAGGCTAAGCAAGCTGTGGGCACGTTAAAAGCCTTGACTGTGGAGTGTTCGATGGCCATTTACTTTCTAACAATATCCGACGGACATTTACGCATAGAGTAGCTAATTGTCACCGCGACTGAATTAATATAGTAGAAACAATAGACTTCCTCCCAATTTATTTTGTTCATTCCGTCCGATCTAGAAATTTAAAACATGCATCTTGCAGTGAGAAGACTACGAGTTCGACCCCTATCCAGGGCAACGTGTATCATTGTCATTATTTTGGGTAATGGAAGGACCATTCCTTCCATATAATCTTGTATACATGATAAAGGGTCATATTAATATGTTTGGTGGTAGTTGAGTGTATTATTACAAGTAAAATGTCGTGTTATTGTTCACGCGTCATCCATAAGCCCAGTATTATTATATGTTAATTGATCAAATGGTATTTTATTTTAATCCCGGCGAAACATGCCTATGCGATTTGTTATACCTTTGTAAATAATAATGAAGTTAGTTATTAGGGCTGAACATGACTTTCAGATATCTTGGAATGTGCTTGTCATAATTAACATACTGTCTTAATCCTTGATTGCGTAATAATATAATCACAAGAAATTATAATATTTCAAAACTCCAGTTTATGTATAGAAAGCTGGGATGATATCAAAAGGGTGATCATTATAGTGCCGATTATTATGTATAATTAATTAATTGATTAATTAATTAATTAATTAATTAATGACTATCAATGTTGTGAATAATAGAGGTAATAACAAGTGAAAGGCCTCTAAATATCGGGATTATCGGTGTGGAATACTAATTCCACAAGACAATTAAATAATAATTTCATTAATATGAATCCCGCTTTTTTTTCTTCTTTTTTTAATTTTGTGATCAAATATTATATGGCACATTTCGTTTTAATTATGGATGTTCTTTCTCAGTTGATAATAAATCAGATATTCATAAAACTTTAAAACATCATTCTTCTGATTTGTAGTGACATTGTATTCCTCTTCTATACTGAGATCCCTACTTATAAATAATTTATTAATGCCTTTTAGTCCGAACGTACCATTGACCTGAATGCTCTAATATTATAGCCGTGGTTATTCTGAAGTAGGGATGATGATGAGAATTCGATTCTAGGGCCATTCGCTGAAGATCTCATCACGTATTTTCCATTCGGCCGATGCCCTCACGAATTATTATTATTATTATTATTATTGTGCCCTGAAGCCCCGGATAGGCACAATATATATTTTTTGTGCTTCCTGTTTCCGTGCTGAAAAGAATGTGGTTGGCTTGATGATGATGATGATGATGAGTAGTAGTTAGGCCTATGCCGACGACTTTGTCTTAATGACAGACTGTGCTGAAAGCCTTCAGTCTAATATCTTGGAACTTGAAAGTAGGAGTAACGAGTATGATATGAAAATTAGCCTTCCGAAGACTAAAATGGAAATGTAAGAGAAGCGAATGTCAGGTTCTAATAAAAAGCTGGAACAGGTAGATCATTTCAAATCTTTAGGATCTGTATTCTCCCAGGATGGTAGTATCGTAAGTGAGATTCGTTCAAGATGCTCCAAAGCTAATGCAGTGAGCACGCAGTTGCGGTCAACAGTATTCTGTAAGAAAGAATTCAGTTCCCGCGCAACTCTAATTAGCTTTATGGGAGTGAAATATGGATGGATGAGGATATCTTATTCATAAGTTAGAAGTAATTGACATGAAAGCGAAAACGATCCGCAGTAAAAACAGGGATGAGTGAATGCGGGTAGGGTACTCAGAATAAGGAGATAAAGACTAAGTTAGGAAATGAACTCGCCTGATGTTCACACAAACTGGCTTCGGTAGTGGGATCATGTGAGCTGAATGGTGGAGGATAGGTCACCTAGGAGAATATTGTACTCATGCATGGAATTTAAGAGAAGTAGGTATAGGGGAAACAAGACGTCCATAGCTGAACTCAGTTTCTAATTGTTTAAATATAAGTGGTATTAAACTTGTTATGGTACACAGGGAGTTGGGTATAACAAACGGCAGAGCCTTAGGACTTAACGAAGGATATATTAACCAACTCATCATCAATTAGAATTGGAACAGGAGAGATACTAAGTTTTATTATTTTTCTTACATTTTAAAATTATTCTCAAATTATTGTTTAGCAATTATATAAATTAACTGTAATATATAACCTAAATAAATTCATTTTAACAATCAAAATATCCTTTAAGATAATAACAATGTGGTGCTCTCGAAGTCCTATCAATACAATACTGCTACTGTAAGTTGTTTAGATGACATTAGATACAATTCGAGCATGGTGTAACTGCTCGTTCCCCTTCCGAAAAGGGACATCAACTAAATATAAAGTTGCCTAATACATACTTCTCTATACACGTAGAACCAAGATGTACCAGCAGCATACTATTGAACCATAGAAGATTGGCAGGATTTTAATACATTTTAGCAGTCCTTGTAAATTACAATAAGAAGATAGTTTAGAACAAACAAAAGCCTATGCCTCCCAATGTTACGTATTATTAACGCTAATGCGTTTTTACTGGACTTTAATATCAGAACTAATAAGGACTCTCCATGGTATACATATATTAACTGACAATGTTTAGGTAATTAATATAAGTCACTGAAGATGACTCATAAGGAATCAAAACATATTTTATTTTTTAACATCTCGTTATTGCCCACCCTAGTATACAACATCGGCTTACAGGCAACAAAGACAACAAAACACACAAAAACAAACTTTAAACAAACAATATCTAATCTATGTCTCTTAACACTACTAACTACATACCCTAACTAATTTGGTGGCGTCCCCCAGGCGGATCACCAGACCTTGGGCTGTGTCACCCTACACTAAACAAACAATATCTACTATTTATCCCCTAAAACTACTTAACTCTATAAAACTACTTACTCCAAACTCTAACTTGTATGGTGGCGCCGCAGAGGCGGATTTCCAGACCATAAGCAGCACCACCCTTCACTAAAACTAATATTCTACTACTACAACTAACTAACAAAATAAAAAAGAGACAACTGGCTCTTCGTGGTATCCCCTGGTAATGAGAGAACCCCTTCCACCCATGACACCACTATCAGCCACACCCGTGGGTCAGATGATATCCCACCTAAACCTCTATGGCAATGTGTTTCCCTCCCATTCTTTGCAATCAAAACATATTTGAATAAACTTAATACTTCATCTTAAAAGATGGAATGATGTATTGAACAGGAGGATCAATAAATACATGTATTATAGCAAGACCTCTCTCTTGTCAAGAACTGAACACTTGCACGCCCTTAACGGTTTTGGTCACAAGAGGAGCTGCTGACGTGTCGACATTCAAAGGAAGAGAGCCTGTGCGAAGAACAATCCTTAAAAACCTTCACCGGGGACAAGACTGGAAGATTGATTGCAAGATTGCCTCTATGCAAGTTGGAGAACTAGGCAATACTCTCACCAATGCTAAGCGGTATTTTGGTTTTATGGAAAGAATATTGCAGTGACAACGTGATCTCAAGAATGAGTACGTCACATTCATGGATAAGTATTTCCAGATAGGATACACAGAACTTATCGATCCTTTCAACCAGTACCAGTCATATCCAAAGGATAGTGTGGCGCAGTTGTCCTAGCTAACAATTAAAACTCTATCGCTTGACCACTGTAATCTATGGCACTGAAGCTTATTTCATGTGGCACTTGACGGCCTACACAAATATCCTTCAACATATGAAGTTATTAAACAAGACCTCCACGTGCACGACCTACTGACAGTTACAGACAGTGCTGACAACCCCATCCAACTCTATAATGACTTCACCTCACTACTAAGTACTGGAAGGTTTCCCATTCGGAAATGGCGCTCGAACAATCCCCATATATTATGGGCTATTCCGTCGACTCTTTGTGAGAAACAGGTACCTTGCGGCTTCCCACTAGAAGACTCTTGACATACTCTGGGTTCCTAACAGCGAATTATTACAATTCAGTGCCGCAGATTGTACCAACATGAATGCAGTATTGACAAAAGGGATGGCGCTGGATACTGTAATGTCCATTAATGATCAATTAATGCTTATGTAAATCACTCATCCAACTACTTTGGCAACTACGCTTAAATTGGGATGATCATTAATTCAAGATCGTCAGACGCGATGGAAGGAAATTCACAGGCAACTTCCTGAACTGATCAAAGTTCGTACAACATAGAGGATAACAGCAGATTGTATGAGTGCCAGCGTATAAATTCACGGATTCCCTGATACCTCAGAAAGAGCCTATGGTACCTATATTTATCTTCATTCCACAAATCTGAGTGAAAACAGATCAGTGCATTTACTGTCTTCCGAAACGACGGTTGCTCCTTTGAAGCAAGGAGTGTCACTCCCCAGACGAGTTGAATGGTACTCTCCTTTAAAGTCAGTTGGTGGATACGATTTACAGGGATATCAATCTCCAAATCAGTCAGCGATATTTCTGGGCAGATTCCACCATGGTTCTGGCCTGGATTTCTGGTCTTGCAAAACCTTTGTCGCCAACAGGGTTTCGGAAATCCAGCGACTAATAACTCGGGAAGGTTGGAGGCAGGTTGGAATACATGAGAATCCAGCAGACATAATTTCCAGAGGACGGGAACCATAACAACTTCAAAGTAACAGGTTATGGTTAACGGGGTCCTCCTGATCATCTATGGATTGCTCCAGCTGGCCAACAGCAACCACGGCATATCTCAAAGAAATACCCGCGCGGCGAGGATTGAAAATGTGCCTTATTGCTACACATGCGGAGATGGAGGACCAATTCAGCGAGTTTTCCGCTTGCTCAAGACTGCATCGAGTCATTGCTTATGTTCTGAGATTTCATCACAAAGTGAAGCCGTAGTAGCATCAAGGTGAAGTGAACCGCTGGTTACTGTCGAACTCCGACAGACTTTAACGGTTATCGTGCACATTGTATAGCATTCATCTAATGTTCAGGGGGGTCAAAGCTTTGCAGCATGGCAGGCAATACCCTCTCACAGCGAAATCCTCATGTCAAATCCATTCCTGGATGGGGAAATTCTGCTGAGTGTGGGCAGTAGATTGGAGATCACTGATGTTCCATTTGATAATACCAGCTGATACAAGCAAAGCATCATGTAACCAAACTGTTTATTGGGGATGAACATGTACGGTTGTTGCATACTGGGATCCAACTTCTTTTAACCTCAATGCAACAACGATTTTGGACTCCCGATGGCTGGTTAGTTATTAGTCAGGTGACACGAAAATGCATCGCATGCTTTAAGCAAGGCCCAAAGCTACTACTCAACTCACGGGTGAGTTACCGGTACCGCGGGTTACACCTAGAAAACCATTCTCTCATTGTGGTGTAGAATACGCAGGACCTTGCAAATCAAATCAAAATATAGAAAAGGTGCTGTGTTGCTTTGTTTGTATGTACGATCAGGGTAGTTTGCATTGATCTCGTAAGCGACCTAACTGCCAAGGCACTGAGCTCGATAGCTGTAGTCGCTTAAGTGCGGCCAGTATCCAGTAATCGGGAGATAGTGTGTTCGAACCCAACTGTCGACAACCCTGAAGATGGCCTTCCGTGGTTTACAATTTTCACGGCAAGAAAATTATGTACCTTAATTGAGGCAACGGTTGTTTCCTTCCTACTCCTATCCCTTTCCTACCCCATCGTCGCCATAAGACCTATCTGTGCCTGTGCGACTTAAGGTATTTCATCGCTAATTTTAGAAGATTCATGTCGAGACGTGGTTGGTGCAGTCACTTCTACAGCGAATATGGGACATACTTCACAGGGGAAAGAAGAAACTGAGTGAAATGTCACGCCATCACTTTTCCAAGGATAACAAATCTGCTGTATCAAAGTTCACCGCGCAAGAAGGAAAGGAGTGGCACCTAATTCCTCCAAACTTCCCTCATCTAGTGGTCTATGGGAAGCCGGCATCAAGTCCCTGAAGATCTACCTCAGGGTGATACCTAGGAATACTCTTCTAAACCTTGAAGAGATGATTACACTGCTCACTCAAATAGTCATGTATGAACTCTAGGACCATTATTCCTGTATCCAAGAGTCCTGATGAGTATGCGTGTCTTACCACTGGTCATTTCATAATCCAAGAGTCTTTGATTTCTTGACTTAGGTCCTTCATCACGCCTGTCAAGATGGCAACTGGTATAGCGGTGCCGTCAAATAACGTGGAAACGGTGGACGGCAAACTACTTGGGCCAGCTTCAACAGCGATCCAAAGAGCTCTTCAATCAGCCCAATCTTCATGTTGGGTGGCTTGTGATTCTGAAGGAGGGTATCATCCCACCACTGGTCTAGCCTACTGCAATCATTGAAGAAACTCATCTTGGGACAGGCGGTCGGGTTCGTGTCGTATCCGCACGGACCAACAGAGGGCCGTACAGAAAGCCTATTACCAAAATATGCCTCTTTCCTGATGAAATAACGTAGATAGTGTATATAGTGTGAATGTCTAACATCAGTGTTAGCAGGTACTGACTGTAAATATTGCTTCTCTTTGTCTGTGTTTGTATTTTATTTGTTTTGGATTATGTCCACGTTCAGACTTTGGGATTGATGAAAATGAAAATCCACAGCCTGTTTCCGGTCATTCTACCGAGTCAGGGATGGAATGAATGAAGCCCCAGCTAGCACCGAGGATAGGAATTATGCCGACTACCGAAGCCTGTCGCACTCCTCCGGAGCACTGATTAAATGACATTGGAGAGTGTTACTGAAATCAAAGACGGCAGAGAAAACTGGAGTACCTGGAGAAAACCCTCTCCTGCCTCCGCTTTGTCCACCACAAATCTCACATTGAGTGACCGGAATTTGAACCAAGCAACCCAGAAGTGAGAGTTCGGCTTCCTGCCAACCGAGCCACATTCTATATTGGAACTGATCACTTTCACATTTATTCCAATTGAATACCTCAGTGAAACTTATCTTAATAATTTTAATTTGTAAACAAATTGCGTGGGCGGCATGTTTTATGGGTCGACCTCTTGTAGTCTTCAACCAGCCTCAGAGAAATGTGATTTGCCAGATAGCAGCAAGTAGTAAAATATAATGCGGAATCCTGAAGAAGCAGATGGATGCGAGATTCATTTTATACAAGAGAACCGACGCTAAATAAAGATTGTGTGTATTCAAAGATAATAGAAACATCATTTTCGGTCAAATTTTTAAAAATTAATTTTCGTTTTACATTGGCTGGAAGTGTCACACCTCGAACACCACGAGGATTTTTCTTGTGAGTGGATATATATACAGAAGAATAAGCGTTGGTCTTTCTTATTTTGCCTCGTGACTGTCTTCATAATAAACTGTTCCTTGTGCTACTCCGTAATATGCATTTGTCCATTATATACTTTGCCACTACACTTGAGGAGTTTCAATGTGTTAGAACAGTGATCAGCGGTGTTTAAAACAATTTGTGGAGAACAGTATATTGAAACACGTTCTTAAAGTATATAAGTGTGGCCTTTTACTGGTTATATATTGAAAAACGATATTCGTGTATAGAACTCGAGGACAACGTTAGTTTCGGTCATATTATATATATATATTTGAATTTGCTTTACGTCGCACTGACGCAGTTAGGTGTTATGGCGACGATGAGATAGGAAAGGGCTAGTGGTGAGAAGGAAGCGGCCGTGTCCTTAATTATGGTACAGCCCCAGCATTTTCCTAGTGTGAAAATGGGAGACAACGGTAAACCATCTTCAGGGCTGCCGTCTGTGGGGTTCGAAGCCGCTGTCTCCTGAATTCAAGTTCACAGTTGTGCGCCCTAACCGCACAGGCAACTCACTCGGCGGTTATGTTTTTTTTTTTTTTTGCTATTGGCTTTACGTTGCACCGACACAGGTAGGTCTTATGGCGACGATGGGACAGGAAAAGGCTAGGACTGGGAAGGAAGCGGCCGTGGCCTTAATTAAGGTACTGCCCCAGCATTTGCCTGGTGTGAAAATGGGATACCACGGAAAACCATCTTCAGGGCTGCCGACAGTGGGATTCGAACCTACTATCTCCCGAATACTGGATACTGGCCGCACTTAAGCGACTGCAGCTATCGAGCTCGGTGGTCATGTTTTTACCAGGGGACTTAAAAACTTTCAGTGTATCACTTTTTGTGTAAAGACGAAAGGGATTTCATTTCAACATTGATCTCTGGCTCCATGAATTAATTTCTTTCTCTTATTAACGACTGCCGTTAACTCTCGGTAGAAAAGATGAATGCGTGCCCGTTGTAATTTAGTGAAACGCGTAAGTTACACGCCAGATGTTACCCTTTTAAATTTTCTCAGTTAATGCTGTGTTACAAATGATTAGCTGTCACATCCTTAGACAGGATAAGTGAAGAGAAATTGACCTGTTAGATGAACGGAAGCCTGGGAAAGGCTTGAAAACTGCCACTGGCTATTTCATAGGCGATGTAGCCGGTTACTATTGGAGAGAATAATACGTTAATAGGGCTATAGATCATCATCATCATCATCATCATCATCATCATCATCATACACTAAAGGCTAGATATAAGATTAAATTTGTCTGCCACACAACTTCGATAGAGGACTATCAAGCTGGGCGTATTCCCTTAATATCCATGCTTATTTATATTTATGAAAATGAACCCATTGCATTAGTTACTGTGTCTTAACTCATATTACGCCGCCTGGTTGACAAACTCGAATTTCTGTTTACCCGACCGGAGGACAAATAAGTTGCAGCGGGGTTATATATTGCTAAACTTTAATGTATATTCCTGGAAAACATTGAAGTTATCACTGGAGTTCGTTTCCAAGCTGCACTATTCAGACGTTTGTAAATTTTCTAGAAAATTCCAAATAATTATCCGGTGTTGTGTGGTGATTATTATTACCCTGACCCAATATTTCCTGTGACACAAATCGCCGTCTTATTTCTATAGATGAATTCTATAAAGAATATGATCTTAAAATTATGTTCATAAGTAACAACTACCCTGTACATCATCAGGCTCGCCTCCGGCTCCATGGCTAAATGATTAGGATGCTGGCCTTTGGTTCAAGTGTTCCGGTCGGGGATTTTTACTTTAATTAGTCAATTACTATGGCTCCGGAGCTCGGTGTTTTGTGACGATTTCACCATTAGATTTGATCCTAGATAGGGCCCCATCCTCACAGACGCGCAGGTCGCCCAGAGAGCGTCATATCGAAAGATCTGCACCTGGCGTCTCCGGAGGCCACACACCATTATTATTATTATTATTATTATTATTATTATTATTATTATTATTATTATTATTATTATTACCTGGCTCATAATAATTTCGTTTGGTTATTGCCAGCCGGTTACAGTCCTTGTAAGGCAGACCCTACAGTGAGGGTGGGCAGCGTCTGCAACCTATTTGTGTTACTGTGGTGGAATATGTGTGTGGTGTGTGAGTTTCAGGAGTGTTGGTGAAACATAAACACCCAGTAACCGAACAAAGAAAATGAACCCTTTAAGATTAGAATCCCACGACCTGGTCGGGAACCGAACCAACTGCCTTGAGGATGAAAGGTCAAGATGCTGACCATTGAGCCAAGCAGTCGGGCATCTGGCTTATGAACGTCTTGCAAGTCTCTTTCGTAAACCTTTGGTTCCACACCAACAATACAGGTCAACTAAAAATCCGGTATTCCAAAACACCCTAACATTAAAGAGCCCGTGTCCATTATAACCTGCCCAGTCTTTTATATATGTTATATTGCTATATACATTTTTTAAAGCATACTTACCAATAGCTTGCTAGTGAGGTTGAACATTCAACAGGAAATGCAATCTCCACATTTTCAATAAGTTATTATGAGTAAAATTGTGTTAGCTCCAGCGTTATGGAACATATAATTATTGCTTTTTCTGTCTTATACAGTCCTGTGTAGTTCTTTCTTTCTTTCCTTTTTTCTTAATCAGTTTACCCTCCAGGGTTGGCTTTCCCTTGGACTCAGCGAGGGATCCCATCTATACCGCCTCAAGGGCAGTCTCCTGGAGCGTGAGACATTGGATCGGGGATACAACTGGGGAGAAGGATCATTGCCTCGCCCAAACGGCCTCAACAGCTATGCTATGCCTTGTGGGAGGACAGGAAGATTGGAAGGGATAGACAAGAAAGAGCCTCTGTCCTCCCGCGCCCCCTTTCCTCTGTGTCATTAGGGTCATTACCCTGAACCAGACACACCAGTATAGTCAGGTCTCCTTGGTCAGCCCGGTAATCAAAGACAACCCCCGATCAGGCCTACCAGCCACTTTACATCACCCCTCCAAGTAAACCAACCCTATATTTCTTTTGTGTATTTGATATCTCTTCTGCATGCACTAGAAGTATTTAACACCACCTGATAACCTGAAAGTCTATTCCAAGTACTACGGTCGTTAGAAGTAAATACTCAAAACATGTTACTGTAACCTACGCCGAGCTGCGAATCTGCTGCGTTTATTTATTTCGACGGTAAAGGTCATGTGAACATTTCTCGGGGGGAAGTGTATGACTCAGGATGTCTAAAAAATTGACTGAATTCGAAGATATCAGAACTCAGCCTTTGTTTTAGAATCATTTAAAGAAATTTGCTTCTTCACTTAGCCATTGAAGTTGACATGAGTTAATTAAATGTCATTGTATCTATAACAAGCTAGTAGATGGAAGAACTATATTTCCTTTTTTTAATTAATACTGTAGATGACTTTGTCACTGCTCTCTTTGTGTTTCTGTCGTGCTAATTTTGGCTCGCTCCGCTGCACTGGTTTAATAATGAAATATTGGTTCTCATAAAATCTAATAAAACAGTTTCTCTTCTCACCCTAATTGCATTATGAAGGTATGCTGCGGATTAAACTTCAAACGATGCGTAGATAACACATTTTTTCAATACCCGCAAAATGTTGATCAAATATTTAGCTATCCCATTTCCACGGTGTGGTCTTTGTGATATAGCTGCACATTTAGCAGAGAATGTCAGTAGCTACACACTGTACAATCTCTCGAAACGTCGAATGAGTCGGTCTCTGAGAATTAATTGGAAGTCGCTTGAGTTGCAGGGCGTGTGAAGATATTTCTTCCTGCAAATGTTGAACTCAGCTTCAATGATTAAATATTAGGTCAGGAATGGCCAAATACTAATTGAGGAAAGAAGCAATAGAATATAACTAAGATGGTGATGGATGTTTATGTTAAGATAACAGTCATTGTCATGATGTTATAACATACTAGCGTGCACCCGCGACTTCGCCCACGTCACTTAATTCAACGTAAGATTTTTAAATCATTTATTTAAAAGCAAAGTGAAATATGGTTTTTAACTCACACAGGTTTTATGTACATTACATGAAATAGATTATCTTAATAATATTTTTACTTTCAAGACTTAAGATACCGGGTTGGTGGATATGGTACAGATAATATTAAATTCAATAAAATTATGTATTATATAAAATACAAATGAAATTGTCCATATAGAGCTTTCGAATAAACTATAATAAGTGTTCTTCCATTTGGAGCTAAGGTGCCTTCCGAAACTCTTGAACAACCCACCTACAACTTTAAGCGATTGTCCTTGTGGCTTGTTGCTGCACATAGCGAAACTCAAATAAACGGGGAACTGCAGATGTCTACTGAAATGGTATTTCTGAAGTGATGATTTGAATTCGAGGAATGAATACTAATTCGCCTGCGGCAATTCCAGTCGTGATAGTGGCTTCAGTAATATTCAACATCAGCTTTTTTACTAACTGTCGTGTTCCATTGCAGCGGGAAGGTGGATAATCTGTGCCAAAATCGGCCGTTCAAAAATGTTTGAGGGTACTCAAGGTGACTCAAAGTTGTTCAAAATCTCTGTTGTATAGTAGACAGCCTCGTCTGTAATACATATCGTGTCGATAGACTTGTAATAATTTGTAGAACACCGGGTAATTCTTATACAGTTGCTTGTTGACGTTGGCAACTTCATTTCTGAGAGGAGGAGTGCTCTTTAACACAAGCATGCGTGATCGGTGAAATGCTGTGACCTCGTATGTAAAAAATGTCAGATCTCTGCGTGCCGTAGAATTTTTTTTGCTAGTGGCTTTACGTCGCACCGATACAGATAGGTCTTATGGCGACTATGGGATAGGAGAAGCCTAGGAGTTGGAAGGAAGCGGCCGTGGACTTAATTAAGGTACAGCCCCAGCATTTGCCTGGTGTGAAAGTGGTAAACCACGGAATACCATCTTCAGGGCTGCCGACAGTGGGATTCGAACCCACTATCTCCCTATGCAAACTCACAGCCGCGCGGTTCTAACCGCACGGCCAACTCGCCCGGTGCCGTAGATTTTACAGGGCATCACGCACACAGGGAGACACAAACAAACAATTAATTTTATTATTATTGATTTAAATGCATAGAACGTAGTAGTTTACATGCATTTACTACATGTCTGATTTCTTAGCTGATGATTCTAAGTTGCCGTAATATCTGTAGCGGGCGTCTCCGAAGACCTTAAAAAGTAGTTAGTGGGACGTAAAACAAATAACATTATTATTATTATATCTGTAGCAGTGATTGTAATTCATTATTGTTGTAGGTTTTATGTCATACTAACTCTTTTACGGTTTACGGAGAGGTAAATTTACGTGACGGTAAATATATTCACACAAGTCTGATGTCTTTGAGTACCTTCAGATACCACAGGACTGAGCCGGGTTCGAATCCACCGAGTTGAGTTCAGATGGGCAGCGCCCTACCATCTGGGGTACTCAGTTCGTCTGATTGCAATTTAATGCATATTATCATAAACCAAGGTACATTTATGACGTGATATTTTATTATATTACGTCTTGTGTCATCGACTAGAACAAGTTCGTTACGTTTAATGACTTGTCTCAATCACAATGTCTAAGTAGCTGAGGTGTAAGCGTTGCAAGTAACACCATTCCCTCGGATAAATGGTCTGAATGTTTTGCTAATGGAATGGATTAGTCTACGCATGTCTTTGTTCTTAGAAGGCTGAGACAGAAGTGCCATTACATAAGTCAACCAGGAATGCTAAGGGACACTCTCTCATCCTGTACTTCTCAGTGATATCGGGGCTATCTACAGTAAGACAACTGCTTGTGGAACAGTTGTGGATCTAGTCAGCCTCCTGGTTGAGACAGCGACATAGAGTATTTGTGGGAGCAAGCGTAATTTCATGGGTGGTGAATGAGATAAATTATACTCATAATCTCTTCATTCATATGTGGGCTACTCGTCACCTCATGTGTTCGATTGTACACACTGAGTTACCGTGGCCTTAACCGAGCGAGTTGACTACATGGTTCTGGCCATTTGTCTTGCACTCGGGAGATGATGGGTTCATATCCCACTGTCGGCAGCGTTGAATATTTTTTCCATAGTTTCCCATTTTCACACCAGCATATGCTGGAGCTGTACCTTAATTAAGGCCAGTGTCGTTTCCTTCCAAATCTTAGCCCTGCCCTATCCCTTCGTCACTGTGAAACATTCGTAACATAAAAACAATAGCAAAAATTGCACTGGCCATGAAAGGTCATTTGGTTAAATCTCGCCTCAGGCCCATAAGTTTGCATGTCCGAATCGTGGCATGTGGAGTGGGGGGGGGGGGGGTGAGGGGACTTTTTGTTTTGCTAGTGGCTTTACGTCGCACCGACACAGACAGATCTAATGGCTACGATGGGATAGGAAAGGGCTAGGAGTGTGAAGGAAACGGCCGTGGCCTTTATTAAGGTAAAGCTCCAGCATTTGCCTGGTGTGAAAATGAGAAACCACTGAAAACCACCTTCAGGGCTGCCGACAGTGAGATTCGAACCCACTATCTCCCGGATCCAAGCTCACAGCTGCGCGCCCCTAAGAGCACGGCCAACTCGCCCGGTAAATTCCAAAGAGTGTATCAGTAGGTTTACTGACGTGTATACAGGTCATCTTTGATCCGACATCAATAGTTATAACGTCGCATACGTGCCATGATCAGCCGATCGTTTGTCTCCAACTGTTATGTTCCATTTAGTTTTTTCTAATAACAATGGTAGATGTAATTAAACAGAGAGAGGGAGTACGTAGTTAAAAACATTTCTGTAAGGGATATTGCCAGGATAGTTAACTGAATAATGACTGTTATTGTCTAGCAAAGTCTGCTATTCCTTAGCAACACATCTGCTCCGGCCTTTTTAGTACCTGAAGCGAAGCGCTCTGGCTTCGACACGTCGTTGATACGGCAAAGGTGGCAAGTGACCAGTTTAACGCAGAAGACAAGATCTAGTGATTTATGAAATGTCGGCTAAGTACCGGTCGTTGACGAGACAATCACTTAGCATGTTCATTATTACATGTTTGTCCACCCTTTCACATTGTTCCCTAGATTTTCACACACATTAGCGGGCATGCCTCTACCTGCCAGTGGCTTGTTGCGAAGTACTTGCTTCCTCACTCTCTGTAGCTTTTTGCAATTTCAAATTCATTTTCATTATTGCTGATCTTGATTAGTTCTCTTCCTTCCCGTATAAAAGAAAGCCATGTATCGGGTTACTATCAAAAAAACTACAAACAGATGTGCAAAGCCTTTAAAACGTTGGCGGAACGATTTCCAACGACTCTCTTTACAGTAGCTATATAGTAGGTCCTCTCGAAAGCCGAAAATCTCACGCGTCCAAACTGAGGCGCAGAGTTCCTGTGCACAGTGCATCGGTCCCACTCGGCTCGGCTCGGACAAATGCTTCGTCTCTGGGCTACTCGGCTAAGTTCGGCTCAACTCGGCTCGGATTTGGAGCGCTACGGAGCAAATGAGGAAGAGGGAGACAGGCGGAGGAAGCGAGACAGGCGTGGGGAAAGAGAGAGACAGCGCTTCGAGGAATGGGGATCTGAACTCTGGTCAACCAAGCGAAGTCGTCTTTTGCACCGTTCACAGCGTAATTCACTGGTGCATGCACCCTGAGAGGTCCTGGTGTATAGAGTTCGTTAGTTACTTGCTCTTGGGCTTAAACTTTCACACGTCTGCCTGTGATATTTCCTTGGATGCTTGCATTGATTAGGTTGGGAAGGGTGTCATAGAGCCATTGTAACGCCTCCTGAGGCAAGCCGGCCCCCAACTGTTGTAACTATTCCTTGATATCCTGGATTCTGGTACTGGAACGGAGTTAACGTCCGAGCTGGTCCCACACATGTCCTATCAGGGACTGATCTGGGGGGATCTTGCTGCTGGTCACACGATTACCTCACCATCACGCAGACAGTTTATAGAGGCACGTGCCATGTGTTGACAAGCATTGTTCTGTAGAAGAATGGCACAACGATCCTGTCCCATGCGAGGTAACACATGAGGACGCAGAATGTCCGTGACGTACCGTTGTGCCGTCAAAGATCCTCCAATCACTACCAGCCGTGACATGAAGTCATACCTGAGGGCTCACTACACCATAACGCCAGGAGTATCACCGCTGTGCCTCTCCAAAATATTGGAAGAACGGGACCTGTCCCAGGTCGCCGCCATATTCCCAGGCGATGGAAATGCAGAATGATTCATAGCTGAACACAATACGATGTCATTCATCAGCAGTCCATGCTTCCTGGTCACGGCACCACTCCAAACGCAGCCGTTTGTGTTGTAGTGTTAACGGCAAGCTACGCATGGACGTAATTCGTTAGTCCGGCTGCTGCCAGTCTCCGACCCATGGTATGGGATGACACAGAATGTTGCACGGAGTCCATTACTTGTTCTCGGATGGCAGGCACAGATTTGACGGGATTACGATGTGCTTGGCGCAAAATACGGCGATCCTCCCTTATGGTGGTAAGATGCAGTAGACCAGAAACTTGACGACGAGTATGCCTGCCCTCACGTTCCCGTATACATACTCCAAAATTGACCCATTGTCACATTCGAATGCCCCACAAATCTGGATATTGCACGATTCGACAAGCCGCCCAAATTAAGTCTCACAATGAGGCCTCTTTCAAAACCTGTCAGGTGCTGATAACACTGTCTCACACGAGTACGCGGCATCTCCGTGTCCTTCACAGTGATCACTTAACATTTGACGCTATTCACGCCCCTTATATACCCTACCAGCTCTGATAACAACACTAAGCACAAAGGTCAGGACACGAATGTTACTTATGGAGCCGCCATTTTGTGATTAAGTCTGGGCGTTCCCCACAGCATTTCAGTGTTGCATATAGGCGAGTTTTGGATTTT
Organism: Anabrus simplex; assembly: GCF_040414725.1. Classification (NCBI taxonomy): domain Eukaryota; kingdom Metazoa; phylum Arthropoda; class Insecta; order Orthoptera; family Tettigoniidae; genus Anabrus; species Anabrus simplex. Next base: position 1,065,377,909 of record NC_090265.1, read on the forward strand.
AAAACATGGATTTAAGAACACCAAACCAAACCCCACGGCACTAGAGCCCTTGAAGGGCCTTGGCCTAGCAAGCGACCGCTGCTCAGCCCGAAGGCCTGCAGATTACGAGGTGTCGTGTGGTCAGCACGACGAGTCCTCTCGGCCGTTATTCTTGGCTTCCTAGACCGGGGATGCTATCTCACCGTCAGATAGCTCCTTAATTCTAATCACGTAGGTTGAGTGGACCTCGAACCAGCCCTCAGGTCCAGGTAAAAATCCCTGACCTGGCCGGGAATCGAACGCGGGGCCTCCGGGTAAGAGGCAGGCACGCTACCCCTACACCACGGGGCCGGCGATTTAAGAACACAAAAGCCGTTAATATGAGTGTTTGCCTTTGATTACTTGTAATTAATAGTTTTCCTACAACCTGCGAATTGTGAAATAATGTTGATATATATTTTGTCATCTATAAGAATACGGTTTTCATATATTGTGAACAGTTGCAATGGCATTAATAGCAGATTATATGACAAAATTAACATAAAGTCTTCAGCTTGTAGGCCTAATATAAGGTACCTAAGCGTGAGTAAAATAATATAATGATCAGAGAAGTGTGGATGGTTAAAATTAAACAATTACGTATAGGTTAAGGTCTACCACATCATTATTCCAATAAATATTAGAGCTAGGAATCAAGGCTACATTCCGAGTAACAGGAATACATGTATAGCCCTTTTAGGAAACTATCATCGTAACGGAACTGTTAGTGTTATGAACTGCTGACTTCGGGGCCCAGGTTCGATTCCCGGTACTGCCGGAAACTTAAGAATGGAAGGAGGGCTGGTATGTGGCCGAAATGGTACGTGCAGGTGCACATTGCGGGTGTACCTAAAAGAGGAGCCACACCACATCGAGTTTACTATTATCATAATATAATAATTTTATTAAAATGCGCTTTACGTCCGACCGACACAGATACGTCTCATGGCGATGTTGGGTTAGGAAGGGGATAGGAGTGGGAAGGAAGTGGCCGTGTCCTTAATTACGGTACAGCCCCAGCTTTTGCCTTGTGTGAAAATAGGAAACCACGGAAAACCATTGTCAGTGCTACCGACAATGGGGTTCAAACCCACTATCTCCCGAAAGCAAACTAATAACTACGTCACCCAAGCTCTGCAGGCACTTGTCCTATGATACAAATATTTTTATTATAATAATTGAAGACATGACAAGGAAAAGGATATGCCAAAACGTAAATTTTTCAGGAGAAAGGAAAAACGTAGTTGGGATCTCAAAAATACATTATTTGTGTATTTTTCATCCACAATCAGTGTTGTTTTGTGTTTAGGACTAGTATCACAAATAAGATTATCAATAATTTGTTTAAAATATTATAAATATTATCCTGAACAATACAAAATTAGGAAGAACAAATTTCCTTGTAGAAGTCATGATATTGTGCATTCATGTAATCCAGCATCGCCAGTAAGTCTTTTTTCTTGTCATCACTTATGGATATTACCTGTGTATCATTCCTGAAAGGCTGCGTGTTCCTGAATTCTGAATATTTTCCTTCTTGAAGACACCATAATCCTCTCACTCTTGCATTTCACTGAATTATTTCTTTGTTTTAATTTTTGGTAAATCTGTCACTGTTACTTTGATCCACGATTTGTTAGTGATCTGCAATTATGTTGTGTTTATAAATACAACAGCTGCACTGGGGAAATAAAATAAATCAGATTTTTTTCCATTGTCACCACCCGAAATGGATGTTGAAGTCGTGCTGTTCTCTCTACATTCTGAATTTCTTCAGGTACCATGGCGTTGCAAATCCGTTTTCGTTTCTCAGTAACGACAAAGTCGCGAAGGCAAGGTGTATGAGAATGTCCGGAGTCAAGACCAGATACATGCTATTTGACACTCTGCACATGTTCACAGAAAATGTAGCGGTGATCAAGGTAAACAGAGAATGTAACACAGAACGTTCAACTGCGTTGCTTCAACTAACACGACATGGCACTTGCATCCTTCGCTATGCCAATAACCGTTGAGTTCCATCCGATGCCATCTTACGGAATCAGTACGAACTACAAGCAGGTTCGTGGCATTTCCACCTCTTCCCAGGCCATTGGCGATGGTACAGTACAAATATTGTTGTCCATGCAAAATCTGATTTTAACAAATTTGGTACTTACATCATTTTCCATGTCAAGTCTTAAAATATTGAATGAATTATGCAAATTTTACGTTATTATTATTATTATTATTATTATTATTATTATTATTATTATTATTATTATCGTTTCAACCATCTATGGGCTGCGATTACGCAACTTCCATTGCCTTCTCAAGTTCTTTCTCCTTCTTCTTTTGCCAGTATTCCTTCATCCGTTGACTTGCTCGTGCTCGTTCTTCTGCCGAGAATACTCCATTCTTCCTCGTTTTCTCATCTAGGTCCTTCACCTCCGCAACTCTTTGCCTGGAGATTTTTCGGTTTGTTATATCTTCTGCCGTGATCCCAACATTTTTGAAATCTCGGTGGACTTCTTTTACCCATGGAACTTGTCTTCCTGCTCTCTTGGTTGGTGAGAATCCTGTTGGCGAGTCTCTCTGATCCCATCCTTTTAATATGTCCGTCAATCTCCTCTTTTTCATTGTGGTGGTGATGTTTTCAAATTGTTGGTATAGTTCTTGCGAAACGTAAACTTGTCTGATTATTTTCTGGATCCAAGAATCTTTCTAAGGAACCTCCTTTCTTTCTAAAGGTTAACAAATCTGAGAGGTCATAGATTTATATGAATTTACTGTTTGTCCAACCCAACTCCCATTTCTCTACGGGTCGGGTATGAGGTTAGATGAATCTGTCATCGCGGGTTTTGATGTCCGGATGTCATTCCTGATGCCAACCTCATCAGAGGAGTTAATGAGATGAAATGAATGACGTGATATATGGTAGTAGTAAGGGTGTAATCCGGTGTCGGCAAATAGCACCAAGGGTCTGCTCAAGGCTTAACGTCTCCAACCGACGGACGAAACAGTCAACAGTGTCATATGCCCTCACTTCATATGAGCACTGCTGAGAGGTTGGGCAATTAATCCAGACTTTTAGCATGCAATATAGTGATTAGAAATTACATACCACCACCTCCCCTGCCCTGCCGACCAACATTCTGACCATAAATTTTTTTCAAGGAACGCGACTCGAACCGGCTAACCTCTGTGTCAGACCGTTTAGACTTCAACGTCTTAACGATCATAGCTACCAGGCGGGCATTTATATGGATTTACTAAATTATTACAATTCTTACAATAACCCTTAAAATAAATTACCATTACAATATATTGGCAAACACAATATTTATATACAAGCCTTGCAGGCAGCTCTCTCTCCTTTGGGGCCTTCCTGACACACAAGAAAGACGTCGGCGGATTAGGAATGCCGAACAGTACCGAACAGAGATGACATTCCATTTTAGCAGCTTCCTTCCATCTGCTCTCTTCAATTCAAACCGGCATTCCTCTAAAAGAAGCTGCAGGGAAAGGTTATAATTAAGATAGTCAGTAAAAATAGTTTCGTAGACAATTTTTTTACAAAAGCAAATATAACATACTTGGTGGCTATTTATTTTTATCTATCAAAAGTTACACTAACCTCACACAGCTGCGAATGTTCTGTGGGCTGCCACTTATCACGTCGGCAATTCTGTACTCATTTTGCCCTCCTACTCTTATTTCGGGAATATAAATAATCTAGCCCCTTCACATGATTGATTTTTAACTATTTGGAGCGACACAATAACCCATGACATTTTAATCTCACTGCACTGGATTACACGCAGTAGAGTACTTTAGTCCCAAAATGGCCGCTGCTGAAAATAATTCTGGGAACGTGACCAGACCTGTGTATATAAACCTTGCTCAACCAGAACGAAAGTAATGCACTCTGGCGGCCATTGTACCTGTCACAGAGAATTGCAACTCACATCATTTAAATACCAACCGATGATGTGCACTTGGTACGAATTTACATTGACATCCGATCATTTATTCCGGGTGCTTCAACTTTTATGTCAGGCAGGCCTGGATTGGGAAGTGTGTCACATAGCCGTTATATCCTCTCATGAAGCAACCTAGCCCAAATCTGTTGTAATTACTCCTAATCGCTGATTTACACAGATTTTGGGTACTGAATTCAGAAAAAATAATGAAAAATTCCATCACGCGCCATTTTCTCTCAAATCAGTATTTTAATTTTAAGGCCTGCAGAAAATACATGTTTCTGTCCCACCATTTATATACCCTGCTGCATGGGCGCCCATATGACAGTTTCTAGAGGGGGCCCAGACCTGGGGGTACGTAGTAATTTTAATATTTTGGAACATAAATGACGATTTCTACTCTGCGGTAGAATAACCCACGGTATCCTCTGCCTGTTGGTGGGGGACGGTACTACCGCTTTTATGTAATACTCACTTTTAAGTTATTGTCTTGAAAGGAAAACACGTGACTACAGTAGAGTTTTGCCTTTCCCTGAGAGCTAGAGGGGGGCCGCGGCCCCACCTTGCCCCCGGGTATGAGCACCCTTACCCTGCTGTTAGTTGTTTCACAAAAATTAAAAATTTCTGACTTAAAGCAGGATGCATTGTTGTTGTACAAGTGCAGTTCCATTGTTGTTCATTTCTGAAGTCAGTTTTCACTAGAACGCCAAGTGGGATGTTGTTATTCCGGTGTAGATTTCTTTTCAACAAGTACAGTTTCACTGCAATCACTGTGAAGGTGTAATAAACATTGAGAACATAAAATTACCTCAAGGGGCTGTATTAATTCACCTGGTAACTTTTGTTACATTTGTGGAGAATATACTGTGAAGAAACAACAAAGAAACATTAATACCTCTATATGTTTGTTATGCACACTTTGGTACGAAACGAGGTGGTCAGTATAAACCATGCGCTACACATAAGGTATGCTGCATCTGTGTGGAAGAATTCCGAAAAAAATCTCAAAGTAAGAAGAAATCCTTCTGTTTTGGGGATCCAATGTTATGGAAGGAATCCAGAAGTCACCCGTAAGTGGGTACAATCTCAAAAATAAGGAAGATATTGTTTATCCTAATGTTCATTCAGAGGAGAATATCTTGGCTACGGAATCTTCGCAGATCGTCCTGATGACAGACGACATGCAGTGAGTATTTATTCAGCAAGACGCCATCATGAACCAGGTATACCTCTACCTTCACTCCCAGATAAAGTAGAAAACATAGCTGAAGACATTGACAATAAATCCGAAAATTCAGATTAAGAATACGTAGTTACAGACTATGCAGGACCCGAACATTTTTCTCAATCTGAAATCAATGCCTTAGTTAGATACTTAGATCTTTCTAAAGATTCACCAGAACTGTTGGGTTCACGGTTAAAAGAAAGGAACTTAATGGCTCCTGGTACTTCTTTCTAGTAGTTGAAGGAAATGTTATACCTTACTTTTCAAAAGAAAGTAATCTGGCATACTTCAGTGATACCAAGGGACTGCTTCATGAGTTTCAAGAACAGTATGACATCGACGAGCGGAAACTCTTTATTGATTCATCGAAAAGAAGACTCGAAGTAGTGTTTTCTCACAATGGCAACAAGTACGCTTGAATGCCTGTGGGGCATTCTGTGAATATGAAAGAATGATATGCGAACTTAGCATGAATTCTCTCCAAACTGAAATATAATGATCATTGTTGGATAATATGCGGTGATCTAAAGGTAATAACCATGCTTCTTAGCAGGGTAGCTACACTAAATTCCTCTGCTTCCTGTGTTTATAGAATAGTAGAGATAGGGTTCAGCTAGGAAGAATTTAGAACTTGGAAGCGAAAATATTTTACGAAAAACTTTATATGATCGAATAAAAGTCTTCCTTTCACCAATTTATAAAAAATATCGGACTAATGAAACAATTTGTTAAGGCCTTGCCGCACGAAGGAGAGAGTTTTCAATACTTGAGCAGCAAATTTCAGGAACTCTCGGAAGTAAAAGTTGTTTTCGTGGGTCCAGATATTCGTAAACACTTCAGAGCTGAAGTATTCTAAACAAAAATTGACATTGTTCAGAAAGAAATGTTGCGCAGAACTTTCTTGGAAATTATAAGCACCCCAATTTTAAGTCAATAGCGCGCAAATGTTAATGAACTTCAAAGATGTGGGCTGTTCAATGAGGCTGAATGACAATTTCCTATATTGTCATTAGGATTTATTTCCCAAAAATATTGGTGCCATTAGCAAAGAACAGGGTGAAGATTTTTCAATATGTCAAAGAGATAGAATGCAGATATCATGATAGATGGGACGTCAATGTGATTGAAGATTACTGTTGGTTGCTACACAGAAGTACAATAAGCAACTTACAAAAGGAGGAGTTGATGACGGAGCTTTGCACAGAAAAGGAAAAGGCACTACGAGTACGTATAAGGATGTCTAAGATGTAGAATAATCCTTAAAGTGGTTTTCTGTACATAAAATGAAATAAAATTTTGCATAAGAGTCTATTTTCATTCGCAAGCATATCATTTTACCATAACATGAATTCATTTCATCATTTCTTATGTACTCAAATGATCTTTGTGAACAACTCTGACGTGATACAAAAAAATTGTTGTTGTATTTGGAATCACCATGCCAAAGTAATTACATTAAAAATTAAATTTTAAAAACAATTTTCTATCATTTTGCAGGAACCAGAGGAATGGCATGCTGATAAAGAAAGTTTCATAACTCCCCAGCTACTTCCTGCCTATGTTCAGGTAAGGTGTTTTATTCGAGACACATCGGTAATTCAATCCATCGGAGATGAGTGGCAGCAGAAGAGACAAAGCACATCACACAAGAAAAGTTCAATATAATGTTATTGTTGATCAATTTTATGAGCTTTAGATATTGTAGGCCTTCACATGTAGTTTTATTTCGACTCTGTGATATTAGGGCATTTAATGTAAAGGTCGTTTTAGTTTATTCTTTGATGGCGCCCTCTTGTCTCATTCTTCAAGCGATCCTTCTATTACAATTTTTGTCATTTTCCTTGTCTATATGGACTGATGACCACGCTGTTTTACACTTTTAAACAAACACCATTGCCAGTGAATTCTGTTGAACAATATTTCCACGTTAGCAATGCTCGGTGTTGATACGGATTGTGCAAAAATGTCTAAATTCATGAATTTATTCTATTATCACAGTCGGTACGGTACAACTATATGACATAAATGATCGGAAATTGTAATCCCAATAACTTTTGATAAGTAGTATTTTTCGATAGGGCCAATAACATAGGTAAATAAAAAAGTAAATTTTGGGCGCCTTTCCCTAAACTAGCATTTCATCCAGCGTAAATAAAGTTATTTATAGCCCAGACTGTACTCTAGTGCTTTACTCCCCGACTTACTCCCCGTACCGATTTCCACTGAATAATCTTCATCCATTTTCTCGTGGTAAAAATGTATGACAGAAATTATCGGAAATTTAATTATAAATAACTTAAGTTATCCAGCATTTACCCATAGGACTAATAATAACATAGATTTTTGAGAATTGAATTTCATGCCTTCCTCAAAACTACCATTTCACTCAGCGTGAATACAATTTTTTATAACCTGGATTGTAAAGCCTTCTTCCCCGACTTTACATATCAATTTTTATTAAATTCCCCTCAACCATTTTCTCAGGATGCGCGTACAGACAAGACAGAGACGACGTAAAATTTAAAAATGCATTTCCTTATTACTGTGGTCACGACCGATACAGAAGCACCATTCTTTTTTTAAATTAAGAACAATGTACAGACAAAATTCTTGTATATATTGTAGATTATTGTTTAAAAATATTGCACACTACGGTGTTTCTTTACCCCGCTTACAATATGTCGCTTTTAGTTTATTTTACATCACTATTGTTACAGTAAATTAATAATATCCTATGGTATAGTATACATATACTGGTATATAGTTTACAATTTGTTTTACGTCGTTCCACCACAGATCTTATGGCGACGATGGGGTAGGAAAGGGCTAGGACGTGCGTTCTTGCGACCATGTACCAATATGATAAACAAAAGTTAATGAAGAACAAATGTTGATTCCCATTTTAAGAAAGGAAGGTTGAATGGTCTATATAACGTCAACATTTCTGTTATTGAACAGGTCATCCATACGTTCAGGAGAAATAGCCGACGTCCTACATGAGACTAAACACTCTCTTGTCCGAGCTTTCCACTGGTACGCAAAGACATTTTCATTAAGGAAGTGACAGATCGAAAATAAGTATCTGTCGGTCCAGCCTAACATTTCAAGAGGTTAACGTCGTCACCGTCTTGAATGGTTAAGAAATATAGTACCTTATCCCTCGAAATAAGTAGCCTTGATTTTCTTATAAAATACTGGTCAACAACATTGAAGCAGTTTCCTTTATTAAAAAGAGAAACAATGGATAACTAATTGATTATTTTGTGCTGATTTCAAATCTTCTTACAGATCTTCTGCACCATCCAGAGATGTTTGATTAATGGCATGAAAAATGCTGAAATTATGTTTCGTAGCTAAAGTGTACTTGAATTAGATTTTCGGCTGTACTTCGCACGAGGAACGTCTCTCTTTAGTATTCAACAGTATTCTGCAAAATCAGTTGGACAAAATTTATTCCATTTTAGTGGAAACGCTCCCTGTGTTCGTCACTCACACTTCCTAATTTTCAGAAAAGAAATCGAGATGGGAGTCGAAAATATGTACTTTAATCTTACACCCTATAATCGTTTAATTCTCTGCCAGCTCATTGACCAATTATCTCTATTCTCAGACCTGTAGTTTTCTAGAAAGTTTGTAACAACTCTTCTGGAAAAGGACTATGGGGCCACTTTTTGCATATTTAATTGGCCTTAAAATCGTATATCTTTGATTAATTCACTGGTTTGAGGGCCTATAAATATTGCTTCTTTTAGTTTTGCTTCACTGATTTTTGCGAACTTTTTTAGGAAGCGAAATACACTGCTGCCACGATCCATTGCTTTCACGAAATTCTTAATCAAGCCTAGTTTTATGTGCAATGGAGCCAATAAGATTTTTTCATAACTTACAAGTGGTTTATGAATAACATTTCCTGTCTTGGATTTACTCTCTGTCTGGACAGTTCTTTCTTATAAAATGATTTATTTTATCTCTCCTATCCATTTTAACAAGAAGCACTAAAAGCTTGTAACCAAGCTGTAAGCCAACTAAAACACACTTTCAAATCTCCACATCTCTGCCGAGGATATTTATTATACTGGACATTTGATATAAGACATTTACAACTGTCATTAATACCATCTGCATGGGCTATAGGTATGGATGGACATTTTTCCGTTATATAACAACACTCATTTCAAGCTTGTTTTGAGGTTTATGCTCAACACCCACTCCAACCACCATTATATTGCAGAAAACTAGGCCCTCCTATTTAGAAAACACACTCGAATTCCTTTTGACGTTGGTAGAAGAAACTCAATTTGGTGTCATCATGCATCAGTTTCCAGCTTTTCAATCTTGAGGCGAGTAATTAAAAAATGAAAATCCACAGTCTGTTTCAAGTCATTCGACCGGGTCAGGATTGGAATGAATGAAACCGCCATCTAGCGGCGAGGATAGGAATTGAGCCGGCTGCCGAAGCCTTTCGCACTCCTCTGCGGCAGTGATAAATGGATGACAGATGAAATGCAATTGGAGAGTGTTGCTGCAATCAGAATGACAGGGAAAGCCAGAGAGCCAGAGTACCCGGAGAAAAACTTATCCCGACTCCGCTTTGTCCAGCAAAAATCTCACATGGAGTGACCGGGATTTGATCCACGGAACCCAGTGGTGAGAGGCCGACGCGTTGCAGCCTGAGCCACGGAGGCTCTAGGCGAGTAATTCTGATTTACTTGTACATAAAGCAAGATTCAGAACCAAATCCTCCTGTGTCAGAAATTAAAGTACATTTGTAGAACCATTTTTCCCAAAATCTGGATCATTCTTAAATTCATTCTGAACCTCACCAACACTTACAGTTTCTGCAGTCATTGCCATGTAATCTGGTGGGGATGGTATGAGAAGTTCTGACCCACGAAACACCAGTCGAATTCGTGATTCTAATGGTGATTACCCTCCAGGTTCGGTTTTTCCCTCGGACTGAGCGAGGGATCCCACCTCTACCGCATCAAGGGCAGTGTCCTGGAGCTTCAGACTCTTGGTCGGGGGATACAACTGGGGAGTATGACCAGTACCTCGCCCAGGCGACCTCACCTGCTATGCTGAACAGGGGCCTTGTGGAGGGATGGGAAGATTGGAAGGGATAGGCAAGGAAGAGGGAAGGAAGCGGCCGTGGCTTTAAGTTAGGTACCATCCCGGCATTCGCCTGGAGGAGAAGTGGGAAACCACGCAAAACCACTTCCAGGATGGCTGAGGTGGGAATCGAACCCACCTCTACTCAGTGGACCTCCCGAGGCTGAGTGGACCCCGTTCCAGCCCTCGTACCACTTTTCAAATTTCGTGGCAGAGCCGGGAATCGACCCGGGCCTCCAGGGGTGGCAGCTAATTACGCTAACCACTACACCACAGAGGCGGACACTTCGAATTTATTCCTGGTTTATTCGTCAAGCAGAAGTAGCAGTCTGTCAGCTGATCCTTAGGTTTGCGGTATACCTCAGTGATTGCTGAAGCCATCTGACGGGATCCTTTTAAGCAGCCAGTAGCTAATGTTACACATTTCGCACAAGTGATTTCCTGGACCTATTTCTTTTCAGGTCTGTTCTGGTGTCAAAATAACGCTCATCACAACTTCTAAGTTAAAATTGTCCGTCTGTACTTTTACAGTGTCTCACCAGAAATGTAACAAAAGTTGCTTCTATCATAAATACAATTTTTATGTCACGTAGGAACAATTTTAATTTATTATGTACTGTATAATCCGATACTAATAATAGTTCAAATAATGCAGTTCGTTCTTTTCTATGCATGACTGTAAATAAAAGAATGCTGCATCTCTATGACATCGTTACATTTAATAATTACATACTGCGTTTTGCATTATGTTCGTTCGTTCGTAATCTGTTTACCCTCCAGGGTCGGTTTTTCCCTCGGACTCAGCGAGGGATCCCACCTCTACCGCCTCAAGGGCAGTGTCCTGGAGATTCAGATTTTGGGTCGGGGATACAACTGGGGAGAATGACCAGTACCTCGCCCAGGCGGCCTCACCTGCTATGCTGAACAGGGGCCTTGTGGAGGGATGGGAAGATTGGATGGGACAGGCAAGGAAGAGGGAAGGAAGCGGCCGTGGCCTTAAGTTAGGTACCATCCCGGCATTTGCCTGGAGGAGAAGTGGGAAACCACGGAAAACCACTTCCAGGATGGCTGAGGTGGGAATCGAACCCACCTCTACTCAGTTGACCTCCCGAGGCTGAGTGGACCCCGTTCCAGCCCTCGTACCACTTTTCAAATTTCGTGGCAGAGCCTGGAATCGAACCCGGACCTCCAGGGGTGGCAGCTAATCACGCTAACCACTACACCACAGAGGCGGACTTGCATTATGTTTCTGACTAAATTTCCCACGTAAACAATTCGCGCTCAAGTGAAAAATAAATTTATTACTTGCCTTCTCCTTCTTCGTATTTCTTCCTGGCCTATTCCTAATTATCTGCGGTCAATCCAGCTTAACGAATGGGAGCCCTTCCTGATGCCAACGCTACAGACGGACATACACATCTGCAGTCATGGTGTGTGGGATAACCACGAGAGTGCTCCTGCTATCATAGGAACTTGCACCCCAGATCAGAACTCCGCGTGTAATGCGTGATTATCAGTGTGATATGTTGTATGTAGATTAATACGTGCATTAAGACGAGTCCAGTCCATAAGCTAAAGTAATTAACATACCACGCCTAATATCCTCATCCAGTACGCTGACCATTCACTCAAGTAACGGTACGCCTTTCTTCAGCTTATTCCAGCTATTTACAGGGAATCTGGAGCCGACCTTGCTCATTTTGGTTTTGACTTGGTGTTTAAGGCCGGATGCCCTTCCCGACACCACATGTTTTTTGAAATAAAAGTTTCAAACTAGATTTTAGTGGGATTCGAACCTCAGCTTTTTGGGTTGGATGCCGCAAGCGAAGCCACTGAGCTAATCACACCGACCCCCACTCCGAATTCTTATATACTAATGTGCCGCAAATTACTACTTATTGATAGAGCTTTTTTTTTTCAACTTGCTTTATGTCGCACCGACACAAATAGGTCTTATGGTCACGATAGGACAGGAAGGGGTTAGGAGTGTGAAGGAAGCGGCCGCGGCCTTAATTAAGGCACAGCCCCAGCATTTGCCTGGTGTGAAAATGGGAAACCAAGGAAAACCATCTTCAGGGCTGCCGACAGTGGGGTTCGAACCCACTACTTCCCGAATACTGGATACTGGCCGAATTGATAAGGCTTAACACTATTCGAAATTATACATATACTCAATGATAACATGAAAATGAGTCCGCCTTTGTGGTGTAGTGGTTAGTGTGATTAGCTGCCAGCCCTGGAGGCCCGGGTTCGATTCCAGGCTCTGCCACGAAATTTGAAAAAGTAGTACGAGGGCTGGAACGGGGTCCACTCAGCCTCGGGAGGTCAACTGAGTAGATGTGGGTTCGATTTCCACCTCGGTCATCCTGGAAGTGGTTTTCCGTGGTTTCCCACTGCTCCAGGCAAATGCCGGGATGGTACCTAACTTAAGGCCACGGCCGCTTCCTTTCCTCTTCCTTGTCTATCCCTTCCCATCTTCCCGTCCCCCGCAAGGCCCCTGTTCAGCATAGCAGGTGAGGCCGCCTGGGCGAGGTACTGGTCATCCTCCCCAGTTCTATCCCACAAACTAATGTCTGAAGCTCCAGGACACTGCCTTTCAGGGGGTAGAGGTGGGATCCCTCGCTCAGCCCGAGGGAAAAACCGACCCTGGAGTGTAAGCAGATTAAGAAAGAAAGTAAGAAAGAAAAACACCTTGAAGCAGCAATGAGAGGCTGTTGTGTCTTCGTAGCCCATAGAGAGCTATATTGACTAATTAATAATAATGTGTGCTCAATGTCCCTTCAGCTGCTATCAGTGCTTGAACTTCAATCTGCAAATGTTTTCGTAAAATAAGTTACTGTATTTTTAAACAGATATCCAGAAAATCTCCCATTTAAGTACTAGCTGGGATTCGGAGATTTTGAACCTGACTCAGTTTAAGGAAAAAAAAAGTCGAGAATCTAATCATGCACGCTACTCCGCCTGTTAGATGTAAAATATCGTCGCCATAAGACCTGTCTGTGTCGGTGCGACGTAAAGCCCCTAGCAAAGAAAAATATTTAAAATAAACCTTGATGCCGAAATTTGATTTGCAGTTAGGAGGAATATTTGTTGTCATTACACTGTAAATGACTTCAATATTATATATTCAACCTTATTTTAATTTGAAACAGGAATCATTGCCCCCAGCTGATGGCATTGATATCATTTGTTAAAAAACATATTCTTGAGAAAAATGCACTTTATTTTCAAAGCAATAGAATAAAAATTATTCCAGTTGTGTAGAATGATAAGAATTTCTCCCAGTTTCTAATGTAAGACTCTTCACCTTCATTTGCCCTATCCTGCTACCCTTGGTCCCTTTCGACCCTGAAGATAATAGATTTGTGAGGGCTAGTGAGCCAATTTCAATCCCTTCGTAGCCATAATCTATTTACTTTTCGAATAATATTTCCATTCCGAGAAGGTTGCCACAACTAAAGACTGCAGGTTTTATTCGGACAATATTTTATAAGTAAAGTATTCTCCATTCTCTACCCCTGCATGCGTAAAGTGAAATGCATTGGTTTGGAGGGTGCGATGATTGTGTAGCGAAACGTGACGGAGTTCAGCTCCGAACTCTATATACAATGTGCTCCGAATATCAATTTTAAATCACCTATGAATTTTTAGGTCGTGACAGTTTGATATTCATCCATTGCTATTGCAACCCAGGAAATTAAATACGCATATAAATTGTGCAATTTAATGGACATATTTGAACAAAGGAAATTGAAGCAGTGCTTATGGCAGATATGAGTTAGTTGAGTGTGTATATATATGCAGTGAATTGCATCGGATGATATCGCTTAGTAGTTAGAGCATTCAGTCCACCTGCGAGTCGGGAAACTGTGTTAGTGAGGCATTATTTGGTTTTATGTCAGAATGTGTAGATGCTGTATGTAATAAAATGGTTTAGTTTTGTATGTGAATGTATGTCCACTTATTGACACCCTTAGTTTTCCAGCAATTCATGTCACATTTTATATTCAGACATTCATTTCGGTATCTGCTCCCTTTTGTGTGCTGTGCTCCCAACATTGGAGGGATTGGCGACTATAGGGCCGCAAGGTGAATCTCGAAATTGCTTCCACTTTCTAATGTAAGACTCCTCGCTTTCATCTGCCCTATGTTACCTTCCTTTGCCCCTTTCGACCCCAACGATAATATATTTTTGAGAATTAGTGAGTCAATTGCAAGCCCTTCGTAGCTATTCAACTATTGCCAATATCTTCCTTCTTCGATGGGTTGAACCTCATCCATTTTCATTTCTGATTAAAGTTAATGATGGCTGGTTACGTAATTTTACTTCCACTTAAACAACAAGCACAAACACTATCATTTTTACTCTAACTCAATTTCCTTGCTTTTTCTCGAAAAGTGTTTAAAGGGGATTATAATCCTATCGTTTGATTCATGACACATTCAACATCACCATTAGTAGTGTCAGACCGAGCTCGATAGCTGCAGTCGCTTAATTGCAGCCAGTATCCAGTATTCGGGAGATAGTAGGTTCGAACCCCACTATCGGCACCCCTGAAAATGGTTTTCCGTGGTTTCCCATTTTCACACCAGGCAAATGCTGGGGCTGTACCTTAATTAAGACCACGGCCGATTCCTTCCCACTCCTAGCCCTATCGTGTCCCATCGTCGCCATAAGACCTATCTGAGTCGGTGCGACGTAAAGCAACTAGCAAAAAAAAAAAAAAAGTAGTGTCAGATATCACTCCGAACATTGCTTTTAGTTCCTGCTGGAGGTGAGTAGATATTGTGGAACGGGACATGGTTGTTAGCCACGGGTGGATGTCTTTTGTGCGGATGAGTTCATGTGGACTAGTTGATAAGATCGTCGCTTTCCTTGAGCACAAATGACACACTGCACAATAATTCGGTTACTGACCAAGAGGAGATAGTCAAAGAAGTCATAACGTTATATGTAAAACAATAATAATAAAAAGAGAACAAGAATAATTCAACTTTACCGCCCAATTTACCCAAGCTTAGGAATGGGGGCTTAGCAACCGACAATTGAGGAGTTGGATGCAATAACAGCGTAAGTAGATTTACGTTATTTTGAGAAACAGAAGCTTGAAGTTTATAAATGTTTTCAGTTAAAAGTAATATTAGGAATCAACCTGAATTTCATTAAAAGACGTTTGAAACAGCCAGGAAATGTATTTCCCCAAAGAATTTTATTGATCTGTTAGCATATAAAAAGACAGAGTTATTTAAAATTTCCTTTTATACGCTGTTATTGCATGAAGAGCAGGAATATTATATTTTGCCATACACCAGTATTGATCAGGGAGATAGAAAAGCATGATCGCCCACTATAGAGGAACAAAAGTGGCAGTTTATCACACCTCAGTTCTCTAAAATGTCCAAACTTACTCAAATTAAGAACAAATTCATTAAAATAATTGTCAACTAAGAAAGGTAAAAATACGTTTATTCGTTATATAATATTCACCTTTTTCGTTCTTTATTGCGCAAAGGGCCGAGAGAGGTTTGTTACAGTGTTCTCCCCAACTATAGTATTAGGCTACGGTAATTCCCCACCTTCCCCAACAAATATTTGAAATGTTACAAAATTAGAAACATTGCTTTCTGAACAACTTTTATTCCTATTTTCATTTAAAAAGTGATTCTCTAAACTTAAAAAATGAAAAGAAACAAAAAACAGATCACAAAGTATATAATTAGGATTTAGACATTGTATGTCTTACTTGTTTAAAATACTTAAATACGGCATCATTGACCAAAATCAGGATGATTCACCTTTCACATGCTGCATTAGCAGACTCTAGGGAATCATTACGCACATATGACTTTCACACACCACTCAAAATTTTCAGGTTTTAAGTATTTCATTACTGAAAGAACATCAACCCTTTTGTCTGCACTAGCCACAAAACCTTCTCTTGCGCTCGCTGACATCTTCTCCAGCCAAATAACTGGCAGCAACTGAACGTGCCGCTCGTGAAGCATGCTTCATGCAATAACAGCGTAGCGCATGGTACTGGTTTTAGTGAGCTCCTGACCTCTATCGGCACCCTAGCGAACTAAGACCTGGACTAGGTTGTAGTGAATGGACCGAGAAATCCCAAAACGGTATTTATGCAATAACAGCGTAAGTAGACTTACGCTGTTATTGCATCTAGCTCCTCAATTGCTTTCCCTACTAACACATCACCATTATTCTGACTACGTTTGAACTCAGTTTACGAAATTTAAAATAATTTGCCACATGCAACTCTACCTGCCTCACTTAATATCGAAACCATATTGTTGGGAGGAAGGTATTCGAGCAAATGGGAAGCTGTATCACGACGAGAGATGGAATGTTGCGAAAGCGATCCATCAACAGAACTCTACAGACCAAGGGTTCTACGTTTCAAAATATGGAAGAGCGCGTTCACTTCCTCAAGCAAGAAGTGTCCGATCGGGTGAGTTAGATGCGTCGTTTGGATCGCGCAGCTGTGAGCTTGCATTCGGGGGATGGTGGGTTTGAACTAGCCTAATTAAGGCCACAACCGCTACTTTATTAAGATAAGTCAGGGCCTCTCAAATGCCCAAAATCTCACGCGTGCAAACCGAGGCACAGCGATACCGTGCACAGTGCATCGGTCCGACTAGCCCCCGTTCGGACCAGCGTTTTGTCTCGGGGCGACTCGGCTGAGCTCGGTTCAAGTCTGCTTGGTTGGCGGAGCGGTGCAGAGTAAAGCCCCCCATACACTATCCAACCCGGTACGTCAGTTCTTCCAACTTGGTCGGATGGCAGACCGGGTTGGACAACGGTTCGATAGTGTGTGGTGGCGAGCGAACCGCACCGTACCGGGTTGGACGGACCTCAGGTTTTCTACGCCGGCCGTAAACACGCGCCAACCTGGGAGCAACAAATGCTCGGCGCACCAAGTCGGACAGTGTGTGTGTGCGCATCAAACTGGTTTGAGCCGGGCCTGAGGTGCGCGGCAGACAATCGAGTGATTCACTTCAGTTGTTGATCTCACAGTCGACGTGTCAAGTCACAGTGGTCTGTGTTTACATTTATTTCGTTGTTTTTGTTAACACTACATTATGCACGAGGAAGTGAATGAAGAAACACCACCAGATAATAATGTGTCAAAACAATCGAAGAAAATGAAGGCTGGAGATGCAGATAAGACGATGGTGTTGAAATTTATGAACCCTGCGTTTTTGAGAGATTTTATAGAAACCTACAGAAACGCTCCCTGTTTATGGCAGATATCGTCAAAGGAGTACCATAACAAGCAAAAGAGGGATTTGGCTATGCAAGAGCTACTAGAATTCACAAAAAATACAATTCCTGAGGCCACTTTGGGTTTTGTAAAGAAAAGAATAGAAAACATTCGGAGCTGGTTCAGAAGAGAAGTTGACAAAGTACAATCAGTAGCAATCAATACAATTTATTACTCACAAATTAAACGTGTATGTGACTCTACAAAGGTTGATTCGATACTGGTACGACAGTGTGTGGGAATGCGACGCACCAGACTTTTGTTGAACAAACAGCTGAAGTACGAGGTTGGGGCCTTGAGCGGCAAACCTTGTTCGATAGTGTATGGAGATTCGCTGACCTAACATTTGTGTGCCCCAACTCCGAGCAAACCTTGTTCGGCCTGGTTCGTCGGACCGGATTGGATAGTGTATAGGGGGCTTAAGTGAGGAAGGGGGAGACAGACGGAGCGAGTGAGGCAGGTGTGAGGAAAGAGAGATACAGAGCTATTGCTTAAAATCATCGAGTGAGGGTCTGCATTCTGATCAACGTAGCGGAGTCCCATTTTGCACATTGCACCGCGCAATGCACCGGTGCATGCATCATGAGAGGCCCTGAGGTAAGATCTTGGATTTAAGATCCTAAATATTAAACAGAGATAAACATATGTGTAAATATTTGAGTGTGATTTTATAGAATCTGATGATCTTCTTTTCAGAACGAAACATGCCATTCTTTGTTCAATAATGTGTTTTTTTACACGAACGTTGTAGTATAATATTTATACTTAAGCTGTGTTTTCGACAAACTTATATAGTTTTTAAGTTACAACAATATAATGAATTAGGAACGCTCTGGTCTAGCCTCTGTACTTGAAGTATTTCGAATTTTAAATACGCGCGATAAGAGCCGACCGCTGCTAGCCAAATTGGTGTGAGCTTGCTGCTGGCCGGTCATTGACAAACTACGCCAATTCGAAGATTCCCTTCTTTCTATGGATAATAACTAGCTTAATACAAACGACACAATCACTTGAACTACATCAAGGTGTAGCCAGTATTAGAACCTACATAACGCAAATTTTACGGAAATCCGTGAGGGATTAACGGAGTTATTACAGTTTGAAGTGACAGCTGAACCGTGACGCAAAAGACAGATTCAGTATGAAAGAAGCCTATTGACAAACCTAGATATAGTATTATCCCACAGCCCAGCCATGCCGGTTAGCTGATGAAACTTATACGACGTGATAGTGTTGAAAGCCTGCAGTTAAACTCCGCAAGGTCGTCATGTAAGGTGACTAAAATATTTTCAGCCACTAAGGAACTTCAATTTCACATCTCAAGTAGTCCAGTTCTGAACTTGTACTTTCCCATTCTTTCGTAATTTCGAACAGTGAATTTGAACTTGATATTGAATTCAAACATTAGAACTTGTGTTTCGACTGGAAATCAGATATTGAATTCAAATATTAGAACATGTGTTTTCGAGTGGAAGTACTAAGAGTCTTTAGAACAGTGCATTGAAACTTAAATTTTCATGAGTGCAGCTAAAATGCTGGTTGACGTTAAACCTCATATTACAGTTAAATGAACACAGTAACTTCAGTGAACGGAACTAATTTCACTAGCAAGTGATTAGAAAATCATACCAATATCTTCATTTTTACTTAAGCTTAACGTAACAGCATCAACGAACGGTATTATATTCACTCCATCTAAATAATCTACTAAGTGTAATTTTCGTGCCATAATTACGTGTGAACGGAACTAATTTCATGCGGAAGAATTTATCTTCTTCAAATCAAAGTAAAATCATTGCAATGGACAGTGACCTGGCATTGTTATGAGCAAAGTTGTGAATAATCCAAAGCAATATTAGGACGTAGTAAAACTCTATTGGCATTTGTGTCCTCTTTCGTCCAACAGTGAACAGTGAAATGCACAAGTAAATCATTTCTCTTACAAACAATCTTTAAAACTATTCCAAGTTAAATTTGTGATTAATTTCATCAACTTTCTACCGCACAATAGTCTCTTTATTTCCACTTTAGTCTGTGACAATTTCCGTTACCTTAAAGAAATGTTCGTGCTTGATCTTATTGACATTCAACACGGTGCTTTCACATTTATTAATCCCTTCATGAGAGCGATAAAACCATTCTAACTTCAATTCAATTTTCACTTCAAATAAGTCGAGTGTGAGTGAACACTGGAACTCGACCTCCTAGATCGTCGAAATATCCTAGAAATTCCAGAACTCAATGCGGTTAAGCGCTATTCTCTGGTGTGGATGGAAGGAGCAGCAACAGCGTGGGATATCACCAGCCGCAAAACCAGGGAACACCACACCATATCCAACACCAGCTGTACTTTAAGCTGATATGGACTTTCCTGTCTTGAACAAATAAGGATTTCAAACTAAAAATTAATTTAAAAGCAAAACCTCTCTCTGTACGCATTCCAGTCCGATATGCCGTACACGCCCTGCCCAAACCCATGCTCTTCAAGCTAGCAAGTGCGGGCATATATTTCCGGGTACAATATAATTTTTAATAAAAGGGAATCGGCATGGGATGAGTTTCACTGAGTTTGTCGATGATACTTTCGTGTTCAGTTCTTGTCGGAGAAAGTCTACGTGACTTTCATATTTCTCGAAAAATTGCTTATGAACATGTGAACTGTTATGATTGTTGGATACTTACATCGAAGAGGCGTTGTGGTGTTCTTCTGTCTCTTCTCCCCTAAACGACTACCACCATACTTTCTCTCTCAACACATACAGACACACACGCACACAAGCGCTCTGGGTGGATTACATTCCCGTCAGTTGCAGTGAGCCGCTATATTATGATCGTACAGTAAATATATTTTACGCTGGTGGTCCAACTTGGTTGTCTGTTTGCTTATCTGACTGACTGCTACTGGCGAGCGCTCAGTGTTCAATAAACTGAATCTCTGTAAAAGCAACGTCAAGGCACCTGCGGTTCTAACTCTCTACCGACGGGAGTCAAGCGCAGCTCTATGTCCCCACTGAGTTCGAATGTAGGCTAATTTTATAAACAACAAGAACCGTGGAATACTTTGCCTTGCAGAACATTTATTTTGGAAGTCTCCATAAATGAAGTATGCATTTGTTCAGTAAATTACAAAAATGATAATTTTATTTGACTAAAGAAAACATTTCATTGCCATACGAGCATAAAAATCTTTGAGCCCAGCAGTTCAGTCTCATATGTATACTATGTATGTATGTATGTATGTATGTATGTATGTATGTATGTATGTATGTATGTATGTATGTATGTATCTATGTATGTATGTATGTATCTATGTGTAAGTAACATGTGAAGGGTACAGTGCATATTTCAAAGATGTTCGGCATATATTTTAAACCTTTTGCTAATTGAGATGTTGGGTTAATTGACGTTATGTTCAGAGGTGGAAGGGAGATGTACGATATTTTGAAAACGGTAAAAAACGAATAAAATGGCACATGGCTTTTAATGCCAGGAGTGTCCTAGGACAGGTTTGGCTTACAAGGTGCAGGTCTTTTGTTTTGACGTCCGTTGGCGACCTGCACGCCGTTATGGGTATGAAATGATGATGAAGACGCACAAACCCAGCCCAGTGCCAGCGTAATTAACCGATGGTGGTTAAAGTTCCCGACCCTGCCGAGAATCGGACCCCGGACCCCTGTGACCAGCACGCTAACCATTTAGGCATGGAGCCGGACTTTAAAACGGTAAGCTTTATTTAATAATGCGTCATACCAAACGTGCCGGCCCTGCGGTGTAGGAATAACGCTCCTGCGTCTTACCCGGAGGCTCGGGTTCGATTTCCGGCCATCTCAGCGATTTTTACCTGGATCTGAGAGATGGTTCGAAGTCCACTCAGCCTACGTGATTTCAACTGAGGAGCTATATGACGGTGAGATTGAGGCCACGGTCTAGAAAACCAACAATAACGGCCGAGAGGATTCATCGTGCTAACCACACGACACTTCGTAATCTGCAGGCCTTCGGGCTGAGCAGCGGTCGCTTGGTAGGCCATAACCCTTCGAGGCTTTGCGTCATGGGATATAGTTTGGTTTGGTTAATACCAAGCGTACTTTAGAATCGATTATAGTGTTTAAAGTCATTACAGCTGTCTTGATAGAGACAACTCTGACCGACAAAATTGCGAATAATCCTGGCAGTGGTACCGCTCTCGGTTTTGAACCTGCGATCTTGCGATCAGAGCGCCGACACTGTTTCACTAATGCTCAAAGTAATCCTCTTGAGGTAGTCAACCATAACCCTACAGTAGATGATTTTGTTCGTTAACTGTCATTTCTACTGACATTCCGCTAGGTGACATTACTGTTCCAATTATACAAATCTAACCCGTGAATAACGAATTCTGTAGGTTTATATTCTTTATTATGAAGTTCATTCAGTATTTTGTATACAAATCTGATTTGGAACATCGTGATCGGTATATTCGGTCTTTTAGTCTGTGAGAAGCTATTTCCACGTCCTGACTGTCCCTGTTGTCTGCGTATTTGCAAATAATTAACTGAAAATGAAACTGGGAAGAAAATGATCTGCGT
The DNA here is from genome assembly GCF_040414725.1 of Anabrus simplex. Taxonomy (NCBI): domain Eukaryota; kingdom Metazoa; phylum Arthropoda; class Insecta; order Orthoptera; family Tettigoniidae; genus Anabrus; species Anabrus simplex. The sequence continues at coordinate 1,065,400,068 of NC_090265.1, forward strand.
GTTGCATTTACCAAAAGATGTCATGGGAGGCTACTTCTAGGATGTCCTAGTGTGGAATTTGAGCCCACTACCCTTCTTAGGTTTTCTGACGAGACTAGCCGTTAATATTTTAGAAAAGAGCAACTGGGCAATATACACTGACTGACAGAGCAAATGCAACACCAAGAAGGAGTGGTTCGAAAGGGATGAAAGTTGGGGAAAAAACAGAGACGGCACGGACGAATAATTGATGTTTATTTCAAACCGATATGCAGGTTACACAATGCGCAAGGCATCGACTCAGTAGGATGTAGGACCACCGCGAGCGGCGATGCACGCAGAAACACGTCGAGGTACAGAGTCAATAAGAGTGCGGATGGTGTCCTGAGGGATGGTTCTCCATTCTCTGTCAACCATTTGCCACAGTTGGTCGTCCGTACGAGGCTGGGGCAGAGTTTGCAAACGGCGTCCAATGAGATCCCACACGTGTTCGATTGGTGAGAGATCCGGAGAGTACGCTGGCCACGGAAGCATCTGTACACCTCGTAGAGCCTGTTGGGAGATGCGAGCAGTGTGTGGGCGGGCATTATCCTGCTGAAACAGAGCATTGGGCAGCCCCTGAAGGTACGGGAGTGCCACCGGCCGCAGCACATGCTGCACGTAGCGGTGGGCATTTAACGTGCCTTGAATACGCACTAGAGGTGACGTGGAATCATACGCAATAGCGCCCCAAACCATGATGCCGCGTTATCTAGCGGTAGGGCGCTCCACAGTTACTGCCGGATTTGACCTTTCTCCACGCCGACGCCACACTCGTCTGCGGTGACTATCACTGACAGAACAGAAGCGTGACTCATCGGAGAACACGACGTTCCGCCATTCCCTCATTCAAGTCGCTCTAGCCCGGCACCATGCCAGGCGTGCACGTCTATGCTGTGGAGTCAATGGTAGTCTTCTGAGCGGACGCCGGGAGTGCAGGCCTCCTTCAACCAATCGACGGGAAATTGTTCTGGTCGATATTGGAACAGCCAGGGTGTCTTGCACATGCTGAAGAATGGCGGTTGACGTGGCGTGCGGGGCTGCCACCGCTTGGCGGCGGATGCGCCGATCCTCGCGTGCTGACGTCACTCGGGCTGCGCCTGGACCCCTCGCACGTGCCACATGTCCCTGCGCCAACCATCTTCGCCACAGGCGCTGCACCGTGGACACATCCCTATGGGTATCGGCTGCGATTTGACGAAGCGACCAACCTGCCCTTCTCAGCCCGATCACCATACCCCTCATAAAGTCGTCTGTCTGCTGGAAATGCCTCCGTTGACGGCGGCCTGGCATTCTTAGCTATACACGTGTCCTGTGGCACACGACAACACGTTCTACAATGACTGTCGGCTGAGAAATCACGGTACGAAGTGGGCCATTCGCCAACGCCGTGTCCCATTTATCGTTCGCTACGTGCGCAGCACAGCGGCGCATTTCACATCATGAGCATACCTCAGTGACGTCAGTCTACCCTGCAATTGGCATAAAGTTCTGACCACTCCTTCTTGGTGTTGCATTTGCTCTGTCAGTCAGTGTATGTTAAACTTATTTAGAGGAAACTGTGGAAGGTCGACCCACCCAAACGTATAGGTACCGATAAAATAAAGTATAAGGCCACTAAGGTGGTAAAAATAAATTGCACCCCATGGCCCGAAAGACCTAAGCCCAAATTGCCTTCTAGCTGCTTTGATAGAAGGCAGTTAACGTTAATGAAATGTTATTCCAGTGAGGCTCAACTTAAAGGATTCCAGCAAGATATAGCAGATATTTTAGATTCGGGAGATCAATAATGCAAACATCGCTATTGACCTATCAAAGGCCTTTGATGGGGTAGATTATGGGAGGCTACTGATGAAAAGGAAAGATAAAGGACTAAGTAAAATTATGGTGGACTGGGTGGCTAAAACTAGAGTAGGTGAAACTTTATGTGACCCTGTCAACTTGTAATTTATAAAGAGCCATCAATTAGCCTGGTCCAATAACCCTGAATTTCGTCAGCAGACTCTCAATATCTACCCTATCAAAAGACTTGAATAATTCAAGGCCGATACAGACTCTTTGACCACGTTAACCTAAAATATCAGCTACATCTTGCTGACTACAGTTTGAGCCTCTCTGGAATAACCTTTCCTAAAACTGGACTGCCTTCATACCAAACGTGTCTAATACGATCAGAAATAATATTTTACCAGAGATTAAATGCAACACATGTCAAGTCGACTGGCCTAGGATTATCCGCTTTGTGTTTACAACCCTTATCTTTATACATCGGGGATACTATAGCACCTGTCCATTCATTTGGCATAGTTACTTCATGCAAAAGTAATCAAATTAGTAATTCAGATACGGCATTATATCCCAGCCCATTATCTTTAGTATATACCCAGGAATCTGTTCAATCCCGGCTGCTTTTCCTGCTTTCAAGTTTTGTACCATTTTGTAAATGTCTTTATTATCATAAGTAAATTTCAGTACTTGGCCGGTATAAGTAACCTCCTATATCTGGGCATTATGCAACTACAGATACCGCTGACTGAATACTTCTGCCTTTTCCTCACTTGCACGCTCTCGTTGTTCATTAATGATCCCTGGAATGCCCCTTTTTGGAGCCTGTTTCTGCGTTATTATATCAGTATATCTCTTTCAGTTTCCCCCTAAAATGCATATGACTTTCAGTTGTATTGTTTACCATCCATGTTATACCTAATGTTTTTTTTTTAATTCAGTGCATGTCAGCCTCCATGTGCAATTCAACAATCAAAAATGGACGCATGGAAAATTTTACAAGTGGTAAAGCTACAAAAAAATAAATAATGCAAGTCGCTTATTGATTAACGACACGTTCCTGACGAAGTGAGACTCTCAGTACAAAATGCAACTATTCACATATCAGGATAACATTAAAGAATACAATGAAATGGGCGAGAAAGTGCCATCATCTTTTAATAAATACGCTGGTGGTAAATGATATCCCAACACCGAGAAGAAGTTGTGCTAGATAAACGATATTCGGCAGATGTGTTTGCACATCCGAAAGAACGCCTATTCAAATTTGCCCGGTAGACTAAGAATGGTTCTAGTAGCACCACTATAACCTTTGCAAAGAAATTTTGCTTTAAATACGCTCTGTACACTACGTGAGCGCTAGTCATAATCCGGTGATGACGTTGTGAGGTATACTGCTAATAATAAGAGTTGGCGTCTGACATTTCTTAGAGGGAGGTCCGTTTACTGCCTGCCGAGGCGGGATAAAGGGAGTGGCTGTGTGGTTGCCATGGAAACGAGGGTGGGGCGACTGCGGTTGCCATGGAGATAACACTTCAGGGCAGCTCGTCTTGCTGGGAGTTGCCAAACCTGTCACTGTCACTGATAAGAACCTGATTGTTTGTATAAGAGTGATCGCAAATGGGACGACACCGCCTGGCCAGGTAGTCTATAACAGATCTCAGCGGCCAGAATGAAGGAGGGAACAAGTGAGCCGGAAGCGAGGGGTAAGAGTATGTAGAAAGGAATGCTGGAATGTGGCAACATCGTGAAATGGCACGTGCAGTGCTGCTGCCTCCAACCTTACCTGTCAGACGCCAACTCTTATTATTAGCAGTATAGGTGAGAGTCAAACGTACCTTTAAGGAGAGGAAGCTTACTCAGTTTGAACAAGGCCTTGTAATAGGGCTACGAGTAGATGGATGTTGGTTCCGCGATATTGCAGAAAGACAGGGCAAGTATATATCATAAGTGCATCGCTGCTGCCAACAATGGTCAAGGGAAGGCATTGTCTCAAGAAGACCGTGGTACGACCGCACACGTTCCACTAGGGAAAGGGAAGACCGCCTTATTCACCGCATGGTTGTGGTGGATCGTATTGCGTCTGGAACGGCCATTAGAGGTTTATTTTGCGCCAGAGTGACAGAGCGGAATTTAACAAATCGATTACTTCAGGGATAGCTCCAAGCCAGATGTCCTGTAACGTTCATGCCACTAAGTCAAAATCACTGCCATCTGCGACTTATGTGGTGTCAAGTTAGGGCTCTTTAGAAAGCGGAGTGGAGATATGTTGTGGTCTCGGGTGAGAACCGTTTCTGTCACGGTGTGAGTGATGGCGGTAGTTTGGTAACGAGGCGGCCAGTGAGTGTTTGGAACCAAGCTGTCTGCGGCGTCGACACACTGGACCCACACCAGGAGTTATAGTGTGAGGAGCGATTTTCTTTGACAGCAGGAGCACTGTCGTCGATATTCCAAGCAGCGGATTTGTACGTCAGACTGTTTATTGAGACTTTTGTGCTGTTATTTATTCGCAAAAATCAAGGGGGTGTTTTTCAACAGAATAAAGCCCGTCCTCATACGGCTGCTGTCACGCGTGCTGTACATAGGGTCTACCACTTGCCTTAGCCTGTGAGATCACTAGACCTTTCACCCATTGGGGACGTTCGGGACATTTTGGGATGACAAATCCAGCGTCATCTAATACCAGCATTCACCGTTGCTGATTTGACTGAACAACTGCAACAAAGGCAGAACTCTGTTCCACAAAATGACATACGGCATTTGTTCGACACAATGCAGGCACGTTTGCATGATTGCGATCAAAATCGTGGCAACTACAACGGTTATTGATGTTACACCATGTCACATATTTCTCGTGCATGTGACTTGGACATTTTAATCAAATCAAAATGTAACCTAGACAATTGCTTAGCCTATATTGCATTCCTCTAAACTAATGTCTTCTTGTTGTTGAAATTCAATTTTCCGCCAGTGTATGTGAAGTAAGGGACACGCCTGGCAAGTGAACCACGATGTAGTACACTTCACGATGCGTCAATGTAAGTGTAGGGGGGAAATTTCCTTGTTATTATCCAACAGCTCCGGGATTCGAATACTGGAATCGGCATTTATTTTACTGGAGTTCGTTACTAGATTGTGTAACTGTACCGTACTCACAGCGCATTTCCACGACGAGCGGATAATCTAATACCACTGGTTTCTCGAATGTCTGTTATAGAGGTGTGTATGTGTGTTACGTGCCATGCACAGCGAGGAATAACCTTACAGTATTAAGCGTGTTCGTGCGAGTGCCAGTTAGCTCCGAGGAAGCGTACCTGCTTGTCAAGGTGAAAACCGGCTTTGAGTTATAGTCTATACGCACAATTATTTTAACTTTTAGAATGTTGCAACGAAATACGTGTGCTTTTGTATTTACTGCGAAATTCGGCATTGAGCCTTTAATTATGCTAGCCCTGGAAAGGACTGTTTTACGCACAGCCTCGTCCAGTATCCATCGGCTTGAACAACTTATCGGAGCCATCGTGACGTTGACGTACTACAGGCTTACTAATGTGTTCCTCTTCGAGGTCGATCTCCTCCTACCCGTCCAACACAACGTCCCACAAACCATCATGCGAATGCGGAGAAGGGTGAGGAGTGTTTCCTTATACGGCGTTTCCACCTTGCCCATACATGTTCAATGGGGTTCAAGTTTGGAGATCGACGGATTGTGCAGTTCAGTGGAGTCCTGCTCAGAAAACTGGCCATGAAGACGATCACATGTGTGGATTGGGAAGTTGTCTTACAGGAACTGTATTGCTCCATCTGGATACCACTCTCTCATGCTCGGAGCCATCATATTCAGCAGAATGTCCAAATAATTGTCCGATGTGAGACGGACATCTATCCAAAGAAGCACATCTGCCCTATCGGACGATATCCGCCGGAACTTGACTCAGATATGCGGCCACTAAGTGAACATTGGGAAAAATATATTGTCGTATGGAGGAATTTGATGAACTGACGTTTCTGTATATCTACTATCCTTAAAGTAGCATCAATCAAGAAAATGTATGATTTTGTATTTCAATAAAAAATTCTGAAAAATGGGTTTCCCTTGCTAAAGAATGGAACATTGTTGTGAAGCAAAATACGTGTGTGCATGACACCAAGTTAGTTCCTCAAGGTAGGTTCTGAAGACGTGATATAACTCAGCAGAAAACTTAATATTTATTATGGAGTGGTAAAACATACTATTTCTGTTTTGATCTCAAATTTTTAATCTCCTACCATCTGTTGCCATGATAACAGGGATAACCATTTCATATAATACTCGCAGATAATATTTTTCTATAGTTCCCGATATATTTCTTCTGAACGACTGCGTTCAATATTATTGAAACCAAGCACTTCTCCCATAAATAATAAGAATTTATTGCATCCGAAAGGACAAACAAAATAGTTACATATAGCTGTATTCAGTTAGACATTGTTCTTGGGTGCACTTGTTTAGGTGGTACTTGTCACAATCTCGGTTGCACATCTTACATACACAGGGATATTAATCATTTACAATTAAAATCCCCTGACCCGGCCGGAAATCGAACCCGGGTCCACCGGGTGACAGGCGGACGCGTTCATCCCTGCACCTCGGAGCCGGACGCGCTATAAGCTACTTTTCGCTGTTTGAATCACTTTAGCATCACTTAATGCGCTGACCATTTCGACAAGACACTCCTCCACAGTTTGTGAGAAGTTTTTGCCTTAACTAAAATTCGAAGATACTTTTAAATACTCCAAAAGTTATTTGTTTTAGGTCCCACTGACTTTTTCTACGGCTGTCGGAGTCGTAGATGGGCCATAATTTTGTCCCGCAGGAGTTCCTATACGTCTAGGTCTACTGTCGCGAGGCTGACGGAGTATCTTCTAATAGCACCGGACTGAGCCGAACTTTTGCTCAGAATTTCAGCGCTCTATTGCCACAGCTACTCAGGCCGGGTTAGACTCCTGTGTTGCTTACTTTTGTTCTGTAGTAACTCGTCTCATACGTAACTGACCGGGCCCTAATGAACTTTTCAACTGTTTAACTTTCCGGTTTCTTACATCATTACCAAGTGGAAATTGTTGGTCGTCGTAACTGAAATGTTTAATATTGGAATGCAGCTTTAAATTCGCCCTCTTAATCAATGAACTATCTGACTGTATATTAAACAAATCATTTTATTATTTTTCTTTACGTTGCACCGACACAGTTAGGTCTTATGGCGACGAATGCGAATGCGATGAATGCGATTTTCAGAGTCCACTTTTCATCCCTTGTAGTCACTCAGTACGAAACAGTTCACTAAAATAACTGACACCTTATTCTGATTTATAAACAACGCCTTATTTTTTAATTTGTGTACGGAGGAAATAAAAGCTATTTATTAAATGTAGCAGTGGAGAGACCGCAGTCTAGACAAAAACAAAGTAAACATTCGGTGCCATTTGTGGAGCAAATATTGTCTACGGACAGGGGACGAATAACTCGTACACACCTCTCTAAATTATTTTTATTGCTTTTAAGTGCTAATTATTTTCACTTCTTTACTCATATCATCGTATAAACTGCACAGGTCCGGGAAAAGTCATCGTAGTCCGTATATTAGACCAGAGTCCACCATTTCAGAAGCTCTGGTTTATATTGTCAAATACGTCTTGTTTTATAATACAATAGTGATACCCGTGCGTTTCGTATACGTACAGTACACATCGTTATGACTTTTGCAAGAAAACGTCCAAGGATAAATGCATATTACCAATTGAATACCCCCATTATAGAATAATGATAATGAACATTTTATCCAGGTCCGGGAACCAAAATGCACTCAGTAATATACATGATGAGTAATTGAATTAAAGATACATGACTAGTTTTGGGTAGCACACTCTTTCACCTTGATAACGATGGCAATGCGGTGTGACAAGCACTCCACAAGGTACCGGAATCGTGGGAAGTCATACTGTTCCATGACCACTGCACAGCCTCTCGTAATGAAGAGGGATTGTTTGGAGCAGAGTTGACAGGAGCGCACGTCTCTATCGATAGCATTCTAGATAGGCGCAATACTATTGAGGTCGGTTACCTTAGGGACCAGGCTGGCATCCTCATGTTCATGGAATTTTCATCGAACCAATCAACCACATTTCGGGAGCAACTGGATGGTGCAGTCTTACTCATGCAGTGTGCTGGAGATAAACAAATGGGTGGACATGTTATGCCAGGAGGTTGCTGTATATTTCGTTGGTGAGGGACGTTGTCAGATGTACCAGGGAAGCCTGGTGAAGCCCTTGTAAGTCCGACCCTCTCACGAGGGTAGGCGACATTTTCCGTGTATAAGATTGCGTGTTATTGTAGTGGAGGATAGTGTTGTGTGTGGTATGTGAGGTGCAGGGATGTTTGGGCCAGTACATACACTCAATCCTCGAGCCAACAGATTTGACCAGGGGCCCTCTGCACCGAAGAGCACTACGCTGACCATTCAGCCAAGGATCCCGACGTGCACAAACTGGTATCACGACTCATTTTCCAGGCGATCTTTCTCTATGCTTTGAGATTTCCGCGATGGTATTTCTGTGCCAATGTCATTCTTTGTGCCTTGTGTAATGCAATGAGCAGTGATACCCAAACGGGGTGGCTTCTGCACCTCACTGCTGGGAGGTAGTTCTGGATGGTATGGATGCTCACTCTAAATTTTTATCTAGCACTGAATTCGTGCGTGAGCACTGAGATCTGTCTATCCGCTCTTACCACTCAAGTCAGACTGTGACCACTGTCAACAACACGTTGTAATATACGGCAGTTGACTCTGGTTTTGTACGATTCTACGTACACATAGTACAGCATAGATACGGTGGCTAATGAAAGGCCCATTTTTGCACGACTTCTGAGATATGTACGGCACCGTTAATCCGACCGTGATCAAACGCACTGAGATCTCGTATACTACTTATCCCGGGATCAATTGTTACTTGCCGGGCTGAGTGGCTCAGACGGTTAAGGCGCTGGCCTTCTGACCCCAACTTGGCAGGTTCGATCCTGGCTCAGTCCGGTGGTATTTGAAGGTGCTCAAATACGTCAGCCTCGTGTCGGTAGATTTACTGGCACGTAAAAGAACTCCTGCGGGACTAAATTCCGGCACCTCGGCGTCTCCGAAAACCGTAAAAGAGTAGTTAGTGGGACGTAAAACAAATAACATTATTATTATTATTATTATTATTATTATTATTATTATTATTATTATTATTATTATTATTAATTGTTACTCACACGACCAGTACGAGATCTGCACACAGTGCAGTGTTGTACCACGCCGAACAATTAGAGGGTCGATAGTAGTGCCATTATGGCCAAACGGCAGCTATCTGTAATTCAATTTCTCATCAGCGTATGTAACTTACAAAAATAGATGAAGAGGTGTGTTACCGTGGTTTAGTGGATCAGCAGAGGTGAAAGAAGGTGCCGGGGTGAATGGGTCTAACTACCAAAATCAAGGTTAATTTAAAACTGTACCAAGGTTATATTTTTTCTCTTCTTTATTTTTGAACAACAAGAAACAATGCAATAGGTACCAGTAGCAAAAAATTAACTCTAGGAAAGATAAGATTGGTGGTATAAACAGAACTTGGGCTTCAAGCCCTCCCTTTACATGTTCTGAGCTCTCAGCTCACAAACACATATTTACCAAAGGGCAGAAAACCCCTAATACATGGAGCACTTGCTCCCAACTTTGAACCTCAAGCCTCCCAGAGGCACTATTACACACTGGAAAAGAGCTAAAACGCTCTCAGTTTTTCACGCCTATTCAAGGCAATAACAGACTTTACCATTGATTGCCATCAAGGCACGACTTACAACAATGACACGGGGGTATCTTGTACCCAATCTACTGGGCCTTAGCAGGAAAAGGACAGGTTAAGTAAATGGCCCGGGATACCAAAAAGAATGGAGGCGTATACTTGCACTCCTAAATACACATTTTAAAACCTAAAAGGCACTAGGCCGACGAAACAGGGGCTATTCCCAAACTATGGAGGTGACTCGTATAAGGAAGAAATTTAAAACATTGAGGAAAAGAAGAAAATCAGTTACCAAAACGTAGTCACCTCAAACCAATATGAAGGGGAGCTCGAGAGGGTAAATCACTCTCTCTCCCCGAATTACAGTTACCTATTTACTTAAGTTTTTACATAAACTGGTAGAAATTTTCATATTTGTAAAGATGGGTTGCATGGTAAAGGTTTCGGACCTTTCCCGCGGGTTAAACTGCTGAGCTAGCAAGAAATAAAGATGTTAAGCGGCCATTATCTTACTGAAGAACTGCTGCCTGAAGAAAGAGGCACCTCCCGCCTCCTGCTACACGTCCATACACGGGGTTAGATGTTAAACAAGTGGCCGAGAGACAAGAAAATCAGCAGGTTTTATACCCTCGGGGAAGGTTCGAGACCTTTCATGAATGATCAAGAGACACCCACGGAGTTTTATTGGTTAACATCAAAAGGTACACACAAAATCGAAGAAGAAATACGGGATAGGCTGAAAATTAATGACATAAATTATTTATTGTTTAACTTCGAAACTAGTGGAAGGAAAAGATAAATATTGCCAACCCAAGAATGAATGAACAAAATTTAGTAAAGAAAAAAGTTATGAATACAAAATTTCTTCAAATAAATTTCCTTCACTTCGCACCGGGGTGCATGATCATAGTTTTTCAGTAGAGACATCTATGAGAGAATGTCCACACTTCTTGATAAATAGAAAACAAAAACAAGAAGAAATTCACACAGTGACATCTTCAGAGGAAGAATTTAAGTTGGTCTAGTTCCAAGTTCAGTGTTTCTCCAGTAGAGGAGTTCTAATTGGCGCAAGATTTAAACGTGCGGCGTAGAGGTGTACCACCCGGTACAAGGTGTACTACCAGTGAAACAGCCTCTGTCATATAACGATATTAATAGACAGTTTACTGAACTCCAGGGGCCAAAATACATTCTTTTGTACTCTATGTACAGTATATTCTTCTTTGTGTTAATCACCGGAGTTGTCATAACTCCTCATACGCATGTGGCTTCAGATAATTTCGGACCCTCCCCACCTCGGTACCCTCGTTGACCTTTTGAAATTTTTGACTTTGCTAGGAAGGTCTCTGGCACAAAGGGTTAAATTTCTAGAGTGGTTTAAGTCCTACTTCTATGACTATCAGAAATTAACAAGGAATTTAAAATGCAATAAATGTAATGGAAACAAACATAACTTCAGAGCCTAGTAGCTGAGCATTTGAATGGAACACACAATCGTCAGTATTTAGGCAATTTTCAAACTACGACAGATCGTAAACTGCATATACGAGAATACTGGAAAAGTCGATATCTGGATGGTTTTGGGCAACACACTCTTTCACCCTGATAACGATGGCAATGCGGTGTGACACGCACTCCACAAGGTACCGGAATCGTGGGAAGTCATACGGTTCCATGACCACCGCACAGCCTCCCGTAATGCAGAGGGAATTTTCGGAGCAGAGTTAACAGGGGTTAACTGTAGTCTTATTTAGGTAATGTCGATAGGCATTGCTTCATTTGAAAAATGAAACAATTTAAAATAATGTATATTCTAATAATTATTAAAATCTGTGTATGTGATCAATGTTGAGCTCTTTATCACTAGTTATTTCTGTGAAAACAACACATCAATAGCATCTTTCATTTCAGAAATAATCAGGGTGTAAATTTTAGGTAGTTCCTCTTGTATAAGTTGGCCGTTATCTGATCTCCACGTCATCATTGTCTTTCTTGCGTGACAGCATCTTGCGTACCATTTTTCTATAAGTTCTCGGTCGACTCAGTGTGGATAGGCTTGTGTTCTTCCATTTTATGGCATGTTAATTTCTACTTTGGTAATGCAGGTTTTAGTCTGTATTGCAATATTGTTTGCTTTTTATAACATAATTTCGCTTCATTATTTGTCTGGTTTATTTCCTTGTAATTCACTATGATGTATTTTCAGTTCCATTTGACTGTTGTCATAGTGATGTGCGGGTGGTGCATTGGTAATGTGAATTATGATAATTGGATTGATCAGCTGGTGGAATTTGTTGGATAATCAGGTAGGTATCTTTATTTTGCAAATCATACCAGGCTTTACCAAAAGTATTTGATGACGTGTCCTGCCATAGGTGTTTCCAGTTTCTGAGCCTGTTGAACGTTTGGTGTACAACTTATACCAATATAAAAATGCAGTTATCAGGTTTGGCAATGAAATTCCAGTCCTTGAGAAGTTTCGCAAGGGAGTATGACAACGTTGTCTTCCCTCACCGGGATTTTATTTAATGTTTTCGCCGAATTGATCAAAACGAGTTCCCTAAGACAAACCAATGAAGGGGCTACAGTGGGAGGAAGACTAATTCATGTCACCAAATTTGTCGATGACTATGCTATTATCACACGAAGTTCATCCATACTATCAAGAATGCTGCAAGTGTTAAATGATTAAGTCGTTGCTGTTCGGGCAAAAGGTTATATCTCACAATATTCTTCCTATCCATTACTTTCCTTAAGACCGGTCACGCCTCTCAACCATACATGGATATGCAGTCCATCAGAACAATTTTCGTTGTGTTCATTTTCCTATGCTTACGTGTAAAGAGAAATGAAGCTTACCGTACCGCACTCTAGGAATGTATGTTTTCATTACTTATTTACGCACTCCTACAGTGTAATATGTGTCTGGCAGCATGACCAGTCTTAAGGAAAATAGTGAATAGTACGACCATTGGAGATATGACCTACAGCCCGAACAGCGACGAAATCAAGGACTATGCGATGAAAATCAAAATCAGTAAAGCAACAGAACAAATTCGCGCCCATTACACGTGTAAATACACGATGAGTCAGTACAACAAATAGATCAATTCAAATACTTTGGCCTGATCATCATAGAAAATTTGCAATGTCATCAATAAATTAAGGTGCGAGTAGCCATTTCAAACACAAGCAGTCCCTGTTGTGCCAAAGTACAGTGTTTCCTCCAGTCTACGAAACCGAATATTGAAGGTATATATTTGGTCTGTTGCGTTGTACTCTGCCGGAACCTGGGCACTCAATAAGAGAGACATCGGGAAGCTTTCGAGATGCGGTGTTGGCGCAGAATGCTCAACGTAAGTTGTACGAGGAAAATGATCAATACCGTGGTATTAGATAACGTACAATGGAGGAGGCAGTTGCTGAATCAGATTAATAAGTGGACAGGCCATAGGTTTCGTCATGACAGTTGATGGCTGAAGAGATTGAAGGCGAAATACCAGGTAAGCACCCCCAAAGAAGACCAAGAAAGACATTCTTGAAGACATTCTTCGATAACTGCAGACTGCAAAGCCATGAAGGGTGAACCGTGCGGCTCAAGACCGAGTTCAATGGAAAAGACTTATCACAGCGGCAAACATGTCGCAGAAGTGAATACAACACGACAACGACCATCCGGATTTTATGATTATACTTGACCAGCTTTGAGATGTTTATAATGTTTTTTTCTGCCTTGGGCTTTCTCCTTACTGTTTTAAACATGATGTCTGTTGTAACATATTGATCAATGCTTATACTGTCCGACTCGTTGGCTGAATGGTCAGCGTTCTGGCTTTCGGTTCAGAGGGTCCTAGGGTTCGATTCCCGGCCGGTTCGGGGATTTTAACCTTAATTGGTTAATTCCAATGGCTCGGGAACTGGGTGTGTTTGGCGTATTCAACATTAGAAGTCATCCTAGGTAGGGCCCTGATCTTCACAGACATGCAGGTCGCCTAATATGCCTCTCCGGAGGCCTCTCCAGCCTCTCGGGAGACCATACGCCATTATTATTATAATGCTTAACTTATATTGGAATTGCCGCATACACTCTATCTTCTCAATTCTACATTTCTACAATATGAAACTTGATCTGTGTATTAATATATTTTACTTTATTTTACTAATTCTTTGGACCACGTATGTCTCACAACATTTTTGTTACTTTGCTAGTGGTTTAATGTCACACTAGCACATCGAAGGTTTTCGGCGACGGAAGGATGGGAAAGATCTAGGTTTTGGGAGGTATTTGCCATGGCCTTAATTGATACAGTCCCAGCATTTACCTGGTGTGAAAACAAGCAACTATGGAAAATCATATTCAGGGATACCGACTGTTGGAGTCGAATCCACCAACTCCGGAATACAACTGTAAAAGTACAACAATTGAAATATTTATTTTGGTGAACTTAGAATGTAATATGGTGTGGAAAACTGGTGAATGGCCCAAGGACTGGACAACATCAATACTAATCCCTCTTCACAAAAAGGGGTCTATAAGGGATTGTTCCAATTATCGTACTATCGCATTAATATCCCATGCAAGCAAAGTTCTGCTCTACATAATAAATCTACGCCTAAAACCATTCCTGCAACCTCAGATATCCGCAGAACAAGCAGGCTTTGTTGCAGGTAAAGGAACACGAGAGTCTATCTTGAACATGAGACAGATAATTGAGAAATGTCGCGAGTTTTGTGTCCCTGCCTTTATTTGCTTCCTGGACTACAAAAAGGCCTTTGATTGTGTTATGTGGGACAAGTTGTGGCAGGTGCTAAAGGAATTTGGGGTTCCACTGCACTTAATATCGTTACTGAAAAGCCTGTATAAAAACCACGCAGCAACCATAAAGGTAGATGGTGATCTCTCAGGCATTTTCAATGTGACGAATGGAGTAAGGCAAGGTTGTATATTATCACCTCAACTCTACAACATCTATGCAGAGTGTGTCATCAAAAGAGCTCTCAATGGCTGGAATGGTGGAATTTCGATTGGTGGCAGAAAAATTAATAACCTACGCTTTGCAGATGACACTACCCTCATCGCTGGTAGTGAAGAGGAACTTCATGACTTGCTTGTAAGGGTGAAGAACACTAGTCTTCAGTATGGTCTAGAGATAAACATAAAAAAGACCAAACTAATGGTAGTTGATCGGCAAGGTGAAATCCAACTTACGGGATACCTAAAAGACCTGGATATAGTTAAGGAATTTGTATACTTGGGGTCTGTCATCAACGACACGGGAAACTGTGATAAAGAGGTAAAAAGACGTATTGTCTTAGGTCGTGCTGCAATGGTTAAACTTACTAAGATCTGGCAGAACCGGGCAATATCAAAAGCCACGAAGATGCGCTTGGTAGAATCACTAGTGTCCTCCGTCTTTTTGTACGGCTGTGAGACCTGGACCGTGAATGCTAAAGACAGAAAGCGCATTGATGCCTTTGAGATGTGGTGTTGGCGGAGAATGCTACGTGTATCCTGGACAGAAAAAAGAACTAATGTTTCCATTCTGGAAGAACTCTGCATCAAGAAACGTCTATCTTCCCGTGTGAGTGAACGTTACCTCCAGTTCCTTGGCCACATTTTGAGACGAGACGGAGAGAACTTGGAAAAGGTAATTTTACAAGGCAAAATTGAAGGCAGTAGACCACGAGGAAGAACAGCAAGCAGATGGATAGATCAGGCGAAGAAGATCACTGGGCTACCACTTCAGGTCATACTAACGAAATGTGAAAACCGCTCTGGATGGAGACATCTTGTCAAGGTTGCAACAAGGAAATGATGGAGTTATGAGGTCACGACGCTCAGTAATGAGCACAACGACCAATGATGATGATGATGATGAGAATTAACCTACTACTAGTTTATTTGGGTGAGGGATACCTTAACATTGCGGATTTGTGTTAGGTGATTTGTTTCTTTGTGTATCCTTATGAATGATTATTTCTTTACCTCACTGTTTATTTGAGGAATTTTAAGTTTTGTTATTATGTATTGTATGTCTCAAACATTTGTTTTCCAGTTGATACGAGATGCTAATTTTCATTATTTTATGTTCAGTGCTAATTTTTCTTATGAAATGAAAACCTAGAATCTGTTTTCCAGTCAGGGACCGGGTCAGGGATGGAATGAATGAAGCCCCATCTTGCGGCGAGGATAGGAATTATGCTGGCTGCCGAAGCCTGTCGCACTCCTCTTGGGCAATGATTAATGATTGACAGATGAAATGAAATGATGGTGGAGAGTGTTGCTGGAATTCCGGCACCTCGGCGTCTCCGAAAACCGTAAAATTAGTTAGTGGGATGTAAAGCCAATAACATTACTATTATTATTCCAAGAATCCAAAAACCAGACTGGACTGTAGAGCAGACATATCGGTGAAACAGCACAACCCCGGATATCTCTCGACACTAACAGATGCCAGTGAATGTGTATCTGGCATCAGGAAGGGCATGTGACTTATTAGCTCTTAGCAAAACCTGTAAGTACGGGAAGATGACCTTGATGTTGAGAAATTGTATGGAAATTAACCATCGGCGTCGTTAATATCATCAAGATCGTAAATAAGGCAGATTGGATTCAGTGACTCCAAAAATAGCTGGGATATCAAAAAGAAAGTTGCCTTTAAATTGAGAAAAGAATACAGACAATACACCTGATGAAGTCCTGTGAACGTAGGCTATAGTTAACTAAACTGTAAGCAAATGTTCCACATAGGCTATTACTGATATTTCAGTCATTGCGATCATTAGTACACCATAACCAAAAGGACGGTCTAAAATAGTGTTGTAGTTACGTAGGCCTACTCAAAAGATCCTATAAGATTAGATATATAAAGAAATTTCGTAACTTTTCTAATCATATTAACTAGAATTTCTCATTAGTGAATACATCACAAATCGAGGGAAAAAAAGACCAGAAATTACTAATACTAAATTGAGGCCCTTAGAATAGCAGTGGCTCATACGCCAATGTATGCCTTTTTTGTTTTTATTGCAGGACATAGTATGAAACGTACTATTTCATGCCTGATAAAGTGTGAATGGTCGACACGGCTTGGATATGAACCAACTCGCCATTTGATTATAGACTGACCTCCCGGGCTTTAGCTGAAATTCGAAAATAGCAAAGGCGTATGAGCCAGCGTGCCGCCCGAGGCCGGGTATCTGTCGAGTTCAGTCTGTTGTGTGTGAAGACAGTTGTAACATGCAATCTGGTGGCTTGTAGCTCTCAGAGTAAGGTTTATTGAGTGGATGTACTGTTGTGTATTGATGATACCATTCAACAAACTTTTAGTGCATTTAGCGTGATTCTACGTCTCATCACATAAGTCATCCTAGAAAACGCTGCGTGCAGAAACACCTATGGAGAATAAACGTGGCTAAGAGGAAGAGAAATAAACGTAAAGAATACGTAAGCGTGAAAACAAACAATGTTGTAAAGGCCAAAGAAATAGGGCCTGCTTGGCGATGTGGTTGTTTTGAGAAGCTGGGTCAAGTTAGAGTTGATGAAATATTTCAAACATTTTGGGATATAGGGGATTACAACCTAAACGAATGACAAGTGCGGATGTATAAAGATCGTGTGTAAAAGACTCGTAGACTGCGCACAGTAGATTACAAAGTGGTTCATGGAAATAAGAGTTACAACGTTTGCGCAGTTGCTTTTTGCAACATACATGGCGTGAGTGAAAAGCAACTGCGTACTGCTGGTGAGAAGGTTACGGGAAGTCGAACCACTGATGTAGATCATAGTGGGCATCAGGAAAAGACAAGAAGAATACCTGATTCAGATAGAGGAAAAGTAAAGGCACACATCAACAGTTTCCCTGCCTTATCCAGCCACTACAGCAGAGCTAGAAGTCCACACAGGAAATACATAGCCTCTGATTTAAATATATCCAAAATGTACGAGGCTTATTGTGACTGGATTGTTGAAAACCATCCTGAAGATTTACCCGTTTCTGCGTCATTTTCCGCCAAATCCTTAACATAGAATTTAATCTTGGATTTACTCCTATGTCTGACGCCTGCAACTATTGTGATAAAACAAAGCGACAGCTAGAGGCAATGAGACAAGGCATCGATTCCGAACCAATAACAAAAACAAGAAACGAGTTTGCATGAACGCAGAGCTAAAATGGCACAAACACTGTTAAAACAAATGGCTGATAACCAGAATCCAACATTTGCTGCTGTTGCCATAGACATGCAACAGGCGCTTCCCACACTCAAAATAAATTCTGAAATCCAATTTTTCAAGAGGAAATTATGGACTTATAACTTTGGTATGCACAATAAAAAGGACATAACAGATTCAGTGTATCTTTGGGTTGAAAGTACTGGAAAACGAGGCTCTGCTGAAATTGCAAATTGCCTCATGCACTATATTGAAAGCAAAATACCACCAGTAAATGTAGACATTTTGTATTTTCAGCGATAATTGCAGTGGACAGAATAAAAACATGAACATGGTTTTTACCTATCTCAGATACATTCATATGGCCAATAAATAAAAATTTTCAGAAGGAAGAACCCTTTTGATGGCATTACGGTTACGAGAGACCAGTTTAAAGATGTAGGAATTTTGCAACAGCGCATAACAAAGCGGCATATTTCAGAGGGAAGAGATTTTGTTTTCTCCAGCAAGTACAAAATGGGATTTGGCCTTAAATATACTTACAGCAAAGAATCTTATAACGTGCATCTGCGAAAAGGACTTGTGATGGACTACGATCATCTTTTCAATCTTCCGATAGTCAATCTATCGAATAAGTACAATAAAACTTTTGTTATTTCACCAGAAAACTTGTAGATATTCGCTGAATTCTTCCGTACATTCCCACGCACCATCACGCATATTTCACAAATATATTTACTGATCAAGAAAACATGTATCACACACCAGAGAGAGAAGAAGAGGCGGCAGTGGATGCTGCCACTTTACGTTACTGGCATACGCATTGTTCCTCATAGCACAACCCAACCTGGACCAGCACTTAGGCATCTTCGGTGCACTACACTTTATACTTCATGGTTACGTATTTATTGATATTAATTAGTTTATTAATTATGTTTTATTGTGTATTCTTCATTATTTGTATTAACTATTATTCTCAGTAGAACAATTCTTGCAAACTGTTATTATTTGTACTAATAATTACTATTAAAACAATTCTTGCAAAATGTTATTATTGTGTTAATGATTCATATTCGAACAATTCTTGGAAAATGTTATCGTTACAGGAAAACAGTTTCGGCTATCACAAGCATGAATGCATACCTTATTTAAATAACATTGTCGATGAAATTAGCATTCAGAAACCTCGAATATCTGTCAAATCGCATTTTACAATCATACTTCACACTATTAATACGTAATGTTCACATCTGAACACTTTTTAATGTCTTAATAAATTATTTTATTAAAGCGCGGTAAATCATTAATCGCATTGTTCTCCAAAACTATATCTTGGCGCATAGGCCTTTCCCGTTATATGGGCCTCAATTGCACTCAAACACGATTTAGAAGTTTCTTGTTCCATATACAGTAGAAACATTTACAGATGTGATTCTGCATTGTAAGGAAACATTTTGTAATGCACCAAAATAGCTTTGTAACTCCCAATTCCTTCATTGAAAATTGAATTCTAAGGACTAGCCTTTGTCATTTCGGATTATAATATAATGAATATTAATTCCATGTTCTTATTAAGATTATATGGAACGAAACCACGACATTTTCCGAGCCAAGTAAACAGAAACGAATGTTTTCGGTGTGTCATAACTTAAATGTTAATTATTACTAAATCAGAAATCAAAATCATTTTCGGAAGATGTCCTGAAATCTCATATGGCGTATCTTCTTCTTCTTTCTTTTCCTGACGCGTTTTCCCACACCTGTGGGGTCGCGGGCGCGAACTGCGTCGCACGTGTGGATTTGACCCTGTTTTTACGGCCGGATGCCCTTCCTGACGCCAACCCTCTATGGAGGGATGTAAGCACTATTGCGTGTTTCTGTGGTGGTTGGTAGTGTAGTATGTTGTGTGAATATGATGAGGAGAGTGTTGGGACGGACATATACACCCAGTCCCCGAGCCAGAAGAATTAATCAGAAGCGATTAAAATCCCCGACCCGGCCGGGAATCGAACCCGGGACCCTCTGAACCGAAGGCCAGTACGCTAACCATTCAGCCAACGAGTCGGACATATGGCGTATGTATGATAATATAAATTAATGCCGATTCTTAATTACTTATATAATGTATCTTAATTTGTTTAGATTCTATAGAGCCATTCATAAATGGTCATTTTTATCGTAGTGTAATATAAGATTAATTCCCTAATTAAACTGTTTAATTCTGAGCAGACCAGTATTTTAACACATCGACGGTTCAGTTCAATAGCACTACGACTCGACAAAGTAGATTTTCTAGTATTATAATCCTAATATTTCAGCAGTTCCAATGCGACTATTATATCGATATTTGTTCTTATTTTTTGTTTAACTCCACAATATTTTATAAGTGAGAGGTTATATTTTCTCTACTTTTCGAAAGCTGTGCATTTTATGGCAATTCTTTACACCCTCTTAATTTTTCTTGCCTTGTATCACTGTTGTGCTATGACTCACATTTTTTTTCTCATTTCATCAAGATTATCATTTTTCCTCGTAGTGTTAAGTCCCTGTTTGGTAATCCCATTTGTCGGATTTTCTCTCCTAGGATCTTTACAAACAAATATGGATTTAGGTTTCTGGAAACGCACGTACAAAAATAATGTATAAGTTTATTTCTGTATCTGTCTGAAACGGAGCTGCTGATACGTAAAATTAGTTTTATAGATTTTTAGTTTCCTCAAATTAATTACTCTTTGCCCCATAAGTTGTTAAGATTTATTCCTGTTCTCTTCGTCCACTTCCCCTTACGTTCCATTCTTCTGTTCATCTTGCTTAGCTTCACAGTATTTGACATGTGGGAGATTATATTTTCCACTACTATCATTCTTTGAAAGCGGTGCTCTCTAACTTAGTTCTTTAAACCTTCTCATTATCTCTTACACCTCCCCCCCTCTTGTACTTTACAATATAGTTCTTTGAATTCCTTCGCGATGTGAACATTCTTTCTAGTCTGACTACATTTCTTTTTCTTCTGTTATACTTTCCCTACCTTTTCCTCGCCTTTCGTGGCGTTCGCTTCTCTGTGAAGTATCCCATTATCTCATTCAATCTGCCATTGTCTTTGTCTTCCTTTAGCCTTGTTTTGTGTCTCACTTTGTCTACGCTGAGGGGAGCTATCGACTAACATTCTGCTGCTGGTCGGGAGGATTCGGAAACATTCGCGTTTCAAATTTCGGCTGGCGCACGCAGTGAGCTAAGCCCGGTGATCGCGCACGAGCAGGGATGCTGTACGCTGTGTGTTGTGCTGGACCGGCCAGTAGTTCCGCTAGCTGCAGTGTAGTGTCAAGTGATGTGATCAAGAGAGTGTCCCTGAGGCCGACCAGGACCGGCCACGCTGTTAGGGGGAGATGTGCCGGGAGGTTCTACACCCGTAAGTACTGCCATACGAACGTTAAATGTACCACCGATACAACACTGAAGTACTTGTTAGTTCGAGTCCGTAAACTGGTGAAGATTAAGGAGCTTTCAGTTCAACTGATTTTAAAAAGTGTGTCATAAGTTTCCATACATAAATAATAAAATTGGAAATTTGTTAAACAACTATTCAGAAACTTGGAGATTCGCTAACAACACATCGTTCAATAGTACACTTGATATTTTTTAGACAACATTAAAATTATTCTTTATATTATAACCAAATGCATCAATTCTTTATTAATAGCACATTATAAAACCCATTGAGTATAATATGATAATACTTCTATGATGGTTACCCTCGTACACGCCCACAACCGGCTGAATTATGTTAACTCTCTTGGCTTAAAAGTACTCCCAAACGCATCTCAAGTATTGTATATCGCGTGGAAATTTAAATGCACGTTTGCAAAAATAACCTCAAATATTTAGTTGATTGTGCCAGTATAAAAACCGAGCGGGGAACTTGACCTTTGACACACGTGCGTTTGATGACCTGGTGGGGGACAGACACGGAGAGAATCAATTCACCTACCCCACCAGACCTCAAGAAAGCATGATACCTAGGTCCCAGTCTCTTAAGCTCTTCACAAGGTGAAAAATTTGCTTCATTGAAACTATTTACAATGAAATCTCTTTTATATTTTCATTACACATAACTTGAAAAAATAATTATCGGTTGTCATTAACAGTAAAATATATTTAAAACAATCAATAATATGGATTACCTAACCTGATATCGCCTAGTGCCTTTTCTGTGGAGTCATACATTCACCTTTTCTATGAATTTTGTAAATGTGAAGAGGTACGAATACCATGGCGATGAGATCATAAATCGCTCAAACACAGTGCTAGGCTACGTATAATTCATGAACCATGTGCTTCTGTTGGAGAACGCCCGTGACCTGACCTAGATATGTATGATGAGTGTACGATAAGGATATTAAAGGAATGAGGAATTATACATAAATTGAAAACTGAGCAGTCTGAAAGAAAATTCGAAATAGTAGATACTATTATTTCAGATTTACAGACACAATAAATTTCTTTAATCTTATAGGTGTTGAATTTAGATTTTAAAAGAATTTTGCAGCATGGTTCGCGATGGTTGTACTTGCATATATTCTACTGTAAGCAGAGAAATCTAAGACTCGTTAATGAACTCTTGACGGACATTAGCATGTCTTTAGCACGGCTGACATCGTGTAGTGGAGTAGGGCGTGCCGGGAGCGCTTCATGCCGGGACACAAGCCGCGCCGGGAGAACTTGAGGCCAGAGGTCGCGCTATAATAGCAAATGCATGTTAGTGAAACAGACTACAATCCAGACAGTCGTTGACACATGAACTGTGGGCAAACATTAAACATGTCTAGATACAGATTAAGTATTAATACAAAATTCTTGAGTTTTCTTAGGGCATCTCCATGATTATCCTTCTTACTACATTAGAATGTGTCGACAATGAAGTAATTCTAGAAGATCAATACACCCGTGATTGATCTTATTTCTTTTTGCGATATTGAAATAATTAATTTTATTAGGTGAATATATTTTTCTGAA
The DNA here is from genome assembly GCF_040414725.1 of Anabrus simplex. Taxonomy (NCBI): domain Eukaryota; kingdom Metazoa; phylum Arthropoda; class Insecta; order Orthoptera; family Tettigoniidae; genus Anabrus; species Anabrus simplex. The sequence goes on from NC_090265.1 coordinate 1,065,422,875, forward strand.
ATAACAGGTTAAAATCGTATAGCGTCCAAATTAACGCTTTATAAAGAAAGTAAAACCTCCATGACAGGTTAAGAATAAAAGTATTAATCACTGATACAGAAATGATGATTATAAATAATAACAATTATACGTTTTCTTTGCATTAATAGTGCGACGAATTTTACAACTAATGCATTTTATATTTGATAGCTGTTGTATTAAAAGGATATGTTTGGTTCGCAGGAACGATCATCAATAATAGAATGATCTTTACACTGTCTTCGGAAAGTTTGGTTACAAGATTATCTATGAAAGTGGGAAAATGTATATGAACAGGACCGTGCACCAAAGATTTCGAATGACAAACAACCTCTAAATCAAATGTTTGAGGAATAATTCAAACTACATTTCGACATCACTTCGAATGGACAATGCTGCTGCTATCTATTATTATCTATTATTTCCCATAAGACTGGTCACGTCTTCTAGCAACATAATGATATACAGTTGTTGATTTAATTGTACTTATGCGCGTGTGTAACGGAAAATGACCCGCACATACATCATACTTTAGGAGTGGGTAAACATGTCATTCAAACATACATTCCTACAGTACGGTTCAGTAAGGTTAATTTTACTTGAACTGAACTGAACTGAACTCAGTGAAAGTTGCTCTGATGGACTACATATTATCAAAATGTAGCTGTGAGGCGAGGCCAGTCTTAAAGGAAATAATGGAGAGGAAGATATTTGTAACATTCGCGGTTTAGACTCAGCAGCGACGATATAACAGTAACACCTTTCAACATGTTTTTTGATCTCATCCAAGGTAAATAATATGGGTAAGCATGATACCTCCTTTAGTTCTCATGTGCCGGGCTGAGTGGTTCAGACGGTTAAGGGACTGGCCTTCTAACCCCAACTTGGCAGGTTCGATCCTGGCTCAGTCCGGTGGTATTTGAAGGAGCTCAAATACGACAGCCCCGTGTCGGTAGATTTACTCGCACGTAAAAGAACTCCTGCGGGACTAAATTCCGGCACCTCTGCGTCTCCGAGGACCGTAAAAGTAGTTAGTGGGACGTAAAGTAAATAGCATTATTATTATTATTATTATTATTATTATTATTATTATTATTATTATTATTATTATTATTTCTCAAGTAAGATCTGCAAATTGAAGTTCATCAATTCCTTCAAGTACATAGGTCGATGATCATCCTCAGTCTTCGACCTTGAAAACCTAAAATCTATTTTCATTACAGCCCTGTCAATATCCTTTCGTTAAATTCATTAATTATAAGCACATCAACACTCATTAATAGTTTGCTTGTAGGAAAGTATCCTTAAAACAAAAGAAAAATCATATCCTTATGTCATTTGTTAACGCATGTCCTCTATCGCACAAAAGCAACTGACTTACTCTTCTGAGTGAAGATTTAGTCTAATCTATGATTACTGTAGCAAAACACTGCAAATATTATTATCACACGCGTAAATATCTAGAGTTCTGCTGTTTAAAATAAAGAACAAGTATTACGTTCTTCAATTTCACCCATCGATGACTACTGTAGTAAATGGAATGCATTTGAAACAGCACATAATGTCAGTATTCTAAGCAATATATCTTCTATATAAATAAAATCGTAACGAACATGTGTCATTACATTGACTATTTTGGCGAAATTTCCGTACAGTTATCTGTTTCAGGTGTAAACATGACCATCTGCATATTTTTTAGCGGTGGTGCCTGTTTGTTTGCCCGTTTGTCTGTTTACTTATGACTTGAAAACTACTGGATATATTTCTACCAAACTTCATATTTAGAATCCACCAGTCCTTTGCTTCATTCAAAGCCAATATTGTTTCTAAACCCCTGAACACTGGGGGTTTGTACGAAACTGAAATCGTGATTTTGCACTCCCACAACATATACACAACCAAACTTAATGGAGATCTACCTGCCTTAATGGATATCAATATCAAAACCTTTTTGTCTCATGTGCGTCATTTCGATACAAGGCTTAATGAGGGAGATGCAATTAACGGACTGTTTTTCGGTACTAGTCCCACCGGACTTAACTCAAGAGCGGGTGCGTGTAAAGCGTATTTCTTATAACTTGAAAACTATTGAAGATATTTCAAACAAACTTTATATTTAGCATCTACCAGGTCCAGAGGTAGGTTTTAATGTCCATATTACCGGAATGGACTGGGAGTTCATAGGGAACCGAAACAGTGATTTTACTCTCCCACATTATATACGGGCCCAACCTAAATGGTAATCGACCAACCTAGATGGAAATCCATTTCTAAAACTTTTTTGACTATTTTGGCGAAATTTTCGTACAGCTATCCCTTAAAGGGGTTATAATAACTATCTGCATACTTTTAGCTGCAGTATCCTGAAAGTCCTAAATTTTATCCCCACTCGCCCAAAATCAAGATTGCGGCACAATCTGCCAGACGAGCTAGAAAATTAAAATTAGGCAAAATTACACGTTTTAGCCTGTAACCGACGGAAAATTTCCAAGATCTTTAAATATTTCATTTTTTACCCCCGAAAAATATCGCATATTGAGGCAGATTTTTGTCGGTGCATACCTTCCTTTCGAGGTATTTCGCAGCTAAACGTTAAGTCACATCACAAAACAGATAACACAATCATAATTTAGAGTGATCTACAACTTTGATCCCATGACGTTTCGTCGTATCTCTATTCCTTACGTTATATTTGTCTCTATTTCTCGATTATACCAACATTTTGCTCTTTGTGAACGTATAATTCGTAGTTAGAATCACTTATACGAAATGTAGAGTCATCTAATTCTATACGAACATTGGCCCACCCAGTATCCACACGTGAGCGAAATTCTATGTTTGTAGCTGTCATATTAGTACCCAAAACTAATGCACTGTGAGAAAGCCTTACCCAAATTTCACCCTATTCAACGTTTCTAACTCAATTTTATCCAAAGTAGATGTGACAGGAGAAAATGTCTTAATACCAGCCATTTGTACCGCTAAATGAGGCGTCTTACGGTACAATCCGTTTGTCGATATGATGTACCGTTTATCAGCAGTTAATCTGTAAATCAAGGTTTGCAATATTGTAAACATGCATGTACTTCGTATGTCGATCTATATATATTCATTGAAGTCGATTTTAGCGACGTAGAAAATGTAGAAAGGTTATGTTTGAGATTAAAATTAATGTTTTACACCGATAGCGACTTTCAGCAGGAGGGCGTCTGCCATTGTAATCATTGGTCTCCAAATCGATTTTTGACTGGCAGTAGGAATGGAGTCCTTCTCCAACTCCTGTGTAACTAGCATTAGTAAGGAGGGACTACCATTGTAATTAATAATTCCCATCTTGATTTGACTGACAGAAGTCAAGGGAGCATGCAATTTTATTCAAAACTCCCCTAACCGATTGAGTTTGGGAGTAGGCAAGTGTGCCAGCAATTATAAAGAAATTTACCCATCTAAAATGTGACCGGCATTAGGTATAATGGCCTTGCTATTGTAATGGAAACTCACCAACTCGGTGTAACTGACATTAAAAAAAGGGGTCTGTCGTTATAATGATAACAGCACAACTCAATTTTGACTAGCAGTAGGGATGGTGTCTGCTATTATAATAAAAACTCCTCAACTGTAATCTGTCTGGAAGTAGGAATGGGTGCCTCTCATCGTAACGAAAACTCCCCGAATCGAACGTTGCCCCGCAATAGGTAATGGGGCCTCTCATTTAATGAAAACTTACCCACTCGATTGTGAATGATAGTAGACAAGTAAGCCTGCCGTTATCATCACAACTCCGTAATTTCCACTTTACATTATAAACAACGTATGGGAAACTCTCCCTGATATTTCTGGATAACTTTAAGAGACATGCAATTTAAAAAATCTTATTCACTGCATCTACAGTAATTTACTTCGATATCCGTATACAATGTAGAATACCGTAGCGAAGCACGCGTACATTTGCTAGTCACCCTATATATTTACTCATTGTCGTTCGTTAATGAGCCATAAATTTCAGTGCTGCTTAACCAAAGATAATTGATTGACTTGGGCTTTATGATATGTTAACAGACGGCAAATTTTCAAACCAATTTGGTAGATAAAGTTTAAAAAATACCAACAGCACTTGATAAATCGTAAAACTAATTGCATAGATAAATTAGATTAGCGACATGAAGTTAAAATGAAAGAAATGAAAGGATGTGAGAGATTAGGTATAATAACGCAAACAATTATATGCACCACGAACACAGCAAAATATTTTTGACCACTGGTTCTCCTGTCGCCCTCAATTTTAAGCTATACGGATCCCATGAACCTCTCCCAAAGAACATTTTCAAATATTTTTCATTGAAACACTTTCGGTTGAGAATAATGTAGATTAAATGAACGGGATTTTAAAATACACACTACCACCATTTTAAAACACTAGGACGTGTAGCTGAAACAAAAATTTTAATTGAAGTTCCTCTTCTTCTTTTCTGCACTTCCATCACTTCGGTGGTGTCACACATGTGAATATGGCCCCTGCTTTATGACCAACTGCCCTTCCTGATGTGGAGAGATGTATTCACAATTGCGTGTCACCATAATGGTTGGTTAGTGAGGTATGTTTCCTGCATATGAAGCGGAGAGTTTTGGGTAGTCTATGCGATTAAGATTCCCGAACCAGCCTGGAATCGAACCCAGGACCCTCTGAGCCGAAGGCGTCAATATTCGCCATTCAGGCAAGGAGCAGGATCTGGAATGCACATTTAAATATTAAAAAAATTAAAAATAATCATACGTCAACAAAACGGCAATATCTAGCTGCCACTTCAAATCTAATGTGATGGCCCGAACGATATATTGTAACGATATATTTTTTCTTGTTTCACAATTTGCTTTGCGTGGCACCGACACAGAGAGGTCTTATGGTGACGATGGGCAGGAAAGGGCTAGGAGTCGGAAGGAATCACCCAGGGCCTTAATTAAGGTACAGCACCAGCATTTGCCTGGTGTGAAAATGAGAAACCTTCCGGGCTGAGTGGCTCAGACGGATGAGGCGCTGGTCTTCTCGTACCAGGTTCGCGGGTTCGATCCTGGCTCAGTCCAGTGGGGTATATTTTAAGTTGGTCAAATACGTCAGCCTCGTGTCGGCAAAACTACTGGCCTGTAAAAGAAGTAGTTCGGGACAAAATTTCGGCACCTCGGCCTCTCCGAAACCAAAATGTAGTTAGTGGGACGTAAACCAATAACATTATTATTATATTTACTAAATACCTAAAATGTGTTTTGGAATTAAATTCGGGGAAGGTAGTGGCTTAACTGGTGGTTTTAAATCCTGGCGGCTGAAATTCAAAACCCTGTCGAAACAAGCTTGGAAAATCGCATGGGGTATAGAACTGCACTCGGCCTTTAACCCCGGCCAATACCTAATTATTCCAGGCTGGCTTCTGCAGAAATATTCAGCAATAACATTACTGCACTGTAGAAACTAAGTATCGAGCGAGTTGGCCGTAAGACCCATCAGTGTCACTGCTACGTAAAACAAAATTGTATTGCGTGCCAAAAATCGGGATTCAGCTCAAAACTGCAATGTTTGTATGAAGTGAGGACATATGGCGCTATTGATGGTGATTCATCCGTCGGATGGAGACGTTAAGCCTTGAGTAGAATCCTTGAATCCTTGGTTCTATTCGACAAGAGTAGTCTGTGTGCCAACACCGGATTTCATCCTCTTTCTTTCTACTACTGTATCATATAACACGCAATTCATTTTAATTTCATTAACTCCTCTGATGCGGTTGACGTCAGGAAGGGCATCCGGTCGGGAAAACACTGCGAAAATTCATCTCACTTCTTAATATCCAATTCCGTAGATAAACGAGGACACACGAGCACATATCACTGCTCTTCAAGAGGCTTGAAGCTATTGAGTGTCAATGAGAAGACAACATGAGTAGTACACTGTAACAAATAATTAACTAATTATTTAGTAATTGTGTTCAGTTCTGCCCTGATGCGGTACCTTGTTTTTTGTGCCCTAGATGAGCAGTAAAGTAATGACTCGACAGGCGTGAGTCATCCGATTGTGCTCGTGATTGTTATTTTAAGTGGAAGTACAACTAGGCAGTTATACCCTATCAACACTAATCTGAACAGAAAGAATGGCGGTATCGGGAAACGATTATAAAAGGTAAGGACCAGTTCATGGAGGGGTTAATTCGATATTACCTGATTCTGTGGTTGGTACTGTAGTGTGGTGTATTGTATGTAGATCAGGAGATGTGTGTATGAAGACAAACACAAGTCCCACTCTACGCTGTTAGAATCACTGTCCTACCCGGGAATCGAACCCACGCCCTCTGAACAGAAGACCAATACGCTGACTATTCGGTAAAAGAGCTTCAGGTCTTATCATTTTTTGTTTTATTTATTGTACCCCTTTCATTCTCTTATGATTTTCGTTTCAGTTTCATATCAGTATTCTGAACAGTTGACGTGATTACATTTATACTATCCTCCTGCCACCTAACACGAGGTTTACCATTGTAAAGAATTACCTCTCGCCAAATTAATTTGAATATCACACGTAGGCCACCTAAAATGTGTAAATTATTATATTAAATACCCGCTAGGAAATAAAAGGTAACAGAACAGATTTTTAAAAATAATTTCATCATTTCATGAGCGTTGTCAAATAATGAACGGCAAATGAAATTGATTCAAAGATGAATTTCTGTTCAGATACTTATCTTGGCATTTACTATTTTTGTTATAGATTATTTTACATAACCGCGACATAAACATGTTTTCTAATGCATTTTGGGGCTTTTATGTCGTGTAGTAATAAATAAACATTGCGATGCGTTGCAAATTTATTGCAGATTCATCACAAAGCCTAATATCAGTTAGGTGATCATTGCCAATTTAATTTATATCCATACGTAGTATAAACAGTGACAAGAAAGGCCATAGAAATAAATTCCTTATTCAAGAATAAAACCTCTGTTGTTATTAGAGGCTGCCACAGAACGGAATCATTTATACAAAAATGACGTGTAAAAGCGTGGTTTCCGCCATAATTATATCTTCTACTACTTCTCCGACTCAGGGGGCCATCGAATATTTTCCTGTTTCTCTATCACTTCTGTCTTGAGTTGAACTGTCGATGGAGGTCAATATACCGAGATCATTTAATGGATATTCGTCTTGATGACTTACCTGGTAGCATACAGTCATGCACACTTGTATATATTTCTATAGAATCTATTCATTGTGAATTTTAGTGATCGTGGAAGTTTGTATTGTAAAGAAACCATGTTTAATTGAGTATCATTCACCAATGTGCATCATTAATCATAAATGCCAAACAACACAGCCTTGATTTTCAATACGGAGAGTAGCACATTGCAGAGGTGGGAATTCTGATTCAATATACATACAATAAAATAGGATATATGGGTAGATAGTGGGAGAGAGAGAGAGAGAGAGAGAGACGGACCCAAGAAGAATATGCTATATTAGTCAGGAAAACTACTACCCAATTAAGGGAAACAATGATACACTAAGAAAAATTGAGTGTTACTAAAATGAAATCTTTAAAACATAGGACAGTGTTAGTAACCGCGTTTCATTTGTAAAATAAACACAGATATGAGAACATGCTTGATGGATTAGTGAACTTCCACATGTAAAATATAAAACTTTATCTTTATAGTGTGTTATTACATGAGTGACAAAAATAAAGAGAGAATCAAGGACCAAAATGCATAAAAAAATTCAGTGTACTTCAGTGATTCACTGATCAGTCAGTATTCGTTTGAAACTCGTGTTGATTAACAACTTAACACTTTAACACACCATTGTCCAGAGAAAAGTATGTTTACGTACAGATGCAAGAATTTCATAGGTTTGAGTACATAGAAGGACATATGTTTATATTAGGTTTCCGAACAGTATTTAGAAGAAGAATTTTTAATAGCATTCTGTGTTCTATGATTTAACATAGGAATTTCTCCTAAATAAAATGAAAGACCTCTTTAGAGTGCACCGCATTATTCAATGCTGAGTCGTATTTCAATGCAGATTTGATCTTCCAAGGGACCAGTATCATGAATAGAAGTTACTGTAAGTTACCGGGCAAGTTGGCCGTCCGGATAGGAGCGCACGGCTGTGAGCTCGCATCTGGGAGACAGTGGGTTCGAACCCTACTGTCGGCAGCCCTGAAGATGGTTTTCCGTGGTTTCCCATGTTCCCACCAGGCAAATGCTAGGGCTGTACCTTAATTAAGGCCACAGCCGCTTCCTTCCCATTCCTGGGCCTTTCCTGTCCCATCGTCGCCATAAGACCTATTTGTGTCGGTGCGACGTAAAGCAACTAGCAAAAAAGAAAAAGAAAAAAGAAGTTAATTAAGGCTAACCTTCTAAATTCTTCCGTACAACAATTATAAACTAAATAGTCTATACAAAAGTGAAATAAGATATATGCTATACGTATAGAAATAAAGAACGAAATGCATTGTTTGAAGGTATTTACGAAGAGGGAAATAATTTTTCAGCAAGCCAATAGGCTATGGGTAAGAACAAAATATTGATGTTCATTTAAAACAAATTATAATATCAACTCTAGGTGTGAGGCCCATTTCTAAAGATAATAGGCAACTTGATGTCTTTGGAGTGTAGAGACCGGGAAAGGGTAGCGCTGACGCAGATTCAGAATTATTTGATAAGATGATCAGCTATGTGGGAAACGACATGGAAAGGAATGTGATTGTAGCGGGAGATTTGAATTTGCCAAATGTCAATTGGGAAGGTAATGCGAACGACAGGAAGCATGACCAACAAATGGAAAATAAGCTAATATGGGAAGGACAGCTGATTCAGAAAGTGATGGAACCAACTAGAGGGAAAAATATCCTGGAAGTGGTGTTGGTAAAATCAGATGAGATCTATAGAGAAACCGAAGTAATAGATGATATTAGTGATCATGAAGATGTTTCGTCGTACTTAAAAATAAATGTGATAGAAAGGAGGGTCTTAAATGTTGGACTGTTAGGCAGTACCATATGACTGATAAACAAGGCATGAAAAAGTTTTAAAAACGTAACTATAATCGGTGGAAAACGGTCAATAAAATTGTAATCAGACTCTGGGATGGGTTGAAAACAATTCTTGAGGAATGTGGAAACAGGTTTGTACATTTAAAGGTGGTAAGGAATGGTAAATATCCACCTTATTACAACAAAGAAATAAAGAGACTAAGATGGAGGTGCAGATTGGAAAGAAGTAGAGTGGAAGTAAGGAGAATTTGAAGGAACTTACTAGGAAGTTGAACCTAGCAAAGAGGTCAGCTAAGAATAACATGATGGCAAGCAAAATATAGACACACAAATTTTAGTGAAACAGGTTCCAGGAATCATTAATGAACCAGGGGAGTGTGTATGTGAGGATCTTCAAAACGCAGAAGTATTCAGTCAGCCTTATGTAAAGATTGTTGGTTAAAAGGATAATGTGCAGATAGAGGAAGTGGCTAATGCTAAAGAAGTATTAAAGATTGCATATTATAAGAATGAAATTTGTAATAAGCTAAAAACGTTGAAAGCTAGAAAAGTGATAAGATTTCTGGGGATATTACTAAAGCCAATGGGTGGGTATATACTACCATATCTGAAGTACTTATATGATTATTGTTTGGTTGAAGGAGCTATACCAGTTGAATGGAGAGTTGCTATAGTAGCCCCTGTGTAGATAGATAGATATAGATATAAAGCTGAAAATTATGGGCCGGTAAGTTTGACATGCGTTGCATGTAAGCTGTGGGAAGACATTCTTTCTGATTATATTAGGCATGATTGTGAAATTAATAACTGGTTTGATATAAGGCACTTCGGGTTTAGGTAAGGTTATTCTACTGAAGCTCAACTTGTAGGATTTCAGCAAGATATAGCAGATATCTTGGATTCAGGAGGTCAAATGGACTGTATTGCGATTGACCTGTCTAAAGCATTTGATAGGGTGGATCGTGGGAGACTACTCGCGAAAATGAGTGCAATTGGGCTAGACAAAAGAGTGACTGAATGGGTTGCTATATTTCTAGAAAATAGATCTCAGAGAATTAGATTAGGCGAAGCTCTTTCTGACCCTGTAATAATTAAGAGGGGAATTCCTCAAAGCGGTATTATTGGACCTTTATGTTTTCTTATATATGTAAATGATTTGAGAAAAGAAGTGGAGTCGGAGACAAGGCTTTTTGCAGATGATGTTGTTCTGTATAGAGTAATTTATATGTTACAAAATATAATTGCAAAATGACTTCGATAATGTTGTAAGATGGACAGCAGATAATGGTATGATGATAAAAGGGGTTAAAAGTCAGGTTGTGAGTTTCACAAATAGGAGAAGTCCTCTCAGTTTTAGTTACTATGTTGATGGGGTGAAAGTACCTTTTGGGGATCATTGTAAGTATAAAGTGTTAATATAAGGAAAGATCTTCATTGGAATAATCACGTAAATGGGATTGTAAATAAACGGTACAGATCTCTGCACATAGTTATGAGAGTATTTAGGGGTTGTACGGTAGTAAGAATATAAAGAAGAGGGCACATAAGTCTCTAGTAAGACCCCAACTGGAGAATGGTTCCAGTGTATGCGACCCTCACCAGGATTACTTGATTCATGAACTTAAAAAAAATCCAAAGAAAAGCAGCTCGATTTGTTTTGGGTGATTTCAGAGAAAAGAGTAGCGTAACAAAAATGCTGCAAAATTATGGCTGGGAAGACGGGAGAAAGAAGACGAGCTGCTCGACTACGCGGTATGTTCCGAGCTGTCAGCGGAGAGATGTCGTAGAATGACATTAGTAAACGAATAAGTTTGAGTGGTGTCTTTAAAAGTAGGAAAGATCACAATATGAAGATAAAGTTGGAACTCAAGCGGAAAAATTGGGGCAACTATTCGTTTATAGGAAGGGGAGTTAGGGATTGGAATGACTTACCAATGGAGATTTTCAATAAATTTCCAATTTCTTTGAAATCATTTAAGAAAAGGTTAGGAAAACAATAGATAGGAATCTGCCACCTGGGCGACTGCCCTAAATGCAGATCAGTATAGATTGATTGATTGATTGATTGATTGATTGATTGATTGATTGATTGATTGATTGATTGATTGATTGATTGATTGATTGATTGATTGATTGATTGATTGATTAGTATTTCAGCTGAAAGTAAACAGGGATTGTACTTAGCTCAGTGGCTTAGCTGCTGGCTTCACTCCTGAAAAGCTGATGTTAGAATCACGGTCGATGCTGCATTGAGATTTTCATCTCAAAAATCACGTGGCGGTAGGAAGGGAATCCGACCTTGAAACCCTGGCCAAAGCAAAACAGAACCTGGAGGCTGCACTGATTCCAGAAATACCTGAGTTAAACTGAAGAAAGTTTATTACTGCAAGTCATTAACAGGCTAACACGGGTAATTCTTCGAAACAAAGCCAACATTAATATTGTTGAATTAGTTAACCCGTGATTTTAGGATGCTCTTTACTACAGTAAATACCTTACTCCTAACGCAGCTATACACTAGGTTTTAGCGCGGAGTATTTCCCTTGTATACATTCATATAAACCAACTTATTTTACCAGTAAAGGCATGAAACATCTTTCATTCATTCAACGAACCTCTGATTTTTGATCGACCTGTGTTTCAACTTGGAGCTCTCGTTTCGCACCGTGATTTTCAATAGGGAGGACTTCATTATTGAGCTTTCACAACGTTCGTTAATTTTCTTCTGGCATTTTCTGTTTTTACTTTAGTCATAAACCACCATCGTAAGTATCCACCTAAAAATGTTATTCATTACACATTATCCTTACTCACCTGTAGATGCTAATTTGGTGTTACATCATATTTGTGCTAATATTTCTTTAAAAGTTAGGAGAACCGGGCGAGTTGGTCGTGCGGTTAGGGGTGCGCATCCGGGAGATAGTGGGTTGGAACCCAACTGTCGGTAGCCCCGAAGATGGTTTTCCGTGGTTTCCCATTTCCACATCAGGCAAATGCTGGGGCTGTACCTTAATTAAGGCCTCGGCCGCTTCCTTCCCACTCCTTACCCTTTTCTATCCCTTCGTCACCGTAAGACCTATCTGCGTCGGTACGACGTAAAGCAGCTACCTCTCTTTTTTTTTTGCTACAGGCTTTACGTCGCACCAACACAGATAGGTCTTTTGGCGATGATGGAATAGGAAAGGCCTAGGAGTTGGAAGGAAGCGGCCGTGGCCTTAATTAAGGTACAGCCCCGGCATTTGCCTAGTGTGAAAATGGGAAACCACGGAGGAACATTTTCAGGGCTGCCGACAGTGGGATTCGAACCCACTATTTCCCGGATGGAAGATCACAGCCGCGCGCCTCTAACCGCATGGCCAACTCGCCCAGTAAAGCAACTACCAGTAAAACAAGTTAGGAGATGGTCGACTAAATAAATGTGCGTATTACAAATTTTAGCTTTGACAAATTCTTCAAGTGTTCATGCTCATTACCTTTATAAAGTAAACTTCTAGTAGAGTATATGGTACTGAAAATAGTATCTGAACCCTAAGCACAATTTATGCTGATTTCCTTACAGATCCTCAGGACTAGATTCAGTATGTAAAACACTCCACAACTTTCAGTAATGGCAGGTACTTTTAAGACGTAATCGTTCACTACCTATGACCCAAGTGTCTGTAAATATCTGAAGACATTTTGGAGATTGTTAATGTAATTTTTAAAATTTATGCAGGTGTCAGGTAAATCTGGGAAGTATTTTCTATATATAACATAATAACCATAAAATCATGTATTGAGTTTTGTCGTAAGCAGTTAACGAAGTTGAAATAAACTATTCAAAGTTAATTCTTATTATTGATACGTTTAATCTTTATTTCAGAAATTAATAATATAATTATTGGCTCGTACTTTTAACGTGACGGTTGTGCTTGCCCGACCTTGCGAAGTTCTTGGATATACACCCATTGTTGGTCTAATACAGACCACGATTGACTCATACACAAAGGTAATTACTGCATTCTATTTTTATTTTAGGAAATAATGAATTAATGGCTATCCCTTCTCATAAAGATACGTTGTTGAAAATTGCATGAGGATTTCTAATACTTCTTCAGATTAGTCTGGAAATTCTCTTCTCACTGAAGGAGAAGTACACAATCCAGAAGGAAACGAATATCATGAATTACAGTACATTTTAGGCCAACCGTCATTTGGCAGCTCATTTTACAGTTCCTTATCCGTTATTAGAAGATTATTCTTGTGAGTGTAAGCCTAAAATAGATTCCAAACCCAAAGAAAATCCTTATAAGGTTTTTCGGGAAATATATTTCAAATGTACGTAACACAATCTTTCAAGAAACTCAGAACCAAAAATATATTATTTTACACTAAAAATGATCACATTATTGGAACAGATCTGTTTATTTGGGTAACTAGCCCTTGACATTAGCTTATTTCTCGAATGGATTTGTTTTGTTGTCGGCATCGAGAACAGTTAAGAATTTCAGTAAAAAGAGAGAAATGTAGTTCATTTCATTTGGAAAAAAGAAAAGTACTTGAATAATAGGGTAGTGCAAATAACCATGCTTCGTCAACACCGAGTGATTCAAAATTAGAATTAATTTCATTTACAAACTTTGAAGCTTCAAGTCATTACTGAAATCAACCTCCTAGTACTGCCATCCTGCTCCTTGGCTGAATGGTCAGCGTACTGGCCTTCGGTTCAAAGGTTTCCGGGTTCGATTCCCGACCGTGTCGAGGATTAGAACTATGTTTGGTGCATTCCTCTATCTTGGTTTGTAATTGTCTTAATACACATTTTCATTTGCGCACAACATATCACACTATTAAACACCACAGAAACGGCCTCCACACAGAGTTGGCTTCGGGAAGGGCATTGGGTCCTAAATTAATGCTTAAGCTACTTTAGTGATGAACCTTGATAATTGGGAAAATGATGAGGAAAGAACAAGAAGAAATTAAAAGGTATTTGCTCCTAGAAAACTAGTGAATTTCAGAAATCAGCAAACCTGTTCTATATTAATTGCCCACTTCAACGCACACTACATAAAATAACCTGTTATTTAATGTTGGAACTTTAATGAAATCAGCTAGTTTCGAAATTTTGCCCAGATAGGTTTTAAATTCTAGTGACGTTCCCTGTGAAGCCAAAGTTTCCGTATTTATGTAACAATGTAGCCAGTCTATAGCTGGGGCTATTTCGATGACCTGAGAAAAAATCCTATATCGGCTGCCCGTAGGGGCAGGAGCTCCATAGAAAGAGAAGCTCACACGCGTTTTCTACTACATCGCTTTGTTTCAACGTAACTATTCAGAGCTCTCCCCCAGTTGCTCGGGTTTCAAACTTTTAGAAAGGAGAATGTCGCCGTGAATGTTATCAGGTGCATGAGGCCCATCTAATTTAGCACATTAACTACTCATTATTTGTAACACCGACACTCTCGTCTATTATGTTGTAACGGATAACAAGTGCACTCCCTCTTCTTGGCTGAATGGTTAGTGTTGTGGCCTTATTTTCAAAAGTTCCCGGGTTTGATTCCCGGTCGGATCGCAGATTTCAGTGCCTTTATAACGGGGTTTGTGTTCGTCTTAATACACGTATTTCATATCCACACAACACCTCACTTTACCAACCACCACAGAAGTACGAATAGTGAATGCTTTACTCCACATATGGTTAGTATCAGGAAGGCGTCTCGCCGAACAACTGGACCATATCCGCAGCAAATACTGACCCCAATAAATTGGATAAAAGGCTAGGAAGATTAAAAACAGCTCTTTCTACATCCTGCGATTAACTGAGATTCTACGTTCCATGACAGATCGTTAAATCTGTAACCGACTGTGTTATTTGATACAGGAACCAAATATGTATTGATTTATTTCAATAACTTGTTGCCAAACGTTCTTACCACATCCCCAAGATAATGAAGCTCCAATTTTTGGCATTGCAAAAAGCTTTGGATGCTTGGATGCCACTTTGGATGCTTCAATTGTCTTACTATTAATCGAACTAATTTCTGAAACTAAACTAATCCTTCCCATTATGTAACGTACCTGAACGTTGTTTGTCCAATATGCATTGTACCTGAACGTCACTCAAAAATAATTAAACAGTTTTCACGAAAACATCATGCATAGAATGTACTATTATATGTACCGGTTCATCGCATGTTAATTTGCTGTGGATTACATGTTACCCTCAGGAATTTATGCGAAGTAACATGGCTCTATTCACACATTTAATGCGACATGTTGAAATGATATTTTCGTACGAAAGAGCGTGACAAAACGTGAAATATGATGAAGCTGAACCTAGTCGAGAGAGAAAGATGAAGATTTGCGAATTTATTGTACGTTACAGTTTCTGGTCCGAAGTTGTGCGAAATTCTCCGTGGTTCTCAGGTTGCATATTTTGCTGAACACTATCATGGCGCTCTGATATTGATGATACCTCCCTTAATATCTGCCCTGTCGAAAGGAGTAAAATAGCTCCTTAGTTTTTCCCATTGCCCACCTTGAAGTGACATACGACATGACTTACGGGACTAGGACTAATTATCTGGCTTATTATCAGTCCTACGATAAATGCGTGCATAACATTGAGGAATGGAAATAACATATTCTTAAACGTTGGTTGTATACAGTCTTTGGATAAATCTAATGATATGGAAAATATTTAAGAATAATCTTCCTCCATGTGATTACACAATCCTTAGTGAGTAGATTCCAAATACGTAGTTTGATTGAAAAAAGTCCAACAGTTTTCCACTTTTAGTATTATACAAGCAGATAGATAACCTGACAGACAAACAGACAGAATGACACCAAAGGGAAAAGTTTTACGTCATGTTACCTCGGTGTTTCAATGCATTAGGCGAGGGTGATTTTAAATCCGAGAGAAATATGATGTATCCTATGATGTTTTCCTGTTATGGATCCTTCAAATAACTGAACGCCTGAGAGGGTGTCCGTCACTGGCTGCAGAACATGAGACTCGTATAAAATAGTAATTTTCTCCGTCATTTGAGTAGTAAGCGAAAGTATGTACATAGGAAAATTATTTAAAATGAAGGGGTGTTTCACATATAGTCTACAGATTTTACATATAATCAATAGTGTAAGAAAGAATTGAAAAAAATAAGCTTCTCTGGTCTTCTTATGAAATACCAGTCTATTCAGAGATTTTTCGATGATATGCATATCGAAAACTGCTTCTGGACGAGTAGACTGTAGATATGAAGTTTGGCCCAGATGCAATCAATAGTGTAAGAGAAAATGGGAAAAAAACTCTCCTTCTCTTCGTATAAACCACCAGTCTAGTCAGTGATTTTTAAATGATATGCATATCGAAACCTGCTCGTGGATATGTAGACTCTGAATACGAAGTTAGGTTGAGGTCTATTCCGCCGTTTACCCGTGATGGTGGAACAAACATACAAACAAACATACAGTCACTAAATCTAAAAACTAGTGATACGATCTTGAATTGAACTCAAACGGATAAATGTATCAAAATTTGACGAAATAAATAACATTACAGACAACGGACCCCATAGAATTGTTTTTATAAGATTACTTTATATAACAATACACAAACATATAAATGAAGAACGTTATATGTAATATTTTTATTATCTAAATTAATTTACACTATTTTAAAGGAAGTTTCACTTATCTCAAAAATCAACTACCAAAGGATTAAGCTCGGACGTTATTGTTGTATTAATATACGAAACTATTTATAAATCGTAGTAATGAGACTTCCACAGTCTGTTAAATTACTGTTAACATTTATTTCCGGGTTGAACCGTGTTCTTGCTTCTTATACCTTACGTACAGGTTGTCCACGTTTTGAGTACATTGCAGTATTCATTATTAAGGCGACTGATGTACCCCTGCTTGATCTGAGGTAAGCAAAATTAGACGCTTTGTCACATATAAATACCAATATACATCGGACAGATACATATTGGGGGAGATCTTTGAATTCAACAAATTATATGCAAGGACATGAGTATGTTCCTACTGTAAGTTGGATGTTTCAACATCTGATACCTGTTTATGTGCTCTGAAAATAATTCAAACTTCCTACCATATTCGTCCATTTTATTTATCCCACTTTCATTTCTGTCTATAATTGAGTGAATATAGATTTGTGAGAGGCTTCGAAATAGTAGCTTTCTTATTGAATAATGAAATGTATGCTTCTTCTTCTTTGCGTTTAGGCCATCTGTGAACCACGGTACTTGTGTTCTAGCTGAGTTTTTGACGTCGTCTGTCCCTTTTGGCGTTCTGGATTGTGTTCTTAGCGGCCTCTTGAGCCTTCCTGTTAGCCCAGTATTCCTTCATGTTCACGCTGAATTCTTTCCTGCGCTCCTCTGACCGATTCCCGGCTCCTTTTTGGCTAGCTGATGTAAGAAATGTTAGAAAAGGTTTAGTTTTGACCATCAAACGGTATGTATTCCTGTCAGTAATGGCGGCTTGATTAATATTAAGCTCTGCAAGATCTTTGTCCACTTCCTTGGCCCAGGGAAATCCAGTAGCGTTGCCTTTGTTAGGAACCTTTAAGATGTTATGGGATAATATATTAGGATCCGTTCTGTATAGGTGTCCATATAAAGTCAGACGTTTTCTTCTGATGACATCTATGAGGTTTTCTTGATGCTGGTAGAACTCATTGTTGGATTTGTACCATCCTCTTCCAACTGGTAGAATCCTTGGCCCTAATATTCTTCTCAGGAATTTCCGTTCTTGAACTTCCAGGGCTCTCAGTGGGGTCTTTTTAGTTACGGATAGGTATTCTGCTGCGTAGAGGACTGATGATCTGACTACTGCCTTATAGTGTATCGGTTATTCTTTTATACATGCTTTGAGGCATACAGTTTTTTGCAGGCATGGTAGGCCTTGTCTAATTTGATTTTCCTTTGTTCAAGAGCCATGGTTTCAGTTAGGTTCTCCGATATCCACTCTCTGAGGTACTTCACATTTTTAGCTCTCTTGATATGCTTTGTGTCACTGACTCCCATTGTTGTAGGGCAACTTTGATGTTGGTGATAAACTCGGTCTTTAGCTGCTATAGAGTGCAGTGTGTGAAGCTGCATACTGGCCTCATGCATGTCGTTTGCTAACGAAGTAAAGTCATCAGCAAAAAATTCTCAAGTTGTCCTTAATCCGGTGTTCTCAGGTAGTGACCTGGTCCATTTTATTATGATCTTTTCCATGAAACAGTTAGATAATATGCATGAGATACCATCTCCGTGCCTCACCCCTGTTTTGATTGTGAAGCTCTCTGATAATTGACCTCTAAACTTAACTTTGGAAGTGTTGTCGTGCAGGGTGGCTTGCTTCAACCTATTAATTTTTACGTTTAGTCCCAGTTCTCTTAACGTGTTGAAGAGTGTGATTCTATCCACGGAGTCATATGCCTTCTGAAAGTCGACTGTCGGTATCTTTTCTTGCTATATTGAAGGACGGTATTCAGATTTTGTATCTGTTCAGCACAAGACCTTGCAGTTCTGAACCCTGCTTGATATTCTCCTTATTCTTTATCCAATTATCTTGTTATGTGCCGTTCTAGAATCTTGGAGAAGACTTTATACGATACTGAAAGGAGTGATATTCCTCTATAGTTGCTGGGATCTGTTTTGCTTCTCTTCTTGTGGATTGGGTGCATAACGGCTGATGTACAATCATCTGGGAGCCTTTCCTTAGCCCATGTGCCCGGGATTACTTTGTGTATGTGCCCGAATGTTTGCTCACCAGCTTATTTCAACATTTCTGCTACTATTCCGTCTTCTACAGGGGCTTTGTTGTTCTTTTTTTTTTTTGCTAGTTGTTTTACGTCGCACCGAAACAGATAGGTCTTACGGCGACGATGGGATAGGAAAGGCCTAGGAGTGGGAAGGAAGCGGCCGTGGCCTTAATTAAGGTACAGCCCCAGCATTTGCCTGGTGTGAAAATGGGGAACCACGGAAAACCATTTTCAGGGCTGCCGACAGTGGGGTTCGAACCTACTATCTCCCGAATACTGGATACTGGCCGCACTTAAGCGACTGCAGCTATCGAGCTCGGTCTTTGTTGTTCTTAAGAAGTTGAATGATCTCTTTTACTTCTTCATAGGTGGGAGAAGGGATGTCTTTGATGTCCGGGTTAGCTGATTCTCTAACTGGGAGGCGCTGCACAGGTTCTTCAGCATTCAAAAAAGTCCTTGGAAATAATCAGTTAGGATCTTGATGCAGTCATCATCATTGAGGCACAGTGATCCGTCTGTTCTCTGGAGGTGTAAAGTTTGGGGTATGAACTGGGTCGTCTGTTGTTTTAGACCTTCGTATAAGTCTCTAGAGTTGTTTCTTTCAAACTTCTCCTCGGCTTGATTAATCAGTTCTTTGTTATATTTTCTTTTCGCCCCTCTTATGATGCTGGAGGTGTTCTTTCTTTGTGTATTAAATGCTTGTAGGTTGGCTTCGTTTATGATGATTCCATTTGAGCCATGCTAGTCGCCTGGCTTCTATAGCCTCATCGTATTCGTTAGACCACTATGGGTGCTTGGTTCCTTTAGGTCTGTTGGGGATCGTCTTCTGAGCCGCGTCTGTTATAGCATCCCGAAGTGGGTCCCCATCTTATAGTGGTGTTAATCCTATTGATGTGTTGGTTCAGACTCTCTTGGTAACTTGCATTGTCTTCTTTAAGTTTGTTGATATAAAATCTAGGAATCTTCTTTTTCTTCATAAGCATAGCCTTGGTATTATACAATGGTTTCAGATTCATTTTAACCATGGACAGGTAATGATCGGAGTCTATGTTAGCTCCTCGTAAAACTTTCACCTTCATAATGTCGCAGTGGTGCTTCTTGTATATTGCTACGTGGTCAATTTGGAACTCGCCCATCATGCTGTTTGGGCTGCGCCACGTCGTGGCCTTCCTAAGTAGGCGTTTAAAAGCCGTAGACTTCAAGAGTAATCCATACTTGGTGCACAGACTGATTAGCCGCTCCCCATTCCTGTTGGTTCGCTTATAGGCGGGGTATCCTCCTACAATCTTCCGATATTTCTGATCTCTCCCAATCTGAGCGTTGAAATCTCCTAGCAATATTGTTGTATGATGATGTGGGATCTGGTCTAATTTTTCCTCAAGGGTGTCCCAATATTGATCTGTAGTCTCTGAGTTTTTCTTGTAAGAGTCATTGGTAGGAGCATGAAAGTTAACCAGAGAGTATCCTCTATTGCTGGACCTGAAGGATATTACTGAAGTTCTGTCATTGGTGAAGAGAAGCCAAATATGCTAGCAACTAGTTTGTGGTGTACTGCGAACCCTGTCCCCAGGAAAGGTACATTCATCATGACTCTCTTACCAGGCTTTCCTTTATATATCCTATACTCTTGAGACTCCATGGCATCTTCATCTGGGAACCTAGTCTCTTGTAAGGCTGCAATGCTGATGTTCTTGTCTTTCAGGATTTCAAGGGTGTGTTTAAGTTTTCCAGTCTTGATCAGAGAGTTAATATTGATCGTAGCCATGTATGTGATTTTCTTTTAGTTCCGACTGGGTCACATGAAGGCATAGGTCCCTCAGAATCTGACGACCTATATGCCCTGTCATGAACGGGGTTGGATTGGTTACCACCTGGGTATCTATCATTATTGTTTTCGTACTTTATGTTTGATACAGTCTATCACACAATTGTCTATAGTTGGTCACCCGAAAGTGACGAGTTGTTGACTATAAAGGTTGTAAGCCTTGAAGCCCCCAGCACTGATCGGTTCACCGACCCAGCTTCCCGCTGGGATTCGTTACCCAACCTTCCACTGGGTTTTTCAGCTTATCAGGAACACCTCTTGTGGGTTACGTGCTGGAGTTGGAGTGAAAGGGGCTAGTTGGATTCTCTTGCCGAATGTAATATTTTATGTTGCAGATACCCGGCAACGACGCATTTCACTCCCATTTGCCAGGAGCCACAAGGACCCCTCCCAGGTTAATTCCTGGGACCGAAATGTATTCTATAAATATAAAATAGAAATACACTGAGAGGACTGAAATAATTCATTACGATTACACCGTTCGTCATTTTCCAAAAGAAATACCAAATATATTCACTGAAAACTGTACACGAAACTTTCGCCAGGGTGGTGGGTTCGACTCCAGCTCAGTTTGGTGGCGTTTGAAGGTGCTCATGCCAGTAGATTTACAGGTAGGCAAAGAAACAGCTGCGAGGTAAAAATTTCAGCACCTAGGCCTCTCTGAAAACCATAAAAACCAGTTAGTGGGATGTAGGTATATATGTTGAGTAATCAGTCTGAATTGTCAGATCCTAAAAAGCGCCGCAATGAGCTGTCACGTATGGTCTAGGCATCACGAAAAGGGCTTACAAAGGAAATTAGGAGTATGGTATTTTCCCGTTTCATTCCTCATCATGCTTATCAGTCCGCCGAGCCCACGGAAATGTAGGCACAGTTCAAGAGACCCTATGAGCGATTTTTACACCATTAATTCCAGGGGCTATCTGCACTGGGAATCGCATTACAAGCATCACACGCACCTCTCACTTTCATATTGTCAAAGCCTAGGATGAGACTCAGACAGGAAAATGAATAAATACATTTTTCCCTCCCCCACCAGAAAAAATAGTGTACTATAAACACTAGGTATCACCAGAAAATACATCGGGATGTAGGACAAATGACATTATTATTATTATTATTATTATTATTATTATTATTATTATTATTATTATTATTATTATTATCGATTAGCTGTTGTCCTTCCCTCTGTGACCAAGATGAAGGGAGATGCACCGACTAAGGTCGGTATTGGAATCTATCAGAACAGGAAAGCTCCGAGTTCTAGAATTCTTACGGGCAAAAGTTTGGACATAGGTCTACATTAAATAAATACTACTAGTATCCATATAAATATTTCAAACACAATTTCATGTGCTGTATATACAAGATGTGTCGTGATGATGGTACAGACTTTCAGTAATCCTGGAGAAGGTCGTCTTCTTCTTTATCTGTTTATCCTCCAGGGTCGGTTTCTGCCTCGGACTCGGCGAGGGATGCCACCTTTACCGCCTCACGGGCAGTGTTCTGGAACTTCAGACTCTGGGTCTGGGTGTACAACTGGGGAGAATGACCATTACCTCGCCGAGGTGGCCTCACCTGCTGTGCTGAACAGGGGCCTTGTGGGGGATGGGAAGATTGGAAGGGACAGGCATGGAAGAGGGAAGGAAGCGGCCGTGGCCTTAAGTTAGATACCATCCCGGCATTTGCCTGGAGGAGAAGTGGGAAACTACGGAGAACCACTTACAGGATGGCTGAGGTGGGAATCGAACCCACGTCTACTCAGCCGACCTCCCGAGACTGAGTGGACCCCGTTCCAGCTCTCGTACCACTTTTCAAATTTCGTGGCAGAGCCGGGAATCGAACCCGGGCCTCCGGGGGAGGCAGCTAATCACACTAAACACTACACCACAGAGGCGGACGCTGGTCACCCGTATCAATTTGAGACAGGGAACATTCATCCGGAAATGTCTCAGTTGCACATTATACTACAAAACCGTTTATAGTAGGTTGCAGGTTTGTCAACCCATGTGCGTTCAATGTAATGTGGCCCCAGCCCAATTTTTAAATGCTCATCGACAACGCTTTAAACAGAATTTCCCTTAAATGGGGTTTGGAAGAGAAGATCCTGTTTCCTGGCCACCTGTCTGCCTGATCTGATCCCACTTGATGTCTTCTTGTGGAGTTATGAGAAGAGTCATGTTTGTGAGACACTAGTAGGGACTGAAAAAGAGCTCTTGGCAATAATACCCACTATTAGTGATATTGCTAAAACAATGCCAGAGATCTTCGACCGGATACGCCAGACTTTCAACGACATTGCCGAAGCTGGGGTACACTGTTTTGAACACCTGTTGTACGTGTCTTCACAGCTTGTGCATTCAGAGCAGGTAAATTAAAATATTATTTCTCCATACAAAGATAATTATGTTTTTTTTAATCATACGTTCATAAGTATCCAGTATTTAAGAAAAGGCTAGGAAAATTGAAAATTTGAAAATTGGGCTGGGGCCACATTACGTTGAACGCACATGCGTTAACAAACCTGCAACCTACGGTAAACGGCTTTGGAATATAATGTGCGACTGAGACATTTCCGGATGAAAAGTCTAGAAAAACAACGGATACGGAATCTGCCAACTGGGCGACTGCCCTAAATGCAGATCAGTAGTGACTGATTGATAACCCAGCGACTGAAACCTTTCCGGGTCATGATTCTCTAATTGGTATAAATGTACCCTACTCCAGCGTCCCTGAAAGCTGTGTCATCATCACCGAAACACTCTTTATACGTATTCTCACTTTAGCAGGTATAGTTTAATTGAACTGGAGGGTAAGAAATGTCATTGCAGATGACAGAGAGATCAAAGAAAAATGGGAAATTTATTTTGATAAGCTGTTAAATGTGAATGATATCACAAACATTCCATTAGATAGATTAACTAATGATGGGAGGATGGAAGTCACTATAACTTTTTCTTTTTGCTAGTTGCTTTACGTCGCACCGACACAGATAGGTCTGATGGCGACGATAGGACAGGAAAGGGCTAGGAGTGGGAAGGAAGTGGCCGTGGCCTTAATTAAGGTACAGCCCCAGCATTTGCCTGGTGTGAAAATGGGAAACCACGGAAACCCATCTTCAGGGCTGCCGACAGTGGGGTTCGAACCTACTATCTTCCGACACTATAACAGATCTGACATGGAATGATATAGAATACGCATGAAAATACATCAGAACAGGAAAAATCTACAAGTATTGATGAAGTTGATTTCCAAATGGAAATCCAAAATGAGACTGCTTTAAATTCTGTCAGTTACTGATAACGCTGTCTCACGCTAATGCAAGGCATCTCCGTAACCTTCACAGGATTATCAAGTAGCTTCACTTATTTAATAAATCAAAAATAAATTATACGCTGCCTGAAAAATATTAAGCACACAAGAAGGGGAGGAGGAAACGAAATTGAACTTCACGTGTTGAGAGGGTATGTGATGTTATTTCAATGATTACAGAGTAGTCAAATTTAGAAATAACTTGGCATTACGAGCCCACTTATCAGTATGACGATGCACACACTCTGCCCTGGATGCATGCACTGATTAAGTTCCGAAGGGTGCTATTATGCCGTTGTATCCTCTCCTGTATCAAGATGGCCCACAACTGCTGTAAGTGGTGCTCCATATCCCGGATACTGGCACTGGAACGGAATTGACGTCCGAGCTGGTCGCACATATGTCCTATCGGGGATAGATATAGGGATTTTGTTGGCCACAGGAGTACCTATACATCACGCAGACTTTACAGAGACAGGTGCCGTGTTTGGACGAGCGTCGTTCTGTTGAAATATGGCACTTCGATCCTGTCGCATGAGAGGTAACACATGTGGGCGCAGGATGACCGTGACGTACCGTTGTGCCGTCAGATTATCCTTAATCACTACCGGCCACGAGCTGAAGTAATAACCAATGGTCCCCCACACAATAAAGCCACAGCAGTAACACCGCTGTGCCTCTCCAAATAATTGCAAAAGTTAGACCTCTCCACAGGTCACCACCATACTTGCAGACGATGGTCATTAGGGGTAGTGCAGAAACGCGATTCATCGCTGAACACGATGCAACGCCATTCATCAGCAGTCCATTCTTCCCGGTCACGGCACCACTCCCAACGCAGCCGTTTGTGTTGTGGTCTTAGCGGCAGTCTATGCATGGGACTGTCACTTCTTAGTCCGGCTGCTGATAAATTCCATCCAATGGTGCGGGATGACACAGAATGTTGGAGAGAGTCCATTACTTGTTCTCGGATGGCAGGCGCAGATGTGAAAGAGCTGCGATGTGCTTGGTGCACGATACGGTGATACCCCCTTGTGGTCAGACGTGGTCTATCAGAAAATTGACAAGAAAGACTGCCCACACATTCTCATGCAGTCTAACATCGGGCCAGTCTCATTCGAATGCCCCAAACATCTGGATATTGCACGATTCGACCAGCCGTCCAAATGAAGATCCAAAATGAGGCTGCTTTAAATTCTGTCAGGTACTAATAACGCTGTCTCACGCTAGTACACGGCATCTCCGTGAACTTCACAATGATCTCTCAACATCCGTCGCGTCCCTTTCGGGGGGGGGGGGGAGGGCGGAAACTCGCTCCTTCCCGCGTGGCAATCGACACTAATCTACATTGCCTCCGACATGCTATTAAGTTCTAAGGAGAAAAGAGACAGCAGGGAGGAGTGAGAAGTGATACAGGGAGTATCTGGCTGAATCCAAGACAAACATGCTACCAAGCCCAGACATGGTGTTGGGTAGGTGGTATTGAGGCGTGGTATTAAGGGTAAGGGAAAAACCACATAGACGGAAAAAGAAAGAGTCTGTCATGTAAACCCTGACACATTTTGATAGCACATGGAAGGATGTGGTTTCTGGATAGTCCAGGTGATTGTGTCAATTGAGAAAATGTATCATGCACCAGTCATGAGCCATATTCTCGCCAGTCCAGTTATCAGGGGATCAGTCCGTCTGGCCACTGCCGTTACTAGCGCGGGCCTTTCTGGTTGCCGAATCATGCGCCAAGAGCCACTAGAGCCTGCTGCACCACTCCGCATTCTTCGGGTCTCTCGTAACCAGTCTCCGGTCCCGGCGAATGAGGCCAAGCCCGCCAAACCGGAGGTCGCCTGGATGGGTGTGGGATATGACGGCGGGCCGCCTTCCTCCCTGCCCGCGCCATGGTGCATAAACAAGGCAACTACGATGAGAGGCCGGGTGGCCCCCGTGCAGTTGGAGCACGCTGGTGCCTCCTTAAGTGCTGCGCAGGCCGTGTAGTGATGATCACCCCCACAACGGTTGCACCTCACTAAGAGCCCACACCTGACCTGACCTCAAGCAGCGGAAACACTGCAAGAGCTGCCGAGAGGGACGTTTCGATCTCACCTGATTGCCGCTACCCACTGAGTTTCTCTCCTAATTGGCTTCTCGGTCCACTGCTGTCCTGGGAGCAATTCTGGGATACGGGTGGGTGGTCCTCTCGTGGTGGGCCGGCGGCATCTTCTTCTTCTTCTTCTTCCTGGTGTGGGGGCAACGCCTGCTTCCTGGCTGGGGCGGTCTCTTCTTGGCTGGGGAAGAGGCCTCGTCCTGGTGGCCCTCCTCCCTGTCCGGTGACCCTACGGTAGCGGGTGGACCCGCTGCAGCGCCGGCTTCTCCCTCCTCCTGGCTGGCGGCGGCGTCAGCGTCACTCACTGACGACACCTGATTGCATTCCCTGTCCTGCGCACATCGATAACCGCAACATGATAGACCCGCTGGCAGGCCGGGCCTGTGTAGCAGTCTCCGAACGCCAGGGGCTTCCTCCTCTACTGCCCTGCTCCCGTCCGCCGTCTGGAGCGCCTTCCTGGATTGCGCTCTGGTAGTAGACCCTTCCTGGCAGGCCATGGTCTGCGTCAACCGATCAGAGGTGGCCCTCGGGGGAGCGTTCTACGTCCACTTCGCAGAGCCAAACTACTCGGACTGGGTCGCACAGTCGCGGCGATTGGGGGCGTCGTGCTTCATCTCCGTGGTGGCATCGCTGGTCTCGGACGTGAACGGGAAGACTAAGTCGTATTAATCGCCTTATTCCTCAGCTATCTGTCCTTTCTGGCCGTCTGTGTGGCAGCTGAGCTGGTCTCCGTCCTGAGGGCGCCAGCCTTCACTCCTGGTGTGCCGCCTCTCCTTGGTAGTCGGACGACCTCGAACCGGACGGAAAGCTTCTTCACCAAGCTTTGCAGGCGCTCCTCATCGTGGTGCTGGACGATCACGCCCTCCTGAAGAAAAATCTCGATGTACCGAGAAGGTACCGCGGTAGAGTGGTTGCGCATTATGTACAGTACAGGACTATGTCCCTTTCTAAGAATGCGCCGCACCACTTCCTGTAGTACACGAGGAGAGCCTGGTTCTCTGGGGTCGCTCTGGTCGCACGGAACTCGAAGCCATGTGGGGGGAGTCACACCCGTCCCTGTAGGCGTCCCAATCCATCTCGTTGTCCGCCATAGTCATCCTGGTCCTCCTGAAATAGAATATGAGCGCTGAGAAGTGCTCCAGCCTAGACAAAGCTCTTTCGGAAATGTACCAACAAGTACAGTTGCCTGACTAGTACTTGGAAAGCCGGGCTGAGTGGCTCAGGTTGTTGAGGTGCTGGCCTTCTGACCCCAGCTTGGCAGGTTCGATTCTGGCTCAGTCCGTCGGTATTTGAAGGTACTCAAATAGGTCAGACTCGTGTCGGTAGATTTACTGGCACGTAAAAGAACTCCTGCAGGACTCAATTCCCGCACCTCGACGTCTCTGAAAACCGTAAACTTAGTTAGCGGGACTTAAAGGAAATATTATTATTATTATTATTATTATTATTATTATTATTAGTAGTAGTAGTAATAATAGTAGTAGTAATAATAGTAGTACTTGGAATGTACAGATAGTTTGGGGAGGGGAGTGAGTCAGCGGGAAGCACGTACGTCCACTCGTTATGACTGCCAAGCTCGTCTTCAACATCTGTACTGTTCACGCTCCATATATATTCTACCAGGCCTGGTGACAACGCTAATCAGAAACAACACCAATGCACTCTGGTGGCCGTTCTACCTATCACAGATAATTGTAATTCTAATCATTGACATACCCGCCGATGGTGTGTACATCACACGAAGTTACGTTCACATCCGACCACTTCTTTTCTGGGTCCTTCGATATATTTGACAGGCAGTTTAGTGTTATTATTAGTTTGGTATATTAATGTACTATCTTCCTTAGTCAATAACACAATTCTTGTTACGGACACTGAAGATGTTGGACATCATGTTGATGAACGCATTAGAACTGTCCGTCTTTCCTTCCGTTATTGTCAATTTTTCCTAATCTGTACTGTTGCGGTAGACGTTCGAACGATGCTTCCTTTGAACATCAAATACCGAGTATTTTATATTGCACCACTCCCGCGTCCAGGTGGGGATACACGAGTTCCAGACTAGCTCTAAATAACAATTCCATGTGCCAAATATTGCTGGGTTGTGAGTTCCGCGTGAGAAAGTACACCGATGGCCTACGGTAAATCCCAACCTACGTAGAAGAACGTCTTCAACACGCTATCAGTCGGTTACCGTACTTGTATGATACCGAAATTTATCGTAAAAATCAGATTATCATGGCTTGTCAAGAATTCCGTACATGTCATTATCATAATCGCAATCAGAATTAGTCATTATAAGCTTATATCTAGTACTTATTCTAAGTAGACATTGAAAGAATTTTAATGTTTTCACTACTCAGCTTTTATTAATAAATTGGTCTAAGTACGATTTGAAATAAAAGTAGAATATCTTGAAGAAAAAAAATATTTATACAATGTGGCTGGTTTCCTACGCAATCAGCATCTCTAAGTGCCGTAATTATATTGCATTGGAGAAAACAGGTTTGGAAAAACCTCTAATAAATAAATGAAATCAGGCCTCATTCATCTATGTCTTAATCCTGGCCTGTCGAAGAATTGTATCGTAATTAAGTAGTATCCAAGGAAATTAAATGAAAAGAAAAAAAATAAATTATATAATCAAGTAAAATTATTCAACATAATTGTAAAAATTGGATGCATCCAAATGAGTTAAGTAAACAAGCTATACTCCCTACTATATACAATGTTCAAGTTGGGTTTCAATTGAAAATGTGAAAACGCAAAGAAGGTGGCCAATAATTAATCAATCAATTAATTAATTAATTAAGATATGGAATCTTTCCATATTAAACTGGATTGCTCCTGAAAATTACCAAAATTCAATCGTCTGAACCTAAATTCACATGCAATAAAAGAAATGCATATCTCTCGGCTGAACACTTCACATCAATGTCCACGCACAGTAGAAAAATCGTGTGAGAAAATTAATGTCTGTCCATTAGGGATTTTCTCTAGTTGAGGTTTCAAATTTTTGTATGTTTCATATTTCATTTCAACTGACCTCCATATAAGCAAATATAAGTCCACTTTAAGTCGTAAGCAATCTCAAATTAATTCCATCGTAAGGCTTATGTGGCTAAATCATTCAATTATTATTTAAATTCATGGTTGAAATTCAATTAAAGTGCGTATATGACTTAACTAGCAAATGTACCCGTGCTTCGCTACGGTATTCTACAATGTATATGGATATCGATGTAAATACTGAGCGTGCAGCAAATGAGATTGTTTTAAAATTGCATGTCTCTTAGCCTTATCCGAGAAATAGCATAGCTTTTATATATATAGATGACGGATAAGCATGAGCACGTTGAAAAGTGCAGACTTCCACTTCGAGATTCATATCTCCTAAACGGTTTATGATATTAAGGAACAGTTTGCGCCATCAGACGCCTCATTTATCCCTCTAAAAGTTTGTTTCTAAACCATATCCTCGTATCTCCCATATTAAGGGGGTAAATTGAGTTCAAAGTTTGAATAGGGTGAAATTTGGGTGCATTTTTTACATTTTACATTACATTTTGCCTACTTATGTATAAGCTAGAATCATGAAATTTGGTACACACATGTCCCTTAATCGTGCCAATGTGCGCACCTAACGTGATGATCCTATCATTCTTATAAGTGTGTCAAACGATGAAATATACTTGTAAAAATTACCAAATTTACGAACAATCCAAAAATACGGCCAAATTTAACGTATAAGGGAGAGAGATACGACAAAATGTCACAGGACCAAAGTTGTAGATCACCCCGAATTGAAGCGACATTGTGCCATCCGTTTTGTGATACGACTTACCGTTTAGCCAAAAAATAGCCCAAAAGGAATGTCTGCACAGTCATTAAAATTGCCTCCATATTTCGATATCTTTGGGGGTAAAAAGTGAAAAATTTGAACATCTTGGAATTTTCCCGTCGGTTAGGGACCAAAAGCTATAATTTCACCAAATTTCAATTGTCTACCTCGTCTGGCAGGTTGTGCCGCCATCTTGATTTGGGGGGATAGGGGATAAAAATGAGGAAATTCCCGAAAATTTTAAGCCCACGAAACCTATAGGTTATCGTTTTGGATATACTATACGACTGTGTTCTTAAGCTGAGCCCAAAATTTGAGCCCCCCCCCCAGCGTGCCCCCTTCAGGGAATTTTGAGAATTTCCGATTTTTCTAGGGATCCTGGGGTCATCAGTTTATCTCGTACCAAGTTTCAAATTACTGAGATTTCTGGAAGTGCCTCATTAATTCAAGTCTTTTTTCATTTTTAAATATTTATATATACATCGCACCAGCCCGACTTGCTTTTATATATATATAGATGACGGATAAGCATGAACACGTTGAAAAGTGCAGACTTCCACTTCGAGATTCATATCTCCTAAACGGTTTATGATATTAAGGAACGGTTTGCGCCATCAGACGCCTCATTTATCCCTCTAAAGGTTTGTTGCTAAACCATATCCTCGTATCTCCCATATTAAGGGGGTAAATTGAGTTCAAATTTTGAATAGGGTGAAATTTGGGTGCATTTTTAACATTTTACATTACATTTTGCCTACTTATGTATAAGCTAGAATCATGAAATTTGGTACACACATGTCCCTTAATCGTCCCAATATGCGCACCTAACGTGATGATCTTATCATCCTTATAAGTGTGTCAAACGATGAAAGATACTTGTAAAAATCACCAAATTCACGAACAATCCAGAAATACGGCCAAATTTAACGTATAAGGGAGAGAGATACGACAAAATGTCACAGGACCAAAGTTGTAGATCACTCCGAATTGAAGCGACATTGTGCCATCCGTTTTGTGATACGACTTACCGTTTAGCCAAAAAATAGCTCAAAAGGAATGTCTGCACAGTCATTAAAATTGCCTCCATATTTCGATATCTTTGGGGGTAAAAAGTGAAAAATTTATACATCTTGGAATTTTCCCGTCGGTTAGGGACCAAAAGCTATAATTTCACCAAATTTCAATTGTCTACCTCGTCTGGCAGGTTGTGCCGCCATCTTGATTTGGGGGGATAGGGGATAAAAATGAGGAAATTCCCGAAAATTTTTAAGTCCACGAAACCTATAGGTTATCGTTTTGGATATACTATACGACTGTGTTCTTATGCTGAGCCCAAAATTTGAGCCCCCCCAGCGTGCCCCCCTCAGGGAATTTTGAGAATTTCCGATTTTTCTAGGGATCCTGGGGTCATCAGTTTCCCTCGTACCAAGTTTCAAATTTCTGAGATTTCTGGAAGTGCCTCATTAATTCACGTCTTTTTTCATTTTTAAATATTTATATATACATCGCTCCAGCCCGACTTGCTTTTATATATATAGATGACGGATAAGCATGAGCACGTTGAAAAGTGCAGACTTCCACTTCGAGATTCATATCTCCTAAACGGTTTATGATATTAAGGAACGGTTTGCGCCATCAGACGCCTCATTTATCCCTCTAAAGGTTTGTTTCTAAACGATATCCTCGTATCTCCCATATTAAGGGGGTAAATTGAGTTCAAAGTTTGAATAGGGTGAAATTTGGGTGCATTTTTAACATTTTACATTACATTTTGCCTACTTATGTATAAGCTAGAATCATGAAATTTGGTACACACATGTCCCTTAATCGTGCCAATGTGCGCACCTAACGTGATGATCCTATCATTCTTATAAGTGTGTCAAACGATGAAATATACTTGTAAAAATTACCAAATTTACGAACAATCCAAAAATACGGCCAAATTTAACGTATAAGGGAGAGAGATACGACAAAATGTCACAGGACCAAAGTTGTAGATCACTCCGAATTGAAGCGACATTGTGCCATCCGTTTTGTGATACGACTTACCGTTTAGCCAAAAAATAGCTCAAAAGGAATGTCTGCACAGTCATTAAAATTGCCTCCATATTTCGATATCTTTGGGGGTAAAAAGTGAAAAATTTGAACATCTTGGAATTTTCCCGTCGGTTAGGGACCAAAAGCTATAATTTTACCAAATTTCAATTGTCTACCTCGTGTGGCAGGTTGTGCCGCCATCTTGATTTGGGGGCATAGGGGATAAAAATGAGGAAATTCCCGAAAATTTTTAAGCCCACGAAACCTATAGGTTATCATTTTGGATATACTATACGACTGTGTTCTTATGCTGAGCCCAAAATTTGAGCCCCCCCAGCGTGCCCCCTTCAGGGAATTTTGAGAATTTCCGATTTTTCTAGGGATCCTGGGGTCATCAGTTTCCCTCGTACCAAGTTTCAAATTTCTGAGATTTCTGGAAGTGCCTCATTAATTCACGTCTTTTTTCATTTTTAAATATTTATATATACATCGCTCCAGCCCGACTTGCTTTTATATATAATAGATGACGGATAAGCATGAGCACGTTGAAAAGTGCAGACTTCCACTTCGAGATTCATATCTCCTAAACGGTTCATGATATTAAGGAACGGTTTGCGCCATCAGACGCCTCATTTATCCCTCTAAAGGTTTGTTGCTAAACCATATCCTCGTATCTCCCATATTAAGGGGGTAAATTGAGTTCAAATTTTGAATAGGGTGAAATTTGGGTGCATTTTTAACATTTTACATTACATTTTGCCTACTTATGTATAAGCTAGAATCATGAAATTTGGTACACACATGTCCCTTAATCGTCCCAATATGCGCACCTAACGTGATGATCTTATCATCCTTATAAGTGTGTCAAACGATGAAAGATACTTGTAAAAATCACCAAATTTACGAACAATCCAGAAATACGGCCAAATTTAAAGTATAAGGGAGAGAGATACGACAAAATGTCACAGGACCAAAGTTGTAGATCACTCCGAATTGAAGCGACATTGTGCCATCCGTTTTGTGATACGACTTACCGTTTAGCCAAAAAATAGCTCAAAAGAAATGTCTGCACAGTCATTAAAATTGCCTCCATATTTCGATATCTTTGGGGGTAAAAAGTGAAAAATTTGAACATCTTGGGATTTTCCCGTCGGTTAGGGACCAAAAGCTATAATTTCACCAAATTTCAATTGTCTACCTCGTCTGGCAGGTTGTGCCGCCATCTTGATTTGGGGGGATAGGGGATAAAAATGAGGAAATTCCCGAAAATTTTTAAGCCCACGAAACCTATAGGTTTTCGTTTTGGATATACTATACGACTGTGTTCTTATGCTGAGCCCAAAATTTGAGCCCCCCCAGCGTGCCCCCTCCAGGGAATTTTGAGAATTTCCGATTTTTCTAGGGATCCTGGAGTCATCAGTTTCCCTCGTACCAAGTTTCAAATTTCTGAGATTTCTGGAAGTGCCTCATTAATTCACGTCTTTTTTCATTTTTAAATATTTATATATACATCGCTCCAGCCCGACTTGCTTTTATATATATAGATAGATGACGGATAAGCATGAGCACGTTGAAAAGTGCAGACTTCCACTTCGAGATTCATATCTCCTAAACGGTTTATGATATTAAGGAACGGTTTGCACCATCAGACGCCTCATTTATCCCTCTAAAGGTTTGTTTCTAAACCATATCCTCGTATCTCCCATATTAAGGGGGTAAATTGAGTTCAAAGTTTGAATAGGGTGAAATTTGGGTGCATTTTTAACATTTTACATTACATTTTGCCTACTTATGTATAAGCTGGAATCATGAAATTTGGTACACACATGTCCCTTAATCGTGCCAATGTGCGCACCTAACGTGATGATCCTATCATTCTGATAAGTGTGTCAAACGATGAAATATACTTGCAAAAATTACCAAATTTACGAACAATCCAGAAATACGGCCAAATTTAACGTATAAGGGAGAGAGATACGACAAAATGTCACAGGACCAAAGTTGTAGATCACTCCGAATTGAAGCGACATTGTGCCATCCGTTTTGTGATACGACTTACCGTTTAGCCAAAAAATAGCTCAAAAGGAATGTCTGCACAGTCATAAAAATTGCCTCCATATTTCGATATCTTTGGGGGTAAAAAGTGAAAAATTTGAACATCTTGGAATTTTCCCGTCGGTTAGGGACCAAAAGGTATAATTTCACCAAATTTCAATTGTCTACCTCGTCTGGCAGGTTGTGCCGCCATCTTGATTTGGGGGGATAGGGGATAAAAATGAGGAAATTCCCGAAAATTTTAAGCCCACGAAACCTATAGGTTATCGTTTTGGATATACTATACGACTGTGTTCTTATGCTGAGCCCAAAATTTGAGCCCCCCAGCGTGCCCCCTTCAGGGAATTTTGAGAATTTCCGATTTTTCTAGGGATCCCGGGGTCATCAGTTTCCCTCGTACCAAGTTTCAAATTACTGAGATTTCTGGAAGTGCCTCATTAATTCAAGTCTTTTTTCATTTTTAAATATTTATATATACATCGCACCAGCCCGACTTGCTTTTATATATATAGACTAGCAAATGTACCCGTGCTTCGCTACGGTATTATACTGAAATTTATAATTGAATGCTAATTGTTTTAGATATATAATCCGCCGAAATTCGCGATCTGACTCGTTTTCTGCGAGAATCCGCCAAAATTCGCGATCAGACTCTTTTTCTAATAGATTACGGTATGTTTCCTCACATTTTTCAATCTTTCTTTCCAGCAATCGATTTCGTACTTCCCTGGCTAGGTCCAGATATTCCACCCCGTCAGTTGGGTCCCTAAATCTTTGCCATCTTTTCCTATAAGCGTTTTTAATATGGATCAAATCCTTCAGGAGATCCGGCGTTGTGTCGTCTTAGGTGCCTTGGTGGTACTGAACCCGCGGCCGGACTGCATTCTTAGTCATTACCCGTCCAGAACCCGTTTCCAGGGGGGTCCGCACATTTGACAACGGTCCAGAACATTATTATTATTATTATTATTATTATTATTATTATTATTATTATTATTATTATTATTCAAAGATGTTCTGAACCCCACAGCAAGGTGCAAGACCGCTACTTGGCGGTAAATTACTTCTGCTGCCAGTGTCATTGTTACAATGTGACCAGCACCATCGTCGCGCGTAGGCAAGTGTGCGGGATTTCTGGCGATACCAATGACATACTTCCGTGCATTGTTGACCTTATTATAGAGGTGAACAATTTGACGGTCCATCTCATTCCTATCGTTTATTTCAAATGTGTTTAAATTTTTATTTACATGCCAGGAGAATCTACTGTAATCTAAGAACGTTCTCCGAAGGAAAAGATGGCTGTTGAAAACGAACCCAGGAAAGATTAAAAATGATCGGTTTATGATCAGAATAAGTACATCGAAACTATATAGCCTGTTTCCAGTCATTCGACAGGGTCAGAAATGGAATGAATAAAGCCCCATCTAGCGGCGACAATAGGAATTGTGCCGGCTGCCGAAGCACACCTCTGGGGCAATGATCGTTGAATGACAAATGAAATGAAATATTGGACAGTGTTGCTGGAATGAATGATGACAGAGAAAATCGAAGTATCCGGAGAGAAACCTGTCCCGCCTTCGTTTTGTCCAGCACGAATGTCACATGGAGTGACCGGGATTTGAACCACGGAACCCAGTTGCGAGAGGCCGGCGCGCTGCCGCCTGAGCAACGGAGACTCCTTAAGTACATTATGAACAGTAAAATCAATTGATCTCACCTCCTTTTACACCGCAACGCCGTTAAGTTTATTTACACCCCCCCCCCAAAAAAAAATCGAAGACGTGTTTCTTTATGTTTAAAGGATATTCCAAACACCAATGTTCACATCTGTTACATTCAGTTTTGAGATATAAGTATCCCCATAAAAATAATTCACTTTATTTTCACTTCCTTTCACACTCCCCTCCCCCCTCCCACACCCCGTAAGTGAATTTTCCGGCAAAATATACTTGTTTCCTTAGTAGTGAAGGATCTTCTAAATAGTAACTATCACGACTCTAACTTCTTCAGTTTTTGATTTATGTGTCTTCATGAAAGGAATTCAACTCCTTTTCACTCCCGCCCCCCAAACGCGTTTTTCTTTGTTTAAGGACATTCAAATACCAATTTTCACGTCCGTAACAACTTTAGTTTCTATTAGATGTATGTATTCTCATACAATTAATTCAATTAATTTTTCAATTCTTTCACCCCCCCCCCCCCCTTCATTGGATTTTCCGAGAATACGTGTTTCTTTACTTTTAATGCAGATTCCAAATGTCTAATTTCACGTCTGTAATATCTTCATTTTTGAGATATCAGTAGCCTAATTAAAAGAATTCAACACCATTTTCAGTCACTTTTACCCCCCCCCCCCATTCCACACAAGTGGTATTTCCGAAAGCTGAAAATACACGTTTCTTTATTTTTAATAGACATAAAAAATACCATTTTTCACTTCTGTAACATGTTAAGTTTTTGAGATATACTGTAGAAATTCGCTTTTTAAAATTTCACCCCTTTTTATTTCCCCTTAAGTGGAGTTTCCAAAAACAAATCACCTATCTTTCTTTACATTTACAGGAGATTCCAAATACCCACTTTTTATGTCTGTAACATTTTACGTTTCTCAGATATTCTGTAGATATAGTCTTTCAAAAAATTCACCCCAGTTTGTCACTCCTGTTTAACCGCCATTAATTGGATTTTCCAAAAACAAAAAAATACGTGTTTCCTTATTTTTAAAGGAGCTCCCATATACAAATTTTCAGTTCTGTAATATTTTCTGTTTCTGAGATATATGTATCCTCATTAAAGGCATTCATCCCATTATTCACCCATTTACACCCCTCCTATTGGGATTTAAAGAAAGCAAAAAATACGTGTTCTTGTATTTTTAAAGAAGATTCTAAATACCATTTTTTTACATCTGTAAACCCTTAAAGTTTTAAGATGTAGACACCCTCATTTTAAAAATTCACCCCCCTTTTCACCCTCCATTATTTGGATTTTCCAAAATCAAAAAATACCTGTTTCTTTATTTTTAAAGTAAATCCCAAATACCAATTTTCAGGTCTGTAATATCTTCAGGTTCTGAAATATAAGTAGCCCCATTAAAGGCATTCAACCGCTTTTTCACCCTTTTCCACCCTTCCAATTGGGATTTTCCGAAAACAAAAAAATACGTGTTTCTTTATTTTTAAAGGAGATTCTAAATGCCAATTCATACATATTTAAACTTTAAAAGTTTTGAGATATAGATAGACTCATTTTAAAAATTCACCCCCTTTTCACACCCCCCATTAATTGGATTTTCCAAAAACAAAAAATATGTATTTCTTTATTTTTAAAGGAGATCCTAAACACCAATTTTCAGGTCTGTAATATCTTCAGTTTCTGAGGTATAAGTATCCTCATTAAAGTCATTCAACCACGTTTTCACCCCTTTTCACCCCTCCTATTGGGATTTTCCGAAAACAAAAAATACGTGTTTCTTTGTTTTTAATGAAGATTCTACGTACCAATTTTTACATCTGTAAACTTTAAAAGTTTTGAGATATAGATGCACCCATTTTAAAAATTCACCCCCTTTTCACCCTCCCATCAATTGGATTTCCCCCAAACAAAAAAATACGTGTTTCGTTATTTTTAAAAGAGATCAAAAGTACCAATTTTCATGTCTGTAATATCTTCAGTTTCTGAGATATAAGTACCGGTATCCCGATTAAAGGCATTCAACCCCTTTTTCACCCTTTTTCGCCCCTCCTATTGGGATTGTCTCAAAACAAAAAAATACGTGTTTCCTTATTTTTAAAGAAGATTCTAAATACCAATTTTCACATCTGTAAACTTTTAAAGTTTTGAGATATAGACACACTCATTTTAAAATTTCACCCCCCTTTTCACCCCCTTAGCGACGGAATATCCAAAAATCCTCTCTTAGCGAGCACCTACATCTTAATATGAATATATCTCCAAAATTTCATTTCTTTATGTCCAGTAGTTTTGGCTCGGCGATGATGAATCAGTCAGTCAGTCAGTCAGTCAGTCAGGACAAGCTACTTTATATATATAGATGACGGATAAGCATGAACACGTTGAAAAGTGCAGACTTCCACTTCGAGATTCATATCTCCTAAACGGTTTATGATATTAAGGAACGGTTTGCGCCATCAGACGCCTCATTTATCCCTCTAAAGGTTTGTTGCTAAACCATATCCTCGTATCTCCCATATTAAGGGGGTAAATTGAGTTCAAAGTTTGAATAGGGTGAAATTTTGGTGCATTTTTAACATTTTACATTACATTTTGCCTACTTATGTATAAGCTAGAATCATGAAATTTGGTACACACATGTCCCTTAATCGTCCCAATGTGCGCACCTAACGTGATGATCTTATCATACTTATAAGTGTGTCAAACGATGAAAGATACTTGTAAAAAACACCAAATTCACGAACGATTCCAGAAATACGGCCAAATTTAAAGTATAAGGGAGAGAGATACGACAAAATGTCACAGGACCAAAGTTGTAGATCACCCTGAATTGAAGCGACACTGTGCCATCCGTTTTGTGATACGACTTACCGTTTAGCCAAAAAATAGCTCAAAAGGAATGTCTGCACAGTCATTAAAATTGCCTCCATATTTCGATATCTTTGGGGGTAAAAAGTGAAAAATTTGAACATCTTGGAATTTTCCCGTCGGTTAGGGACCAAAAGCTATAATTTCACCAAATTTCAATTGTCTACCTCGTCTGGCAGGTTGTGCCGCCATCTTGATCTGGGGGGATAGGGGATAAAAATGAGGAAATTCCCGAAAATTTTTAAGCCCACGAAACCTATAGGTTATCGTTTTGGATATACTATACGACTGTGTTCTTATGCTGAGCCCAAAATTTGAGCCCCCCCCAGCGTGCCCCCTCCAGGGAATTTTGAGAATTTCCGATTTTTCTAGGGATCCTGGAGTCATCAGTTTCCCTCGTACCAAGTTTCAAATTTCTGAGATTTCTGGAAGTGCCTCATTAATTCACGTCTTTTTTCATTTTTAAATATTTATATATACATCGCTCCAGCCCGACTTGCTTTTATATATATAGATAGATGACGGATAAGCATGAGCACGTTGAAAAGTGCAGACTTCCACTTCGAGATTCATATCTCCTAAACGGTTTATGATATTAAGGAACGGTTTGCGCCATCAGACGCCTCATTTATCCCTCTAAAGGTTTGTTGCTAAACCATATCCTCGTATCTCCCATATTAAGGGGGTAAATTGAGTTCAAATTTTGAATAGGGTGAAATTTGGGTGCATTTTTAACATTTTACATTACATTTTGCCTACTTATGTATAAGCTAGAATCATGAAATTTGGTACACACATGTCCCTTAATCGTGCCAATGTGCGCACCTAACGTGATGATCCTATCATTCTTATAAGTGTGTCAAACGATGAAATAAACTTGTAAAAATTACCAAATTTACGAACAATCCAGAAATACGGCCAAATTTAACGTATAAGGGAGAGAGATACGACAAAATGTCACAGGACCAAAGTTGTAGATCACTCCGAATTGAAGCGACATTGTGCCATCCGTTTTGTGATAGACTTACCGTTTAGCCAAAAAATAGCTCAAAAGGAATGTCTGCACAGTCATTGAAATTGCCTCCATATTTCGATATCTTTGGGGGTAAAAAGTGAAAAATTTGAACATCTTGGAATTTTCCCGTCGGTTAGGGACCAAAAGCTATAATTTCACCAAATTTGAATTGTCTACCTCGTCTGGCAGGTTGTGCCGCCATCTTGATTTGGGGGGATAGGGGCTAAAAATGAGGAAATTCCCGAAAATTTTAAGCCCACGAAACCTATAGGTTATCGTTTTGGATATACTATACGACTGTGTTCTTATGCTGAGCCCAAAATTTGAGCCCCCCCCCAGCGTGCCCCCTTCAGGGAATTTTGAGAATTTCCGATTTTTCTAGGGATCCTGGGGTCATCAGTTTCCCTCGTACCAAGTTTCAAATTACTGAGATTTCTGGAAGTGCCTCATTAATTCAAGTCTTTTTTCATTTTTAAATATTTATATATACATCGCACCAGCCCGACTTGCTTTTATATATATAGATATAGCATTACCAAGTGTATTTAATTAATCTTCCAACGAATAATACCATAGGTGGAAAAATTGACACATAGGAAGACTCTATCTTCATCTAAAATCCACATATGAAAGACTAAGTTACCAGTGATGTGTTAAACTGCTCCCATAAAATCATAAGTTAAATTGCCGTATGTGAGAATACATGAAAACAATCATAGGTATGTCAGTGAAGGCCTAAATATAGACGTAGGTGGCCTCTAGGCTCTTCTGATGATCCTACTCACTCAATTAATTCTATACTGATGGCATTGAGATCGTATCCTAATCTGTATTATATATATATTAGGGAATAAAATAGCAATTGAAAACAGTATGTTTCAATACCTATACCTTAGCATGTGCAACCTACACATACTACCATCTCTCGAAGAATACTATGACCAACTTCCTAAATAACAATAACTATCACCATCAAAATATACTATCAACTCATATACTTATTACATTCACCATTTAACATTTCAATTATCGCGTAGCATTCATAATCAAAGCACTCGTTTCATCAAAATGCGCAACATATGTGCCATAACCTACACATATATAAATCATTATCATTACTGTCATAGTATCAAAGAACAGCACATCGTAACCTTAAAACTGTGCCACTATATTTTATTGTAACATTCCCTAAATACGATCTTTACGCATGTTATTTTGTTAAAGCCGTCACGCATATAAATATTAGCTTCCTCTTAATACTCTAACACTTCACTGACAACGAATTAAGAAAAATATCAATCACTTCTCCACTACCATATTGACAAACTTACGAACGGCATTCACTGGTATTTTACACCTATGTCTGGGATTTACGGT
This sequence comes from Anabrus simplex, assembly GCF_040414725.1. Lineage (NCBI taxonomy): Eukaryota > Metazoa > Arthropoda > Insecta > Orthoptera > Tettigoniidae > Anabrus > Anabrus simplex. Next base: position 1,065,463,807 of record NC_090265.1, read on the forward strand.
AACTTCAGATGAATACCTATTTCCTTGTAAGTACACTCGTATATTAACTACGCACGCACAATATCATAATGCACATTATATATTAACCAAAAGAATAAAGGTTTCTACTTACGACACGACTCAAATGGGGACTTAACTTTGCTTATTGGGTATTGACTTCCATCTCGCTGTTAATCATCATGGGATGGTAGGCCTCGCCCCATGGTTCGGCTTAGGTAATCGGGTCCATCTCGTCCTCACAGCTGATTACCGCCCTCCTGGGTCATCAATCTCGTGAAGCGCCACCATAGTCGGAGTAGTCTCTGCCTCAGCTTCTTAGAACATCATAGTGGTCTTCATTGCGTCAAGGACAGAATAACACAAGGCATTAGTTGATTTATACATGCTGTAATCTGCTTAGTAGTGCTAATGCGAAAAGTATATATGTAATTTGGTCCGTCTAATTTGCTTATAACAGCTCTAAATATCGTCTTATTTCAACTGCCTTGCTCGCCGAAACGGTGTGAATTTTACGTGCTTTTAGAATTGCACTCTATTTTCCGTTTAATTCAGCTCTCTTGACGTTGTGCAGTATCGGGCAAATACAATGTTCCGAGCCCAACCGTGACGTAGTACAGAACCAACTTGACGTTTCCTAACAGCTGGTTTATAATCTCACGTATATGTGTCAACCACAGCTGATGTTAAGCGGGTTATCGCAGATTTGATCTTTTCTTCAATAATTGATTAAAGAATCCGATAAGAAGCTGGTTTCTTTACTCGACTCCGTCCTTTCTTCGATGCAGTGCTAGATTGAGATTTGTTCTAATGGAAGATTTTTTTTTTCAATAATCGTTTTAAATAATCCGCTCTCGTCATTCTTTCGCACCGCCTTCTAAAAGTGGTTCTTTCCGTGATTGCCGGTTGAATTTATTGTCTCTTCATCTCGTACCGCTGCTAATTGCTTTATTTTAATTCTTTAATGGCTGGAGCGCCATTTTTGTTCCTAATACTGCAACTATAGAACGGTGAAATGGCACAATATGCTTTTTCGTCAATTTTTCTGTATGCCAACCGCGGAACACGAAGACCAACATGAAAGCCGGGCATGTACCACCAGTAGTGAACGATGCGCCATCTGCCTCCTTTTCTCGTCACTGATGCTGTACCTACTTCAAAAGTTACAGTAGTTAAGTTCTCTTTAGGTGTAAGTTATTAATTTATTTTAAAATCATAGTAAGACAAAGAATTTGTTCAAGCGTCAAGTTTTCCCACCGTTGTAGATGATTTCTGGAGGTATTTTTCATCCTTTTGCGCACTATTATTGCCTCCGGCGTGACCGACAGTAATGCCATCCACTGAGTTCTGGAGCCGTATACCAAGAACTGAATTCCTGACTGAATTTGTTGAGAAAGCACAGATATACGAATCCGAACATGAACATGTACCATCGGTGGTATATGATGGGCTATGAGAACAACGTGTGTGTATCAACGGTGGTGCACGGCATCATGTACAGAAAGTGAAAGCTTTGAACTTCTTACGAGAAAAGGCGAGTAAATGCCGGCTGGTCACTGAGTCAGTTCGTTTCTACTATTTCATTTACAAATGCGATCAAAAAGGACATAAATAGAATAACGCCAGCACTATATCACTAGTTATCTAGGTATTTGAATTTAATTAATGAAGGAGGCTATCGGAACTAGTTTAGTTGTAAAAAATTACATTCACATGGCTTGCTATTAAAAAACGTCCTATTATTCTGTCCGTCTCCATGGCTAAATAGTTAGCGTGCTGGCCTTTGGTCACAGAGGTCCCGTTTCGATTCCAGGCAGGGTCGGGAATTTTGAACAAGAATTGTGTAATTCCGCTGGCACGGGGGCTGGATGTGTATGTCGTCTTTATCACCATTTTATCCTCATCACGAAGCGTGGGTCGAATACAGGTGTCGAATCAGAAGACTTGCATCTGGCTAGCCGAACTTGTCCTTGGACACTCCCGGCATTTCATTTCTTCCATTTATTTTGTAAATAATCTATTTACGAACAAATATTTAATAATATTTCAGATATTTCAGTACTGTTCTCTTTAGCATATTTATTTAGCATAATCACGTAATGCATGGCGAATATTACTGAGAATGTAAGTACTTCTATCAAGTCGTAATATTTAAAAATATTTGAAAATGAACTAACTTTATATTTTTATCTAATGAGTCCGTCCGTAGGCCTACAATTTTCTCACGAATGAAAAAACCTACAACCTGTTTTCCAGTCAATGACCGAGTCAGGGATGTAATGAACGAAGCAGATATAGGCTACTAGTACGATGGGGTCGCCACTCCCAAAGTGATTTATTAATGACTGATAGATGCTATGAAATGAGAATGGAGAGTGTTGCTGGAATGAAATATGACAGGGAAAACCGGAGTACCCGGAGAAAAACCTGTCCCGCCTCCGCTTTGTCCAGCACATATCTCACATGGAGTGAGTGGGATTTGAAACATTTCTCACGAATGATTAGTTTATATTTGTCATCTTTGTAGTTGTACCTAGGAGTAGATTGTAGTTTGGAGCTATGTTTCATAAGTGTTCCCCTGTTTTTATTGCCGTCACATATTTGTAAATGTGTGATTCTTCCTCGTTCCTCAGAGTTATTCTCCAACATCACCACAATTGTTCGCACAATACAGCTCACCAGATTGGCCGTTCTTCTTTAGCTGTTACACATGAAAGTCAACCTCTCGTAAAAGGCGCAGTCCGTCAAGACGTCTATCAAGTTAACGGGTCCAGGTGATGAACTGTTTCTTTACGTACACTCTTGACGTTGACGTTCAGTTACTTTATATTATCGCGAATTTCTTCAAAGACGTAGGAATCGGAAATTAATGTGCGCTGAGGATGATTAAAGTTTAAGTTTGTTATTATAACGTAAAAATGTACATATCTTGAGGCCAAACAAATCTTGAGCACCTTTCTTTTACTGGATTTCTTTCTCTCTTTCTTTCTTTATTTCTTCCTTTCATAATTCCTTTACCCTCCATGGTTAGTTTTTCGCTCGAAGTCGGCGAGGGATTCCACCTCTACCGCATCAATGGCAGCGTCCTGGAGCGTGAGACTTTGAGTCATGGGTACAACTGGGAAGGAGGGCAAGTACCTCGCCCAGGTGGCCTCACCTGCTATGATGAACAGGAGCCTTGTGTGGGAACGGGAGATTGGAAGGGATAGAGAAAGAAGAGGGAAGGAAGCGATCGTGGCCTTAAGTTAGGTACCATCCCGGCATTTGCCCGGAGGAGAAGTGGGAAACCACGGAAAACCACTTCAAGGATGGGTGATATTAGAATCGACCCCCCCCCCTTCTACTCAGTTGACCTCCCGAGGCTGAGTGCCCCCCACTCGTACCACTTTTAAAATTACGTGGTAGAGCCGGAAATCGAACGCGGGCGTCCGGCGGTGGCAAATAGCATCTTTCGTTTTACTCTTTCATGTCCTAATTACTAAAGGAACAGGCGATGCAGAGTTAATGGATAATTTCGATGTGGTAAAGCTGTGAAATGCTTACAAAAAATGAAGTGAAACACCTTGCAGAACAGGCTAATGACTATTGTAATGGAATATACAACAATATGAGGGCGGAGAACGTTATGTGGAATACTATCACACGTTGCTCATATGTGGAAATGAAGAGATTAGCGGATTACAGAGAAGAGTGGAGAAGACGAATTGCTGCCAACCAATCTTAGGATTGTAAGCCTGTTCTCTCCACGCTGTTCACATTTGCCACTTTCATATTCAGTACCTGATTTAACCTCATAAACATCTTTAGGGTTGCTCTCTTTCTGCATTCGGCCACGAGTTCTTGTTCTGCAATGTCTCTTTCCCTGTTTATCACATGTTTCCAGTAGACACCACTTCTCTTCTCCCATTCTGTGCTGTAATAATCCTGTAAGCCCAGTCTATCTAAAGCATACCTTATCTACCCAGTAATCACCTTAATTGCTCTCTTTGGATACGGGTAAGCCGACCGCATAATTATGCCTCCATCACCTTTTCTCAATCTGCACCAGTACCTAAGCACCCTTTATAAAATCTTGATATACTCTTTGCACATAAGACTTGCTCCTCCGCTCGCGGCGCAAAACGGCAACTCCATGAGAATATTGCTGAGTTTACTCCCGATGTGTTATAATATTTCGCACTCTTTCTCAACCCCCAAATCTCAGAAGCGAACAGCATGTTACTCTTCACCACTGCATTAAACACCATTATTTGTATATCATAATATACACCCCGAAATATATTTTCCAATATCCTTCTAAAGCAACTTTGGAATATCGATAAAACAGAGTAGCCTTCCACCAACTTCCTCAGCCTATTAGCCAAAATATCCGTGTATAAGTTGCTCAGGGAGTCCAGCAAGGTTTTATCTCTATGCTTGCTCGGGTTGGAATTACCTCCTTTGTTTTTATAAATAGGACATACCGGTATGATTCCTTTCTGCCATTCTTTCTGGAATTTCACCCCTTTGAATGCCTTGTTTAAAAATGTAACCATCTTACTACTTTTTGCTACTTCCTTCCAGTAAACATTTCTTACCCTATTTCCCCCTCTCGCTGTCCTGTTCTTTAGTTTATTTTTCACTTCCACCAATTCATCGCTTGTTATTCCTTTATCCAACTCATGACTACCCATCTCTAACCCCCTTTCAACCTTATAACCTCCTTCCTTCCATATTCGCTCTTCTCATTCTCTCCACAACGCCTTCCTTCTCTCCTAATAGCTTCTGGAAATACTTCACCCATGTTCCATACTCAATTTTTGACTTTGAAGCTCTACTTGCATCTCTGTTAATTTTATTTACTCTCACCCACACCTTTTCTTTTTCCCTGTCTTTACACTCCCTGTTCATCGCTTCCGTTTTGTCCTTTTGCCATGCCTTTTTTCTTTCTACGAGCACTTTCTTAAATTCCTTTCTCAAGCTACAAAACGTCTCCCTTAAACTCATCCCTCCATGTTCCCTATACTCACCTAGAGCCATCACTAGCTTCCCATTCTCCTTAGACTCTTTATTGTACCAGCTGTGTCCCTATTCTCTACTAGTCTTCCTACATGCTTTTCCCAACATCATTCTCCTAATAGGATATTCCAGTAACTCTAAAGCCCTATCGATATTATTACCCTCCTCGTCGCTTCTTACACCTTCCGCTACCGTTTGTATAACAGTCTGTAGGTAGTCTTTGTCCATTTCCTGCAACTTATCAATCGACCATTCTCTTGACCATCTCTCGTTCCCCAGGTCCAGCTGCTGGCCTCTAATGAACGCTCTCAGCCCTTGTCACCTCGCTCTCTCCGTATATCTTCTTAATACTTTATAATCTCTACTCACTTCATTGCCTATATCATATTTCGTCCAGATATTCCTTTTCTTTAGGTTCCCTGCGTTCCTTATAACAATATCCGCCATCAGGGTGGATATTAATATAAGTTTAATTGGCCTACCACCTCTTCCTATCACTTCCACACTCTAGACCACATCAATATCCACCTCACTAATGTTTATCTTCATTCTCTTCTGTATCATCTCAATCACCTTATAAAGTAGTCTGACCTTTTTTTACTCCTCCATATATAAAAATATTCTTCTTGCATCGTTCCTCGGTTCGATACGCTACTTCCCTCTTTAGTTTCGCTACCTTCACCTCCAGCAACTGCACTTTCTTTCGCATTTTTTCCACCTCCTCTCTGCTGTCTCCTTTTCTTTTATCTATTACATTTCCTTCGTAAAGCACTGCCTTAACTCGTTTAGCTCCTTGGAATGATCCCTTATCATTTCCTATCTGTCTATCTGACACACCTCGCCCACCACGTCTTTCATCGCCCTAATTTCTTCCCACCCAAGGGCGCCCACTGGACCATGCCCTGGGTTAACCTCCACACCCACTGTTATAAGCTGTGCTACCACCACCACCAACATCCCTGCCATCTTCCCTGTTTTCTCTCCCTTTGTCCTCTTACACAATTCCGTTTTCTTCTTCCTCCTGCACTGCCAACTTCAATTCTCACTCGATAAAACTCCAACGTAATCCCCGTCCTTCAGCACTCACTCAGCACATCCGCTCACCCTGCTTACTCAATCGAAACCCTGTATTTATGTATTTATGTAATTATTTATTTGTTGTATACGATCACTTTACCTATTGTGAATTCAGAGTTGTGTTGATTTCTGCAGTTATGGTTCTGAAAACATAGAATAAGATGTTTATCGTGGAAACCTTTTTCCGGTCATGCAGAGTGGGGTGACAGGATGGGCCGAGTTTCTTCCACGTTAAAAACTGTACGATGAAAGAATTAATAAGGAGGAACACAATAACAGAACAATGTTAGCTGTCGTTGGCAAGTTGCTATGTACCGAATCAGTCTTACGTCAACGAAACGGAATAGCAGGGCGCCCAAGAAACGCCATTTTAAACGACAATCGTGGATAACTTCTCCAGCGGGTGTTACAGTGATCTAGGATATCCCGTGCCTGGTGTAACAGGTGACTAAAAGGAGTAACTTCCTCGGTCTCTCATCTTTGGAAATGTTTAATTGGACTTTTATATTTACTATTTGTGCATTGATTTCTCGTGAGTATCAGATAGGCCTATTAGTGTAACCACAGTCTAATATATATACAGTCGCGAAGCTCTAATAAGAGCAAGGTTCATCCACTTGACAGCTGGAGCGACACTAGCACCTCTAGCGGCAAGGTAGAGGCCACTTGCTAGCAGACATCAGGGAACGAATTACCACTACATTTTAAAATGGTCATAACTTCTGAACCATTCATGAAAATCCTGGAGAAGGTCAAACAATTTATTTCGATGAGGAGTTCGAGGATAATCTCGAAATATTTATTTAATCTTAAGGAGTTATGTTTTCTTTTACTGCAGACTATAACATAAAATCGCTCCTAGAGGGCAGCCGATTCAAAATAGGTATATACCATTCCGGACTTTTTTTTGTAGAGGATTTTATTATCTACAATTCGTACGCTTACACTTGGGGTCTATCGTTGACGGTTCAGGCAGCGTAAGCCAAGAAAGCAAGTGACCGACCATGGTAGAGCGCTGGCCTTCTTAGCCCAACTTGGCAGGTTCGATGTCGGTCGGTCGGTCGGTCACTTGCTTTCTTGGCTTACGCTGCCTGAATCGTCAACGATAGACCCCAAGTGTAAGCGTACGAATTGTAGAGCATAGAAATCTCTACAAAAAAGTCCGGGATGTGATATACCTATTTCGAACCGGTTGCCCTCTGGAAGCGATTTTGTGTTATAGTCCGCGGTAAAGAAAAATAACTCCTTAACATTAAATAAATATTTCGATATTATCATCGAACTCCTCATCGAAAAAAATTGTTTGACCTCCTTCACTATTTCATAAGGAAATAACCTTGTCAGGACATTATTTGCATGAATGGTTCAGAAGTTATGACCATTTTAGACTGTAGTGGTAATTCGTTCCCTGATGTCTGCTAGCAAGTTGCCTCTACCTCGCCGCTTGGAGCAGTGTAGTCGCCTCGGATGAAAAATATCATTAGAGCTTGGCGACTGTATATATTAGACTGTGTTGTAACGGTTAGTGCTATTAGATGCCGTACACAAAGACCCAGTTCCGAGTCCCGGTACTGTCTGCAATTTAAGAAGGACGTGAGGGCTGGTATGCCATTTATAAGCTATAACCTGCTCGCCTCCATTGGTGGTGTGTTTAGAAAATAAAAAGACTGCATCACTCGAGGATGAGAACACAGATTTTCATTTTATCAAACAGTATACTACGATGGTGTAGTGAAATTTATGAAATGCCATTCATGTATGAGACATGTCCCTTTCAGCAACTTTACAAGTCTTTAATGCGATGCTTGAACACTTCTATGAAGGACATTTAATTACGAGCTACAGTGATATCACTCTTCCGCATACAGACTGCTCATTTCCACCTACAATACTGTTATGAGTGTAGCAGCAAGATAGCACCTTTATCCCTAGCTGGCGCGTTGTCCCGCCTGTAGTTTATTGTTGTGCTAAGTTCCTTGTCTCCACCTGACAACAGCATAGTGTGACAAAGACTGGGATTACTTCAGTACTCATCTCCGAGTGTTAAAGTACGCACGCACACGGTGTTCACAGTTCTATATCGCCATCGGTGTGCAGATGTGGGGATCCTTTGTTTCCCTGTACGCTTCCATTATCTCCGATATTTTTCACTGTGTATATACAGGGGAATATCCTTCTTAAAACTGAGAACCATAGCTTTGGAACACTGGAGTAAAATACATGAATTTATGAGACGAAATTCAATAGATTAAGACGAACATCCGTAGAGAAGTAATATCGTTGCTGTTTGGGCAAATGGTCTTGCTTCCAGTGTTCTTTCTCCCCATTATTTTCCTAGACTGGTCACGCCTCTCAGTCTTATACACATATACAGTCCATCATAATAACATTCATTGTGTTCATTTTACTATGCTTGCGTGTAAAGGAATATGCTTTTGCTGTTTGCTTTACGTCGCAACGACACAGGTAGGTCTTATGGCGACGATGGGACAGGAAAGGCCTAGGAGTGGGAAGGAAGTGGCCATGGCCTTAATTAAGGTACAGCCCAAGCATTTTCCTGGCGTGAACATGGGAAAGCACGGAAAACCATCTTCAGTGCTGCCGACAGTGGGGTACGAACCAAAGGTATATGACCTTACCGTATCGCACTCTAGGAATGTATGTTTCCATGATTTATTTACGTTCTTCTACAGTACTTTTCACTTTCCTTTACACGTTAGCACACGAAAATGAACACAACGTAAACTGTTCTGAGGGACTTCATATCCGTATGTTGCTGAGAGGAGTGACCAGTCTTCAGGAAAATAATGGAGAGGAAGAGGATTGGAAGTATGACCTTTTGCCCAAACAGCGACGATATTACTTTTTCTACAGATGTTCCTATAAATCTCCCGAAATTTTTCTGATAAATGTATGTATTATTAAGCTTACTCCAATTATCCAAAGCTATGGTCCTCTGTTTTAGGAAGGATGCTCCCCATTATATATCATCATCATCATCATCATCATCATCATCTGTTTACCCTCCAGGGTCGGCTTTTCCCTCGGACACAGCGAGGGATGCCACCTCTACCGCCTCAAGGGCAGTGTCCTGGAGCTTCAGACTCTTGGTCGGGGATACAACTGGGGAGAATGACCAGTACCTCGCCCAGGCGGCCTCATCTGCTATGCTGATCAGGGGCCTTGTGGAGGGATGGGAAGATTGGAAGGGATAGGCAAGGAAGAGGGAAGGAAGCGGCCGTGGCCTTATGTTAGGTACCATCCCGGCATTCGCCTGGAGAAGAAGTCGGAAACCACGGAAAATCACTTCCAGGATGGCTGAGGTGGGAATCGAACCCACCTCTACTCAGTTGACCTCCCGAGGCTGAGTAGACCCCGTTCCAGCCCTCATACCACTTTTCAAATTTCGTGGCAGAGCCGGGAATCGAACCCGGGCCTCCGGGGGTAGCAGCTAATCACGCTAACCACTACACCACAGAGGCGGACCCCCATTATATATACAGTGAAAAATATCGGAGATAATGGAAGCGAGATCCTTATTTATTTTATTTTTATTAGTTTAGAATATAACACTCCCATTCCCCGGTTACAGATCGCCAGGAACTGGGAACTGTAATCCAAATTATTTGATACATACGCCTACTCACTAATTGCACCCGATCTTTAAACTGTAATTTACCGAGCTCGATAGATGCAGTCGCTTAATTGCGGCCAGTGTCCAGTATTCGGGAGATAGTAGGTTCGAACCCCACTATCGGCAGCCCTGAAAATGGTTTTCCGTGATTTCCCATTTTCACACCGGGCAAATGCTGGGGCTATACCTTAATTAAGGCCACGGCCGATTCCTTCCCATTCCTAGCCATTTCCTGTCCCATCGTCGCCATAAGACCTATCTGAGTCGGTCTGACGTAAAGCAAAAGAAAAAAAAACCTGTAATTTCTATATTTTTATGTTTTTATTTTGTCCTAGACGTTAACATTGTTATTTATTCTAGGACGACGTGTATCTTACCCCTATTAATTCCAGTTAGTGCAAGTATTTAATTGTGTCACTACTGTGAACAATGTTATCCTTAGCTTGCAATAGAGGTTATGAATTAATGTTTTGTTGGGTATTCAGCCCGAAGGCTGGTTTGATCCTCCATAGCTCCGCCAACAGTTGTCATAAACAGCCTAGGCGTCACTGAAGAGGCATACTAGGGAAATGAGGAGTGAGGCAGTTTCCCGTTGCTTTCCTCATCGAGCCATAAGTTGCTATTACATATCAGTCTGCCAAGCCCACTGAAATGCATGCACCAACCGACCCTATGAGCGATAGTTTCACACCATTCATAACAGGGACTGGCTGCATAAGGAATGGTATTACTGGCATCGCTCATACCTCAGTCACTGTCATATTGTCAAAGCCAAGGATGAGACTGAGGCAGGGCAATGAAAGTAACAAATTTATTCTAGCCCATACCAGAAGACACAGTGCGCTGTAAACACTACATCTCGCCTGCACAGACATTAACTGAATGAATAATGAATGAATGAACGAATGGGTGGACGAATGAATGACTAAATGGATGATTTGCCTGACTGGATTATATTAGTACACAGCATGACTAAATGCATGATGAGTGAATGAATGAATTAATGAATGAATGATTAATGAATGACCTGTCATGCATGCATAAAAAATATCTCTCTCCCAGTTACGGATAACCACCAACTGGCGAGAGAAATTTTATTATCAAATGAGTTAATTCATGAATTACTGATTGAATGAATGAATGAATGAATTGCCTGATTGGATTGAATTTCGTGAGTGGATGAACGGTCCTCTCACACATTGACAATCGTCCACAGTAAGATTAGAAGGACGGAGCGAGTTGGCCGTGCAGTTTGGGTCGCGTAGCTTGAGCTTGAATTTGGAGACAGTGAGTTTGAATCCCACCGTCGGCAGCCCTGAAGATGGTTTTCCGTCGTTTCCTATTTTCACACCACGCAAATGCTGGGGTATACTTTAATTCAGAAAACGGACGCTAAAATCTGATAAAACTAATAGGTCATAAGTTACAAATTGTGAGTCCCTGAGGCACCCCTGTAGAGTTAGGCCTATAAGAGCAATGTATCGCCATTACCTCCTTAAAGTTAGTCTCATATAACCAATGTATAGCAACCATCTTGCTTCTAGGGCCCTAGCACTAGGAAGTTGTACGCGACCGTCATCTTGCGCATTCGCCCCTACGCCGTGTCCTTAAGTCCTATGTATACCGCCTATCCTACCCTGAGTCAGCTTTCTCCATAACAGCCTATGTATAGCCGCAATCTTGCACATTTTCCCCGGCTCAGGCCCCGGGGGTTAGTCCCATAAGAGCCCATGTATAGTCGCCATCTTGTGCAATCGCCCCTAGGCCATCTCCTTAAGTCCTATATTTCCTCTGGGCCAGCTTTTTCCATAAGAGCCTATGTACAGCCACCATCTTGCCTCGGAGACCCTAGCACTAGGAAGTTGCACATGGTCGCCATCTTGCGCAATCGTCCCTAGGCTCTCTCTTTAAGTCTTATGTCTCCTCAGGGCCAGCTTTCTCCATAAGAGCCTATGTATAGCCGCCATCTTCCTCGGGGACCCTAGTACCGGGAAGTTGCACATGGTCGCCATCTTGCGCAATCGCCCATAGGCAGTTTCCTTAAATCCTGTGTCTCCCCTGGGCCAGCTTCCTCCATAAGAGCCTATGTATAGCCGCCATCTTGCACAGTAGCCCTTGCTCCACCTCCCCAAAGTTAGTCCCATAAGAGCCCGTGTATAGCTGCCATCTTGCACATTAGCCCCTGCGCCAGCTCCGGCCTTTTTTCCCTACTATTCTCAATCACTGATCATGACCCTCCCTTCCGAAATCGCAGTGAGCACCTTGCCTGGTAAACTGATCAATTAGATACCTCAATAGTTGTTGCAATCCTTCCATTTCCCTTGCATAATTATAGGTGCAATTACTGCTTACTAATACCTTTACTAATAATACATGCTAATCGTATTACGCATTCAAGCCATTTCATCCCTGCCTTTTAGCATTTCACGTCTAATTTCGTGTATTCCTACTGCTTTATAAAAATGGAATTTATTTACAATGCTTTCCACTTCTCATTTCCTTTTTCTCTCCATTTCTAGGATTCTTTATTATTCTCCAGAAGGGATTTCCTGCTTCTCGACCATATTATTACCAAAATCGTTCCACGACTCCTTCTTGGATTCAACAAATATTTTCTTCCCTATATTTCTTTCATCTACGTACAATTCCCTGTCTGCATCTGTCCTTGTTTTGAGCCATTTCTCATACACTTTCTTTTTACGTCTACAAGCTGCTCTCACTTCATCGTTCCACCAAGAAGTTCGATTTTTTCATTTCTATACACAGTTGTTCTTAGGCATTCCCTGGCTCTTTCTACTACAGCATTCCGGTATGTCACCCATTCTCTTTCTATATCCTAAACCTGCTTGCTGTTTATTCTTTGGAACTTTTCACTAACCACATCCATGTACTTCTGTCTAATTTCCTGCCGTTATTCTTCTATAAACGGATTACACGTTCACTATCCTAGGCCTAGAGACACTCAGTTCACAACAGATCCGATAGTGGCCCGTACTATCGAAGAATCGCCGGAAAATACGCATATTCTTAACTTTCCTGAATTCAAAATCGGTTATGGTGTAGTCTGTTATGGATCTGGTGCCCGTTCCTTCCCACATGTAGTGATGAATAGCCTTATGTTTGAAGAATGTATTCGTTACTGCTAATCCAATATTAGCACAGAAGTCCAGCAAACGCTTCCAATTCCTATTAGTTTCCATGTTTTCCCCACATTTACCAATCACACTTTCGTATTCATCAGATCTATTTCCATCTCTCGCATTTAAATCGACCATTAGCACCATCATATCCATGCTGTAGATCCTGACTACAATGTCACTCAATGCTTCATAAAATTTGTCAACTTCATCCTCATCTGCACCCTCACATGGTGAATATGAGAAACGTATCGTCCTAATTCCTCCAACTGCAGAATCTACTCACATCATTCGCTCAAGTATGTGCGTAACAAACTATTTTGCGTGCAATAGTATTCATGATGAACAATCCTACCCCACACTCTGCCATTCCTATTTTAACACCCGTCAAGTACACCTTATAATACCCTATCTATTCGTCGTTATCGACTCTTACCCGAATATCTTTAGCTCCTAGCCCATCCAGAACATCCACTTTGAGGACTCAGCCAGTTATACTTTCCTAGTTAAGCGCCATTAATATTGATAGCTTCCCACCGAATTCCATTTATTTCGCCAAGTTGTTTACAAGGAGTCCCTCTTATTATTAAAATCAATCATATACAGTCGTTTCAGCGCGCTGAATTTTATTTCAAAACCAGTTTTCGGATTCTAAGGTCATCATCAGTGTTGACATTATTTTAGTAACATTAGATTTTACACGAGTGTGTTATCACATTGAGTTTTATATAGTTAAAATGAAGCCCTGTTGAGACCAACTGTGAAATAACAAAAAGAAAAAAACAAGTGTAAACATATGCAAACTATACATATAAAACTTAATAATGATGTAAAAATATATATGACATACCATCAGCACTGTTAATGAGATGGCTAAGATATTTTATAATGATTATAAGGAGCCCTCGCTTATCAAATGGAAGTGGATTTCGTTACTCCATTAGATCCGATGTTTGCTTAAATTTTTCTGAGAGTCCTCGGTGAAAATTCTGCACGATGCAATCCTTACTTATACATAGTCCCATTGAGGATCTTTCCTCTAATGGGTTCGGGACCACCGGTCGACTGCACTGTGCTAGCCACCTGAGCACAAAGAGGGCCATGACTGGTATCCTGACACGCAGGACCACTTAGTACGCCACTCAGTTGTTGCCGATGGTTCACGAACTAGGACGTGACTACACTAGCCCACGTGGAGGTGATAATACATGTAAAACAGTAATGAATGATTTCGTTAATTGGAGGGTAATAGTTAAGTTTTTAGGCATTGAGTTGAAATCGCATTTCATAAGTATAAGTTAGATAGTTCTGTTAATATGGCTTCTGATCTTGTTTACGTCAAGGTGATAAGACACCTGAAACATTGATTCTTTAATTCTAGAAGTTTTGTATTGTCAACAAACGATAAAATCGAGGAGATAATTAGAGTCCTCGTGCATTTTGATAAACTCTTTTATTTCTCTGTGACTATCAACATGATTGATCGTGGAAAGTAAGGAATGTCAGTTGATGATAAGCTGCTTCCGAGAAGACAGATTAGACTTGTAATTAATATGGATCACCTGAAATACTGTTGCCTGATTTAAGGGAAATTATGGGCAATCATTGATTATCACACCTAACACCAATTTTCTTCATTTGCTTTCTAAAATTGGACAAATCGATGGCGATGGAATTTGAGTAGTGTTCATGGATCACGGCTGACTAGCGGCTAGAATATATATTTCGTGCCAGAGAGCAAGAGTATAGGTCATGTTATACCGGGTGCTCATAGTGCAAGGCAATGATTAAATTTGCAACCGTTAGCAGAAAACTATTATAACCTCTTCATTTCAAACCCTCTACAATATTAATAATATCTCCCCTTTTTAAAACTCCAAACATGTCCTGAGTTGCAAATACTTTCGACTTATGCACGAAAGATACATTTATCTTTTAAACGTGGTTAGTCCGGCTCGGAACTCAATTCTCTTTATCGTCGAGGACCTACATGATATTAACTTGAATACAACTCTCAGCAGTTTCAAAAGTAGTTTCGTTGTTGTACCCTTCCTTAATTCCTAATGAATTCCCGAATGGCACCTAATATAAGGTCATAGCTTTCTCCTGTCGAGTCCAATCATACCAAAAATATACATGTAGTGTTCTCACTATGTCATACACTTTTATATATAAAGAGGCAAGTCGCTACAAATGGGTGAACAAAATTAGAAGTATGAGGAAAAATTACAGCAATGTATCATTGTTACTGGATTGGTTTGTGAATCCTGAACCATAATTTTAGCTTATGAAACGTTGATCTAGAAGCGAGTATTTAATATGGTAAACAAAACTCAGAGCAGATACAAATGAAGGAACAGGGAATATACGTATGTCTACTCGGTACGTGTTGTGAAGCTGTAATCTTCCATTCGAAGAAGCTGGATCCGAAACCTACAGTCGTCAGCTCTGAAGAGGGTTTTGTGTGGAATCAAATTTTCACACCAGGCAAATCACGGTATGTTCTTTAATTGAGATCAGTTACATTCACATACTTAAAACTTTCCTGTCATGCCATCACTGGAAACGTACCTGCTGCAGTGTCACGTTATAACTACTGCGTTCCCTGGGGCTCTGAAATATGGAGTGTGGTTTGGCTACCACGGATGGTGAAGGTGGCAGTAGTGGCGGTGATGGTAATTACTGTTTAAAGATAAATTAAATTGGGCAACCATCCTCATCAGAAGGGGAAAAGACGAGTAGGTCCGACCCTTCAAAGAATGAAAGTACCGGCAAGAGAAAGGGAAGGGCCATGAATAGCGCGACAATAGAAGGCTACCTAAGTCCTCACAAACCTAATACCCTCCGTGTTTCAAGAGAACAAGAGTCAACCAAGGGAGGTCAGATAAATAGATGATAGTGAGTCTTCCCTGTCCACGCCTCTTTCCTCTTCCATACTTCCTACTCCCGACTTTCTCGTACCTTAAGGTCCATCTCTGTACGACCGGCCGATTTGGCCGTGCGGTTGGGGGGGGGGGCAGCTGTGAGCGTGCATCCGGGAGATAGTGGGTTCCAACCCCACTGTCGGCAGCGCTTGAAGATGGTTTTCCGTGGTTTCCCATCTTCACACCAGGCAAATTCTCGGGATGTACCTTAATTAAGGCCACGGCCGCTTCCTTTCCATTTCTTGTCCTTTCCTATCCCATCGTCACCATAAGACCTATCTCTGTTGGTGCGACGTAAAGCAACTTTTAAAAAATCTCTATATTTTATCCAGCAATGTATAATACCTTATCTCTCAACAGGAACCTAGGTATCCTCTTAACATATTCTGCCTTATGTCAGGATATTTCTCACATTACTTCATTTTTCCTTCTAGACCTTTCCTATTCCATTCTCTCTCTTACATTGTATTTAAGTTATTTTTTATTTGTTTATGTAAATACTTAAAATGTTTCATTTCCTGTGCTTATGTTCTGTATAAAATGAGGAGAGTGGACGAACTGCAGTCTTCCCTCACACCTTCCTGGGTTGTCACTTCTTTTTCTTTATCACTGCAGACTGATTTTTGTGCAGATTGTACATAATTCTTCTTTCCATGTGTCTGATCCCGATCGCCTTCATAATCTCAAATAGCTTGGTCTACTTAACATTGTCGAATGCCTTTCAAGGTCTACGAATGTCATGTACGTTGATTTGTCCTTTTCAATTCGATCATCGAAGATCAGACAGAATTGCTTCACATGTTCCAACAGTTCTTTTGAAGCCAGACTGATTTCCTCCCAACTCACTTTCAACATGTCTTTCCATTCTTCTGTAATTATTACGTGTTAACATTTTGCAAGTAACGGAAGTACTGAACTAATCGTGCAGTAGTTTTCACACTTGAGAGCACCTGATTTCTTGAGAATAGGTATAATACCATTCTGTCCGAAATCGGGTGGCACTTCTCTTGTGTCATACATCTGACACACTAATTGGAATAATCTCACCATGGCGGTTTCTCCTGAGCTGGTCATTAATTCTGAGAGTATGTTATCAATTCTAGGGGCCTTGTTTCTATATACGTCTTTCAATGTTCTGTCGAACTATGACCTCTGAATTGGGTCTCCTTATTTCATCAGCATCAACAGCCTCTTCTTGTTCAAGAACCGAACAATCCACTTCTTACCCTTGATACAATTGTCGGATACGTTCCTGCCATATTTCTGCCCTATCTTCTTTAAGAAGTGTGAAACTTGTTGGGTTGTTGAACATTCTCCGTACGGCTCACATGTGGAAGGTAATCAAACTCTTACAGAAATAATAACATCGTGGTATTCCATTTCTTGATTATTTTACTAACGTGCTAGGAATGTTGTAGAGAAAATTTATATCTAAATTATTAACAGTATATATCCTCAGGATCTTTAGGTGACATGAGATTTTTTCTTCCCTATATTTTTGCAGTATATCTTCGTATCGTGATCATTGTACGTCATTTCTCGCAACTATTGAGAATTCTAGCCTACAGTCCTCCACTGAAATGATTACACTGCATTTTCTCCTTAGTGCTCACAGAAGAGACCCGTCAACTCATTCGACTGTCTGATTTCTCAAACTTGTGTGTTTTCTTTCCACCCACAATTTCGCTGTTATAATTGTTGAGCATGGTGGTTATCTACCCAAAATGGCAATCCAAAGTGAAAGTAATACCAGGTTATACCGTCATGGCGTTCAACGCACCTACCAGTGAATTGGAATTTCTAGGGACATTACGAGTAAGAAAACAGCCCCCGTAGCTCAGGCGGCGCACCGGTCCCTCACCGCTGGGTTCCGTGGATCAAAACTCGGCCACTACATGTGAGATTTGTGCTAGACAAAGCGGAGGCGGGACAGGATTTTCTCCGGGTACTCAGCTTTTCCGTGTTATCTTTCATTCCAACAGCACTCTCCAATATCATTTTACCGAGCTCGATAGCTGCAGTCGCTTAAGTGCGGCCAGTATCCGGTATTTGGGAGATAGTAGGTTCGAACCGCACTGTCGATAGCCCTGAAGATGGTTTTCCGTGGTTTCCTATTTTCACACCAGGCAAATACTGGGGCTGTACCTTAATTAAGGCCACGGGCGTTTCCTTCCCATTCCTAGCCCTATCCTGTCCCATCCTCTCCGTAAGACCTATCTGTATCGGTGCGACGTAAAGCATTTTTAAACTATATGTTCGACAACTCCTACATTCACGAACATTGTGTAGTATGCAGCACGCACAAAATGTATTTGCACATAGGCTCCATCCTGATCCAGTATTTGTTTAGTCGGTTACTGGACTTGAACTGCTGAAAAAAGACATTTAATATGTCTGAAAAAGTACCATTATCTTCGTCTTAGAAGAAAAAGATAAAATTAATTAAGGACGAAGGGGTAGTTTTTTGTACAACATGAAGCCAATTCTACAACAATCTGCCCTCAAATTCAATTTTGTGACTGCTCTGAAAATGATCACTGCTGATGTCTTGAAAAATGCAAATATTGATGATGAGATCCATTATCATCAAAAATGTACCAGCACATTTTTCATCTAGAAAGTATTTGTCTCCAATAACCAGGATATCAATATTCAAGTGTACCAAGCTTCGGAATATAAACTACCCTTTGTGGCTATGAGATTTGGAATCGATTAAGTGTGGAGAGATAACATGAGTGCTGTCCTAGGAGGGTCCTTGTGATAAAGAGTGATTGTTAAAAACTATTTAAATTATACGCACTGAGCAATAACTTCGATGGTTAGGTCAGGTTTTTCAAATGCCCACGTCTCTTCTTCCAAAGCAAAAGTTTGCACTAGAAATTGAAAGAGAGCCAAATAAGTGTTAAACCTAACCTAAACCCATGGCACTACAGCCCTGAAGGGCCTTGGCATACCAAGTGGCCTCTGCTCAGTCCGAAGCTCTGCAGATTACGAGGTCTCCTGTGGTCAGCACGACGTATCCTCGCGGCCGTTATTCATGGCTCCCTAGATCGGGGCCGCTATCTCACCGTCAGATAGCTCCTCAATTTTAATCACTGAGTGGACCTCGAACGAGCCCTAGTGTCCAGGTAAAAATCCCTGACCTGGCCGGGAATCGAAACCGCGGCCTCCGGGCAAGAGACAGGCACGCCACTCCTACACCTCGGGGCCGGCCAAATAAGTGTTAGGGCTACGAAACTTTTATATGGATGCCCCAAGTCCACAATTAACAAATGCGCCGTATGGAATACTAGCTGTAGGCTCCCGTGTTCATTTATTTGGGCAGACGTCTGGGATAGGAAGTCCACATCATATAAAAAGGAACAAATGTGAAGACATGGGTATTATCATTAAAATAATTAGGGTCGGGAGTTGTACGCAGCCGGCCCCGTGGTGTAGGGGTAGCGTGCCTGCCTCTTACCCGGAGGCCCCGGGTTCGATTCCCGGCCAGGTCAGGGATTTTTACCTGGACCTGAGGGCTGGTTCGAGGTCCACTCAGCCTACGTGATTAGAATTGAGGAGCTATCTGACGGTGAGATGGCGGCCCCGGTCTAGAAAGCCAAGAATAACGGCCGAGAGGACTCGTCGTGCTGACCACACGACACCTCGTAATCTGCAGGCCTTCGGGCTGAGCAGCGGTCGCTTGGTCGGCCAAGGCCCTTCCAGGGCTGTAGAGCCATGGGGTTTGGTTTGGTTTGGAGTTGTACGCACTAGAAACAGTTAAAATAGGCTGGCATATTCTCGTAGGCACTACAGAAGGTCGAAATAGATGTGTAAATGGGCACAATTGTGTAAATATTTTGCTACCTAGGCATGACAAAAATACTTGTAATTCAACAGCACACTCAATGACTACGGAATAAAATCAAAACTAACAACTTTTCAGTATTTTCAGGTAACAACCGTGATTATTGCGAAAATTTGAGAAACTTGATAATGATAACCTAATTCATAGGCTACTAAATATAATGGTGATAAGAAAACCTTTACGAACCAATTGTTTTACTAACCCTATCACATAGTGTGATGAGAAAAATCCTCAAAAAAGGCAGTCCTTCTGATTTTAGGCTTTTTGCTTCATCTACCTCATTATTTTGTTTTTATTTTACTTTTTTCTTTATGTTGCACTGACACAGATAGTTCTTGTAGCGACGAAGTAGGAAAGGGCTAGGATTATGAAGGAACTGTCCATCCCCTTGTACAATCCCAGTATTTACCTGATGTGAAAATGGGTAACCACGGAAAACCATCTTCGGGGCTGCCGACAGTGGGGTTCGAACCGACTATCTCCCGAATTCAAACTGTCAACTACGTTACACAAACAGCTCAACCACTCGCTCATTTCACCTTGTAGCTAATTTTATTATCACTTTCCAACCCGGATTTCGTTGCAGTACTATCAGACTGTTTCCTGCCAGCAGCTTTCTTTCCAGATGTTTGTTCGAGGACATGGCTTTCTTAGCCTCTCTTGAAAACTGGATGCAGCGGTTTTTGCAGTAGGATATGGGCTTCCACCATTATCTAGTTTCAAAAAATTCCACCATTTTAGTACACAGATCTAAAGTAAATTGTTGCTGGTCGCTGTTCACAGTGGTGTGGCAGAAAGGCTGCTTTGATAAAGTCCTCTGCACTCCTTTCAGATGCACCGCTGTAGTTTTGTACTGTTGTTTTACTCAAGACTTACCCTAAGTTCTTTCCTAGTGGACTCTCCAATGGGCATGCCGCTTCTCTCCAGTTCTATGGTGGCACCCGGCTGCTTGCAAATCTGATCGAATTCATGGGCAGGACATGGCTTTGTATATCTTAAATGCTAAATGTTGTCATGAAGAATATTTCTGTATTGTGAGAAGGATCTCTCAACATCACATGCGTGATGGAACATAACTTCAACGCAGACAGGCCCTGTGGTTTTTTGTCTACTGCTTTACTTTTCGCATCTTGTAGCATACTGGCTACTTGTACTATTTCTTTCCAACCTCGATTTCGTTGCAGGGCCTAGTTCAAACTCTTTCCTGACAGCGGCTACCTTCCCCGTTGTGTACTCAAGACTTCCCTAACTTCTTCTCTTTCCCAGAAAGATGGCACACTTTTCCTCTAAATGTCGCTGGTTGAATGTTGAATCATCTGGCGTTGATAAGTCCTTTACTAACATTTCACTAATCGAAGCTCCTACACTGGTAAAGTATGGTATCTTGACCAGGAGAGAGATATGTCTGGTCACCTGTTCGCTGTTGATCGCTTAGCACCACCCGGGGGTCACGTGTAGGGTACTTTAAAGCTAAGCGTACGGACGTGAGCAACAATGGATCGAGGCACGTTTAGATCTACAGCGTGGAGTGTTGTCCTGTCCTGTGCTTCGTGTCTAGAAACCAAGATCATGACTCTTTACCAATCGTCCGGAAAGTGCTCGGCGACTTTCCTCATAGCCACCACCGGACAGTTATCTACGAGCTGGGCATCCAGATTTCTGTAGTTTCAACCAACTCACGACCACGCTGGAACTTCAATAAGGCTAACTGGTCTGTCTTTACAGAGGACCTTGCCAATTGTTTTTGAAGGATACCACTAACAAGTGCACGATAGGAGAGATTCGTGGGAGCTGTGATATGTACAGCAAAGAAACATTTCCCTAGGGACTTCCGCAGAGAGTATATCCCTGGATGTAAGTATTTATCTACAATTCATTGATAGAGGGGATTACGAAATTACAGATCAGCTTTTACATAGCTTAGATTCTGCAAGAAGACAAAAGTTGAATCTCTTGACTTTACAAAATCCAGTCGTGGAGCTTGGTGCCGGGCTGAATGTCTCGGACAGTTGAGGCGCTGGTCTTCCGGGCCCATTTTGGCAGGTTCGATTCTGGCTCAGCCAGGTAGTATTTGAAGGTGCTCAAATACGTTAGCCTTTACTGGCACGTGAATGAACTCCTGAAGGACTCAATTCTGGTACCTCGGCAACTCCGAAAACCGTAAAAAGGTAGTTAGTGGAACGTAAATATTTGGTACTTTCTCAGAAAGATGGGCGATGGTAAACCCATTATACGAATGAGTTCAGGAATTCACCCGAAAAAATTCGTCTCATAGAGTCATGACATCCAAAAGTAGCAGGGATAAAGTATTCACGTGACGCATAAAAAATAATCTTTAAATTCTGAAAGACAGTGTCCGAGATATATCGGAGTAGTCCAGACCTCTTACTGTGCATGAAATAACTACTGCAATTGCTGATATCTAGCCACGCAAAGCACTAGGTGTTAATAGTATTCACCCAGAATTTATCATTCAATGTGGCTGTCCACCTTCTTCACGAAAATCCCACAGAGAGGGCAATTGCCAATGTTATTCCAACGAACAAAGATCATAGACATCTTGAAGAAAAGCCAAGCTAACGATAAACCAGAGAGCTATCGGCCTATCGCCCTGCTTAGTGTGACATGTAAATTAATAGAAAGGCTCCTTCTGAATAGAATTGGCCCGGATATACTCCAGAAAATCCCAGTGGATCAGACAGGATTCAGACCGCTTAGAAACACTAGAGGCCAAATAACGTCTCTTACAACTTACATAGAAGCAGGCTATCAGGCAAAACTTAAGTCATCGGTAGCTTTTATTAATCTGACAGCAGCCTATTATGCAGTGTTGAAGGATGGCCGACTCTTCTAATTTCTGAAAGTGATACCATGTAAGACGACTGCCCGCTCTTGAATAACATGCTAAGCCAAATACTTTCCCAAGTACATATGGGGAATATTGTGAGCACCAAAATATCACTGATAATGGACTTCCTCAGGGTTCTGTTCTTGCTTCAATCATATTTAGCTTATATCTCAGATATGCCTGCCACACGTTCAAGGAAAAGTTGGTTATGCTGATGGTTGATCGATTGCTACCAGAGATACAACATTCGAGAAATCCAAGATGACCCTAATGGACGATCTTAAAGAGTAGCTACAGTACTTAAAATTGTGGAGACATACACCTAATTGCAACAAAACAGAAGTATGCTGTTTCCAACTAAACAGCAAGATGGCTAACAAGCAATTGCAGGTGTACATTGGAAATCAATCAACGAAACATAATAGATTCCCTAAATTCTAGGAGTCACCTTACATAGAACACTCTCCTTTAGAAAACACCTTCATAACATCCAATTCAAATTATGAATTCGCAACAATTTAATCCAAAAATTACGTGTTACAACTTGGAATTCAACGGCAACATTACCTCCACGCACAGCTTTGGGACTTGTGTTTTCGACTGCCGAGTACTGTGCTCCTGTTTGGTTGAATAGCCCTCACACCAACCTCGTGGCTACGCCGTTAAACACCACCGGAACAATAAGGTCTACATCCACATAGTGTCTACCTATCCTCAGCCGTATCTCCCCACAATATATCTGACGTAAAAACGCTCTCCTCAGGGTGTTCAAGAAAGTAATGAGTAATCCTCAGTTACCAACACAAAGCTATATCCCTGATGTCCGTCTGAATTGTCTAAGGTCTCGAAATACACCATTAACAACTGCAGTAGAATTAAAGAATACCAACGTCAATATCACTATTGAATGGCAGGGAAGACAAGTTACTAGGCCTGAGTCAACTCTGCCACAAATTGATTCGTCGTTGCCACCTGGATGAGCTTCCTTGTAAAACTTGGTCTACTCTTAACAGGATACTATGGGATACAGATTTCATCTACAAATGGAAAATAATTTTTTAAACCTAACTGCGATTGTGGTGACTCTAAGCAGAGCATCAAACATATAATCGAGCGTCAAAAAAGAAAGTACAGTGACGACATCAGTGATTTTGCTTGTGCGTTTCCAGAGACAATTAGTTACTTAAACAACCTGGGCATAAATATAAAGTTTGCTTTACAAAATCATGTACGTATGTATTGTATCTGTAAAGCTAAATAAATACGTGGTAGAGTATCGGCTCCAGATTTCGGCAGCCCATACTGTAGTAAACCAAATATGGTGATACATATAGTGTACAATATTAATTTCACTTAATAAAGGTCATCCAGAAATAATGGTTCCTCTGTCATATGGTAGGGTAAAACGGAATGTCAAAATTGACCTAAAGACACTGTATCCCCCTTTAATATATACCCAGGGATCTTGTTAATCCCAGCTGCTTTTCTGCTTTCAAATTTTGTATCATTTTGTAAAGGTATTTTTTTTAACTTAGGTAAGTTTCTATATGTCCGTCTCTGTAGTGTAGTGGTTAGCGTGATTAGCTGTCACCCCCGGAGGTCCGGGTTCGAATCCCGGCTCTGCCACGAAATTTGAAAAGTGATACGAGAGCTGGGACGGGGTCTACTCAGCCTCGGGGGATCAACTGAGTAGAGGTGGGTTCGATTCTCACCTCAGCCATCCTGGAAGTGGTTTTCCGTGGTTTCCCACTTTTCCTCCAGGCAAATGCCGGGATGGTACCTAACTTAAGGTCACGGCCGCTTCCTTCCCTCTTCCTTACCTGTCCCATCCAATCTTCCCATCCGTCCACAAGGCCCCTGTTCAACATAGCAGGTAAGGCCGCCTGGGCGAGGTACTGGTCATTCTCGCCAGTTGTATCCTCAGACCCAAAGTCTGAAGCTCCAGGACACTGCCCTTCAGGTGGTAGAGGTGCGATCCCTCGCTGAGTCCGAGGGAAAAACCGACCCTGGAGGTAAATCGATTAAGAAGAAGAAGTTTCTATATTTCGCTAGTGTTAATCGCCTCATCTACTGTAACCTACCTTTACATACTGCTGAGTGAATACTTCTACCTTCTTTTGTTCATTAATGGCCCCTGAAATGTCCGTCACAGAACCGGTTTCTACCTTCATGTATCTGTACATATCATTCCATTGGTCACTAAAACTCATATGGCTGCCATTTATGTTGGCCATCATGTTATCCTTAGCTGACTTCATCGTTAAATTCAATTTCTTAGTGAGCTACTTCAATCTCATCTACCTTCCGCGAGCATTGCTAACTCTATTTCCTTCTTATCTGCACGTCCTTCTATTTACAAGTTGTAATACTCTATAATAGGTCCTTGCCACCTTTTAAAGTACATGCCTGTCTTCACATTGTTCAGCAATTGCTTAAACCTACCCCAATGGCCGTTTTTTAAACAATTTTTCATTTATTATAATTGTTTTTTTTTAATGTCTCCATGCCTCTTATCGGCAATACGGTATTACCTAATAGTCCTACGTTTACGGTATCCATTTATATTACATTTATTTTAATAATAATAATAATAATAATAATAATAATAATAATAATAATAATAATAATAATAATAATGTTACCGGGCGAGTTGGTCATGCGGTTAGGGGCGCGTGGCTGTGAGGTTGCATCCGGGAAATAGTGGGTTCGAATCCCACTGTCGGTACCCCTGAAGATGGTTTTCCGTGGTTTACCATTTTCACAAAGGGCAAACGCGGGGGATGTACCTTATTTAAGGCCACGGCCGCTTCCTTCTCACTTCTAGGCCTTTCCTATCCCATCGTCGCAATGAGACCTATCTGTGTCGGTGTGACCTAAAGCCACTAGCAAAAATAATAATGTTTTAGGATTTACGTCCCAATATCTACTTATAGGGTTTTCGAAGACGCCAAGGTGCTGGAATTTACTCCCGCGAGAGTTCTTTTACGTGCCAGTAAATCTACCGACACGAGGCTGACGTATTTGAGCACCTTCAAATACCATTGGACTAAGCCACGATCAACATTTATTTTAAACAGGAAACGACAAAGACAGCCACATGGTCAGATGATCACGATCAAAGAGAGAGGGTTATCGGCAAGATATATATAGTTGCTATGAAGGGCGTAAAACTGGCCCCACATCTTTGCGGTCGGAAGGTATACTACATAGGTGGTTTAATTTGAAACTGACGCTAGTAAGTGGAAACAATATCAAACTCATGTAGGGGATTTGTGATTTGAAATCCCTGGAGACTATCTCTTTTAGGCGGGGATAGCGAGGATGTATCCCATTGCCCTCGCCGACAAGACGATGTAAACTGTGAGTAACTATGAGAATTATAACACTTCTATTCTCGGTTCAGTTACTGAATAGTGACAATCCCAATCGGCTATTGGTGGAAAACTACAATACTGAATTAGCAAATCGCTAGCCAAAATGTAATCGTCAGTGTGCGGCGTCCGTTCGCCTACTAGCATTACTTCGCAACGGACTAACATGCTGAGTGGTCTCGAATATGAGAATTCGTAGAATATGTTTCGATACTCATTTCATGATAAGGAAGACGTATCATATGTAATGAAGATGTAAATTATAAATAAGAAATATGATGAATTAGGACAAGTTTTATGTCTGGCACACGTTACAGGAAACAAGACGACGCGGCGAACGGAAACGATTTGTGGACAACGATTTTCAATCTTTTCGTTTCGTCAGGTTGAAGGTGTATTAGATTGGATCTGACTGGATGAAAATTTAATGTAAACTGTAAGATATTATATTGTTGAGGAAAATGTTGAGGATTTATCTTCTCTAAAAGTAGGTGATGACATGAATACTGACATTAAACAAGTGAGTTTTGCAATGTTAATGGAAGATTGCAAGCACTGCATATCTATGCTACCTTCATCATCATCTTCATCATCATCATCACCATCATCACTTACTGGATGGTTTTTTTGACATGTGGTGTGTTACACTATCCGTCAATATCTCAGCTGAATGCCCAGTAAACCGTATTCCCTAAACTGGTCATCATAATCGGCATAATCACATCGAGCGTCGATCTAGCTTTTCTTTTCGTCAGGTTGAAGGGGATCTGAACGAATGTAAGAAAGAGAGCTCTATAAGATCACAATCAATGCTCAAATGAGGCGCAGCAATGTTTATATCTCACGCTGCGTGCTGCCTCATAAGTGTGCATTCCCTCTAGCTCTTTTCTCTCTTCAGTGAAGTAATACACTTTGTACCTCTACTACCAATACCTTCACTCCCAAAGTAGAACAGAGAGATTAAGTCTTTATACTAAGCATGAAGCAATGGTAACTTTTCACTTTAAAAAGTAAGACAAATGACTACCTAGCTAGGGCGATAAAGACTTGCTTGGTTCCTCCGGGAGGACGTGAGTTTGATTTTCCGCTGGGAAGCCAAAATATTTAGAAACTCTTTAACGTCTGAAGGAGCACCAAGTGTACACGAAAAATGAATACCAGGTTAATTTTTGGGAAGATATATGGCCGTATACAGAGCTAGCTAATTACCCTCTTCCATTTGGTTCCGAGGTCAGAAATAGTGGAAGCTTTAACCTTCCTTCATGAAAAGTAAAATAATTTAAAGATTTTTTACAATCAACAACCTCGGCATTATATGGGGTTGAGCAGTTAATTCTACGGCCGTCTGCCTTTGATCTTGAAATACACATGTTATTCATTTGCGTTGTAGGATGAGTGAACTATAGATATCCATAGAAAGGGAAACGTCATTTCACAATTTCTCCACTTAAGGCGAGGCTATCGAACTCACGTCCCTCCAAGTAAGTACAGTCAAATCTGGTCCTCGTATTATTCGGGGTGGTGTAGCTTTTTTTATCAGCCAGCCCCGTGGTGTAAGGGTAGCGTGACTGCCTCTTACCCGGAGGCTCCGGGATCGATTACCGGCCAGGTCAGGGATTTTTACCTGGACCTGAGGGCTGGTTCGAGGTCCACTCAGCCTACGTGATTAGAATTGAGGAGCTATCTGACGATGAGATAGCGGCTCCGGTCTAGAAAGCCAAGAACAATGGTCGAGAGGATTCGTCGTGCTGACCACAAGACACCTCGTAATCTGCAGGCCTTCGGGCTGAGCAGCGGTCGCTTGGTAAACCAAGGCCCTTCAAGGGCTGTAGTGCCATGGGGTTTGTAGCTTTTTGAGGTACCCCGTAAACATAGGGGAGCTGCATGTACCTCTTAATATTTTTAAAACCCTAGCAGTACCAGGAATCGAATCTGGGCCTCCAAGAAAAGTAGCTAATAGCGCTGACCGCCGTGCTAATGAGGCGAACTAAGTAAATTCGTGTATTCGTACCGTGGTGGTGCAGCTCTTTTCAGGAAAACTCCCAGTGAAAGTGAACTGGATGTATCCCTTCAAGAAAAAAACCCGCTAATGTAAATTTCTGGCGTACCGGAATAAATCCAGGTCTCGGAGGATGGTGTTAATAGCACCAACCGTTTCTCAACAGACGTGAACCCTCCAAGTTAACCTAAAGCACCTTGATTGCCAGCGCAGAAGTTGCAACATAGCATTTAGATAAAATAGATGTAGATAAGGTGTATGTGGCATGATAGGCCTATACAAAGTCGAAGTGAAGCAAGTAATGCATGGCTTCTAAGAAATGATAGCAGGCATATCTTGTTTCTTTAACCACATTTTCCCATTGCTTTGTAGTGCCTTCATTCTCTGTCATAACGAGTTTCTCAGCAACTTTCATTTTAAATGTCAAGTTTCAACATTTGGCGGTAGGTTGAACCTCCTAAAAGTTTCGAGTATCTTATGGCATCGTATTATGATGTGAGTAAAATTGAATGTAAAGTGTAAGATGTTTAATTGTTGAGGAAAATTATTAGAATTTATCTCCTCCAAAATTGAGCGATGAGATGAAAATTGACATTAACCGCGTGAGATTTTCAGTATTAATGGAAGATTCCAGCACTACATACTGTATCTATTCTACCTTTATCATAATCATCATCATCATCATCATCATCATCATAATCACTTACTGGACGGGTTTTGTGACATGTTGTGTATTACACTATCCGTCAATATCTCGGTTGGATGCCCAGGAAACCGCGTTTCCTAAATTGGTCATCATAATCATTATAATCACATCCAGCGTCGTTCTACCTTTTCGTTTCGTCACCGCATGTTGTCCCTTCACAATTGTTTGTACTTTTATTGTCATTTTAATTTCTATCTCAGACCTCATCATGCGTCTATACCTCATTCTGTGCCTACCTCTTGGAATCTTGCCTTGTAGTAGTTTTATTTCATGATTTCATACTTGAAACGACTGGAAGGGTATATGTAACCTCCTTACATGCATAATGCAGAATGGTTTAATGTAATGGCCGATAATGGCGATTACGTGTTCTTAATGCACCAAACTATATCCATTACCTACTTCTCCCGTAATTAACTGATCTCCGAATCCATTTCCATTCGTAGAGGATATATTACGAGGAATAGAAAGATAATATTATAAACAATGAATTCACTTGTGAAATCTTCTTCTTGGACTGACGATGTTCTTTTGATCGCTATGCACTCGATTTTGTTCCTGCAGAGCAGTTTTTGGCTCTCATTTTAATCGTAATTTTGTATTCTTATAAATGGTGGAGCAATTGGACGTTTTCGCTTGCTGTGTTGTGGTTTAAAGTTGGAGATTATGAACATTTATCGACAATTTTACAAAATATTTTGTTCGAAAAGTTGTCCGTCACTAACGGCCTCACCAACTGAAATGATAGACATTTTATATGGTATTCTTCTCTTTTGTTTTCCTAAATCGGGCTCATTGTTATGAAGTTATAACGATTGCCGAAGAGCGCGGTAACACCAAAAAAGGGTCTTATTTGGTGCGCATATTGTTTTACTGGTGACGTCAAATTCCTCTTCTGTGTATGTAAAATTGTATTTTAAGAGTTTTTATTTGTAACGGTATAATTGCAGTGACGCTTCATTGGAAATTGAAATCTACGGCATGTTTTCAGTCATTTGGCCGGGTGAGGAATGGAGTGAATGAAGCCCCATCTAGCGGCGAAGATAGGAATCGTGCCGGCTGCCGAAGCCTGTCACACTCCACTGGGGCAATGATTAATGACTGACAGATGAAATGAAGTGATGGTGGAGAGAATTGCTGGAATGAACGATAACAGGATAAACTGGAGTACCCGAAGGAAAACCTGTCCTGCCTCCACTTTGTGCAGCTCAAGTCTCACGTGGAAAGACCGGGATTGAACCACGGAACCCAGCGATGACACACCGACGCGCTGCCCTTTTAGCCACGGAGGCTTCCGAGTGACGTATCACAGACTTCCATACTGAACGCTGAAAGATATAACACTCCACATAGAGATGTACACTGACTGACAGAGCAAATGCAACACCAAGAAGGAGTGGTCAGAACTTTATGCCAATTGCAGGGTAGACTGACGTCACTGAGGTATGCTCATGATGTGAAATGCGCCGCTGTGCTGCGCACGTAGCGAACGATAAATGGGACACGGCGTTGGCGAATGGCCCACTTCGTACCGTGATTTCTCAGCCGACAGTCATTGTAGAACGTGTTGTCGTGTGCCACAGGACACGTGTATAGCTAAGAATGCCAGGCCGCAGTCAACGGAGGCATTTCCAGCAGACAGACGATTTTACGAGGGGTATGGTGATCGGGCTGAGAAGGACAGGTTGGTCGCTTCGTCAAATCGCAGCCGATACCCATAGGGATGTGTCCACGGTGCAGCGCCTGTGGCGAAGATGGTTGGCGCAGGGACATGTGGCACGTGCGAGGGGTCCAGGCGCAGCCCGAGTGACGTCAGCACGCGAGGATCGGCGCATCCGCCGCCAAGCGGTGGCAGCCCCGCACGCCACGTCAACCGCCATTCTTCAGCATGTGCAAGACACCCTGGCTGTTCCAATATCGACCAGAACAATTTCCCGTCGATTGGTTGAAGGAGGCCTGCACCCCCGGCGTCCGCTCAGAAGACTACCATTGACTCCACAGCATAGACGTGCACGCCTGGCATGGTGCCGGGCTAGAGCGACTTGGATGAGGGAATGGCGGAACGTCGTGTTCTCCGATGAGTCACGCTTCTGTTCTGTCAGCGATAGTCACCGCAGACGAGTGTGGCGTCGGCGTGGAGAAAGGTCAAATCCGGCACTAACTGTGGAGCGCCCTACCGCTAGACAACGCGGCATCATGGTTTGGGGCGCTATTGCGTATGATTCCACGTCACCTCTAGTGCGTATTCAAGGCACGTTAAACGCCCACCGCTACGTGCAGCATGTGCTGCGGCCGGTGGCACTCCCGTACCTTCAGGGGCTGCCCAATGCTCTGTTTCAGCAGGATAATGCCCGCCCACACACTGCTCGCATCTCCCAACAGGCTCTACGAGGTGTACAGATGCTTCCGTGGCCAGCGTACTCTCGGGATCTCTCACCAATCGAACACGTGTGGGATCTCATTGGACGCCGTTTGCAAACTCTGCCCCAGCCTCGTACGGACGACCAACTGTGGCAAATGGTTGACAGAGAATGGAGAACCATCCCTCAGGACACCATCCGCACTCTTATTGACTCTGTACCTCGACGTGTTTCTGCGTGCATCGCCGGTCGCGGTGGTCCTACATCCTACTGAGTCGATGCCGTGCGCATTGTGTAACCTGCATATCGGTTTGAAATAAACATCAATTATTCGTCCGTGCCGTCTCTGTTTTTTCCCCAACTTTCATCCCTTTCGAACCACTCCTTCTTGGTGTTGCATTTGCTCTGTCAGTCAGTGTATAATCTATACGTAGTCATCACTGTGCAACGTTGTGTTACTCAGCTGTTTCAATCGTTCCCTAATGTTTCTTTGGTTAAAGTATTGAGTGATTTATATTCATAAATATCCTATAGTTTTTCTGTAATTGGTACAGATATATTAAATTTTGATATTTTATCAAACATTTGGGAACTGAAATAATATCAACACGTCAGCTCCTTTTTTTTTTCTTTACAACATTATATGTCCGGACATAAAAGAAGACCTCATAAATTACAGCCATAAATATTCCTGTTATTAAATAACATTGAATCGTTGTCATTTGTACGAGCTCTGTTGTTTGTTGTCACGTGATACACAGTAAATAACATTAGGCCCTAAACTGTACATTTGATATATTATTCAGTTGTAAATGAAAATTGATATTTTTTTGTGTAAACATTCCTAAGTTCCTCAACCGTATCATATCAGAAATATTTAGATAAAAATTCACTTACAAAGTTAGAAATATCGATTAATTATTGTCATACTTTATAATGATACACTGGCCTGTAGTGTTTAAAAGTGTCAGACATGAAAAGTGGAAGCTATCGTACAAAATGTAAGAAAATTAATCATGTTATTGGCTTTACATCCCACTAATTACGATTTTCTGAGACACCGAGGTGCCGAAATTCAGCCCCGCAGGATTTCTTTTACGTGCCCGTAAATCTACCCACACGAAGCTGACGTATTTGAGCACCTTCAATTACCAATGGACTGAGCCAGGTTCGAACCTGTGAAGTTGGGGTCAGAAGGCCAGCGCCTCAACTGTCCAGCCAATCACCTCGGTGAAATGAAAAATGAAATGGCGTATGGCTTTTAGTGCCGGGAGTGTCCGAGGACAAGTTCGGCTCGCCAGGTGCAGGTCTTTTGATTTGAAGCCCGTAGGCGACGTTCGCGTCGTGATGAGTATGAAATGATAATGAAGACGACACATACACCCAGCCCTCGTGAGAGCGAAGTTAACCAATGATGGTTAAAATTCTCGATCCTGCCGGGAATCGAACCCGGCCCAGCCCGTTTACCATTTATCCATGGAGCAGGACACTCAGCTCGGTAAAATGTAAGAATATTATTATGTTTAATAAAAATCCTTAACTCCTTGGTACTACAGCCCTTGGCCTGCTAAGCGACCGCTGTTCAGCCCGAAAGCCTGCATATTACGAGGTGTCGTGTGGTCAGCACGACGAATCCTCCAGGCAGTTATTATTGGCTATCTAGACCGGGGTCGCTATCTTACCGTCAGATAGCTCCTCTCATCACGTAGGCTGAGTGGACTTCGAACTAGAACTCACATCCAGGTAAAAATCTCTGACCTGGCCGGGAGTCGAACTTGGCGCCTTCAGCTAAGAGGCGGGCACGCAACCTCTACACCACGGGGCCGGCATTAATATGTTTAATAAAGCAAAGTCAAAGCAAAGTCATCTCCATACATGCCATGAAGGCCCTTGGAGGGGTGGAAGGTAAAGGCTTCCACTATCCGTAACCTCGTCTCTTAATGGGGTAGAGTGGTTAGCTCTACGCCCGGCCACCTTTGCCCCCAGGAATTAACCTGCTACTCATTCTTGGTGTAGGCTGAGTGAACCTGAGAGCCATATGCACCTCCGGAAGTGGAAGTCTCGTTTCTTAAATGTTACGACTTCCTGACGGGGATTCGAACCCACGTTCTTCCGGGCAAACCGAGCACGCCTTTACCGCCTCGGCCAGGCAGCCCCTATTAATAAGTTTAATGCTTTATATATTTCAAATATAATCTTTGCCTAAAAGTCCAATCGTATTTCGGACCCTTATAATCACAAATGT
This sequence comes from Anabrus simplex, assembly GCF_040414725.1. Taxonomy (NCBI): domain Eukaryota; kingdom Metazoa; phylum Arthropoda; class Insecta; order Orthoptera; family Tettigoniidae; genus Anabrus; species Anabrus simplex. Next base: position 1,065,496,950 of record NC_090265.1, read on the forward strand.
TTGGTATATTTTAAGTGCATATAATGTCAAATTCCACGAAAATTGCCGTAATTAGTCAAGAGACATCGCTACGGAAGTGTTGATAATAAAAAATGTATGGTCAGATATGCCCCTCATGCCACCAGTTTCACTCTGCGAAATTGATTCTAAAAGTTGGTAGAAGATGTGGCGGGGGATTTTTAATCAAAATGATGTGCACGTGCCCAATTTATGGACCAATTGGTGCACATATCATTGTTGACCTAAGCGTTATTGTATCACGTTCTAAATGAGTTCCTTTAGACAAATCATCAGTCAGATGAGTCTTGAGGGTTTCGTTAATTGGTTCAAAAATTAGGCTGATCGAAATGACCTCTTTGAGATCTATCAAAAGACGGTCCGGCTGCTGATAATTGACATTCACTTCAGTATTGGAAGGTCCAATTACCTATCCTGGGACCCCACGTGGAAGTTTTAGAATCAATGAAATTATAATTGATAGGCTGAATTGCAATCTGAATAGAGCAGCGCTGCTCCGAACGAGTGTTGGATATTATTTAAAACCGCGCAACCTCCTGCTAATTTTGATCTCCGGCGAAGAACATAGGTAGTCCTGAAGAAGTCCGAACCGGCCAACGACGATGAGGTTTCCTGCTTTATAAATGAGGTTTGCAAACTTCCTCATACTGTAGCTATTATGCAGTGAATCAAAGCTCTCCACCATGGGGGAGAAGAATGTCTAAAGAGAGCACACTCTGGATCACTGGAGTATTACTTAAACACCTACACAGGTTGGACAAACTGGACTTTTGCCGATAAAATCCGTAGGACTAAGTTAACTGCATCAGTGATTTCCTCCATTTCAAATTTCCCGAAATAGGAAACTCACATCATGTGCTGGGAGAAGCAGCAGCTAATTTAACAACGGTAAACATCTGACCGTGCTATACATAATTCACAAAATACCTTTCTTCATTTTAAAGACTCACATTGGTCAGCTGTACCATGACTGTGGCATTTCAATTTGCTTCATTTTATCATGGTTTCTACATCGAACGGAATTATTATTGATCTTAATAATAATAATAATAATAATAATAATTATAGTAATAGTAATAGTAGTAAAAAAAATTACGTGTGGCTATTTCTAGCCGAGTGCAGCCCTTGTAAGGCAGACCTTCCGATGAGGGTGGGCGTCATCTGCCATTTATAGGTAACTGCGTGTTATTGTGGTGGAGGATAATGTTATGTGTGGTGTGTGAGTTGCAGGGATGTTGGGGACAGCACAAACACCCAGCCCCCGGGCTACTGGAATTAACCAATGAAGGTTAAAATCCCCGACCCGGCCGGGAATCGAACCCGGAACCCTCTGAACCGAAGGCCAGTATGCTGACCATTCAGCCAACGAGTCGGACATAATAATAGTAATAATAATAATAATTGTACCGGCTGGTACACCTCTACGCCGCACATTTGAATTTTTCGCCTTAAAGTACTCCTCTACAAGAGGAACTCTGAACTTTAACTACTGTATCAACCCATAAGTTTTCTCAGAAGATGTCACTACCGTAAATTTTGTGATTACGAAGTTGTCAGTACTGTGTGGAGTTCAACTTGTTTTGTTTTCTATTGATCAAGAAGTGTGGACATTCTCTGATAGATGTCTCTACAAAAAACTATGATCATGCACCCTGGTGCGAAGTTAAGGAACTTTCTGAAGAAATTTTGTATTCTTAAGTTTTATCTTTACTAAATTTGTTTTTTTCATTTGTGGGTTGGCAATATTAATCTTTTCTTTCCGCCAGTTTTGAATTGAGCCAATCCAGAATTTCTGTAATTAATTTTTGACCAATCGTGTCCTTCTTCTTCGATTTTGATGTGTAACTCTAAGCTACCCAATAAACGACTGTGGGTGTGTCTTAATTATTCTTGAAAGGTCCCGATTCTTCTCCGAGAGTATAAAAACAGCTGATTTTCCTGTCTCTCCACCACTCGAACAACATCTAGCCTAGTGTACGGAAGTATAGCAGGAGGCGTGAAGCGCCTCTTTCATCCGGCAGCAGCTCTTCAACAAGGTAATGGCCACTTAACCATCTTTATTTCTTGCTAGCTCAGCAGTTTAACCCGCGGGGAAGGTCCGAAACCTTTATTATGTAACCTATCTTCAAACATGTAAATTGCCGTCACTTTTGTAAAACTTCATATATCTTTAACTGTAAATCGGCGATAGAGAGTGCTTTACCCTCTCGAGCTCCCCTTCATTTTTGCCTTGAGGTGACTACGTTTTGGTAAACCTTTCTTCCTTAATGTATTAAATTTTCTTATACGAGTCACCTCCATAGTTTGGGAATAGCCCCTGCTTCATCGGCCTGGTGCTTCTTAGGTTTTAAAAGATTTCATGTAGGAGTGCAAGGGTACGCCTCCATTCTACTTGGTGTTGCGGGCCATTAACTTGACCTATTATTTTTCTACTAAGACCCATTAGGTTGGGTACAAATTACCCCTGTTTCTTTGTAAGTGTACCTTGAGGGCAGTTAATAGTAAAGTCCGCTGTGGCCCTTGATAGGCTTGAAAAATTGAGAGCGGTTCAGCTCTTTCTTGTATTTGGATATGTGCCTCTAGGAGGCCTGACAGTGCTAGGTGGGAGCAAGTACTCCAGGTTATTACGGGTTTTCTGCCCTTTGATAAATATGTAGTTGTGAGCTGAGAGCTCAGAAATTGTAAAAAGTGGGGCTTGAAGCCCAGATCGTTAAAGTGTCTCTAAATCTTGGCTTTCCTGGTCTTGTACCTGATTTGTTAACTTGTTGTTATTCGTTGAATGTTCAAATTCTATGTCAAAATTGTTAAGTTTGCTATTTTTGAAAATATAAACTTTAATTCAATTTTAATCAATATCTCAGCTTTGTAGTTAGATCCATTCCAGCCCGCACCTTCTTTCATCTCTGCTGTTCCACGGGTATCCCCGTAATAATAATAATAATAATAATAATAATAATAATAATAATAATAATAATAATAATAATAATAATAATAATAATAAAAATCACCACCATCTTTAGCAGTAGTAATGACAGCAGTGGTGACAGAGGATGATGAACACTTGAATGGACGAACTGAACTGCCTTCTTGGCGTCCTGGAAATCGGAGCGACTAGCTATCCAAACTCCCAACAAGCTGAGAGCAATTAAGAAGACAACTACCGACTGGCGGTCCTCTTTCCGGCTTTCACGGAGAGAGGCCGTAGTTTTGTGTAGGCTGAGAATATGTCATGGAAGATCTACGCACACTTATCTCCTAAAGTAGGAAGAGACCCCCTCCCACCCCCTGTTCCCAATATGCTTTTGTCGTGCCGACTTCACCGTGGCCCGCATCCTTTCATAGTCCGTCGATCTTTCTGGCTTACGATAGAACCTTGCCCTGCAGGAGGCACTCGAACTTATACGCAACTACTACTGATCTTGTCATTCGCTTTAGGTGTGAGAGTAGATTAATCAACTGCTCTTGTGCTCAGGGAACCTACGATTTTTTGATTCGTTTGTCACCTTTTCGGCTTAATACCGTATATTTTGTTTTATTTTTGAATTCACTTTCAAATTATTCCATTGAATAAATAGTTTGCTTTATTTTAATTTTTCTTTTCCATTTTATTTTAAGGAGATGATTGCCTAGTTGTACTTTCCCCTGAAACAAAAATCACGACGACCACCATCACCACCACCACTACATGTGTACTTCGTGTAAAACGTGGTAACGTTGTAGTCATTACATGTAATAAATATCATCGGCCATCACTTCAAATTTTGAGATGGTCCATAGTGATCCTATTTGAAACTGTTCTTCAACTTCTATTCACCAACTTCATATCCTCAACGTGTTCTACAACTTCATATGCATCTGACTTTCGTTTTTTATCTTCAAGATCATGATTAACTTCGGATCTCTCGACTGACTTTGACTTTTATTCTCTCTTCTTTACTTTGATTATATACGATTTTTCGCCATCGTCTACTTATAACCGCCAGACTATCAACTTTCCTTTTATGCAATCTTACTACTTGTTGTATAACAATCTGTTGTTTTATCCATTGTACTTATTTTAGCAGCCTTCGAATGTTAATTTTGTTAATACTTCCACTATTATATCTCATCACATTGTATTTTCAAACCATCATTGTTATTTTTAATGTTATTTTACTTCAAATCTCTTCAAGATTTTAAAATTCATCTCATTACTACATGTTATTCAGACGCTTATTTTTAATTTAAGGTTAAGACTATGGCTGATGATGCCTTCAGGGAAGGCGAAACATGTACCACTATTAGCTAACAAATTTATGTAAATCATTCAAGACGATTTTGTATTGATTAGGTGGTCTAATAAATAACTTAATGTTATTATTTCAACCTTGCAGTCTCCATTCAAGTGGTCCTGGGTTCCATTCCCTAGTCAGCACAAGTTTCATAACGATAAGCATGATGTTTTGTATGATTTTAGAAGCATATTTGAAGATATCACAAAGAACTGAGAACAAATACGTTGTACAAAACAGTACCATACTTGCAAGGAACACAATAAATTCCCCCTGTTTAATTAATATACGAATGCACACGGCTCAGATCATCGAAGGACTGGTTCAATATTGAAACGCAAATGATGAACCATAGAAATGACAACAAAACCACCAGAACTGAATAACTAGTGATAATTACTTTTGGTGTGCGTAAACACATCGGCGAGAAAATGAACATATTTTAGAAACTTTAATACGAGTGTATATTTCAGCAAACTATTCTACTGTTAACACAGTGCACTGAATATTAAAAGCAAGAACAGTCCCTGTAATCTTATATAAAAAAAACGTGCGTGCAATGCAAGTATATGAGACTTTTGCATTACACAATTAATGGTGATTCAGGATACCATACGTATGTATAGTGTATCATACTTTTATGCTCAATGCCATAAGCATCATTATAAGCATTCAACTGGATGGTCAAAGAAATGTGTGAACATCACTAAGAATGTCACTGGAAAAACGTAAAGTGTGTACGCCGCTAGAAAATAACGTGTGAGTTCTGCTCCATCGATACTGACAACAAGTCTTGAAATTGCAATGATTTGCCATTGTGTTCTGAGAGTTCATCAGATGAGAACCACAGAGGTCAGTCGCAAACTCCTTCTATGTGAGCTGTTATTCTTGGCTTTTAGGACTGGGACTGCTATATCACCACTATACCGTGTGATTCAGCCGCCCCAACTAACGTGCGACATGGTTATAAGGTGGCTATTTCCCTAAAGGCATAATTCACGGTACTAATGCCCAGTGAGCACATTTTTCACACGAATTTCAACTCTACCGACAGGCTATATCATCCTCTCGCAAAACATGATGCCTTGAAATCATGTAGCGACGTATTTGGCCATTTAACTATGGTAATGTGTCGTTCCGCGTGACCGGGTGTAAAGAATATTTGAATACATGCATAAAACTAGGTAAAAGTGCAGTACTTAATGTCTTCAACACCGAACGAGTGGCTTATGTACTCTATTCTCGTCACACTACCAGCATGCTCCTAGCAGTGGAGCGTAGCGGATGTGGTTAGGCGTTAGCCTAGCAATCGACGGAATGTGCCATCCGCGGTTCGAATCCTGCATCTTTGAAATGTTTTCGCATCGGCATGATGTTTGAATACGCAAACACAGGTCCACGTTTGCCACATACAAACAGTAGAACGACACTGTAATTCATCAGGTGCCCTGCGCATACTCCGCTAGTTAGAGCCTGAATATAATCTCTCCTGTCATTCCTTAGAGGAATACGTTGACATGCTCCTCATTTATGGGGAAGCAAGGCAAAACGCGTGGTAGGCACTACGTCTGTACCAGGAACGGAATCCCGACAGGCGACACCCGGCTGCTACGATTTTCTGCCGCATTGAAAGACGCCTAAGGACAACAGGCGCGATTTCCAACCAGCCACCAGTCCGCGATAGGCCCATTACATCGGGTGAAACGGAAGTGGCCGTTCTGGAGGCAGCTCATAATTATTCACACATCAGTACAAGGGTGATTTCACAACAGGTGAACAGGTCTGGCGAATACTGCATGAACATACATTTCATCCATATTATCTTGAGTTATACCAAGAGCTCCATGGGCGGGGTTTCGAAGCTCGAATGGAGTTATGTCGGTGGCTATTAGGCAGGCTGGACAATGATGCAGCATTCGCATCGCACATCCTGTTCTCGGACGAACCGCGCTTTCACATTAATGGGAACGTCAATCGCCACATGTACTGTTGAAGTCCGGACAATTCCCTCTGGGTGTGACAGGCGGCCCATCAAGTACGTTGGGGAGTGAATGTGTGGTGTGGAATCTTGGGGGATCTTATTTCTTTGAGAACCATTGGACCGGCCCACGCTACCTGCAATTTCTGCGTCAGGAACTCCTACTGCTGTTGGAGGATATGCCCTTGCACCATCGTTTGACGATGCGATTGCAACAAAATAGAACTCAGCTACATTCGACTTTACCTGTTCGTAACGAGTAACTGCCAGGAAATGGACAAGACGAGGAGATCGTATTTATTGACTCGCCAGATCACCGGATTTAACGCCGTTAGATCTTCTTTGTAGGGTCATTTGAGGAACGTCGTTTACACTCAAGAGCCGGAAAGCCCCGAGCAGCTCCGGAAACTCATCATGGACGCCCGCCGAGCTATTAACTGGAATGCTTCAGCACGCAAGACGATTTATTGGACATCGGGCCCGAATGTGCATAAATCAGAACGTTCATTACATCGAGCATTTCCTGCGATAAAATATTGTCAGGACAGTTCTGTTCCGATTATTACTGGTCGGTTGGTGTCCGGCCCGCTAACTATTCGACCCTTCTTAGGGCCATAAACACATACATTCACACACCACTTGCATGAAAGCGGGTACTGAACGTAAGTTATGTGAGGTACGTTTTAAACAAATATTTCAAAAGTATGGAATATTCGCCCCGGACTCGAACCTCCCACTTCAGACGTAAGCCCTCGCCACCGCACCTCCCTACTAACGACGCTTCCGTGCCGCACGGCACACTGTTCAGCTTATAGCATGTATTAGTTTTACTGCGGTCACAATATCAATTCAATGTTTCGCCGGCGTGTCAGATTCACATGATGTAGGAAGCACACGTATCCCTTTCAGTGTTTAATTAATTCGAGTATAACATTACGGCCGCCTATCATGATGAGGGGGGTAAATACCAAGATATCCGGTTGTGTTGTCTAAGCATATCGGCAGGGCACATGTTTCAGGACGGAATAACTCGTAATATTGCGGGTTGTATAAAACTCCATTGGAGAGGTGGCTGAAACATACATATAGCTCCTCACCTTTTCTAACTTGAGTTGATTAGACCCTGAACCATTCGTCAGATTCTGGTAAAAATATTCCCTGACCTGGACAAAAATTTACTCTCGATTTTGTTGAAGCTGACTTGCTGCTGTACCTCTTCGTCTTGTCCCCTCCTCCTTCTGAATTCTTCTGGCGACAGGTCGTTTCGGTTGTAATATTCTCTTCGTTTTGTCCCCCACTTGTATATTCCTTCTTACCTGCCATCTATTTCTTTTAATCATTATTTCAGAATTGTGTTTGATATTTCCGTATCTTTACTTCAAATTTTTGTGTTCTTATTCCTGTGTCTATTCTAATATCATCCTGTTTGCATTCTTCCAGTACGATATAAATTTGTTTGCGTCTGTCCAGTTCCCAGATTCATTCTAAATGATGCACTTCAGTATTTTCCAGCTTTTGTATCTCCACCCATCCCCATATCTCTGCTGCATAGAGTAAGATGCCCTTTATTAGGTAGTCAAATATCATAATTCTTCTTTGGAAGTCAGCTCCAAAACTTCTTTTACCTATACCCCAAACTTGCTTCATTATAACAAATGCTATTTTGCTGGCCTATGTGCTTTTTCTCTTTTGAAGACAATCATTTTGGAATTCTCAGCGTTCAGTTTTAAATTCTTTTCAGTATATCGGGTGAACGATTCTAGCATCTGTAATCATGCATTAAATACAGTGACCATGATTATACAATGCACAATCGAATAGAAATCACTGACAACGTTGCTTGCGTAGAGAGCATCCGATCTTCATGTAAGCAGTGGAGTGGGAGGAACAGAGTTAGATACTGGTGGATATGACGTGAACGGATGGATGAGTCCTATAATTACCAATGTTGAGGATAATAATCAGCTATGGTGTCAAATATCTCGCAATCAATCGTGACTCAATCGTCCACACAGTACGTGATAACGTGTAGAACACCAGGTATTCTGTTGTTAGTGGTTGCATCATTTAAGAATACCATATTGAACAGTCCCATAATCTTTATTCGTGTGTGAGCTCCATCTCAAAACTGTTATTCTTAATGCTATGTGCATTTATTTGGAGATTCACTGTGGGCGTGACATGGGTATACTTTAGTTGACGTCTTGGAACTTCATAAAGAATAACTTTCACGCAGCTATGAGATTACATTCGGGAGATAGTGGGTTCGAACCCCGCTGTCGGCAGCCCTGAAGACGGTTTACCGTGGTTTCCTGTTTTCACGCCAGTCAAATACTGGGGCTGTACCGTAATTAAGACCACGGTCGCTTCCTTCTAACCTGTATTCCTTTCCTACCCCAAAGTTGCCATAAGACTTATCTGCGTCGGTGTGATGTAAAGCACATTAAAAAATAATTAAGCTGACAACAAGGAAAAAAATGAGAACACATCTGATCAACTTGCTTGAGAGAAACCAACATAAAGAATGCCTTTAGCTGACACCAAGGGAGAACTAAATTGACAAGAGGTGACTTAAATGGAAGACTTGGTAGGATATTCAGCTAGGGAGCGTTGATTGATAACCACTGGGCCCCAAACTAAGTCAGGCTTTGATTTCGGTTTCCTGTGCTAGACTCTTCACTTGCATTGCCTAACCTGCATTCATTGGCAAACTGGTTTTCCTTAGACACTGCTAGGTACTTCGTGGCCTTGGGAATCTCATGTAGGCCTATTCCCTATTTAAATATAGCGTAGACTGTATCATAGTGAGGGGCGAAATAGTTAAGTGATCTTGTTACTGGCAGCCGTGATTCGAATGCTGACCGATTACTGAAATGAAAACTTCACAGACTGTGGACCGAATTCCACGTAAAACACGACATTCCACAGCTATGATCACGATTTAAACAATCACCTAAAACAGCATATTACCGAGATCGATAGCTGTAGTCCCTTAAGTGCGGCCAGTATCCAGTATTCAGGAGATAGTGGGTTCGAACCTCACTATCGGCAGTCCTGAGTATCATTTTCCGTGGTTTCCCATTTTCACACAAGGCAAATGCTGGGGCTGTACATTAATTAAGGCCTCGGACTCTTCTTTCCCACTCCTAGCCCTTCCCTGTCCCATCGTCGCCATAAGACCTATCTGCGTTAGTGCGACGTAAAACCAATTGTAAAAAAAAACAGCAGATTTGGGTTTGATACATTTAGAATAACATGAATGATAATAATGAATTTCATTCGTTAACCTATGACATCTACTGTATATCGTTATTGCGCCTAGAAATTCGCTGAGTGATAATATTTCAGCTTAGAACTTTGACTAGAATGGTTCTGACCTCTTAAGGTTCAGTATTATATGAAATGTATCAAAGTGATGCCTGTCTTGCGGGTCAGTATCTCTCTCCTCAATATTGTCACATAACGGTATTTCGAGGCCCGACGACGTTATATGCTTAATTTTGATTCCGGTATTAGAGAAAGATTCAAGCGATGTACATAGCGCAGTTAAATAGAAGGTCATCTCTTGTGCTCAAGATGCGGGGATCGCATTCCAATGCAGTCAGTTATTTTTATGTTTATATAAATACGAGATTTTCATGGCAGTATAGTTATTAATATTTTGTGTTTCAAGGGGCGGAAGAAATAAATTTACTGTTAAATCGGAATACTACTTTGATGCACAAGTCACTTAAGTTGCTTCAAAACCTGTTACTTGCGGTCGGAAAGCGTTATCATACGATATTTTAAATTACTAGATACCATTCTCAACGCCATAGGAAATTAAACGTTTAAATTAACGAAGATTCGTATCCGTAATCTAGGATTTCCTTGTGGATGGGATTAGTAGTTTTCTTCCTAACGTCAACAGAAGGCTGCATTTCGACGTGACACCTGGAATGACACGTGTGGCTGCACCTGAAAGTAATATTAAGTTCTTATTCACGTGAACTTTCAGGTTAAGGCTGAAAATGCAGGTCTGATCTGATCTAGTCCTTGGGATTAAAATGGTATATCTTGTGTTACACCAGGTTAAAATACCAGTTTCAATGAGAAGTATTTCAGGATTCTTATTTACAATCGTATCATCCTATCCAAGTCTAAACTTTTAACATTATAAATGGTGTCCCCACTATCAGTATCAGCATGAGTGTGAGGAATTTTGCAAATTCTGTAGGGTAAGAAATGATTTCTTCATTCTGCAATACTTTGTCTGCTGAGTAAGACATTTGAAAGTGGCTATGAAATTTTAAGAACATAAAGCCGTTAACTTGCCAGAATGGTTCATTTGACGATGAAAATATTGTTTGGTTCCAAGGTCTTGAAAACAAATTATTTTAATGGTCGTGGACCTAACAGTAAGTGTTTCCAGTTACGTCTTCAATGCTATCTACAAATACATTTAAATCATAAGCTCAAATTTTCTTCATTGCAATTAAGTGTATTACAATAACTCTTTGTTCGCAAGTAAATTACCGGTGAATGATTAATTTATCTAATGCTGGTTTTGAGTACTAGCTGTTTTACGCTTGTCGAAATGTAAGGTACTTCTAAAGAAGTGTTCATCTCATAAGACTATTGTTCATCTTGTCATAGTTGATTGAAAATCTCGTTCATCTCAGTACAGACAAGAAATCTGGTCCTTACAACGTCTCTATGGTCCGAAACCACACTGGTTTGCTTTCAACTTACACTCCATCTCTGGTCGATCCATCTTCTCCAGAATTTGTGCAGACACCTTGACTGGTATACCGGTCAATGAAATATCTCTATACGTGACGTAGGACTTTCTGTTCTCTTGTTTTGAACAGGTGCAATTATTGCTTTCGTCCAGTCAGAGGGTACCTTACCATATCATCCCTGCCTTACCTCTATATTTCACCTTTCACTAGACCTCAGTAAAGTAATGACCGCTTATTTCGCTAAATAGAGAACTTTTTGCAAGAGTCATGCTTCTTTCGACCCACAGAGAAACAAAGATTTGCTTCAACAAACGATTTTCATTTCAGCTAAAAATTATGTTCTCTTCGATCTAAACAATAACAATTGTTCCTGTTACGGAGTTATCCGTGGAAGTCAGAGGTGAAAGAAGGTGCGGGCTGGAATGGGTCTAACTACAAGTCCGAAAGATGAATTAAAATTTCAATAAAGGTTATATTTTAAAAACTTAACAATGGTGACATAGAATTTTAAGCGTACAACAAATAACAACAAGTTAAATCAGGTACACAATCAAGAAGTCCAAGGTTAGATAAAAACTTTAACATGTTTCCACTAGGGGAAATAACAAAATCAGGTACCCGAGTAGATTTACAAGGAAAAGCCCGAGTTTTGGGTTCTTACAAGCTCTGGGCTGCGTGCCCCAAGTTACAATTCCTGAGCCCTCAGCTCATAACCACAAATTACCAAAGGGCAGAAAACCCTTAATTACATGGAGCATAAGCTCCCAACTTTACATCTCAAGCCTCTCTAAGGCACTTTTACCACAACACCATAAAGAGCTGACCCGCTCTCGATCTTTCAAGCCTATAAAGGCAATAACAGACTTTTGCACAAACTGCCATCAAGGCATAATAAAGAAACAGGGGTATCTCGTACCTAATCTACTGGGCGTTAGTGTGCAAAAACTAGGTTAATTTAAATGGCCCAAAACAAAAAGAATGGAGGCGTGAATTTGCACTCCTAAATCTACATTTTAAAACCTAAGTGGCTCTAGGCCGATACACAGGGGCTAATCCCAAGCTAAGGAGGTGACTCGTATGAGAAAACTTTAATACATTAAGGAAGAGAAGAAACGGTTACGAAAACGTAGTCACCTCAATTTCAAATGAAGGGGAGCTCGAGAGGGTAAAGCACTCTCTATCCCCGAATTATAGTTCAAGAAAACTGAAGTTTACCAGGAAAAGGGTTTACATGTTTAATAGTTTACATATTAAAGGTTTCGAACCTTCCCCTGGAGTTAAACTGCTGAGCTAGCAAGAAATAAGGATGTTAAGAGGCCATTACCTTGATGAAGAACTGCTGCCTGAAGAACGGGGCGCTTCCCGCCCCCTGCTACATATCCACACACTAAGTTAGATGTTACTGAAGTGGCCCGGAGACAAGAAAATCAGCAGTTTTTATACCCTTGTGGAAAATTCGAGACCTTTCAGGAATGAGTAGACACACCCACTCAATTTTTATTGGTTGACTAAGAATTACACATGGAAATTTGAAGAAGAAAGCAATGGTTGGAGGAAAATTAATTACAGAAATTTAGGTTTGATTAAATTCAAAACAGGCGGAAAGAAAACTTAATATTGCCAACCCACCAATGACAGAACAATATTTAGTAAAGACAAAACTTATGAATACAAAATTTCTTCAAGAGAGTTCATTCCATTGCACCAGAGTGTATTACCATAGTTTTTGGTAGAGACATCTGTCCACCCTTCTTGATCAATGAAAAACAAAAGCAAATCGAAAGCACACAGTGACATCTACTGATAACCAGTAGAGTTAGTTCAGTTGTTAGAGTTCCGTGTTTCTCCAGTAGAGAAATTTCAATTTGGCGCAAGATTTGAACTTGCGTCGTAGAGGTGCACCGCCCGGTACAGTTCCTTTTAACAGAACTATGCCTTTCGCGTTTTTGAAGCCATTTTTCCCTTTTATTTGATAGTCTTGAAGCTTTTTTCTGTTTGATTTTATTACTAGTGGGTAAACTAATTATTATAACCTTCCTATATATTATTACATCCCGGTATCGGAACCAAGAATAACGGCTGAGAGCATTCGTCGTGCAGACCACACGACACCTCATAATGTGCAGGACTTCGGGCTCAGCAGCGGTCGCTTGGTGGGCCATGACACTTCGAAGCTCTTGCGCCATGGGGTTTGGTTTCAATATTATTACGTTTTTCAAACAGAGAATGTTTTCAATACAATATCTACCATCATTCTGTAGTACATGTGTTTAGTTCTGAAGGAAATCTTAATACCCTTGCACCCTGCGTCCTTTTCGAAATATAATATTTTAAAAGGAAAACTGTGAATGCATTTGTATATATGTTATATATTTTGTAATTAGTGTGTATGTTATATATCTGCTTCATTGCCTGAGTGGTAAGCTCTTAGCCCTAACGCTCGTAACGTCCAGTTCTGATGACCCCGGGTTATATTCCAAGACAGGCTGGAGATTTTAATTGGAAATAGTTATACTTATTTTTTGGGACTGGGTATTTATGTTCGTACCGAGCGAGATGGCAGCACGTTTAGCGTCACTTAGCTGTGAGCTCGCATTCGGGAGATAGTGGGTTTGAATCCCGCCGTCGGCGGGCCTGAAGATGAGTTTCCGTGCTTTCCCATTTTCACACAAGGATATTAACTGGGGCTTTTCCCATCCGTGCGTCGGCGAAACTTTTGATGTGTTAATGCGACGTTAAACCACTAGTAATTAAAACGTGTTCCTCTTAATGTCTGCTGCTATCTTGTATACTTACCGTCCAATTGATCAATTGAATTTGTATGGAACCTGTGATGTTTTGGAATGCAATATTTTAGAAGAGAAATTATATTACTGTCTGTCTGGACTATACTTATGAAAGGTATATTTACCATTTCGGGCTTTCCATTTAATAGAGATATTTATACGAAACACTAAAAAGGGCATTGGCAGCTGTTCGTCGACTAACTTCCCTGAAATTATTTCAAGAATTTCCCTTAAGTATAGATAAACCTGCATGCATCTTTACCTTCCCCTACAAGTGTTGTACAGAACGAGAAAGTATACAGCAGAATCTGAACCAGTGCTACCTTTCTCTGCAGATCTGTGATAAAGTGATGGGTTGATGTATTCCTGAAAGGCGGAGAAAATACTATTCGGCAGCCAATGTCGTACCATGTCGACATGCACAAGATTTTAGAACGCATTTTGTGTTTACACGACAAAAATAACTCAGATTAGCCAGCAGAATTTTGGTTTTTCCGCCATCTTATAGAATAAGACGCAATGTCGAAATTGACCATTAGACACCTAAATGATATCGAATAGAAATGCTTGTTCAAGATGGCTAAGTCTATAGAATATTATTATTATTATTATTATGATTATGATTATTATTATTATTCTTAATGTGTTTACCCTCCAGGGTCGGTTTTTCCCTCAGAATCAGCGAGGGATCCCACCTCTACCGCCTCAAGGCCAGTGTCCGGGAGCATCAGACTCTGGGTCGGGGGATACAACTAGGGAGGATGACCAGAATATCGCCCAGGCGGCCTCACCTGCTTTGCTGAACAGTGGCCTTTTGGGGGGGGATGGGAAGTGTGGAAGGGATAGACAAAGAAGAGGGAAGGAAGCGGCCGTGGCCTAAGGTTAGGTACCATCCCGGCATTTACCTGGAGGAGAAGTGGGAAACCACGGAAAACCACTTACAGGATGGCCGAGGAGGGAATCGAACCCCCATCTACTCAGTTGACCTCCCGAGGCTGAGTGGACCCCGTTCCAGCCGTCGTACCACTTTTCATATTTCGTACCAGAGCCGGGAAACGAACCCGGGCCTCAGGGGGTGGCATCTAAACACACTATCCACTACACCACAGAGGCGGGCATTATTATTATTATTATAATTATTATTATTATTATTATTATTATTATTATTATTATTATTATTATCGAAGATAAGTATGCAGGGGTTACCATTTGAGGAGTTTATCTTCTACTATTCCTAATATTATTCTCATATTAGTTCAGGCAATAAGAAAAGTAGGAGAGAAATAACCGAAAATGACTTTAACACTCGAGCAAAAACAGAAGCAGTAAGATATGTGTCGTGTGTAACATGTAGGCCAAGCTTACAAGAGTCCTCCATCAAAAAGGACATGGTGATGTTTTAGAACGCTAGGCGGTAAGCTCATTTATAACCCACTTACAAGTGAAATATTTACACTCCGTATCGTAAGGTACATCCTGCAGCCGGCAGATAGCGCACACATTCTGCCACCTCAACTTCTTGTGTAGTTTTGTGCAGAAGAAGTATGTGCGATGTTATCGGGGATAACAACGAACTACACGCCGTGGTATATCAAACTTTGTACATTCGAGGATGGAATGCAGTCGACAGTCAAATAAAAGTTTGCAAATACAAACAAATACGTTCCTACACATAGGAGCAAACTGATGTGATATTTTGAATTTAGGAAGTTTCCGCTCAGTTGACTCAGATTTGATTCTGATCCCTGTTAGGAGTATTAGGTCTATAATATGATATTTTTTATAAAATATGTTTTATACTTTTGTCCTTGTATTATCTCTCTTTTGGCATTCTCTCGCCACTAACATACCACCCTCTTCATTATCAACGTTCCAGTCTGACCTCCCTTGACCAATCCTTGTTCTCCTTCTTCTTCGGCGGTATTCGGGTGGCGACACCTAATGGTGGTTTAAGAGGAAGTACAAGTACATCATCTAATACTAATCAGAGAAAAAAAGGAAGCGTGTCGATACTTCAAGGAATGAAATATTCATTCATCATCATTATCATCATCATCATCATCATCATCATCATCATCATTATCTACTAAAGGCAATGCCTTGTCACTGTAGCCACATCTGAAGATCTTCTGCTAGCCTCTTTATGTTGCTATATGAACATCCTTGGTCGTCCCCTGGGTCTCTTTCCCAGTACCTTACCTTCAATCATGGTTTGGAGAAGAGAGTCAAGTCTCAGTACGTGTCCAAGGAACTTTGTTTTTTTTCTTCTTTATCGTATTTAATAAACATTGATCCTCTTTTACGTTCTTTAAAACAAAACCATTTGTTTATATCCATCC
This sequence comes from Anabrus simplex, assembly GCF_040414725.1. Lineage (NCBI taxonomy): Eukaryota > Metazoa > Arthropoda > Insecta > Orthoptera > Tettigoniidae > Anabrus > Anabrus simplex. The sequence continues at coordinate 1,065,513,063 of NC_090265.1, forward strand.
AACTTGTCTTTGTTATTCTTCCTCAAAACCGCATTTCAAAAAGCTCAAGTTTTGTTTCTTCCTGTTTCCCTAATGTCCAAGTTTTGCACCCATACAGCAGCACACGCCAAACAAAGGTCTTTCGAAATGATTTTCTGGTCTCCAAACTGAGATGGGAGTCGATGACCTTAGATGTTAGGCCAATTTAAACAACAAGTACCATCATCAAGCAACGAACTAAGATGGTTGTTTAGCAAAAAAAAAATTCTTATTTTGTAATACTTGTTTTGCTACCACTATTCTTTCCTTGATTTCGGAAAGGAATTTGTTATCAGAGGTAATGATACTACCCTAATAGGAGAATTCTTTGATTTGTTCTATCGGTGCGTTATTTAATTTTAAGTGTTTTCTACCTGTAGGCTTCTTTTCGTCTACTATCATGTTCACTTTATATTTATTTTTACCAAGCTCGATAGCTGTTGTCGCTTAAGTGCGACCAGCATCCAGTATTCCTGAGATAGTAGGTTCGAATCCCACAGTCGGCAGACCTAAAAATGGTTTTCCGTGGTTTCCCATTTTCACACCAGGCAAATGCTGGGGCTGTACCTTAATTAAGGCCACGGTCGCTCTCTTCCCATTCCTAGCCCTTTCCTGTCCCATCGTCGCCGTAAGACCTAATGATATGTTGTATGTTCTTAGAATCCTACCTATATCCTTTTCAGAATTAGCTGAGAGCAATATCATATACAAAGCGGATACTGTGCACCTGAATTCACCACTTTAGTACGTCCTTTCGCTTCCCTAACTGCATTTTCCATAAACAGTTTAAAGAGACATGGTGACAGTGGGCAGCCTTCATTACAGCTGATTAATTAGTTTTAATTAATGTTGTTATTGTTATTTATTTTGCGTCTCACTAACCACTTGTACGACTTCCAGATACGCTGAGATGATGTTATTCTCTACAGAGTAATAAATTACATGAATGTGAGCAACTGTAAAATGACCTCGATGATATTGTGAGAAGGACAGCAGGCAATGGTATGATGATAAACGGGGTTAAAAGTCAGGTTGTGAGTTTCACAAATAGGAAAAGTCCTCTCATCTCTAATTACTGCGTTGATCGGGTGAAAGTTCCTTTTGGGGATCATTGTAAGTATCTAGGTGTTAATATAAGGGAATGTCTTCATTGGGGCAATCACATAAATGGGATTGTTAATGAAGGGTACAGATCTCTGCACATAGTTATGAGGGTATTTAGGGGTTGTAGTAAGGATGTAAAGGAGAGGCCATATAAGTCTCTGATAAGACCCCAACTACAGTATGGTTCCAGTGTATGGGACCCTCACCAAGATTACCTGATTCAAGAACTGGAAAAAATCCAAAGAAAAGCAGCTCGATTTCTTCTGGGTGATTTCCGACAAAAGAGTAGCGTTACAAAAATGTTGCAAAATTTGGGCTGGGAAGACTTGGGAGAAAGGAGACGAGCTGCTCGACTAAGTGGTATGTTCCGAGCTGTCAGTGGAGACATGGCGCGGAATGACAACAGTAGACGAGTATGTTTGAATGATGTCTTTAAAAGTAGGGAATATCACAATATGAAGATAAAGTTGGAATTCAAGAGGACAATTTGGGGCAAATATTCGTTTATAGGTAGGGGAGTTAGGGATTGGAATAACTTATCAAGGGAGATGTTCAATAAATTTCCGATTTCTTTGCGCTCATTTAAGAAATGTCTAGGAAAACAACAGATAGGGAATCTGCCACCTGGGTACTGTCCTAAATGCAGATCAGTATTGATTGATTGATTGATTGATTGATTGATTGATTGATTGATTGATTGATTGATTGATTGATTGATTGATTGATTGATTGATTGATTGATTGATGTGCTGGAATGTTTTCCCTGAATTTTTTTGCGAGTTGCTTTATGTCGCACCGACACAGATAGGTCTTATGGCAACGATGGGACAGGAAAGACCTAGGAATGGGAAGAGAGCGACCGTGGCCTTAATTAAGGCACAGCCCCAGCATTTGCCTGGTGTGAAAGTGGGAAACCACGGAAAACCATCTGCAGGGCTGCCGACAATGGAGTTAGAACCCACTATCTCCCTGATGAGAGCTCAAAGCCGCGCGCTCCTAACCGCACGGCCAACTCGCCCAGTAAAAAAAAAAAATTATGTACCAGTTAACCTTCAGATACCACCGGACTGAGCCGGAATGGAACTCGCCTCGTTGAGCTCAGAAGATCAGCGGCCCACCGTCTGAACTACTCAGCCCGTCCTGATTAGAGTTAACCAAGGATGGTTAGCTAATAGTAAGCCCTAGAAAAAATGATCAATATGACCGGAGGTTATCATCCGCAGATATAGGACTACTGACATATTCTTTTTTATCTTCTGAAATACAGTTAGAGCCTCCATGGGTCAGGTGGAAGCGCGACGGCTTCTCACCGCTGGATTTCGTGGTTAAAATCCCGTTCACTCCGCCTGAGGTTTATGGTGGACAAAGCGGAGGAGGGGCAGATTTTTCTCCGGCTACTGCGATTTTCCCTACCATCGTTCATTCCAGCAACACTCCAATATTATTTCATTTCATCTGTCAATCATTAATAATTGTCCCAGAGGAGTGCCATCGGTTTCGGCAGCCGGCACAATTCCTGTCCTCGCCACTAGATGGGGCCTTCATTGATTCCATTCCTGAACCGGTCGAATGACTGGAAACAGGCTGTGGGTTTCATTTATCTTCTGAAATATATTACGTGGACGTGTTCGAGTATACAGAATATAACGAAAACATGAACTTTGGTTTGGTTCAGTGGTTTTACCTGAGTGGTTATCAAACAAAAATCGTGTGCCCTAGTTCGTGGTTTCGATCTATGACGAGGTGTTGGATGTGTTAGGAAGACGTTAGAATTTGTATCTCGTCGTGAAAAAATAACAGTTGTGGTATTTTATTGGTGTATTAATGCAGCAATATTTGAAGCTGGAAGGTCTCCATGTTAAATTAAAACCAAACAAAACCCCACGGCACTTAACGCCCTTGAAAGGGCCTTGGCCTGCCCATCGACCGCTGCTCAGTCCAAAGGCCTGCAGATTACGATCGGGCGTGTGGTCAGTACGACGCATTCTCTCGGTCGCTATTCTGGGCTTTCGTGACCGGGGCCGCTATCTCACCGTCAGATGGCTCCTCAATTCTAATCACGTAGGCTGAGTGGACCTTGAACCACCCGTCAGGTCGAGGGAAAATTGGCCGGGAATCGAACCCGGGGCCTACAGGCGAGAGGCAGGCACGCTACCCCTACACCACGGGGCCGGCCCTTGTTAAATTGCAGTAGTTTGTATCACAGTTGAGAAACACACACCTATTTACAGGAATATGGAAAGGATATACATTCCTCCATAAGTCATATGATTTGTATCACCAAAGACATCCGGCCGTAAAATATGGTCAAGTACAAGTGACATAGCTCGCAATCACGACCCCGTCAGGGTGTAGGAAAATAATAATAATAATAATAATAATAATAATAATAATAATAATGATATGATATGATATGATATGATATGATATGATATGATATGATATGATATGATATGATATGATATGATATGATATGATATGATATGATATGATATGATATGATATGATATGATATGATATGATATATGATATGATATATGATATGATATATGATATGATATGATATGATATGATATGAGTTGCATTTTTAACGTTGTCGTTCACTGATGAGGAAAGATACTGATATATATATTTAACTTTTAGTTTCAATAGTTCATTCGACTCTTATGACTATTATTAGCCTTCCTCTTTTGAAATTGAATTGAAATTTGTGCGGAATAAAGGTCACATTATCTTAGTGACTTGTAAATCACTTTCAATATTGCACTCTTAGCGACATTTTGTCATATAGTATCCTTGCAAGATCGGAGGTAATGTGTTCGAATCAAGACCTCAATTTTGCGGACACGAGATAAATATTGTTTGAAATGGTGGGTAGGACGTTTTGATACTATCATATTTTTTGGCTTTTTAACGATCAATTTTGATACTACTGCAATAGGAACTAAGAAATCGATATGATCCTAAGTGACACCACTTAGCAAGGTTTATAATTCACTAGCTATAATCATAAATTTATTACAATTTTTTGCTGCACGTTTCTGGCACCGGGTATCAGCATGTTACTATAATCTGACAGAAATTCGGGCTTCATCCTGAAGCCAGGCAATTAAATGTTGCGTATTCCGGTAACTTCCTCCGCGTAATTGGACTTACGAGTCAAAGTTTGGTCGATCGAAGACCGACACTTACGGTGATAATCGCTGGCCACGCTGTGCTTGTTTTTATCGCAATAGGTTCCTATTCCAGGAAAATAAGCTGGTGTCTCCTAGTTTCTAGTGGTAGTGATTATGACTTTACATTAAAATGTATCTAGATAAATTCTTCTAGAGAAATTAGACTGGATAACCATTCTCTCTACACTTATGAAGACAAAGAAGGAGTGGGGAAGTGTGAATAATGAGGTGGTAGTGGTGGTGGTGATTATTGTTTTAAGAGAAAGTACAGCAGAACAACATTCCTGTATTAATATTAATCAGGAGGACAAAAATTGAAGAATCCCGTCACTACGAAATATGTTTGCCTTCGTAGTGTAATTGTTAGTGTTACTAGGTGCCGTCCTCGGGGGCCCGGGTTCGATTTCTGATATGCCAGTAATTATTTAAGAACGACAGGAGGGCTTGCATATGGTCGAAATGGTACAAGAACCTCACCTCCAATGGGAGTGTGCCTGAAGAGAGCTGCACCACCTCGACACGAGTTTAGTTTTTTACTACGAAAAATGAAGGTTTCGGCAAAAGGAAGACAAGGACCACGAAGGGAGGATAGATTACCTAGGCCTCACACACGTAATACCACTGAGGTCGCAGAAGAACAATATTTGACCAAGGGAAGTCAGATAGGATTGACAAAGTGAGGAACCTGGCACAAGTAAGTACAAACAATGCCAGGAATTAGTTAGGGGCCCTGTGGATCCCACGGTCCCAAGTTAATAGATCCTGGGGATTCTTGCAGTTACCTACTACGATAATAGGGGTTTGAAGAATAAGGATATCGGAAATAAAAGAAAGGGTCACAAAGAGCGTTAAAATTTAATACATCCCACGTTTCGCAAACCTAATACCATCGGGGGTTGGACGTGAATAAGAGTTAACCATATGAAAGGTGGGATCCTTGTGGTAGCAATTCAAAGGCCAGCTGGAGGCCTGTGTTCGCTAACTTTGGTCCCCAGAATGAAATCTGAGTGAGGATTCCTATTTTAGTCACCTCTCACAATATGCAGACGACATTATGTGTTCTACCACCAGCGACCCACAGGGGGAAGAAGTACAGCAACGCAACCATCCACTTTTGCCTCTAATCATGAGATAATAAGGAAGAGTAAAATACGCTGCTGTGCACAACTTAAGGACGAGACAGATAAAGCAAAATAACATATCAGCTATTCGGTGGAAATGAATTCAAGTGCGGAAACATGTTGCCAGAGGTCTCCCATTCGTGCTTAGAAGCCTGGCGTGAGTTCAGTGCGACTATAGCGCTAAACGAGGCAGCTGAAGGAATGGGACAGGACAGTGTGAGTCAATGAGCGAGCGGTTACGGTGCACTGTCGTGGTGTTATTCATTACAACATGGCCCGAAACAACATTTGAAAGACTTCACACAGGGAAGAATCATCGGGAAACTGGAAGAATGACGAAATGTGACGAGTGTAGCCGTGGGGTTTGGTATTGCTCACAGCATTGTTTCACGTGCACGGAGAACGTTCTGCACCACAGGCACTGCTGCCCGGAGAAGAGGAGGTGGTCAACCACGGTCAATTACAGCAGCAGATGACCACTACATTGTCCAACAGGCAAGAAGAGACTCACGTCAACAGAGGGTGTAATTCAACCACATTTAACAGGAGTGAAAGGCACCCAATCTTACGCTGCACAGTGGCACGGCGACTGCATAGGGTGGTCTGTTTGCCCGACGACCATTACGTTATGTTCCGCTGACACCCGCACATCGGCGGCACCTTTTGTGATAGTACCAAGAGCATCCGATCTGGACCGACTTGGAGTGGGGTTGTATGCTCTTCTCAGATGAGAGCAGATTCATTCAGAGTAGTGATTCTAGACGTACCCTCGTCTGACGAGAGGTGAAAACACGTATTGCACCCAGAAACCTTGTCCAAAATGATCGTTTTGGTGGGCGTACCGACCTCCAGATCTTTGAACGAGGTAAACTCACCGGTCAACTTTATTGTGACAGTGCACTCGTTTCCGTTTCTTAGGGTGTGCGTTCATCCCTGACTTCATTTTTATGGATGACAAAGCACGATCGCATCTAACAGCGCAGATGGAGGTGCTGTTGGAACGAGAGAATGTTCGACGAATGGACTGGCCTGCCCCATTTCCTCCACTTAAATTCCATAGAACACGTTTGGGACATGTTGATGAGACGTATTGAAGCATGTCCACATGCACCAATGACCATCCCGCAGTTGTGAACCGCGCTGCTGTAGAAATGGGACGCCGTAGCACAAGAACTCCTTACCAATCTTGTGGCCAGCATGGAAACACGTTGCATCGCATGCATCGCTGTCCGTGGTGATCACACACCCTTTCAAGGACCACGTCCCTTCTTTTGCAACGTCCAGGTAGCCATCATGATTCACAGTGACTTACTTGTAATGTATTGTTTGTATAAAAGTGTCATTTCTGTTCGTCTCCTCGAATATTCCTTTCATTTGCCTACCGTACCATACCATAGCAGTTCTTTCTATGTATGGTTCGAGTTTCATCGAGCTATGTTACTTGGCAGTGACACAACATGCAAATGTTACTTTCGTCGTCAAGTTTTGCATAGTACCTTACTAAGAAGGGTTAAAATATCCTAGTTTCATTCCTTCATGTACTTTCTTAATCCATACCGGAGTTATTACATACAACTACTGCAGTAGTTTCTCATATCGCATACAGTAATACGATTGAGACGGATGAGGGTATGTTTACTTTCCCCCGTAACGTCGTATAAATTCTATAAATTATACTGCTCATGAGTCACTTTTATATTGGAATTAGGTGAGAATGTAGTCAATGAATGTCATTAATGTAACACAATTTCGTCATATTTTGCTTCTTAAAAGAGAAATTCCATAACATGAAGGAAAACGCACTTGGCAAATGAGAATTATTCCTTTAAGAAATAATTCAACTTTCCCCAGTGTCCTGGATATCCACGAACTTCAACGTGAGAAAAATACGCGGAATATAATCCAAGGAAATTGTACAGTGTGTCTGTTATCTCGTTGATATTCCGCGACTTTTATCGTACAATGTTCGTCTAAGAAACTGAATAAAAGGTGATCTAAACAGATAATTCTAGGATAATATGCCGAATGAATTAGCGTGCCCCAGCCAAGGAGAATAGTGGCGCTAGGGGTAACCACAGCTTCATTTTAAGTTATAATAGAATCTTACCTATACGATTCACTAGAGAAGATATACAGCTTTCCTTGAACAAGTATCAGATAATTCCAGAGCACAGCCTCAGTAATGATCCGCCTAAATGCAGGAACTTCGATGCACAGTTCTCCTTGTAGTACATCAAAAATAGGACATATTTTATGTTGATGTGGGTTTGAATAAGCTAGCTTGTTGTTTTATGTGACTGTTGGTATGGCATTAATAAATAAATAATCCCTGGAATTACGTGGAATTGAGCACTATAGATGTGCAGTACGTTTTAATTTTTTCAGAGATATCGCAAGCGTCACTTGGCTGTTAAGTTCTTCGATGCAGAAGTGACTTTGATTTCGGCTCAATGAAGAAAGTATTCAACATCAGGTGATAACTATGTGAACCGCGTGTCATTCTACATGGTGGAAACTAGAGGTCTTACGCTAAATAGAAACAAGGGGGATTGATATGTCGAGAAAAGCTGAGGAAACATTGGTACATCCAACAACACCCTGTTAATAATAAACAAAGAACAAAGTTTAATTTCAGTTACGTTGCGATTAATGAGTTAATGATTTTGAACATCGGTCTCCCGCATTAATGATTTATTAATATGACTTATACTGTACAGCTCTTCTGAGTATATAACGTGCAATAATATGTACATATTTATCGATATTTTAAGAGATACGTATTGATGTTGTACCTCAATCAATGCAGAGCAGAATACAAATGTTTTCTTATCAAACAAATAAAAAATGAGTTCGACTCTTTGGATGAATGGTCAGTGTTGAGAGCTTCGGTTCAGAGGGTCCCGGGTTCAATTTCCGGCTGGGTTGGGGATTTTAATCGAGTCTCATTAATTCTTCTGGCTCGTGGACTGGATGTTTCTGTTTGTCCAAACACTTTCCTCTTCATATTCTGACAACGCACCACACTACCAACCACCACAGAAAAACGCAATAATGATTACATCCTTCCATATAGGGTTGACGTCAGGAAAGGCACCCGGCCGTATAACAGGGAGAAATCTACTTGTGCGACCTCACAGATGTGGGAAATGCGGTAGTAGTAGAAGAAGAAAAAACAAATAAAAATTAAATAATTGTTGGTATTTGTTATATTTCGTAATTTTACTTGAATCTTTAAATTAAATTTCCTTCCGTCATTGGAATTTCTGTAATCTGCATCATCTGCTTTCAATTATTCACATCCTTATTTTGAAGTACAAATAACGCATGTTTTTCCCCGCATAATGATTAAATCGTCCGTTCGGTGTTGTTGACTCCTTCCGGTTCAGTTTTTCTTATGACCTTTGAAATGTGAAAGTGTTTACTGGTAACCTTATGATACATGTCATTTACAGTCTAACCTGTTCCATGAACTCTATTGAGTGTAGCGCGAATGCTTTTGTAGATCTTCTGATACTCCAGTCATGTTTATTAGGCAATGGAATCTAATCTGCAAGTAGAGGAAGCCCTGCCCAATTGGGCTAAGTGCTGTCTGCTATTCAGAAGTAGCTCAAGTGTGTTCAATATGTTAAATAGAACAACAAGACCGGATAGCTTCCCTCTGGAAACTGAATAGCGAGCCAACCAACTTTCCTTAGTTTCTTGCAGTTTGTCCTCTCATGCGCTGGTATACTTATATAGAGTTGATTCACTTTATCAACAAAAATTTATAAATCGGTTCTTTGAATTCAGAACTTCAGAAAGTTACTTTTACGCATTTCAAGCAGTTACTCCCTGGTGTCCTTGTTTCCTTTACTTCACTCCTTACTTTCACTCATGTCCTTTGCTTTCTTTTCTAGCTAAATTCACGTTACTTTCCTCCTTTTATCCGTTTGTACTTCACATTCTTTTTTTCCAACCCAGATAATCCTGAATTATTTTTGAAGTAAAAATTAACGTCTGCTTTTATCATTGACATATTGAACGAAACAAACATTTTATATCAAACAACAAGAGTGAATAACTATTCGCCATGATAATATGAATGGATTGCCCTTCTAATGTACTCCTAATTCTGGGAGCACATTAGGATAATCTAGGTTAATGTTGCTGCCAGTTGCTGTTTGATCCATAACTGAATATATGATTTATAAATAACCGTTGTAATTGGTTGAGTATCCCCTCTATGAGAAAAATGAAGTAGATGTTAAAGTAGATAACGAAGCCAAGGTGTATACTCCAATTCACTACCGTATTTGTAATATAACTGCATGACGCTAGAGCAACTGACATTCTTTGGCGACACTTAAAATATACGCAGTTTAATATTAAACGTGAACATTAGGTATGTACGAAACCACATCTTACTGCAAACTGCGGGCAGGCTGGTGATGAGTGCCCCTCGTGTAACATAATCTACGCTGGGCCGGGTGACAAACAACTCGCGCCACATGCGCCTAACGAGAAGGAAAGGTTGAGCAACGTGGTGATAGCTAGAGGGGATATCCGCTAAGTTAGTATCTTGGCGGATGCAAACTGTATAGCAGTGCGAATTTTTACTTACTAATATATAAAGAGGTAAACTTTATTTGTATGTAATGGCTAATCCCATGAACTACTGTACCAATTCTAAAAATTATCTTACTAATGTAAATATATATTAACCCTGAGGGACATGGGCTTTATTTTATTTTCAAAACAATTCGAGGGGGTGGGTGACGGGGGAGATATAAAAATAATAGGCTAATATAGGCGAAATATCGAATTTTGTTGTATAAGGACGAGACAAAGCTCATGTTAAGCCCCTTGACACAAAGAAGGAAACTCGGTAAGGCCTACGGGCCGGAAAACCATGTTTAAGGCCCTAAAACCAACCGTTATGGAGATATTGGCACCACACTACCCCTGCTCTAAGAATCGGATAAAGAAATGAACTGCGATAACCATGATAACGTCAGCTTCAGGATTCTGCAGCAGCGAAATTATGCATGTACGTTTGGGCATAGCTGCCAACCAAAATTGGTACACACATGACTTACGATCTGGAAAAGTATACTGTAGTGGAAGACTCCCATAGGACTCCTTTGGGCAGGGATGGAAAGGGGGTGAAGTATAAAAAAAATCTATAGATATAAAATAGCATGTCCTGACTGACTGACTGACTGACTGACTGACTGACTGACTGACTGACTGACTGATTCATCATCGCCGACCCAAAACTACTGGACATAAAGAAATGAAATGTGGGAGAAACATTTATATTAGAGCGTAAGTGCTCGCTAAGGGAGGATATTTTGATATACCGTCGTTAAAGGGGTGAAAAGGGGGTGAATGATTTAAATGAGCATGTCTATATCTCAAAAACTTAAAAGTTTACAGACGTAAAAATTGGTATTTGGAATATCGTTTAAAAATAAGAAACATTTATTTTTGTGTTTTCGAAAAATCCCCCTAACGGGGGTGAAGAAATGTAAAAAATGAGTAGAACAACTTATATAAGGTTACTTATATCTAAAAACTGAAGATGTTACAAACATGAAAATTGGTATCTAGAATCTCCTTTAAAAGTAAACATGTATCTGTTTGTTTTTGGAAAATCCAATGAATGGGGGGTGAACAGGAGTGAAAAATGGGGTGAATTTTTAAAATGACTGCTGTATACCTACAGTATATCTCAAAAACGTAAATTATTACAGGCGTGAAAATTGGTGTTTAGAATCTCCTTTAAACATAAAGAAATGCATATTTCTTTGTTTTCGGACAATCCACTCAAAGGGGTGAAAGAATTGAAAAATTAGTTGAATTCTTTGTATGGGGGTACCCATATCTAAAAACTAAACATGTTGAATACGTGAAGATTTGTATTTGGAATCTCCTTTAAAATTAATGAAACACGCATTTTGGGGGGGAAATTTAACTTTGGGGGTGGGTGAAAAAGGAGTTCAATTATATTTTTGAGGATACATATATCTCAAAAACGGAAGATGTAACAGTCGTGATAATTGATATTTGGATGCTCCTTTATAAATAAAGAGACATGTACGTTTTGTTTTCGGAAAATTCACTTAAGGGGGTTGGGTGAAAGGAGGTAAAAGAAATTGAATTCTTTTCTTGGCGGTACTTAAATCTCAAAAACTGAAGATGTTAAGAGACATGAAAATTTGTAAGTGGAATCTTCTTTCAAGGTAAGGAAACACGTATTTTTGTTTCTTTTGTTTTCGGAAAATCCACTTGGAGGGGGAGTGGTAAGTGTAAGGGTGTATTTTGCCCGAGAGCAGGTCCGAACCTCCGCAGAGGTGTGCCTGACCCGGAGTTTACGTACGGTAGGGTGGCCAGTTCCTCTCCGCTCCTCCATTCCCTTAGCCCCCACCAACAGCGCGTAGCAACCCATCCAAATCTTGACCAGACCCAATGTTGCTTAACTTCGGAGATCTTACGGGATCCGGTGTTTCAACACGGCTACAGCCATTGGCGAAAGATGGGGTGAATGAATTTAAAAACATTAGTTGAATTCTTTGTTTGAGGTACTTATGTCTCAAAAACAAAGAATGTTACAGACATGAAAATTGGCATTTGGAATCTCCTTAAAAATGAAACATGTATTCTTTTGTTTTCGGAAAATCGACTTAAGGGGGCGTGAAAGAATTGAATTATGTGTAAGTGGATACTTATGTCTAAAAAAATGAATTATGTTACAGACGTGAAAATTGGTATTCCGAATCTCCTTTAAAAATAAGGAAACACGTATTTTGTTTTTTGTTTTAGGAAAATCGACTTAGGGAGTGGGGTGAAAATAAGTAAAGGAGTTGAATTCTGTTTATGATAATCCTAACATCTCAGAAAACGAAGATTCTACAGAAGTGAAAGATGGTACTTTGAATCACTTTAAAAATAAAGAATAACGCACTTATTGTTTTCGGAAAGTCCACTTAAATGGAGATAGGGATGGAAAGAAGTTAAGGAGATGAATTCTTTTCTTGAGGATACTTATGTAGTATATCGAAAACTGAATATGTTACAGACATAGAAAACTATTTATTTCAAATCTCCTTTAAAAATAAAGGTACATGAAATTTTTGTTTTCGGAAAATCTACTTAGGTGGGGGAAGGACTGATAAAGGGGGTTGAACTCCTTTTATGGAGATACTTATGTCTAAAAAACTGAAGATGTTACAGACGTGGAAATATGTAATTGGAATCTCTTTTAAAAATAAAGAAAAACGCTCTTTTGTTTTGTTTGTCGACTTGAGAGAAGATTGTTTTTCAAATGTACAGTTCTATGTTGCATGGTCATCTTAGCCCAAAAGGAAATACCACAAACGTGGTTAACAAAGAGTTTCTGGGTAAATGAAACTCAGTTTTTCGGTGAGCTTTTATACTTTAGTAGGGATTTTCTGTTAATATCTCTGTACAGCACTGAGCGACGATTATTTTTAACAAGTTACGAAATCCACGAGTGAAGCCGCGGGTAACTGCTAGTATATATATATAAATTGCATTGTTTGTATGAATGTATTACATCTTCTCCTAAATAACTGGAGCGATTTCAATCAAATTTGGTACTCTTATGACTTAGTATCATGAGAGAAAACATATGGGGCGTACGACACCCCTAGCACCCTTGTGGGCGCGGGGCGAGAAGCGTAAGGTATACAAATAATCTAAAATAATATCAAATCCATAGTTTTCGGGGTCGTGAGATGAACAGTGACACACAGAATTTTTTTGGTCCAAGGTCAGTCCCCTTTGGAGTGGGGAACGAGGGGGAAGTGAGTAATAAAAATAATCTAAAATAGTGTCGAATCCACAGTTTTAGGGGTCACTGGCATGAGTGGTGACAATTCAAATTTTTTACCTCTTAGGTGTGGGGGTTGAGAAGGGAACACTCTCATTGATAGTTGAAATCCTGTACATCGTATCTATAGTGCGACGGCTAAATACATATAGTTATCACTTATTAATTTTTGACAGCATCAAATACTTGCCAGTCAATTTGAGCTTCCATAAGGACAAAGTCTTACTCCAAAATTAAATAATCTAAATATTGAAATCAAACTCATCTAAATGAATCTAAAACTACATAATAGATCATAAAATATCAATCTACAAGTCATAAAGAAATTATATAAAAATTCACTTCACAGATAACAAACAGGTAAACATTAAAAAATTATCCGAGAAACGCCGGGTGCTACAGCTAGTGTATAAATAATGAATACTGATTTTCACTCAGGTATGCTCTTGTATTTGCTTGTGGTTAGGCGACCCTTAACAGTGGTTGGGAGGATGTTGATATATAAAAAGCCTTGAGACCATAAATCCGTAAATCTGATCCAAACCTAACTGGCTCCTGGCCGCAATTAGTGGAAGGAAGGAACAAAGGTCAATACGTCGGGTGTTGTCGCAAGAGAAAATCCCTCATAAACCAGCGACTGTAGGGGTTCTGGTGCCAGATGTCAGGCCTATTGTATTATGTTAACAGGTATATCCGTTTCTATGCCTTGGGTGTAATATACTGTAGTTAAATATTTCCAATATCCGCGGATAACCATTCGCGGATTCGGATGCGGGTGTGGATGAAGAAAGTGCGTATCTATATCCGCGCAGGGCTCTAGTGATAACTTCCGTAGTAGTCAACGTTGAGTATTATCTGCGCACATTTTAGCGATAGATTTACACCCTAGTGCTGAATCGGTCGACCTCGGCAATCTTCGAGATTCGTACTGGCATCCTTTGAAACATAAACTATTAACCGCTTATGCATCGCTGTGCGACATCTGGTGTACATTTTACGTACTAGTACTGTTGTTATTTACAGAGCAAAGCCTAACTATAGAATTCACTCTAGGAATAAGATTCGCATCCAGAAATGTTATATAATGTTATATAATGATATATAATGTGTGTGTGATATACAGCTGTTGGCTTAAGATAACAAAGGTTTGGAAAATTCATATCGATCGATCATATTATCAATTCAATTCAGATTTCATTTCCATTCAGTTGGCACTACTAACGGAACCGGGAGAGCTCCCTCCTTACTCGTCAAACCTGTACACAAACCTATGCCAAAAAGTGCGCCGATAATAGACCTTTTTGGAGGTAACGCAACACGGTGCGCCTTCCCCTCTGACTCTTTTAAATAGTACCGTAATTAACAAGCAGTACGTAGTAGTGTATTGAATTTTATTAGTATCATCCTTATTATCGTCCTAGTCACCTCCCTACTTTTTACCGTAGAGGAGAGTCTCACAATTCACGCAAATATAAGGGGCTACTCGAACTAACAGTTACTTTTATCGTACACGCCATTATTGATCTCGTATTTTTGTATACGAATGGGTCTTATCACCACATTCCTCACCTATCCATTCTGTCTAGCATATGTTTCTCTGAGACAAACCAGTATTTGTCTAGCATATGTTTCTCTGAGACAAACCAGTATTTGTCTAGCATATGTTTCACTGAGACAAACCAGTATTTGTCTAGCATATGTTTCACTGAGACAAACCAGTATTTGTCTAGCATATGTTTCTCTGAGACAAACCAGTATTTGTCTAGCATATGTTTCACTGAGACAAACCAGTATTTGTCTAGCATATGTTTCTCTGAGACAAACCAGTATTTGTCTAGCATATGTTTCACTGGGACAAACCAGTATTTGTCTAGCATATGTTTCTCTGAGACAAACTAGTATTTGTCTAGCATATGTTTCACTGGGACAAACCAGTAATTGTCTAGCATATGTTTCTCTGAGACAAACCAGTATTTGTCTAGCATATGTTTCACTGGGACAAACCAGTATTTGTCTAGCATATGTTTCACTGAGACAAACCAGTATTTGTCTAGCATATGTTTCTCTGAGACAAACCAGTAATTGTCTAGCATATGTTTCTCTGAGACAAACCAGTATTTGTCTAGCATATGTTTCACTGGGACAAACCAGTATTTGTCTAGCATATGTTTCACTGAGACAAACCAGTATTTGTCTAGCATATGTTTCACTGAGACAAACCAGTATTTGTCTAGCATATGTTTCTCTGAGACAAACCAGTATTTGTCTAGCATATGTTTCACTGAGACAAACCAGTATTTGTCTAGCATATGTTTCACTGAGACAAACCAGTATTTGTCTAGCATATGTTTCACTGGGACAAACCAGTATTTGTCTAGCATATGTTTCACTGGGACAAACCAGTATTTGTCTAGCATATGTTTCTCTGAGACAAACCAGTATTTGTCTAGCATATGTTTCTCTGAGACAAACCAGTATTTGTCTAGCATATGTTTCACTGAGACAAACCAGTATTTGTCTAGCATATGTTTCACTGGGACAAACCAGTATTTGTCTAGCATATGTTTCACTGGGACAAACCAGTATTTGTCTAGCATATGTTTCTCTGAGACAAACCAGTATTTGTCTAGCATATGTTTCTCTGAGACAAACCAGTATTTGTCTAGCATATGTTTCTCTGAGACAAACCAGTATTTGTCTAGCATATGTTTCACTGAGACAAACCAGTAATTGTCTGGCATATGTTTCTCTGAGACAAACCAGTATTTGTCTAGCATATGTTTCACTGAGACAAACCAGTATTTGTCTAGCATATGTTTCTCTGAGACAAACCAGTATTTGTCTAGCATATGTTTCTCTGAGACAAACCAGCATTTGTCTAGCATATGTTTCACTGAGACAAACCAGTATTTGTCTAGCATATGTTTCTCTGAGACAAACCAGTATTTGTCTAGCATATGTTTCACTGAGACAAACCAGTAATTGTCTAGCATATGTTTCTCTGAGACAAACCAGTATTTGTCTAGCATATGTTTCACTGGGACAAACCAGTATTTGTCGTACATTTTATGGACTTGCGTGAAAGAAGTTAGTATTAGTTAGGACATCTGAACCTATGAGAATGATCAATCATTAACGATAGGGAACACAGCTTAAATGACGATGAACTCCATAAGGATCGTAACAATAACTAGTTATTCAAACGGAAATGGATTATAGCGAACGTATTAGTTCACCATACACTAACACATTGTAATGTGGGAATTAGTCAACTTTTAGTCGTGAATCCGTTCAACTTGTGTACCAAACGCTTGGTATAATTCGTAATACTTAACCCGTGAGTCTTGATGTTCCTGAAAATTCGTTGCCAAGTGGTTGTAATTAAATGAAATGCTATACTTGAATAACAATACATAATTACATCCAAATAAGAAAGTGATAAAATTGATGAAGAAAGTTAACTGTACTTTCTATTTCAATTAGACCATCTAGCCGTTGCCACGGCATAATGTATGAAAATGCATATCTGTTAATTTGTAAAATGACTTCTAGAGTTAGTATTTGATATGATCATAATTGAGGTGGAGTTCGTAGGTAAGTGTAACGAAAAATTCTATAGAAGATTCCGTCTCGTATAATAACACTGTATGAGTCTAAGGAGTCCTTTACATTGATTTTGGACAATGAACAGATTCGTATTGTATGAAATATTAAGACATATCTAGGCTACTTACTCTTCATTCTTTCATGGGGTGTTTAATTCTGATGGAACACTCCGTTTGTAGTGTTACTTTTGGTGGAAACCGTGATAGTTTTAGGAGGAATATGATTCGTTAACCATCACTGTTACACTAACCATAAAGAATAAAGAGGAACAGCTCTTCAAACGATGAGCTTATCTGGAATATAATGGAAAGGGTCATTAAGGACACATTGTAGAATTAGGAACAGAAATAAGCATAACGCTAAATGTTTCCATAATGCTACCTTATTCCCATCCTATTACACATTAGAACACTCAAATTTTACACATGGACTGTAAGTTATAGTTCATCTTTAACAGAAAACAAACATTATGGCATAATTTATGGATTCATTTCCGGAAAAAATTCTAAGTTCTAAGTTCCATGCGTAAAATGTTATTTTAAAAGTATTTTTCTCTAAAGATTCACTTCTCTCAGAATGTGGCCCCAGAGAGAACAACTACACTTCATACATCATTCCTTTTTTTTTTTTTGCTATTTGCTTTACGTCGCACCGACACAGATACGTCTTATGGAGAAGATGTGATAGGAAAGGTCTAGGAGTTGGAAGGAAGCAGCCGTGGCCTTAATTAAGGTACAGCCCCAGCATTCGCCTGGTGCGAAAATGGGAAACCACGGAAAACTATCTTCAGGGCTGCCGACAGTGGGGTTCGAGCCCACTTTCTCCCGGATGCAAGCTCATAGCTGCGTGCCCCTGACCGGACGGCCAATTTGCCCGGTAAATATCCTTTATAGACGTATATTTACATACTAGGTGAGATATTATATTACGTTTATAAACAGCATGGTCATAAAATATATTTAATTTGAACCACCATATTTTGATAATTTTTAACAGTATTTAATATTTAATATTCCGTTGTGATCAACATTTCACTTATTTTCAAAATATATTTCACCTGTTATGTAGCTACTACCACTGTGGATACCCTCAACAAGTATTACTTCAGTTGGTTCAACGGTTTCCGAGAAAAGTGAACCTTTGCAGAAAAATATATGAAAATAATATTTTACACATGAAATGCTGATGAGTCTAGTGTCAGACCTAAGACGGAACGCTGGTTAATAGAGTAAACGCCTGAAAAGCCTTACATCTGATCTCCATGGGAACTTTTTCCATTCGGAATTGCTAGGCGGGGAATAATTCCATTGTGGAGATTTATCTCCTGTATGCAGTTATCAGACTGTGCCTCTTATAATGGACTTCTGATAAGTTCACCTGCATACACCCCAGCGTCAGTTGGTAGGGTCTGACACATCCCACTCTGATGAGTGTAGTGTCAGACCTAAGACGAAACGCTGGTTAACAGAGCAAACGCCTGAAAAGCCTTAATCTGATCTGTACATGAAACGTTTTCAGAAAATAAATGCACAAATCATGCTATATTGTTTTTGGTTAAATTGAATATGTAAAATTTGAGTGTTCTATGTGTAATAAGTTGGAAATAATGTGGCATTACAAAATCATATATTGTTGTGATTAGTTGTATTCCCAACTCTACCATGTGTCCTTAAGGGAGTGAAAATGAACGACTCCATAGGCCCCGACAACACAGCATGGCCATGATGGGAAAATTATTAAATCAAGGAACCTGGTGCTAGAAAGATTTATCAGATTCATCTAATGCTCCATGGTCACCAAAACACACACCCATATTGAGAGCGCTAGTGTCCCCTTTCTCTTCTTTAGACATGTAATATTCGGTATATTTTACCACCCCCACCCTCAGGGCAACTGACACAATATGTTGTAAACTTGATATGCTATGTACCTTCCTGTCATATTCCCCTGCAATATTTCAGTCAGCCTCAAGCTTTGTTTAACAACAATGTCCTTTGCTAAACACTCCGAAAAGCGTAGTGAAGTGCCATTGTGCTTCGTGCGTGCATTGACGTTTCTATATCGTCGAACCTCTGTAATTAGTTCTTTCACGATGGAACAGTTGTTTCTTGCCTTATTATTATTATTATTATTATTATTATTATTATTATTATTATTATTATTATTATTATTATTATTATTATTATTATTATTGTGTACAGTTAGCAGTAGGTGCAGTGACATAATTTACCTATCACAAGTAATTCAAAGATCGTAAGGTATTTTAATGAATCTTTGTCAGAAGTGCATGGTCCCGAAGATGAAGGTACTACCTGAGTTGTACTCTCATTATTTCGGTGTGTATAAGAAAACGATTTGGTAAACTTAATGAAATATGTTGGTACGTTTCATTTTAATCAATAAATGGTGAGATACATTATTTTATATTGTGCCATAATGAAACTAACTTTGGAGCACAATAATGCTGAAGGGCTAACCTAATCTGTGTATGCTATTCACTTTCGTCCTTATAAATATACGGTGAATTGTATTATTAATAAGGTGCTGATTTAAATTGGATCCCTAATTTATATTGGTTTAAAATTTTAATTTCATACTAAACATTTATTTATGGTTCCGTTTTGATGTAATTAAAGATGTACAAATGTATATATAAAATATCCAACAATTCAATACATCATATATTCAGCTAAAATTATTACCTGACAGCAAGTACTAGTACATGTTTAATCCAATTATTGGACATCATCAGTTAATGCCATTAGTGCTAAACTATTAACACTCAAATATTAAAAGAACTACAGAATAAAATCTATGGAAAACTAGTGTATGACACATAAAATCTACAACGAAACATGAAGTTAAAATATGAATAAAAAGTGCATCTATCAAGTTGTACAATCACAATCACTAAGGTATTAACACTGTTCTTCGATGCGTTGATGCAATTATTAGTATTTATTAGTTTGCTAATATAAAAATCCTGTGCATCATGTGAACAATCGACTTTTATTCGTAAGAGTAAGCTACTGGTTTTGAGTGTCTTGTTTTCTGTGTTTAAATGGATTTTTCTAGTAAATGAGAAACTAACCATGATAAAGGTAGACCTTTTTGCTAAAACATCACTACGCAATTATTACGCGGAAAATTTGTGTGATTGTCTGTTATTTATACATGTCTCAAGCATCGAAGCCTCTCCTCAGCAACACAAATTCTCTCTCGCTGCATAAACGAAATTTTGTGAAAGATTAGAAATGTCTGGTTCTAAGTGTGCTTCAGTGACTTTCGATTATCGAGAACGGCGCGGGTGAGCAGCTATTAAAGCGATCTCCTCGCAAGGATAACAGCCATCAGCTCAAATAACGCTCCAACTGCTGGTGATATCCCACAGCGACAAGTGACTTAATAACGTTGAGAGGTGGCGTGTTTCATCAACGTTCTGCAAGTCGTTAGAGAGCTCGGGTCGTGCCATCAAGATTTGTTTACAGATTGCTGATGCAAAGCCTTTGCTTAATTGATGTCAGGAGGGTTCTAATTGTTGGCCACAGTGAGGTTACTTATAAGGAGCAAAGATTCATCTCATACTGTCCCAAATCTTACCCAAATTGTTTTTACCGTTTATAATTTCATATTATATCGAACTCAGCCTTTTGATGCATTCTTTTTATTTATTTATGTCCTAGGTTCCACCGTAGGTACTAATGGATAACCTAGAACCTATTCAGTATTACTATAACCTTCTCTGACCACACTTACCTGCGACTCAACTCAAACATTTACTTACTTCGACTACCGCATGAACTTGTTTAGTAATATTGTTGGCATAGGCAACATGAATGCTAGGAATGTATGACTGAATCCTTTGGTCTAAACCTGACATCCCAAAATAAACCTTCTACTCATCATTCTCTGTCATCCTCTTCTTATTTCTACTGATCATCTTCATAATCTCCTTCCTGACAACCAAAGGTCACCCTTTCCACTTATACCCTGTCATCATCATAATTTTCTTTCTAGTTATCACCTTTATAATCTCCTTCTCTGTCCTATGCCTCTCCCACTTTCTTTTCGTGTTCTGATCTAGTATTAATATCTTCGTGCAGCCTGTAGACCTATATCATAGATGATAATTCGGTATCTGACCGGATGTCTAGTCTACTGATTTGATAGACTGTATTAATTTTTGCCTCAAAATACTGTGAGAGATCTGTGATCTAGTTCAGCCACCGTGTGAGCAGATTTTCATCCGTCCTGACTTGGTTGTCGATCGGCCATCCGTTGCCCGAGCTGTGCTGTCGTGGAGGTGGTGTACACAATTTTCATCTTCATCATATTTAAACTAATATAACTATTTAGGTTAACCCTGTATGGCATTTTCATGTACACATTCAGAATGTGGATGTCACTTTATTATTATTATTATTATTATTATGATGATGATTATTATTATTATTATTATTATTATTGTTATTATTATTACTATTATTATTATTATGTCTTTATTTCCAGGGCCTGACTCAGGCTATGAAGCCTCATATTCTACGAAACCATCTCTTATAATGCACATAGAGTTTAACAATTTAAAACACACATTACATACGCACTATAATACTAAACTGTAACCTAATTTTAAAAAAATAAAGGGAATAACCCACAATAAAGAAAGTTGTCCCAATTTGTCAATAAAAATAAATTTAACACGGAAAGGAATACCAAAATGGGGAATCAGAAATCATGTAGCATATTTGAGTTCATACAGCACAATAACTTGGGAGTTTTAGTATTTTAGTCGACAACAAGTGAAAAAAATGTTTCAAATGAATTGGGTAGGTGGTTTATGTAAGAAAAATGAAAGTATTAGGCAGTGTTAAACTTAAAATTAACCTGTCATAATCTGTCATAAGCCCTCTTTGGACGTGATAGCCAAGAGGCATAGCTACTTGTTTCTAATTAGAACAGCCGTAGTTCAAATTCGAGCCAATCTGTGCAATATTTCTGAAATAAATAATTACCATTTGCAGGCGTTTTGATTAGGCGTAATCTAGGCAGCCTTCGAAACAATTTCGATGTTCCGTTTTACTGTTCCAGATAGCATAGTAACCTGGATCTCTCTTGGGCGATGTATGGCTCAGGCTTAATTAATTTTGTCGGGTAAACACCAAATGTGCCACCACAGATCTTTTACATGCCTACATCGTTCAACATGGAGTGTCGAAAGGACTTCATTCCACCATTCAAAAAAAAAAAAGGCGCCAATACTCTACCACTGACCCACAGAGGGTATTTTTGTCTTTTCAATTTGTTTTGAAGCAATTCTTAGGTTGAGAGTGTCAATTTCTTATTTATATTGCTGTCTAGACACTGCTTAAGCCTGATCATGAAGTGATTGGTGAACTGTTATAAATGTATTAGTTATGGAGTTTCACTTGTTCAGTACGAAGAAAAATATTTCAAGGTTCCTTCATCTACGTACACCTACAAAATTTCAATTCTCGGACGTTACTAAGTTGCTAAATGTATGCGGGTTTTAATCTAATAGATTTTCCTTTTTGCACAGCTGATTTCCTGTTGTTGAGAGGATTATTTAAAGATAGATCCCCACTTGGGGATACCACTACTGCATAAATGTTGAAGCAAACCTCGGATTTGGAGGACCAAATGGTTATTTCTATTGTTCTCCAGAAATTTGTCAAGCCTGTGCATGAAATGACTGAAACGTATTACTTGCGGAGTTTTACTTCAACGACGAACACAGGTTTCTCGAGGTTTGTTCCTCTTCGCACATTTAAACAGAAGTCACGTTCCAGTAACTATATACTCTGCAGTTTAGGATATTTTTCTTCAATATCTATAGGTTATCTGTAGTACCATATTGTTTTCAAACCTGATGTCAGTTGCTGCAGTATGGGTGGGGTGGGGGGCGGGGGTATCTTAAAGGCAATCCCCACTCGGTTCTCGTGATGGAAGGTAACCATACCAAAATGTACTTGGCGTTATTTTTCCCTGTTATTAGAAGCTTGAAGAAACCTAGAAATAGTTTATATTTTGAGGCTGAACCACCACCACTCCCCCAACAACAAATCTTAAGGCTATTACTCCTACCACCACAAACTAACCCTGTTTGAAAGACTAACTTTATATTATCTAATCATCTTCGCAAATCAAATATAATTTCATGTTTGAACTGACAGGTTGTTTCTGTGCATTATGTCGAGAACTGAGACTTGAATTATTCGATAACGAAATAAGTTTACAATAATTCGCCGAGATATTCACTAGTTTCAAAACACCTTGACAGCAGAAAAATGTATTACAGTTCTTGGAACAGACTAAAAGGATTTTCTTTATAGACGATAGGGAAAATAACTTCATAGCGTTGTTTGTCTTCATTGCTTATACAGAATATGTGAGAGGAGAGTACACTATCTATTAGATGTCAAGTGTTTCCACCGGTATTACGATATTGATAGTAAAAAAGCCATGAAGTTCTTCAAACTTATTTTACCTTGCTAAATGGATAGATTTATAGCTGTTATTTACCCAGGAATATAAGTGATTCTTTCTCGTGTTTTAGCACGGAGCACTTACGATATAACTCAGATATAACTTATGTTTCAAATATCTGTATCTGTGGGGAATTTCTATTCAGTTGGACGACTGTGGAGTTATGAGTTTCGAACTAGATGTAGAAATTGTGGTGCTTTATCAATACTGTTACGTGCCAGCCCCGTAGTAGTCCCTTTCGGTAATTCCAGGAAAGGGTTAGTGACTCAGACGAACTTGCATCTTCCAGCTGGCTTCTGGAGTTGGTCGGCCGTTCCGTGTCTTGTTTTCGCCGGCTGGCTTACCTGTGAGTTTCATGGAGATTCAACGGGAATGTTCTGCCTCTAGCCACCTCGCGAAATTTCTGGTTCAAATCACCCAAGTTATAAAAAGGGAGGCTAGCCGCGGACAGTCATTCACATTTGGGCTCCGTGGTGGAGCTAAAGTCAGTGTTGGGCTCCGTGGTGGATTTAGAGTCACAGTTGGGCTCCATGGTGGAGTCAGTGTGAGACTCAGTGTGTTGGGGTTCGGTGGCTGGGCTGAGGCCAAAGAGGTGTTGGCTTTATTTAGTGTCCCTCCGAGATGTGAACGAGGAGCTGTTGATGTGGTGTGGGTGAGATCAGTGAGTGGGTGGGCTGGAAAAGACGGAACGGAAGACTGTACTGTGCGTTCGTGTATTACTGTGGACTGAGGCTTGGCGTGAGTCAGCGAGGGAAGCCGCTATCGTGAGTTGAGGATAAATGGACCTGTATTGTGTGTATCGTCCTGCCGTCGAATACTTTTGAGCTGTTTAGTTGTTCACCATGTGTGACTGTGTGAATTTCTGGACTGTCTGTGGAGTCGAACCAACGAACAGTCTTCGTGTGTCGAGTGGCCCGAAGCCCTGTGTTCAGATCCAGCGGTCTATACAAAGCTGTTGTATGAGGTAACTGGAATTGGGAAAGTGAATGTAAGGACTAAGCATCCCCAGGTAGAGCAGCGGGCTGGACCACCTGCTGTGCCTTAAGGGAGAGCCATTAAATAGACTTGTAATTAGTGTGGCCATTCATAGATAATTTTAAGTTTGTGTGTGTATATATTGGGACATCCTGAAATAAATTAGAGTAATGAAATAGATGGTGTTGTATATGTAACAATATTTAAGATGGGTACATCAACGCTATGAATTATTTGGTCACTTCACCTACGAACAGTGAAAATTTGAAAACCGAAACCTAAATTTTCTTTCGCAAGTACCGTATTTTCAGTACCATCAGATCTCGGAGACCGGGCGAGTTGGCCGTGCGTGTAGAGGCGCGCGGCTGTGAGCTTGCATCCGGGAGATAGTAGGTTCGAATCCCACTATCGGCAGCCCTGAAGATGGTTTTCCGTGGTTTCCCATTTTCACACCAGGCAAATGCTGGGGCTGTACCTTAATTAAGGCCACGGCCGCTTCCTTCCAACTCCTAGGCCTTTCCTATCCCATCGTCGCCATAAGACCTATCTGTGTCGGTGCGACGTAAAGCCCCTAGCAAAAAAAAAAAAAAGATCTCGGAGACCTTAAGCACCCTGATATTTAACAAAAATTGAGAAAAAAATAATTTTATTTTATTGTCATACAAAATTTTACAGTAGTAATTTAAATTTTTATACAAACACAAATTACTGGTAGGGTGTGCAATACTATCAGTAACAATGCACAAATAGGTAGGCACTCATAACTCTCCCACTTATTCATCACTCATAACTAAACCTCGCAAGTTGACGAAAAATACACTCATGATCATTAAAACCAGAACACCTTGAAATACTAGGGATAGGAAGTTCACATTCACAAGACATATTTACTAGTATTTTCTGAAGAAATTATTAGTATTTGAATCATATCGGCCCTCAGGTTCAAGGTCCACCTCGATATATCGGCGCTCCACCGCCGACAGGTAAAATGTGCCTGTGGCTCTCGTTGTCGCTATAAACCGAAGATAATGGATCAGTGTGATTTGAGCAGACGTGCAGGATGCCTCGCAGACGTGTGCGAGAACCGTGCAGTCAAATGAGTGAGTCTGATTGAGGGCGAATTATTGGCATGTGAGAATGTGTTGCATCCATCCGGGAAACTGCTGCTCGCATGGGAAGAAATGTGTCGGCAGTGCAACAGGTGTGTACGGAATGGTTCCCAGAAGGGCGTAGAACACCGCGAGATGGGTCTGGTCACAAAACCCAAACCACCCCCAAGGAGATCAGGAGCTCATCCGAAAGGCTTTGCAGGGCAGATCTTTATCCTCCTTGGCTGTGGCGCAACAGTGGAACAGTATAACCTATCGTACACTATCGGGAGTGACAGTCCGTCGCCGTATATTACGGTCTGGGTTACCGGCGCATCGTCCACTTCTCCGCCTGCTTTTGATTAATGTGCATAAACATTCCATACTGCAATGGTGTGTGTGCGTAACGACGTCACTGGGGACAGAATGGCAGCAGATACTGTTTTCGGACAATACTGGTTCTTGTTTGAAAATGATGGCCGCATTTTGATTCGCCGCAGACAGAGGGAGAGGCACCACAATAACTATATTCACACAAGACATACAGCGTCAACTCAAGGCCTGATGGTGTAGGGTGCTATTGGGTACAACCACAAGTCACAGTTGTTTCGTGTCCAGGGCACTGTGAACAGTTTGAACTACGTGGATGACATCCCGCGAACCGCAGCCATACGCTTTCTGAGCGACACCCCAGACGCCATATTTCAACAGGACAATGCATGACCACATGTTGCTGCACGAACACGTGCCTTCTTGTTGTCACAGGATGACAGACTGTTGCGCCTGGCCCGCCCGATCACCGGACTTGTCGCCAATCAAAAATGTGTGGGATATGGTGAAACGATGGGTGCGGCGCTTTGTTCCAATGCCAACCACCAAAGATGAACTGTGGAATCAGGTGAATGCAGCATGGATGGCTGTACCCCCGTGACGGCCTTCGCGCCTTATATGCGTCAATGCCATCATGCATGGAACATGTCATGAGTGTCCATGGAGTACCCAGTGCCTACTAGGCAACAGTATACATGCTGAACCTAGGTGACTGAAATGCTAATCGTTTCTGCAGATCATCATCATCATCATAATCATCATCTGTTTACCCTCCAGGTTCGGTTTTTCCCTCGGACTTAGCGAGGGATCCCACCTCTACCGCCTCAAGGGCAGTGTCCTGGAGCTTCAGACTGTTGGTCGAGGGATACAACTGGGGAGTATGACCAGTACCTCGCCCATGCGGCCTCACCTGCTATGCTGAATAGGGGCCTTGTGGAGGGATGGGAAGATTTTAAGGGATAGGCAAGGAAGAGGGAAGGAAGCGGCCGTGGCCTTAAGTTAGGTACCATCCCGGCATTCGCCTGGAGGAAAAGTGGGAAACCACGGAAAACCACTTCCAGGATGGCTGAGGTGGGAATCGAACCCACCTCTACTCAGTTGACCTCCCGAGGCTGAGTGGACCCCGTTCCAGCCCTCGTACCACTTTTCAAATTTCGTGGCAGAGCCGGGATCGAACCCGGGCCTCCGGGGGTGGTTTCTCCTCCAGGCGAATGCCGGGATGGTACCTAACTTAAGGCCACGGCCGCTTCCTTCCCTCTTCCTTGCCTATCCCTTCCAATCTTCCCATCCCTCCACAAGGCCCCTGTTCAGCATAGCAGGTGAGGCCGCCTGGGCGAGGTACTGGTCATACTCCCCAGTTGTATCCCCCGACCAAGAGTCTGAAGCTCCAGGACACTGCCCTTGAGGCGGTAGAGGTGAGATCCCTCGCTAAGTCCGAGGGAAAAACCGAACCTGGAGGGTAAACAGATGATGATGATGATGATGATGAATATAAACCATCTTTTGTCTTTCAAGTTATTCTGTTTTTTATGAATATTAGTGTAATTTTCCTCGAGTGCCCGAAGACGAGGCCCAACATAACATGTTCATTCTGGGTCATTTTTAGCCATAAAATGTTGGGTTTCACGTGCACTTTTTAGATTTGTCGGCGTTTTGCCGCTTATTGGATATTTCTCGCCCTTTTTGGGTTTAACGGCTTTTCTTCGAATTTCTTCCGACTACATTTTTACTGTCCACTCCCAAATAAAATCATCATTAATTCCTCCATTACGTCTTAAACATCTTTTTTTCTTGCAAATACATGTATTTGAACCATATCTGACAAGAGAAAAGACGGAAACTAAATCAATTTAAATAACTAAAGGACTAAAGGACACGTACTGCTCCGCAGCATTTATAAGTAGGTCTGATATCTCCTCTTGATATGACTGTCCTAGTCATTGTTTAGCCAGTCCGGCTCCATGGCTAAATGGTTAGCGTGCTGGCCTTTGGCCACAGGGGTCCCGGGTTCGATTCCTGGCAGGGTCGGGAATTTTAACCATCATTGGTTAATTTTGCTGGCAAGGGGGCTGGGTGTATGTGTCGTCTTCATCATTATTTCATCCTCATCACGACGCGCAGGTTGCCTACGGGAGTCAATTCAAAAGACCTGCACCTGGCGAGCCGAACATGTCCTCGGACACTCCCGGCACTAAAATCCATACGCCATTTTTTTTCATTGTTAAGCCTACCATTTTCAATGATTTTGTACGTAGACATTTTTCTCTCAGCAGCATGTAAGTTATTAGGAACGCTCTCCCATCTGCTGAATATATCTAATAGAGGATAGCATTCTTTCGTGGCCAGAGGAAGTGTTCACTGTCTGGCCTGGCCGGTACTAATCAAACATGGCTACTATCTGCGCACTTTTTAGCGATAGATTTGGCTATGGGTTTGAGGACTAACGAGGGAGCACTTCCGGTTCCGTTAGTACTGCCAACTGAATGGAAATGAAATCTGGAATGAATCAATAATATGATCGATCGATATGAATTTTCTTAATCTTTGTTATTTTAAGCCAACAACTGTGTCACACACACATTACATAACATTATATAACATTTCTCGATGCGAATCTTATTCCTAGAGTGAATTCTATAGTTGGCTTTGCTGTGTAAATAACAACAGTACTAGTACGTAAAGTGTACGCCAGACGTCGTACAGCGATGCATAAGCGATTCATAGTTTGTGTTTCAAAGTTTACCAGTACGAATCTCGAAGATTGCCGAGGTCGACCGCTTCAGCACTAGGGTGTAAATCTATCGCTAAAAAGTGCGCAGATAGTACATGCAATGGCATTACTGCACTAAGGATGAAAATCACAATATTGTTAGTCGGTTAGCAACCTGCTAAGTACAGAATGTATTGCGGGTTAGTGTAAGCCTTCGCCTGCGCTTATCGGAGTGATCACTTGATGATTTGATTTTATGATTACTCAAAGTTTTTGAAAAGGAAGATATCACATGTTTCAAGTATGAACCCTTATCATCCGTTGATGTCAGGGTATGTTTCTCGATGTTTGTCAACGTACTGTCTTAAAACCGACATCCTTTACGCCTAAGAACCCAGAGATGACTATTTTGACACACTCCAAAGCCACCTAAGGTAAGTCTTCTGAATTCCAATTTCTGTATCCCTAGTGTGGTTAAGACAAATATGGTTCCGTTTATACTAATTGCAATTTATTCCTCCAGGATCTCCATTGCGCGTACGCTGAATTCATTCGAGATGGAAAAAAATCATTACAAATTTTGCAAGTACATTTTTATCAAACACGGAATTTCTTTTTTACTTATGTTAATCTAAACATATTTATATCTGAAAGAAGAAATATTTTACTCATATTTTTGCACTGTTGCATACCATCAGAATTCTGCATTTTAAAATACATTCCTTCATTCAACAAGTCATTAAAACTAAAATCATCAATGAATTTCCATCGCATATTTACGGCATTTTTTCAGCTCTTGGTCTTTTTCTTGATATTTTAGGTATTTTTAACGAATGTCTAGGTTTTCAACTTCCGAGCCTACTCGTAACACTGTTTTCCGAAATTTCTCTTTCACGTTTATTTTCTGATACCTCAAACAGTACATCGTCTTCAGTACCATTTCTTAAATGACTTGGTTAAAATTTCTCAATTGGTGAAGATCCGAATTGCCTTTCTGCTGCCCTTTTACCATGTAATTTTGCTTATTCCACAATTTTTAATGTAGGCTAAATGCTATATTGTAAGAAAACCTATTCTGTACAGCTAACAATGAGTACGGTAAATTGTCACTACCGGAACTTGCTACCGATTACAAAGTGAAGGATTTTACTTCTACTGTTCCTTGAAGGTTACCTATAACGGTAGTCCAGGTCGCAGCTCTTTGTATTTACCTGGTACGATGGGGAGATGGGCGAGGAAGGGGTTGCGAGCCGTATTTATAAGAATTCCCTCGCAACGTCCATTCCTGTCAAATGCAGGTATGCCATAGTCGCTGTTTCTTACCTCCAGTAATAAACGGGGTCAACAGGAGAGAGTATTGTAAGAAATGTTTTGAGCGTTTGTGTAGCAAATCATTTATACTCACAGTCTAAATATGATAGACCTTCAGACCATAAGACACAGCCATGCTTTAGACAGTATTTTTTGTAAAACAAAGTGCTTCTTTTGGTCCGAAAAATACAGTAGTTTTACGTCGCTACAATTGAAATAGATTTCCGGCAACAAGTGTTAAGTAAAGAATTGGACTAAGAAAAGAGCGATTGTGGCCTGACCTGATATTCAGCTCCAGAATTTGTCTGGTGCGAAAATGAGAAACCAAGGAAAAACATCTTCGGGGCTGCCCTTGATGGGATTCGAATTCATCGTATCCCGAATGCAAGTTTAAAGCTACGCCATTCGTACGAGACAGAAAACTCTCTCAGTTAAACCTAATTATGATGTAATATCTGGAAAGTAAAAAGAAATGAATGCCAACATTACCGATCTTTATCGAAAACTGTTATTTTTCGCCAGAAGGAAAACTGTACTGTAATAACAGTCTACCACGTCAAATAGAGTGATCATTTGGAATATACCGTAGCATGAGAACGCAGCTGCGAAGTGCAGTGGTACAAAAAGATCTGTAAAATAGTTTTTTTGACTCATTAGGGGTGATCGAGTAATACCTGTTGCAAGTCAAATCCCATACCTGAATAGTTTGATATTTCTTTATAAATATTTTATTCAAAATTATTAGCCATATGTATACACTGGTATCCCAAAATTATGGGATGACAGTATTGAGAGGACCGGGCGAGCTGGTCGTGCTGTTAGGGGCGCGCAGCTGTGAGCTCGCATCTGGGAGATAGTGGGTTCGAATCCCACTGTTGGCAGCCCTGAAGAAGGTTTTTCCGTGGTTTCCCATTTTTGCACCAGGCAAATGCTGGGGCTGTACCTTAATTAAGGCCACGGCCGCTTCCTTCCCATTCCTAGGCCTTTCCTATCCCATCGTCGACGTAAGACCTATCTGTGTTGATGCGACGTTAAGCAAATAGCAAAAAAAAAAAAAAAAAAAAAAAAAAGTATTGAGATTTAATAGCCAGTGGCGCCATGGTACCGTGATGTCTTGGAAGTGCCCAGACTTGTATCGGGTATGATCTGGCACATCGAGTGCGAGTAAAAAGATCGTCTGTTCTGGTCATGGCAAATCGACATGAATTATTGTTTCTCGAACGGGGCGTGGTGGTGGGGACCAGGTAAAGGGAGCATTCCATTGTCGGAGTTGTGTGGACATTTAACCTTTGTCGATCGACGGTGTCATGTGTGTATCTCGAACAGCTCATGTACGGCATTACTACAGTACCCACACTGACCAGCTCAGTGACCGACCACGGATGTTTAATGGTTGCAATCGGTGTCTGGTTTTTAACTAACAAACGGTACTGGCTCAAATCGTATTTAAGTATTATATATTTCTGTGGTCGTTGGAAGTGTAATCTGTTGTGACAAAATGAAGAAGTGTGTATTGTAAAGAAATGCAAACCCGTAATTTCCGAGCCGGGGATACTGGCGAAACGTGGTACATTTTGAAAGTTTTCAAGCATTGTTGTATTAAGAATACGTGGGACGTCCACGTATTTTGTATGGACCCCTTCTCATAATGAGTTCATGGATCAACTCGCGTAGAAAGACGCGCAACGTAATCAAACGCAGAATATCTCCCCGATTTAGTTCCACGAATAAAACAACTGCCTCAGGAACAGTGGAATCAAGAATGGATAGCATCACAAAACATTCGAGGCCACCATTACTCGAAAATACAACCATACTCTTCAATTAAATCATGGTTCTCAATATGAAATAATAATAATGGCGTATTGCCTCCGAAGAGGCCTGGTGCAGGTCTTTTTCTAGTAGACGGCCTATTAGGCGACCTGCATGTCTGTGAAGATGAGGGTCCTATCTAGGATGATTTCTAATGTTGAATACGCCACACACACCCAGCTCCCGAGCCATTGGAATTAACCAATTAAGGTTAAAATCCCCGACCCGGCCGGGAATCGAACCCGGGACCCTCTGAACCGAAGGCCAGTACGCTGGCCATTCAGCCAACGAGTCGGACTCAATATGAAGTAAAAATAGATGATGCATCACAACTATTATCAGGATGCGCTTCAATCACGGTAGCTTTCTAAGTCATCTTTATTGCATAAATGTAGTTAACTCTCCATTCAGGGTACGTGATGCGACCATTCTCGGATACATTAACCATCTGTTCTTTGCCTGCTATAGATTATGAAAAACCGAGCTCGATAGCTGCAGTCGCTTAAGTGCGGCCAGTATCCAGTAATCGGGAGATAGTGGGTTCGAGCCCCACTGTCGGCAGCCCTGAAGATGGTTTTCCGTGGTTTCCCATTTTCACACCAGGCAAATGCCGGGGCTGTACCTTAATTAAGGCCACGGTCGCTTCCTTCCAATTCCTAGGCCTCTCCTATCCCATCGTCGCCATAAGACCTATCTGTGTCGGTGCGACGTAAAGCAAATAGCAAAAAAAGATTATGAAAACAGCAGAAGCCATCCATAAAATCACTAGACAAACTTCAAAAGCAGTTTGCGGCATCGTATCTACACTCGTACACGTCTAGCTTAAAAAGAAGAAAATATTTACCTGGGAATATTTCAATATATCTGGGAAACTCTTCTTGAAATCTAATTGAATTGACTGAGGATTAGATAGGAAAGTTGAAAGTGAGGAGTCTATCACGAGCTACAGACGCTGTGGTCATCTACACTTCCAAAGGGCGAGCTTCAAGGGGTTCCTTTTCCAGTCACCTCTTAAGACATGCAGGGAACAACAAGGATATTTTTATGCCCCCCGCCCACTATGGCGTCCATAACAAGAGTTGATCAAGATATGTCGGGTAGTAATGACGGAGATGCTGAACCCAGCACAAATTATTGGAGACAATTTCAGACTATAAATGGGCTACGAGGTTGCCAGCCCTTGCCTCAGGTAGAGTGTCTCAGGAAGTTAGTAACTTTGGTCACTTCTTGGGTACACTGTGCATGTATTAAACTTTCCCGAACCTAGAAAAAATACACAGCGAAGATATTATGTTCGTGATGTGATTACTGTGACACAATGTAGGTTTGTGATGTTTTTACTTCTTGTCTCCATAATAGGTATGATTCATCTCGAATATGACAGTGACTAAGAAGAGTGATTTTCCACTTATGTATGACAAAGTGTTATTCAGTGTTGTTCACGTTTCACACGCGCTCTGGGATATTGCCTTGAGGGCTCGCGAGACATATGTCTCCTTCGCGAGCACCCTCTGCCGCGAACCCCTGGGACTGTGCTCCCAATTACTACCTTCATCAGCAAGATACAACCATGTTCTATTGGCCCTAAGTTAAGCGAACAAATGCAGGCTTCAAGACATACAGGGTATTTTACAAAGATATTGAGGTGAATGTATCAATCCAACCTTTTTAATTGCTCTTGATTCTATTTATATATTACAATATTTAATAGCCCACCCACCGAGTAAGTCTATGCAGCTGTCAGGTAGCGCTCGGGAGATACTAGATTCGAAACCCACTGTCGGCAACCTTAAAGATGTTTCTTTTAGTGGTTCATCATTTACATACCAGGATTGCTGGGTATGTACCTTAATTATGGTCGCGATCGCCTGCTCCCCAGGCCTAGTACTGTCCTATCCCATCTTCCCCGTAATAAAAATAGTAAAAAAGTCTACATCTCTCTTGTAACGATTAGTGCTTTTAGCTGCCATCCATCGAGGCCCGGATTAGATTCCCGGTACTGCCAGAAATGTAGTATTGACAGCTCTCTTTGATTGTGGCCTACATGATAAGAGCTACATAAACTCGGGATGCTGACAGGAATTTATATTTTAATATATAAAAGACAAATATTACAGTAAAATTTGATACCAATTAGTCCACTAATTAAACAACTATTATTAATCTAAAATAGGTGTGTACCTACTAGCGTATGAAAACTCTGTAAATTTTCCATTTTGTGAACATTTTTTTTTCAATTTTAGTATACTTATTTCAAATAAATGTTAAAAATATAGGAAAATTGAAGAAATTTAGAAAAATAGGATTTTATGAAATCATTTATAAAATGGAAATACATTTTGAACATGAGAACCTACACTTTCTCACTGAAATTCTGAAGAGACTTATTAGTAGGTACTTAATATCCATGTCAACTGTTAACTGCCAGCAAGCAGGACATTTGCCTGAAAAGCGTCTTACAGGCCTTCTGTATGGAAGTAGATTCGCTGTGTCACTGTTGACCTGCAAATATATTAAAAGCCTCAGATTGTCCTTAACTTGTCTAAATGTCATCACCTTAAGAATTGTTAAGGATTCACTAAAAATTCTCCATCTGTATTTCACAGGTTAAGGAATCAATACTCTACTAAACTATGCATAATTATATTTAACAATGCAAGAAATTGTGCTCTTGTTTCCGGTACCCCTAACCATTTACAATTTGTAAGGTGATATCTCTCTTGGAGAATAATATTATTACTATTACGATTATTAATAAAATGAGTATTATGGTTTATATGGTGAATAATCAGTGTATATGTTTTCAATTCAGAGAGTCTCGGATTCGATTCCAAGCCGGGATGGCAATTTTTACCTAATCCGATTTTTATTTATTTCATGGCATTTAAACCACACGCTCAAATACATTTATTTTAAATTTATATATACGTATTCTATTGTTATTTATATAGGAATCTGAAAAATTACAAGACAGTTAATTAGCTACTTCCTGTAAAATGAAATATCACTCCAAGATGTATAAGTAATTTTTCAGACGAAAACAAAAATAAGAATAGGGAACAATGTAATACAATAAATTAGATGTCACGATGAGTGTGTCTGAGATATTGAATTATTTCGAGGAAAATATTTCTGTCTTTTTCAGATAGGAATGTATGTATCGATGTCGGGAACTACTGTTGATGATTGCTTGGTGATTTTATCAAAGTCTCCTGTTAGTTTCGGAATCTACAGAAGGCGAATAATAGATGGTTAATATCACATATACTGAACAGAAAGTTCACTACATTTATGTGATAGAGATGACTTAAAATGCTACATTGACTGATGCACATCCTGATAGTTGTTGTGATGTACCTTATGTTTCTATTTCGTATTGTGAACCATACAGATGGACAGTATGGTTGTATTGTCGAGTAATTTTAGTCTCGAATTTTCAGTGATTCTCTCCATTCTCGATTCCACTGTGCCTGTGCCGGTTGATTTATTCATGGAATTAAATCGGGACAGGTGTAGAGGCGTGTTCTCTGATTACGCTGCTCATATTTCTTCGCACGTTCCACGAACTGAGGGATCTACACGACACAGGTGAACGTCCCATGTGTTCTTAATTCAGCAATCAGTTTGAAGACGTTAATAATGAAGCACGTTTGGTCAATATCTCTTTCTCAGTGGTCAGGTGTTCGCATTTCTTGTTCGTTTATATAAAAGAGATTACACTTACAACCACCTCAGCGAAACATAAATACTTGAAAACATTACTCTACATAGGATTGGTTTAACGAAGGGCTGCTGACCGAAAAACTGCACTAAGACAACGTGGAATGGCACTGTAGTATCATTATGTTTTACAGGAGTGTTTTTTCGTTCGAGTCAGGCAGAAAGGAGATTGTGTGAGGAAAATGCGTAACATATTCCATGACAGTGTTCTTCCAGCCCCATTGGGTTATTATTGTGTGGAGGTGTATACGTGAACAAACATGGGAAAAAAGGGCGATAAACTTTGAGGAAAGATACAGAAATATTCATGTAGTTAAATGGTAAATTTTGTGGAAACACTGGTATCTACTCCATTTCTGTTCTTTAACATGTTCTGCACTACGATAATCATTCTAGTTGCCGTCTGGTGGTCATTATCGTTAATGCGTCAAATATTTGTGGTCTGACCCTGTGGTTTGCCTGTTCTAGTCCAGTTGGTGAGAAAATAAATCTTGATCGGAATGTTAGCTGGCAGGGTAGGAGAGGTGGTATACACTTTCTAATAATTAGATTGCTTGCCAAAATTGTGGATTTAATTCCAAATCCATCCCCAGTATTCATATAGAGTGAGGGCATATGATGTTGTTGATGGTGACTCGTCCATCTGATGGGCAGATTAAGACTTCAACAGATCCACCAGGAGTAGGCTATTTGGCGACACCGGTTTTCAACCTCTTCCTACCTAATTATCATCATCATCATCATCATCACACAGCCATACGGGAAAGTCACTCATGGGTGTGAACAAGAATGATCCCCACCGGACCGTTCAGGAGGTCACATGACATCATCACCATTCGAGTTATGTGGTGATGCTTACGTACAGTTTTAAAAAGTATTCACCGAGCTCGATAGCTGCAGTCGCTTAAGTGCGGCCAGTCTTCAGTATTCGGGAGATAGTAGGTTCGAACCCCACTGTCGGCAGCCCTGAAAATGGTTTTCCGTGGTTTCCCATTTTCACACCAGGCAAATGCTGGGGCTGTACCTTAATTAAGGCCACGGCCGCTTCCTTCCCACTCCTAGCCCTTTCCTGTCCCATCGTCGCCATAAGACCTATCTGTGTCGGTGCGACGTAAAACAACTAGCAAAAAAAAAAGTATTCATAAAAGTCTGACTAAGGAATTAACAACAAAATACGTTTTTTGAAGCCGAAGTCAATAGGAAACATACCTTTTCTAAAATTTATTTTAGATAATGGCCTTGGATTATTGTATATTCGTTTATAGTCATATACATAAATATATATGACTGATAACCCAACCGAAATCTATGGCGCAAGAGTCCCGAAGAACCTTGGCGTACCAAACCACCGCGGCTCAGCCCGAAGGCCTACAGATTACGAGGTATTGCGTGGTCAGCACAAATTCTCCCGGCCATCAGTCTTGGTTTTCTATACCGGGGCCGCTATCGTAACGTCAGATAGCTCCTCAATTGACGTAGTCCGAGTGGACTCGAACCAGCCCTCAGAATTAGGTAACAATCTCTTATCTAGCCGGGAATCGAACACGGGGCGCCCGGGTAAGAGGCAGGCACGCTATTCCTACACCGCAGGCCCGGCATATGACTAAAATAAAATTTCATTATTTATTAAGAAATATTAAAGTACTCTTATAACTACTCAACTATGGGATTTGACTTGCAGCAGGTATTTCTAGTTACAGCACAGTCTTCTTACTATCGCCTCCAAGCTGTCAAATATTCACATTCGGCTGATGATTCTGTAGCATAGCATTTCATACCTGTGTTTACATGCTGTGGTAGTTCCAAATCATCACTCCATTTAACGCGGTAGACGGCTTTTACGGCAAGACGGCCTTCATCCTGGAGAAATGTGAATGTTTTAGAAGAAGATAAGAAAAATTACGACAACCACTTCAAACAATTTAATTTCCAGATATCACATCATACTTAAGTTTCAC
This sequence comes from Anabrus simplex, assembly GCF_040414725.1. Lineage (NCBI taxonomy): Eukaryota > Metazoa > Arthropoda > Insecta > Orthoptera > Tettigoniidae > Anabrus > Anabrus simplex. The sequence continues at coordinate 1,065,550,327 of NC_090265.1, forward strand.
CGATCGAGTTGTCCGACTCGTTGGCTGAATGGTCAGCGTATTGGCTTTCGGTTCAGAGGATCCCGGGTTCGATTCCCGGCGGGTCGGGGATTTTAACCTTCATTGGTTAATTCCAATGGCCCGGGGGCTGGGTGTTTGTGCTGTCCCCAACATCCCTGCAACTCACACACCACACATAACACTATCCTCCACCACAATAACACGCAGTTACCTACACATGGCAGATGCCGCCCACCCTCATCGGAGGGTCTGCCTTACAAGGGCTGCACTCGGCTAGAAATAGCCACACGAAATTAAATTAAAACCGATCGAGTTGGCCACCTCGCACGGGTTACGTAGCTCTAAGCTGAAATTTTTGAATGGTGGAAAGGAGACAATTCGTTATTATATCTCGTATGGAAAATATCTCTGGTGTCACATGTGGTGTTTACCCGAGAAAATTCATTAATTAAGGTTCAGGTATCGATCGCCCAAGAGAGATCCAGAAACTTAATATTTCAGTTCTGTAAATCATAACAGGTATCGTATTTGTATAGCATTCTTTCATTTGGTTCATCCTGGTCAAGTCAGCGATTATTGGTTAATATTAATGACACAACAAGAGAAATTTATTCTTAAGTTACAGTCAATAGAATACCGACGATGATTTGAGGGGATATTCACTAATGTTCATTTTATCAACGGGAACCTTCTGCTCCTCGGTTAGTGTCAGAGCCGTTTACACAGAGATATGTTATCAGGAGCTAGAAAAGATTGGATCTGTATAATTTATCACGATCCCATTATCAGAGCAGATGAGCTTCCCGTGGCAATTTTTAAAGCGGTAATGTTCTGGGTTAGTAGGGAACGTTTTTGTTTGCCTTGTGTAAAGTACATTACAAACATCACTCGCCTACTAGCATGTGGCATAATAGACCGACGATCAATATACCGCTATGAGCCCAGCCTTTGTTGTATGGTACCATCTGTCACTCAGCGATCGCAAGGGTTTAAAGTGCTAGTACCATAATCAACTAGTTTTAATCTTCCTTGCACATATATTCACATCTTATCCGTTAAATCTTGATTCGGAGTGAAATAGTAAAAGTTTACACGGTGACATGAAATATTTATTTTCATTCATCGAAAGTCACTTGCAAACAGTTAGGAAAGCAAATGAATCTCGGTTGATTCAATGAAGGTATTTGGAGGAATTGAAGGTGGAGACTTACACACTTCTAAATTCAGCCTTAAGTAGGATAAAGTAGTTTGCTCTGTTCACAGCCACCTTTGACCTCAGAATTAGCCTGGTTCTCATCTTTGTTGTAGGCTGATTGATCATCACGACAATGTGCTCCTTTGGAAGTGGAAATTTTACATTTAACATTTTGACCTCTATGAGGAAATCGAACCTAGGTACTTCCAGGTGAGCCGAACACGCCTTCGTTACTTCAGCTATGCAGCCCACCATACTGATAACGGTTAAATAATAAATACATTTTAAGAAATCGACAGGATCTGTCCAAATACGAAACGTCACTTGAAGTCTCCCAGCAGAGGAAATAAGTTAGGAATTTAACAACAAATGATTAAATCTTACGATTCAAGGGTACCAAAAATGCAAACGGGTAATTTATGACTGTACTCTTCCTGTTTGGGCAATAGCTCCGGTTTTGCAATACTAGACATAATCAGTGAAGACATTAGAAATCGACAGATCGAAATATGGCACAAGATACTGAAGAAAGCTACCAAAAAAGACGAATGTTAAGTTACATATGGACATATTCGTTCATAAAATACGACAGTTATTCGACTAACATGAGGAAAATCCTGGCTGAGTGGCTCAGACGGTTGAGGCGCTGGCCCTCTGACCCCAACTTGGCAGGTTCGATCCTGGCTCAATCCGGTGGTATTTGAAGGTGCTCAAATACGTCAGCCTCGTGTCGGTAGATTTACTGGCACGTAAAAGAACTCCTGCGTGACTAAATTCCGGCACCTCGGCGTCTCCGAAAACCGTAAGAGTAGTTAGTGGGACGTAAAGCAAATAACATTATTTACATGAGGAAAGAATAAATGCGGAGCAAAAGAAACACGATAAAGAGACAGGATGTCATAAGTGTTTGGGGCAACAAAGAGGAAACAGAGGGCATGCTATCACGGGGTTCATTTTCCAAACGACACATTCTTATGTTGTTAAACAATTTATATAAATGGAGGGAAAGTTGTTACGTCAGAAAGTCCAAGCGTATGCAATCATGCCGTCTTCACTTGTCCATTCATTTCCGTTTCAAAGAAGATAAAATCATTGCAGTGATACCAAAATTGAAATGACCACGGAGTAGCCAACAAAAGTGTAAAAGATCAAAGCGCAGATATACACAACTTTCAAGGCCAGTTCATTGAGTAGGGAGCGGTGCTCCCATCCGCAATTTAGTGGTGAAATCGAAGCGTCCAGCGCACAGTAAAATTTGTAATGTACCGGGCGAGTTAGCCGTGCGCTCATGGGCACGCGGCCGTGAACCTGCATCCGGGAGATCAGTGGTTCGAATTCCACTGTCGGCAGAAATGTAAATGGTTTTCCGTGGTTTTCCATTTTCACACCAGGCAAATGCTGGGGCTGTACCTTAATTCAGGCCACGGCCGCTTCCTTCCAACTCCTAGGCCTTTCCTATCTCATGGTCGCGATGAGATCTATCTGTGTCGGTGCGACGTCAAGTAGCAAAAACATTTGTAATGTCAGAACCGTGACATAACAGCACGTACCTGAAGTGTCGTCCGTTTTATCTGCACAAAACATGAATAGATTCATGAAATATTTGTGAATATTGTGAACATTTACGAAATTTCTCAATATTTTAATTTAGAGAAGGATCAAGCCGAAAAAAAATGAAAACCTGAAGAAAGAATGAATCGAAAGGAGTCTAACAAGCCCAAGATGTAACAGATGTAAGAGAGCCTGTGTACAATGTTAGAAGATGAAGCAGCCGATCGAGCGGCAACCAAGTAGGGCTTACCCAGAGTTGAGAAGTAATCGATTATAAGCAATCGAATTACAGGTTAACTAGTACGTTTTTTGTAAATTTTATTTGTAACACCTTTAACAAAATGTAATTTTTACTCGCAATTCACTTCAGGAAATAACATTGTAATCGTTACATTATCGGATATACATAGCATGGAAGCAGAAATGGGAAACAAGTTACAATGAAGCTCTTCTGCAGAAAAACCAGTATTTTCAGCACTTTCTATCCTCTCCAGTGGTTCCTACGAAATCATACGTATTCTACATTATCCACCACTGCTCAGGATGTTGTTTGATTTAAATGCAGAGAATATTTCTTGCTAATTGCTTTACGTCGCACCGACACAGATAGGTCTTATGGCGACAATGGGACAGGAAAGGCCTAGGAATGGGAAGGAAGCGGCCGTGGCCTTAATTAACGTACATCCCCAGCATTTGCCTGGTGTGAAAATGGGAAACCACGGAAAACCATCTTCAGATCTGCCGACAGTGGGATTTGAACCCACTATCTCCCGGATACGAGTCACAGCTGCGCGCTCCTGAGATTATTTCTAGTGCCCCTGTACTGCAAATGAAAAGATGTACTTTCACCATGTAGTTGAGGATTAACAATCACATAAATGGGATTGTAAATAAAGGGAACAGATCTCTGGACAGGGTTGTGAGGGTATTTAGGAGTTGTAGTAAGGATGTAAAAGAGAGCATATACGTCTGTGGTAAGACCCCAACTAGGGTATGGTTCCAGTGTATAGTACCCTCATCAGGATTACTTGATTCAGGAACTGGAAAAAATCTAAAAGCAGCTCATTTTGTTCTGTGTGATTTCCGACAAAAGAGTAGCGTTACAAAAATGTTGCAAAGTTTCGGCTGAGAAGACTTGGGAGAAAGCAAACGAGCTGCTCGATTAAGTGGTATGTTTCGAGCTGTCAGTAGAGTGAAGGCGTGGAATGACATTACTAGGCGAATAAGTTTGACTGTTGTCTTTAAAAGCAGGAAAGATCACAATGTGAAGATAAAGTTGGAATTCTAGAGGAATAATTGGGGGAAATATTCATTTATAGGAAGGGGAATTAAGAAAGGCTAGTAAAACAACAGATAGGGAATCTGCCATCTGGGCGACTGCCCTAAATGCAGATCATTAGTGATTGATTGATTGATTGATTGATTGATTGATTGATTGATTGATTGATTGATTGATTGATTGATTGATTGATTGATTGATTGATTGATTGATTGATTGATTGATTGATTGATTGAATTTCAGAACCAGTTATTTTGTAAAGTAAATGGTGAATTATCTGAAATGTTAAAAGTCACTAACTGAAAAATTACGATTATTTTCGTAAGTTCCGTGTTATCAAGTATAGTCATAGTCATGATAGCCACTTACAGATGTCTCTGTACTAATAAAAGAAACACACAAAATGAAGCAGAATCTTCTTGCCCTTCCTTGCAAATGTTAGTACCTTCTGTGCAAAAAAAAAAAGAACGCCGGTGATTTGCTGAAGACTGCCGTTCTGTGAAATAGTTTTAAATATAATTGTAATTTTGCAGATTGCTTGTTGAGAAAGTAATATATAATTGGAATTGATTGAAATATTTCTCAGGTAACTGTAATTAATATCAATTGCAATTTCTTGTACTTTTGTTGTTTTGTTACAACTTGCTTTAAGTCGCACCGACATAAATAGGTCTTATGGCGACGATGGGATAGGAAAGAGGTAGGATTTGTAAGGAAGCGGCCGTGGCCTTAATTAAGGTACAGCCCCAGGTTTTGCCTGGTGTGAAAATGGGAAACCACGGGAAACCATCTTCAGTGCTGCTGACATTGGGGTTTGAACTCACTATCTCCCGGATGCAAGCTCACAGCTGCGCGCCCCTAAGCACACGGCTAAATCGCCTGGTCTTGTACAGTACTTTTCCCATGACTGGTCTTTCCTTACTGCTACCATCCATCCTATGCAGATAGACACTCCAGAAAACAACACAAGATTTAATTGAGTGGATAGGGAGTGGAAATAGTGTGATTTCACAACATTCACAAGAGGAGAGCCCATAAGAAGGAACAATTCTGTATAAAATTTAACTCGGCGTATTCACTTATTTCTAACACTTTTCAACGCACAAGTGACATATTCTACGCACGATAGGCTTCCAGTTATGACTTCTACATAGCACTTTTTTATGGTACCATGTATTGCCGATAAGAATTCTTACTAACTTGTTATATTTCTGATGAGAGGTTACTCGATAGCATCACTGAACAATGTAATTCATGTGTTGGAAATAGAACATGCTTGCCGCAGGCTGCGTTCTCTGTGGTAGGACAGTATCTCGTGGCACTCATACAGAGGACACTGTGACATCCGTCATGCTACCCTCTGTTGTCACACCACACAACTCAGCACCTGGCGCTGGGAGTGTAACAACGCCAGATCGAAATCGAGGATCACTGCTCATGTATAATAAATCCTACAGTTATGACAGGCCGTGTCTGCTCTCCGATGGAACCAGCAGAGAGTCTACTGAAATGACAGGACATATACTATTTCACCAAGCGATATGTTAATAATAATAATAATAATGTTATTTGTTGTACGTCCCACTAACTACTTTTTAAGGTCTTCGGAGACGCCGAGGTGCCGGAATTTTGTCCCGCAGGAGTTCTTTTTACGTGCCAGTAAATCTACCGACACGAGGCTGTCGTATTTGAGCACCTTCAAATACCACTGGACTGAGCCAGGATCGAACCTGCCAAGTTGGGGTTAGAAGGCCAGCGCCTTAATCGTCTGAGCCACTCAGCCCGGCCAAGCGATATGTAAAGTATAACGTTAACAAATATTCCTACTTGGTTCATTAGGGAGTCGATATAATGTGCAATGAAGTGGTAGTGGTTGTCGATTTAAGAGGAAGTGTGTATGGGCAACCATACACTAATAAGAGGAAAAAAGTGAACGAAGTTCTCTCCTTCGAAGATGGACAGGTACTAGAAAATAAAGCTATAAGTGGTGGTGGTGATTATTGTTTTTTTTTTACTATTTGCTTTACGTCGCACCGCCACAGATAGGTCTTATGGCGACGATGGGATACGAAAGGCCTAGGAATGGGGGCGGGGAAGCGGCCGTGACCTTAATTAAGGTACAGCCCCAGCATTTTCCTGGTGTGAAAATGGAAAACCACGGGAAACCATTTTCAGGGCTACCGACAGTGGGATTCGAACTCCCAGATGCAAGCTTACAGCTGCGCGTCCCTAACCGCACGGCCAACTCGCCCGGTGATTATTATTTTAAAGGGAAGTACAAATAGTCATCCTTCCTCTCTTAACATTAATTAAAAGGAAAATTGTAGAGGTACGATACCTCGAAGAAGGAAGGTAACAACAAAAGAAAGGGAAGGGCCGCAAAGGGCGTGAAAATGAAAGAATACTTAGGACTCACAAACCTAATACCGTCCAGTTTCGGAAAGAGCAAGAGTTCGTAGGATAGGAAAGATTAAAGTGAGAAGCCTGATAAATGTAAGAGGTAAAATGCCAGGCTATCCTAGGTGAACCATGATTGCCTACACACGCTCCCAAATTCATAGACCTAGGCCTCCCTTCAATTTCCTTTAATGGCAGGCTGTGGATACCGTGGATGTATTTCACTGCCCCTACCCTGGAGGATGTGGAATACACACTATGTCTCTTAGGTCTCCAAAAACGCATACCGTCCGAGACGAAAGAGATCAAGAAATGGCCCTGAGAGAACAGATAGGAAAGTGAGAAGGCTGATACAATTAATTCTAAGAAGTCAGTTAAGGTTGCCACGGTCACAACCTGATAGCCACAGGGAGTCTCCTTTATTCGCCCTTCAAATACGCATGAGTTACCATACATCTCTCTTACCACCAACACCCACAGGGGTAACCCATACCACCTCGAAGACAGGAAACCAAATTGTGCAGTAGTTGATACCATTGAAGTCAGTACTCAACGTTTAGTTTATATCAACAATGCTAGTCCCTACTGTGAAACTTCTCACCAGGAGAACGACAGAAAAGTCACATTTCAGTGATGTAATATGCTTCTGCCTCTGGACAGGAAGGTGATCTGTTCCAGATAGGAGTAACGTATCATAGTATGGTCATCGCCGGAGTTCACAAAATGATGAAACTGGACATGCAGGTTGCTCATGATCAGTGGATGAAGAGCGATGAATTGTACTGATCACAACATTTCACTCAATTTAAATTGAGCCATAGCTTGCCCTAGAGAGTTTCGGTTTCCCTGCAACCTTGTAGAGAAAAATGGGACGTGGAAGCTGATATAGAGGTGGTCTAGCTGGCAACGAATTAAAAAGCGTGCACACGGTAACAGAGGCCATACGATTTATTATTATAGTTGTTATTATTATTATTACTATATATTTTTTAATAAACCTATTGGGACTATGCAGAGTACTTGAAGGCGTGCGTTTAAATTTCTTTGTGCCTATATTTATTTCATTCTTTTACTGTGGGCTTCCTTTCTCTCTTCAGACAGGTTGTTCCGGTCTTCTTGTCTTTCCTCTTGGTCAACTTGCCATTTGTGAATTTTTTATTTGAATTTTATCCGGTTCTGGACATTGTCTGGTGTATTTCCTACCTCCTTCAAATCAGTTTTGATTTCGCCAATCCATTTCATTGTGTCTGCTTCTATTATTATTATTATTATTATTATTATTATTATTATTATTATTATTATTATTATCTCTATACATTAAAAGACTTTACTAAAACAGCTTTAGCAAATCCGTCTGTCTGTTCTACTGGACCGATCTGCTTCATTTTTGATTCATTCTCTCCGGAATTACCTGCCGCTGAATCATGAGACATTGATAGATCTCTAAGTTCAGCCAGCTTTAAGTAATCATAAAATCAAATCATTAAATGATTACTGCAATAATTGCAGGCGAAGGCTTACTCTAACCCGCAATACATTCTGTACTTAGCAGATTGCTAATCGACTAACACTTTCATTAATATTCTGATATATGATTTTCATCCTAAGTAATTTCATTGTATGCGGCCATGTTTGATTACTACCTGTCAAGACAGAGAGTATACACTTCCTCTGATCACGGAAGAATACTATCCCCTGCTAGATACTCTTTGATTCTCTAAACTTTCCCAGCTTCCAAATATTCAACAGATGGCAGAACTTACATGTTGCTAAGAGAAACAAAGTCTACTTACAAACAAAACAGATCCCATCATGGCACACGTCTTGGACATGATCTGGGAACACCTAACGAAGGATAACTTAGCTAGAATAGAAAGAGTGAAGGCCACGTATTTTTAGAAAGTTCTCTGTCTGGCAAGAAACGCTCCTTCTAGATTAACCTATGAGCTCACAAGACAACCGTTCTATACAGAAGAACTGCGATTAAAAAAGACCATTGCCTTCTACGACACAATACTAAGCTTTATATAAAGACCTGCAGGATAAAAAAAGCGAATATATGAATAGATTTTAAAAAACATTCCTCTGCGAACCATGTGACCTTGCCGTGGTGGGGAGGCTTGCGTGTCCCAATGATGCAGATAGCCGAGCCGCAGGTGCAACCATATCGGATGGGTATCTGTTGAGAGACCAGACTAACGAATGGTTCATCGAAAGGGGGGTAGCAGCCTTTCGGTAGTTGCAAGGGCGGCAGTCTAGATGATTGACTGATACGGCCTTGTAATAATACTCAACATGGCTTAGCTGTGTTGATACTGCTACACGGCTGAAAGCAACGGGAAACTACAGCCGTCACTAACTCCCGAGGACATGCAGCTCTCTCTGTATGAATGATGTACTGATGATGGCTTCCTCCCGGGTAAAATATTCCGGAGGTAAACTAGTCCCCCATTCGGATCTCCGGGTGGGGACTACACGAGAGGGGGCGATCATCAGGAAGATGGATACTGACATTCTGCGAGTCGGAGCGTGGAATGTTAGAAGTTTGAATCGTTGTGGTAGGTTAGAGAATCTGAAGAGGGAGATGGATAGGCTAAAGTTAGATGTAGTTGGCATAAGTGAAGTACGTTGGCAGGAAGAACAAGATTTTTGGTCAGGCGACTACCGAATTATCAACACGAAATCAAACAGAGGAAATGTAGGAGTTGGTTTAATAATGAATAAGAAAATAGGACAGCGGGTAAGCTACTACGACCAGCATAGTGAAAGAATTATTGTCGTCAAGATAGACACCAAACCAATGCCCACCACAATAGTGCAGGTCTATATGCCTACTAGTTCAGCGGATGATGAAGAAATCGAAAGAATATATGAGGAGATAGAAGATTTAATACAATATGTAAAAGGTGACGAGAATCTAATTGTGATGGGAGACTGGAATGCAGTGGTAGGCCAAGGAAGAGAAGGTAGTACAATAGGAGAATTTGGATTGGGACAAAGGAACGAAAGAGGAAGTAGGCTGGTTGAATTCTGCACTGATCATAATTTAGTCCTTGCCAATACTTGGTTCAAACACCACAAACGACGGCTGTATACGTGGACGAGACCTGGAGACACTGGAAGGTATCAAATAGACTTCATTATGATTAGGCAGAGATTCAGAAACCAGGTGTTGGATTGCAAAACTTTCCCAGGAGCAGACGTGGACTCTGACCACAACTTGTTGGTCATGAAATGCCATCTGAAGTTGAAGAAATTGAAGAAAGGAAAGAATGCAAAAAGATGGGATCTAGACAAGTTGAAAGAAAAGAGTGTGAGGGATTGTTTCAAGGAACATGTTGCACAAGGACTGAATAATAAGGCTGAAGGAAAGACTATAGAGGAAGAGTGGAGAGTCATGAAAAATGAAGTCAGTAGGGCTGCTGAAGAAATGTTAGGAAGGAAGAAAAGGTCAACTAGGAATCAGTGGATAACTCAGGAGATACTAGACCTGATTGATGAACGACGAAAATACAAGAATGCTAGAAATGAAGAGGGCAGAAAAGAATACAGGCGATTAAAGAATCAAGTGGATAGAAAGTGCAAGATAGCTAAGGAAGAATGGCTGAAGGAGAAGTGCCAAGGATGTCGAAGGCTGTATGGTCCTGGGAAAGGTAGATGCTGCATACAGGAAAATCAAGGAAACCTTCGGAGAAAGGAAATCTAGGTGTATGAATATTAAGAGCTCAGATGGAAAACCACTTCTAGGGGAAGAAGACAAAGCAGAAATATGGCAGGAGCATATCCAACAGTTGTATCAAGGTAAAGATGTAGATAATTTCGTTCTGGAACATGAAGAGGCTGTTGATGCTGATGAAATGGGAGACCCAATATTGAGGTCAGAGTTTGACAGAGCTGTGAGTGACCTAAATAGGAACAAGGCACGTGGAATTGATGACATTCCCTCTGAATTACTGACTGCCTTAGGAGAAACCAGGTTATTTCATTTAGTGTGCAAGATGTATGAGACAGGAGAAGTCCCATCCGATTTTCAGAAGAATGTTGTTATACCTATTCCCAAGAAAGCCGGTGCTGACAGGTGTGAAAACTACCGCACCATTAGTTTAGTATCTCATGCCTGCAAAATTTTAACACGTATTATTTACAGAAGAATGGAAAAACAAGTTGAAGCTGAGTTGGAAGAAGATCAATTTGGCTTCAGAAGAAATGTAGGAACACGTGAAGCAATCCTGACTTTACGTCTGATCTTAGAGGATCGAATCAAGAAGGACAAGCCCCCGTACATGGCATTCGTAGATCTAGAAAAGGCATTCGATAATGTTGATTGGACCAAGCTATTTATGATTCTGAAGATGATGGCGATCAGATACCGAGAACGAAGAATTATCTACAATCTGTATAAAAATCAGTCTGCAGTGATAAGAATCGAGGGCTTTGAAAAAGAAGCAGCAATCCAGAAAGGAGTGAGGCAAGGCTGCAGTTTGTCCCCTCTCCTTTTCAATGTTTACATAGAACAGGCAGTAAGGGAAAGCAAAGGGAAATTTGGAAAGGGAATCACAGTCCAAGGAGAGGAAATCAAAACCTTGAGATTTGCCGATGATATTGTTATTTTATCTGAGACTGCAGAAGATCTCGAGAAGTTGCTGAATGGTATGGATGAAGTCTTGGGTGGGGAGTACAAGATGAAAATAAATAAGTCCAAAACAAAAGTAATGGAGTGCAGTCGAACGAAGGCAGGTGATGCAGGAAATATTAGATTAGGAAATGAAGTCTTAAAGGAAGTAGATGAATATTGTTACTTGGGTAGTAAAATAACTAACGATGGCAGAAGTAAGGAGGACATAAAATGCAGACTAGCACAAGCAAGGAAGAGCTTTCTTAAGAAAAGAAATTTGCTCACTTCAACCATTGATATCGGAATTAGAAAGATGTTTTTGAAGACGTTCGTGTGGAGCGTGGCATTGTATGGAAGTGAAACATGGACAATAACTGGCTCAGAAAGAAAGAGAATAGAAGCTTTTGAAATGTGGTGTTACAGAAGAATGCTGAAGGTGAGATGGATAGATCGAATCACGAATGAAGAGATACTGAATCGAATTGGTGAGAGGAGATCTATTTGGCTAAATTTGACGAGAAGAAGAGTTAGAATGATAGGACACATCTTAAGACACCCAGGACTTGTTCAGTTGGTTTTTGAAGGAAGTGTAGGGGGTAAGAACGGTAGGGGTAGGCCAAGGTATGAATATGACAAGCAGATTAGAGCAGACGTAGGATGCAATAGTTACGTAGAAATGAAAAGGTTAGCACAGGATAGGGTGGCATGGAGAGCTGCATCAAACCAGTCTATGGACTGATGACTCAAACAACAACAACCCATGATGACGTCAGAGTAGATGAAATCTGACTACGAACTGGTGCATACCATACCGCGCTTCTTATTAAATGTTCATAAAACCATTGAAAAGGGCAGACAAAGACAATATGACTAGGACAGGCATATCAAGACGAGTTATCAGACATATTTATCATGAATGCCACGGAGCAGCACCGGTCCTTAAGTTATTATTAAAACACTTCCTTCAGCTAATTTCAGAAATGTCTAGGGTCGCTGGAGCCACCCAGGCTCAGTTTGGTTTTGGACAGGCATTGACCACCAGGGGCTCTTCTTGACACCACGTGACCTTTCATTTGAAAATTCCACCCTAGGATCGACCAACCTCGGCCGTGTGGGTAGAAAGGCTGCAGCTAAGCAACTGAGCTATTCACACCTCTTAATAATAATAATAATAATAATAATAATAATAATAATAATAATAATAATAATAATAATAATAAATCTAAATCGAAAGCGAGCTGCTTCGATGCGGTAAGCCATTCAGGTTGATCATGTTTATTTTATAATGCGGTGATTCAATATTAGTTACTCATGAGTGATTAGTGGACAACTGATCGGTGATGTTATACTGTATCTATGAGTAGATATGGAGTTGTAAATTTTTGGTTCAAGGGTTAAGATTAATGTTCCGAGTCACAAATTGTTTTAAAAATTTCTTGAGTTTACCCTGAATTGGGTATATCTATCTATCTATCTATCTATCTATCTATCTATCTGTCTATAAATAAATAAATAGACGTGTGTGTCCGTATATTTGACCTTGCAGGTAAAACTAACCACTGCAGACGACTGGTGCTTGTTAGTGGCAGTAGCCTCGAGTTTCCCATTGTGTATATTTTGTTGGTTGTGTGTATGTAGCCGAGGTGGTGATGCAGATATGGAGGTTGAAAGTGGCCAACAAAATATAAAAAGGACGCGTGTATTCGTGTATTTCACCTTGCAGCTACAACTATCAGACTCAGACCAATGGTGATTATGTGTGGTGGTAGCCTCGGGTCATCCTTCGTGCACTATGGTGATTGCGTGTCGGTGGCTGTGGTGGAGTGGGAGATGTTGGAGTTAAAATTGGCCGACTGCACATAAAAATAGACGCGTGCGCCCGTACATTTCACCATGGAGCCACAAACACCCAACACAGACCACTGGTGTTTGTGTGTGGTAGTATCCTCGAGTCTCCCTTCTTGCACAATAGTGGCTGCATGTCGGTAGCTATGGTGATGTGGGGGATGTGGGCGATTAAATCAGCCGACTATATAAAAATAGACGTCTGTGTCCATGTATGATATCATGCAGCCACAACTATGCATCTGTAGCTGTGTTGGTGTGGAAGATGTGGGGCTTGAAAATGTCTGACTTCGTAACTGGATGCATTAAACTGAGTGAGAATGTACTGTAGAAGGCTGTGGTATGTACTCCGTGGTTTACTGTATCTTCTTTGATTCATCTCGCAGGAGTATGACGATATCAGAACCATAAGTTTTCTGCTTGAGTACATCTGCGACTATTTTCTGAAATTATTGAATATAAAGCAGATAATTACTGAAACAGCTCCTTAGCAATATCATTGAAGCAGTAATCCTAACCGGCAGAGAAAGAAGAAATTCGGTTTTCATAACAAGAATTCCATTGATATCAAATGATTTGTCATTTTATTTTGAACGATTACAATTTCCAGTGAGATTAGCTTATAGTATGAAAATCAATATGACTCAGCGTCGGAAGTTTCTCAATTGTGGAGTCAAACTGAAGGATTCCTGTTTCACACGTGGTCAGATCAACGTTGCTTTCTCGCGTGTCGGACAAGCAGAAAATCTGTTTGTGCATGCGCCAGGCAACAAGACATCAAATGCATTGTATAAGAATGTACACTCATGTTCATAAAAACAGAACACCTTGAAATCCTAGAGATAGGAATTTCATATTCACAGGACATGTTCAATGGTATGTTCTGCAGAAACGATTAGCATTTCAGTTACCTAAGTTCAGAATGTGTACTGTTGCCTAGCAGGGACTTGGTCCTCCATCGGAACTGATAACTTGTTCAATGCGTCATGGCATCGGCGCTTATAAGGCGCGAAAGGAGTACTGGGGGTATATCCATCCATGCTGCATTCACCTGTTTCCACAGTTCATCGTTGGTGGTTGGCATTGGGTCACAGCGCCGCACCCGTCGTTTCACCATATCCCAGACATTTTAGATTGGCGATAAGTCCGGTGATCGGCCGAGCCAGAGCAACAGTTTGACATCGTGTGACGAAAAGAAGGCACGTGTTCGTGCTGCAACATGTGTCGCGTATTGTCCTGCTGAAATATGGCGTCTGGGGTGTCGTTCAGAAAGGGTATGGCTACGGGTCGCAGTATGTCATTCACGTAGGTCAAACTGGTCACAGTGCCCTGGACACACATTAACTGTGATTTGTAGTTGTACCCTATAGCACCCCATACCATAAGGTGTTGAGTTGGCACTGTATGTATTGTGCGAATGTAGTCAATATGATGCCCCTACCTCTGCCTTCGGCGAACAAAAATGCGGCCATCATTTTCAAACAAACAGAACCTGGATTTGTCCGAAAACTCTAGACTATCTGCAGCCATTCCTGTCCCCACTGACGTCTTTACTTACACCATTGCAGTCTAGCATGTTTATGCACTTTAGTAAAAGGTAGGTGGAGAAGTGGACGACGCGCCGGTAACCACACAGTAATAAACGGCGACGGACTGTCACTCCTGCCGAAGAGGACGTAGGTCTGTCCTGCAATACCATTCGGCTGAGGTGTCGATATTCTCGGGGGCTGGTCTGGGTGGTGCGGCCAGAGCCATCTCGTCGTGTCCTACGGCCTTCTGTGAACCATTCCGTACACACCCGTTGCACTGACGACACACTTCGTTCCACACGAGCAGCAATTTTCTGGTTGGATGCAGCACGTTTTCTCATGCCAATAATGCGCCCTCTTTCTAACTCGCTCATTTGACGGTACAGTTCTCGCATACGACTGCGAGGCGTCCTGTACGTCTGCTCGATTCACACTGATCCATTACCTTCTGTTTATAGCTACAACGAGAGCCGCAGGCACATTTTTCCATTCGGTGGTGGTGCGCTGATGTATCGAGGAGAACCTTGAATCTGAGGGCCGGCATGGTTCATATGTTAATCACGGAACATACTAATGCACATGTCTTGTGAATATGAACTTCCTATCTCCAGTCTTTTAAGGTGTTCTGGTTTTTAAGAACATTGGTGTATTTTTATGAAATGACTTAGAATGCAAGATACTTATATACGTGAACAAAGAATAAAAAAAAAGAAGAAACAGAAGAAGATTATTTTAATGCACATCTTCTGTATTATCTACAGAAAAGCAGACGGATGTAGAGAAAACCAAGCGAAGCGAGTTGTCTTCAGCTAGTATTTTGATATAATCCTATTCCCCTTTTTAAAGGAACTGACCTCCCGTATTTATAGGCTGTCATTGGAATGAGGTAACACATATACAACTATAGATATTACTGATTATAACAAGCATATGTTCAGAATTAACCATGCTAATTTTGATTGATTTAATTTGGAAATTTGAAAGAGTTTAAACTGTTGTGTTTTTGTGATGCTAGAATAGGCGTTTTACGTAAATGCAGCAATGGAGATATATGATATAATTTTAGCCTCTTTGATTTAAAATATGCGTCAAACAATTTAATTTTATTCAATTATTATTTATGTTAATTTTAACACTTTATATTATACAGTATAAGCACAATGCAAAAGGAAACATCCCGAAAGTCACAGGAAAGCCTGCAGTATAGAACAAAATTGAACAAAACCATGTAAAAGTCAATATTACGCTTACGAATTTTGGAAAGAACACTTTTCAGCCATTGCTATTATTACACTTGCACAACTTTTGTTCTTCTGTGATTTTCACCGTGATCACCGAGACCATTCATCTTGCACGACTGGCATGTGTCGTTTGTGATCAAACAGATCAGCAGTAACCGAGCTTGGGATGGGTGTAACCAGCAGTCCTGGGTTAGTTCGACCTCGATTGTGCATGTTTAGACTGAAGGCTGATAGAGATATATTCTTGTAACTGAAAGAAATACATGTCTTCCCTCACCGTGCAAGTAGCAGATCTCTTGTGGGGAAATATTGCGGTTTTCATTGCAACATCTTTTCCAGACGTAAAGAAAGGACACCACGTTTTGTTAGAACGAATGTTTCTTCTGTAGCAACCTACGTTTTTCACTCCATGTATTCCATTCCACCCAAATGAGTGTTGTATGACTGAAGCAATTTTGATTGATTGAGCATTACTTCCTTTCTCTGAAATGAAGTGTTTCTTGTAAATTTTGATGTTGCTAGAACATGGTCACAGCTTGACGCCACTGCAAAAACGGAATTTTCATTTCACCGGCAAACAATAATTATTTAATCATAGCACCGTACATCATACGTTCCATAGATCGTTTATAGTAGGAATATGTACCGTTTGAATTTAGAATTCTGGTAAATCCAATGCCTAGATCAGTGAACTTTTCAAAAATATGAAGTGACATGAAGTAATTATGAGCAATGGAATCCTTTTATATTCCTTGTCATGGGGCAAAGAGGGTATACTCCCTCCCAAGCCGAATCCATGCTTGTACACATCTGGTTGTCCTATGGTGCCTTGATACACTTCTAAGTTAATCACATGTCCCTGTCTGGAATTCTGATGCCATGTATTGTATCCAAAACGTACAAGTACCCACCATACAAATTGCTTCAAATCATAGCGTCCATAATGTGGGATCATAGCTCCGTCAATACTGGACTCCTTTTTTTTCAGGTGGCCTATTCTAAGAAATATTCTTACTGAATGTCTGAAAAGGGCTTCACTTTTGATAATTTATCAGTTTTATCTAGTTTGTTGTTATCATTCAGGTGAATAAATTGAGTTACATCCTCAAACCTATTTCTTCTCATCGCTTCAGCAATAGCCTCATTTCTAGCGTCATAATGCTCCTCCCAATACATTCGTCATTGCGGGACTCCTGCCTAGCCTCTAACAATTATTGTGCCAACGAAGATCTCCAGACCATCAGGAGAGAAAGCGGAGATAATGTTAACTTTATGACCAGCATTAATTTCGCATTTTTATATTTTTTCGGTACCAGTTCATCACTCGCGGAAAGTTGGCATTGTAACGGCATGAGCGGCTTGTCAACCGGAAGTGGACATAGAAGGTTAAATTATTTTTCGTAAATTTCTGTATTATATCTGATTGCTGAAAGAAATCAGGAATTTCACATGCTTTTGCAGTTGGCCTTGATTTCTGCTTCCTCCAAGTAAATATTGGTTCTTCACTTGATTCTTTGTTAATAATGTTACCTCCATTGTTTTCTCCTACGAGAACATCTTCATCCACAGCCTGTTTCCAGTCATTTGACCGGGTCAGGAATGGAATGAATGAAGTCCCCTCTAGCGGCGAGGATGGGAAGTGTGCCGGCTGCCGAAGCCTGTCACACTCCTCTCGAGCAATGATTAATGAATGATTAATGAAATGATATGATACTGGAGAGTGTTGGTGGAATGAAAGATGACAGGGAAAACCGGAGTACCCGGAGAAAAACCTGTACCGTCTGCGCTTTGTCCAGCACAAATCTCACATGGAGTGACCGGGATTTGAACCGCGGAACCCAGTGGTGTGAGGCCGGTGCGCTGCCGCCTGAGCCACGGAGGCTCAGAACATCTTCATCACAGTTCCTAAAAAATGAGTGTGCATCAAATATTCGCTTATTTCCTGTTAGGTTAGAAATCATTCCGTCCGCAGCATGTTCGCCACTGTCTTCATCCGTGTTGTATCTGACATGAAGTGGAACAACAAATATGTCAGTAGCATCAGATATTGTATATTCTTCAACATTTGCATTCGCAAGTCCTCAAGTATTTCTAGAATATCATCCGCATTCAGAATTCTACCAAAAAATATCATTGGAACTGTATTCTGTGATTTATTTAGTAGAAACTGTTAATCTGATTGCCGGGCTGAGTGGCTCAGACGGTTAAGGCGCTGGCCTTCTAAACCCAACTTGGCAGGTTCGATCCTGGCTCAGTCCGGTGGTATTTGAAGGTGCTCAAATACGACAGCCCCGTGTCGATTGATTTACTGGCACGTAAAAGAACTCCTGTGGGACTAAATTCCGGCACCTCGGCTTCTCCGAAGACCGTAAAAGTAGTTAGTGGGACGTAAAGCAAATAGCATTATTATTATTATTATTATTATTATTATTATTATTATTATTATTATTATCTGATTTATATATGATTCCCGGTTTAGAAAGCTAAACGTAACGGCCGAGAAGTTCCGTTGTGCTGACCACACGACACCTTGTAGTCTGTAGGCCTTCGGCCTGAACAGCGGTCGCTAATTAGGCCATGTTGTGCCATGGGGCTTGGATTTTTTATATGGCTAGTATTCCGGTAGACATGACGTCACATTACCCGACATATTTTGCAAACACAATTGGCCAGCATTGCGACAGCGCAACATGCAAATATCGGACTGAAATTTATATGATCTATAAGTGACCCGTTGCCCGAAAAAAGACTCAAAATCGGCAATTGAAATTTTACAGCAAAGTTGAACAAAAGGATCTGAGGTGTAAAAATTGGATTTCTGTGTTTTGACTTCTTGCGCTACTTATGGGTTCTGGTGACAAACTAAGTTACGCAGCAATTCATGTCTTCGCCACTAGATGTCACAGAAACTGTGTACAATTGGTAAGAAAATTAGCGAAAGCTGCCATTGCATTTTTCTCAGAATACAGTTTTCTTAATAGCTAGGTGAAGTATTGCACCAAGAAGCATGAACTTCTTTTGTGCTCAGGTCTCTTTCTGCGCAGTCGGTCACATATTATCATCGTTCCTCCTATAAGTATCGTCATGTGACAATGTTGATGGGAGAAATACTGACCCGCAACACATGTGTCTCCTACAACGAAAATTGTTGATATAGTTCGAGGATGGCAAAACTTTACCGACTAGCGTGTCAATTAACGTCTTCTTTATTACTTTCTGCCTGGCGAGCGGTGTAGGGGTAGCGTGTCAGCCTCTTACCCGGAGGCAACGGGTTCGATTCCCGACCAGGTCAGCGACTTTTAACTGTACCTCAGGGCTGATTCGAGGTCCACTCAGCCTACGTGATTACAATTGAGGAGCGATCTGACTGTGAGATGGCGGCCTCGGTCTAGAAAATCAAGAATAACGGCCGAGAGTATTCGTCATGCTGACCACACGACACCTCGTAATCTGCAATCATTCGGGTTGAGCAGCGGTCGCTTGGTATTCTATGGCCCTTCGGGGCTGTTGGACCAATGGATGGGGGTTATTAATTTTACTGTCTAGTGTGCCATCGGTTATTTTCCTTTAAAATCATTTTGAAACCCCACATTTGACTTCAGTTAGGTATTAGATTGCATGACATATAAATCCATTCGACTGAAGGTTTCACGACTTTATTTTGCAAACTTCACTGAAAATTCAATTTATTTAAACAGGTTTAAAAAAGGTGTATTTTAGCTTTAATATAAAATTAGTAAAAATGTGGCCGTAGAATTAAATGACGCGTGCTTCTTTATTAAAGCGTAATATTAAATTATGCGGTGCTGCTAGATTTTCTACCTATATTTTGCATGTTAAAAACATATTAGTAGTTTGTCTGACGTGCCACAGCAGTCGTGATCACGTGTCATCTAGTGGCACGTGTGTCATAGCTTCACCAACCCTGATATAGTTCATGCAGTACAGAACCTTAGATGGCACAACCTTTCTGATCAGAGTTCTAAGCGATTCTTCTGGGTGCAACGATGATATTTAGAATATACTTTCCTACTAATGAATGTATGGAAGAATTATGTAACAAAATCATCCAGTATTAACCTATTTCTGTTACATACCGCTGACATATTCAGAATGCGTTTTAATTAGTAATATATCATTCAACAAAGGCCCCGTATTTTTTGTGATCTGGTTATACTCTATTGTCACATGTACCAGCAATGTTGATCTGTCAATAAATAAACACCAGGCGAGTTGCTCGTGTGGTTAGGGGCGCACACCTGTGAGCTTGCATCCGGAAGATAGTGAATTCAAATCCCACTATCGGCAGCCCTGTAGATGGCTTTCCGTGGTTTGCCATTTTCACACCAGGCAAATGCCGGGACTGTACCTTAATTAAGACCACGGCCGCTTCCTTCTCACTACTAGGCCTTTCCTCTCCCATCGTCGCAATAAGACCTATCTGTGTCGGTGAGACGTAAAGCAAATAGGAATAAATAAACTGCTTGCAATATTAAATACTGTATTGACTCTGTAGACCCCTAGAAGCAAACAGCCGTCATTTGTTGCAGAACCGCAATCTCTGAAATACATATAAACAGTGAATATAAATGGAGTGTTTTATAACTGGCATGATACTTCCGCATTATACAGGTGGCGTCTCAGGATCTCAATGGAGCCACGGAAGGATGAGTGTTACGATTTTGCGGAGACACTTCAAGTGTACGGGTTTGAACTGAACCTCCCTGGTGCACATGATACGGTGTGCGTTCTCGTAAGAGACTGTCGAATACTCTCTCTCTTTTACCCTGCTAATGGTTGAACAGGTGGTGATATTTCTCCTATCCGACACGACCTTGGGGTCACCATTTTTGTATAAGAAAATTATGCGAGCGTATTCTAGACATTTGGGAATTTCACCGGTTTGTAGCATTATCGTTGCCATGTTTGCTGTAGTAGTCTGTACAGCATCATATCTGAGGGCTCTCGTCAAAACGCAATATGGACCTGACCGGTATCTTCTGCGTTATGATGGACAACAATAGTAATTTCCTCCTTTGAAACGGTGGATACGAATGGTTTATCAATATGCTGACGGTTTCATAAGGATAAGTTTCCCCTTCATGTTAATTTTCATGAGAGGTAGTATCGTAAAATTAGCTATGAAAGTTCCCGAGACCAATTTTACATATCTCGGACATGTTTTTCCAACATCCGCCTTGTGACCTTCCGTCTCTGATTGTCAAACTTGTATTGAATTAGTTCATAGTTACATTTCTTTCGGCTTTTGTTCGCGCGTGCGTTTATCAGCAGGCTGTGGATTCGACTAGTGACTATGATGTTTGCCACTAAGGGTCAAATGGCGTTTCTCCCTGGCTTCATCAAATTAGCTTGCTGGATGTTTAGGACAAGTTATGAGGTTAATAAACGTTAATAGGAATGATGCAAAATATTAAACCAAGTTGTTATAGTCATGGTCGTCACTGGCTTCGTCAAATTTTAATTTGCAATCATATACTTCTTGTTTGTACTTTAATGATGACCTCTGTGATAGCCCCTCGTCGTCGATGAGAGAGAAATCTTCTCTGGTGACTGAACCGGATACACCTGTTTGAGATTCTTTAGCCGTGTCATTTTGAAGCAATTTGTTGCAGTATCAGTCATAACAAGAGAGGAATGATGGAATGAGGAATGAATGAATGATGGGACAGCGAGGGCATTCCAACCTTAGATTTTAATTTGTACAGGCTATTTTTAACTTCTGTACTGAAAGAACTCCTACGAAGCTTTATTAGTGCTACTGAATATGGAGTGAACGTACCAGTACTAGAATATTTATGTTCTAAGATAATTAGATGACACTATTTGACTATCACGTGTTCTATGATAATGGTTGATGATTCAGGTTTTTTGAGTAAGTGCAACTAGGCAACATTGATGAAAGGTCCAGCTCCTTGGCTGTATGGTAAACATGATAGCCTTAATTTCAGAGATACCAAGGTTCGATTCCCGGTAAGGTCGGAGAATTTAATCTCAAATAATTCCTTGTCCTCTACCTCAGCAACACGCAATGTCCCTAACACAGCAGATATATTACAGGCTGGAGGTTGTCACAGAACACTATTCATTTTAATAATCAATATAATAATGAAAGATGTTCGTTCCTTCGCTTAATGCGAATACTGAGATGAGGGCTGGAACGGAGTTCGATCACTCTGTCTGAAAAGAAAGGTAGTGAGCCCGATAGTAAAATCCAAGCAGTAGAGCTGACGACATAATCGCACAGGCACGAAACACCCGAATTACCTGCAGGCCATCTGGTTTAACAGCAGTCGACATGAAATAATAAGGAACTTTGGTTATTCTGAACGATAACAGTGACATATTAAAACTTCTAAAGCTAAGGTGACTCATTTTAAAGCCTTTTCCATCTTTCAGGTGAATTTCATAACAATCGTTGTACGTGAAAAGTGACTTGTGGCGGTAAATGAGAATCTACCGTTTAGAAAATTCAGCTCCTAGCAACATGAAACGCCTGTGGACACAGTGTTATTGCATACAAACGCGCTGTGTCAATACAGTCTTATTTAATTTGAGATGGAACGAAGCATGCAAATCAAAGTTGTCCATGTGAATCAATAAACAGCAAGTTACAGTTGGCCCTTCTATCGACTGTAATAAGTGTCATTGTGTACACTCAGGTGCAAATATTGATGTTATAAAAGCCCATTAAAAAGGAAATCACGACTGACCTGTTTTATTTGCCTGATTTAACTGGGGAATATCAAAGTTCTCTGTCGCGCGTACAGCCGCTGTCAACCAGTTACCATGGCGACACGGCAGTGATCCTTCATTACATCAGCTACGGTGATAAGACCGTAATGGCAACTACACTTGATGCAGGAAGCTGCAATTAGTGATGCCTGTTGCCAGTGAGATATCCCTACATTCATTATACACATCAAGCGTTTTATATTACTGTATATGTTGCTCTTCTTGTTTGGGTCGACAATTGAAGTACCCAGTGACACAAGAAACTATGCCACACGAAAATGAAACCAAAAAAATAATGTTTTCCAAACTGCTTCTTTAATTACACAGGGAAATACAGGTTTTTCTACCTAAAATATTTGGCCCTTTCATGGAATATTTTTGGCGGAGAAGGTTTATAAAATGGCATTAGATGTTTTAATCAGATTTGTTTTCTCCCGTATAACATACTATCTTTTCCCGGTGACTCCACCTGCTTAGATCAGATTTTCAAATTCAGGCGATTGTGTCTCCTGAGTTACGTAAGAATACCACTAAGTAGAAGAGAAACGTGTACCAGTTTTAACTATTGCTGTGAAAATGATTTTATTATCGACTACCAGAAGTTAGATGAAACATTCTGTGAGATAATACTTCCCCTGTGCTGGCAAATGTTAAACATGCTCAGCTGTTCCTGCATGAGTTTATTTGTCAATCAGTAATGAATTATTATTTTGATGTTGGAATGGTGTAATTTTCAGTTAATAATATTAGTTGTGTCATCGTCTAAACTTGCGTGGAAAGAATGATCCTGTTTTTATCATCGTTTAAAAACGGATATTTGCAAACTAATTTGGTTCACATGGGTGAGGACGCAGGAACCTGTAGCTGCTTAGTTCATGGCTTCCTTAAACACACGCGGTTGCGTAGAATATTTCATAAGATATTTTGTACTATATAATTCCAGCACACATATTGTAAACACACAGGTTTAAGCACCGTTAATCCCAGACTCAGGAATGCTCCTCTCGTACTTAGCACACCGGGTGAGTTGGCCGTGAGCGTGGAGGCACGCGGTTGTGAGCTTGCATCCGGGAGATAGTAGGTTCGAATCCCACTATCGGCAGCCCTGAAAATGGTTTTCCGTGGTTTCCCATTTTCACACCAGGCTGTACCTTAATTAAGGCCACGGCCGCTTCCTTCCAACTCCTAGGCCTTTCCTACTCCATCGTCGCCATAAGACCTATCTCTGTCGGCGCGACGTAAAGCCCCTAGGAAAAAAAACGTACTTAGCACAGGGTTCCTACTCATAACGAAATAGAAGAGAAGCGTATTTTCTCTGTAAATATTCTTGTACCTGTACTTTTAGGACAAATTAAACAGTTCAGACAGCCTAAGCCGAAAAATTATTCGTGTGCTGTCACTTTCTTCGAGTCGTTACGCAGACAGCGTTTCTGCTGCGTTTTTTTCATCACACTTCCCCTCGTGACCTTCTAGGCCAGGGTCAGCCAACTGGCTGGCGTGTGGTGTA
The DNA here is from genome assembly GCF_040414725.1 of Anabrus simplex. Classification (NCBI taxonomy): domain Eukaryota; kingdom Metazoa; phylum Arthropoda; class Insecta; order Orthoptera; family Tettigoniidae; genus Anabrus; species Anabrus simplex. Next base: position 1,065,574,239 of record NC_090265.1, read on the forward strand.
AGAGAGCCCGTGTGACGTCGGAGAGCACATGTGACGTATGAGCACAGAAGGTGGGGAGACGCTGTCGTAGAGTGAGACGAAGAGACAGCCTCGCTTTGTAGTACTAGTAAACACGTGTAGTGCTATACGTAGTGGTGGTGGTGGTGGTACAGTACGTATGGATGAACCGGGCACATCACGGTGCGACAAGCTACCTACCCCTCCGATCTTTTTATCTTTATGGGAAGATCTATATTTATTTGTTGAAAAAGGAATTCTACAGCTAAATGTTTAGTTTGTATATGTAGAAATAAAGTTGCTTTATAACTCTTATGTTACTTCATAACAGAGTTACGTTACAATAAAATATGTAGAGAGAAATATGTACTGCACATGCCGCATTGTACCTGCAGCGCTTGGGCCTCCCCCTACGAATGAGGTTGTGTTTCCCCTCGCCCCTCTAGCCATCACTTCTCAGTTACAGTACTAAGTACTTCGTTTCGCTGCCCGAGCAGAGTGTGTGACGTGTTACCTGACATCACACGTACACGCAGTTGGCTGACCCTGTTCTAGGCTGTTCGGTTGTTTCGCAGTAATCGTTTCTCCTCTGTTTCATTTCCACACAGTAAACATTTTATACAAGAAATCCTTCCAATGGAATCAATCTATATAACAGGGAAAACCGCATAAACTGTGAGCTTGCATCCGATAGATAGCGGGTTCGAATCCCACTGTCGGCAGCGCTGTAGATGGTTTTCCCTGGTTTCCCATTTTCACACCAGGCAAATGCTTGGGCTGTATGTTAATTAAGGTCTCTTCCGCTTCCTTCCAACTCCTAAGCCTTTCCTACCCATCGTCGCCGTAAGTCCTATCAGTGTCGGTGCGACGTAAAGCCACTAGCAAAAAACCACATAAAATCCGACCACTAGTTCTCGGGTTATAATTGGACTACAGTACACACATAGGCTACATACAAACATGCATACTACACCCGCTCCCCTACCCATTGGGTCTCGACGATAAATCCAGAGTATCGTTAACTGGGTTATAAAATCAAGTGGGCGTAATAAATATATAAAATAACTTAGCGGCATAATGGGTGGGAGAATACGAGTGTCATAAAACAAAAAACGGATGAAAACTATATTTAAAATTTTAAAACAAAAAGGGTTTATTATACTACCAGTTCTGAGCTCTCTAAACCGAACACAGGCTTCTCCGTCAATACGAGAGCCATGCATACGAAAAACACACATCTTATGTGCTGAATTGTATCAAATGCCTAAAGAATATGGCAACAATGCCCAAAATGCCAAAAATGTCGAGAAAGCTGCACAAAACAACAGTTAGGCCCCACGACATTGGGCGCCAAGAATTCACCTATTGGGTCTTCCGCGAGTAAATCTACAGGGTCGTTAAGTGGGTTATAAATCAAGTGGGCTTTAATAAATTTATAAAGTAACTTAGCGACATAAACAGTAGGAGAATACGGTTGTCATATAACTAAAACCGAATGAGAACAACATCTTGACATTTTAAAATAAAAGGGTTTATTATACTCCTGATGATTGTGGAAACTGATGCAAAATAACGATATTGAATATACATGAATAATTACAAATTTCGCAATTGGTATGTTGAGAGTTGTTTAAATATGTTCTGAGGACGAGACTAAGTACATCCGTCATATAATGCCTTTATCATGATCTCGCATATACAGAATAATAAATGAATGAAATCATTCAAACTATCCCCATTAACACTGGAGTATATTTACAAAACTTGTACACAAGTCTGAGTGAATCCTAACCTAAATATAACTTGCAAATATAATAAACACATTTGAAATAATATCTACTACACACACAGGATATTTCAACACGAAATACTCTGGCTCGAAATCGAACCCGGCACACACACAATCAACCACAGAGTTAAAAACATGCGTTGACGAATCAACCTAAAATGCACTCTAAATTGAAACAAAAAAGAATACAATATGTCCAAAATGGACACAGATCTCCACCGTGTGAGATTCGAACTGGACTCTCCAGATGAGCACTGAAAACCTTAATTATCATATTCAGTCATAAAGGGCTACATTATACTAGCTCATTGAGCCTATCTCTGATCAAAGTAATTTAAAGAAAAGATAAACCTCTTAATGAATCGCATAAACAAATAAATTGCATATCTTGGAAATGGGGCCCGAATGTCAACAACCCTGGCTATGTTTCGCCTCACAAATAATTACTGCTTGCTCTCCATTCTACAGGGCACCCTCTTGTGGGTATGTCCCTGTCACAAATATATATGGCTCCTCAAGTCAGGCAGTCGACACACATCTTCAAATCTCTACATGAGCAACTTGGGATCACATACTTTATTCTCCAATATATCTTTAATCTGCCTTCACGGCTTTCATATTGTCGTCACTTGTATAAACATATACTTAGCTCGTTAAAACACTTAGTTCACTGAGGATAGCGGGTGTTCGATCTTTCCAGCTCAGAGTTCCAGCTTCCAATCCCTGCTGTATCCCTATGTTACGCTTCACTCTATGCTTTGACACAAAAATTCACTACCAAGTAATTGGCAATTAAAAGTACTTTCTTCAAAGATCCTTCTAAGTTGTTAGGATGACATTACTACCTTCTCAACTCACAACCACTTACTTAATTTATGAACGAATTTAAAATCTCCTTCTCTCGCCTAGCTACATGGGAGGACATGGTTCGAAACTCACGACGATTCACTCCGGCAATACTTCCACCGCTGATGACTAAACTACATCAAAATAATCCTCGCACGCAAGATGATAAAACTAGTTGAGTACCAACCAACATAAAAGAACATTCGAAAAGACACTATTGGCACTAACCATTCTACACCAATTCGAACTACGTACAATAAATCTGAGAAAACTTCCAATATAAAAATGAAGAATAAAATAAAATAAAAGTAATATATACCCATATTTACATAATCTAATTCAGTCAGACTTGTTACTAATTGAACACTGTGCCCTTAATTAGCACATTTACATTTTAAAGAAAAGAAACCCTCTCAATTATTATTTAAAATAATGAACATTAAATGGATATTCCGTTATGATACGAGTCATGCTAGTAAAATGGATGTACTCAGCCTTATCCTCAGGACACCTCAGATAACTACGGGACGTCCATTGGTTGGTTTATTCTTTCATAGCTTCCGTGGGGACTGCTGCAATGACCAAGTCCGAACTGGAAATCCTAGGATGAAACTGCAGTATCCCTGACACTGGAATCTCCTTGGTAACTACTGCACACAACACACACAGTTAGGCCCGTTACGTATATCTGATTCAAACGCGCACTGTACTTTACAGTCCGATTTTTGATCCAAGGTCCCGGGTTCAGAAATACTAATACAGAGTTATTACTCAAACACCCACATTTAGTTTAGTAGTGATGTCTTGGCGTCAAGCCCTGTGTCTCTGCTCATAATATTAATTATTACGCGGGTTAAACTAATTCCTCCTTTGTTTTTCTTAGTTACAGTAATAGTAATAATACAAACAATAATATCAGTTGAAGTTCGTGCTCTGAATTACATTCAAGTAACCCGAACACCCACTCTAATATATTCACCGGTATCACTTCTTCTCATACACCAATCGTTTAAGACGGTACCACTATTCTTTAAAATAAAATTTCACATGCAGAGAAAGCTGTTACTCGAGATGGTCACACATCTATTCCTCACGAGAGGGCGACGCTTCCCACACCTTACATCAGCTGAGAAGTTTCCCCCATTCAAAGTTCACATACATACAATTCTCGGTATATTACGGGCGCAATAGTGCGACAATCAGGTGACCAGCCATCTTATAATATGGTTAAGACTCACCCGGACGAAATCTGATCACAGAATCCACAGTAATGAATAAATAACTGTCCTCAACTTTCCAGCTCATTCAAGGGACTCCCTCTGTGTCAAGTGGCCTCTGTAACTTTGCACTGTTATTTAATCATATATTCCTTCTTTTAACAGGGGATTGTCACTATAAAGAAGGTCACAAACCTAAATAGTTTTACAAATGACGAACAGCTCTTTTGAATTCTTGTACAGTGCAGTATTACGTTATTAAAATCGTTCATTCCTTTGGTGTAGAAAACGAAGTTGGCCAAGCTCTTTTACAGATGGATCCGGGATTACGATGCTAAAAAGATTACCTCTCCCACTTACAAACGACTTGTGGGCGGGGTAACTCCTTCCTTCTTTCCATCCAGGGATTCCCTAGTTCTACTTAGGTGAAATACTTCCTAGCATCGCGCTTGGCATTCCACGCTTGAGTTCCCGCTAACTCACCTCCAGACAAAGAAATGCACGTTCACTTGATCCCTACTTCTTGCTTGATGTCCCTGTCGGGTATAATATATATACATACATATGTTAATTTTCTACTGTTTATATCGGGATGACGAGTTACATCACAAGAAGCCTCGAACACGAACCTCAGAATACGTATTTCTTCATTCCCTTTAAAGGAAAACATGTATATTTTTCTCCATTGGAATATATCGTGATTATATTCCCAGTAAAAGTATATTTCTGCCGACCTAGAAGCAAAAAATTCAGATGCCTTCTTTTGGAGGTGTTTGGGCCGCGTAGGATGTCGTTCAGTTCCATTTAGGTGAATCCTGATGAAAGATCTTTGGAAACTACTATCATGTAGATCAGGATAGCTTTCTTTGTCTTCTTCAGAGAGCTCTGGAAAGCTGCTGCATATTGGGAAAGGTATCTCCTGTAAATGTGGAACAGAGAATCTCTCGCAGGCTAGATCAGGATACGTCCAGATACTCAGATTCTTCCCATTAATATTCGCCAAACTAAAATAATTTTCATCACTATGGTTGCTTTGTTCGGGTCATACCATAGCAGTACCAGATTTCATGCACTTCCTTTTCCCAGTTCACCCACTGTCGCAGGTGTCCTGTCCTGTACGCGTTTCTCGTACGATATGCGGTGACCAAGTCTTATTTTGGTCTCCGAGTTTTACTGTGAAATAGGGGAAATAGACCCTTTTCACAAAGTCCATTATAGCTCATCTATACTGAGGGAACTTATACTTAACGTAAATGTAACGAAACATTTGGATGATTGGCACATTTTCTTGGTGAAGAAACCATATTAGCACTTGGTAACCGATAGAAAACACGTCTACCGAGCAAGTAAACATGCGGTTTGGGTCACATAGTTATCAGCTTGCATCACACCATTTCATCTATGTTATTGTCCACAAACCATTGCCTCACAGACGCTTTATAACAGGGTGCACTGTCCACTGGCGTCGCTCTTTTCACCACCTCGAGCGTCGCTTAGCATTGACTGCAGAAATGGTTGGCTGATGAGTAGCAGCTTGACCAATGTACCCCGTTATTTTTAACTCTCGACGCACAGACATGGTGCTGGCTGGACTTATTGTAGCACTTTGGAACTCACGTGTAATTCCTTCCGCTGATTTCTTGCAATGTTTAAACCACAATCAGCAATACTCGACGCTCTCTAATCGTCATTAAATGAGATCTCCCTTGTCTTGGTTTATCAGAGGTTGTTCTTTCGTATTTCCACTTAATAAAAACATCACCGACAATCGACTTGGACAGCTGTAGAAGGTTTGAAATGCCCCTGATGGATTTACCGCTCAGGTGGCATCCAATGACTGGTCCACGTTTGAAGTCACTGATCTCTCCTGACAAACCCATTCTGCTGTCAGTGCTTCTCTACTGACAACGCAGTACTCCCCACCTCCTTTTATATTGGCAGGTCCGCCTCTCCTGACATCTAGAGTTCAATTCTGCATTACACAGGGGTGTCCAGATACTTTTGATGAGGTCGTGTATTCCATTACCTTTCTTTGATAAGTATATACTACGTTTCATAAAAGAAAATATGTGTTATATTTGGGTCATCAGTCCATACGCTGATTTCATGCAGCGCTCCACGTCACCCTATCCCGTGCTAACTGTTTTATTTCTCGTAACAACTGCATACTACATGTACTCTACTCTGCTTCTCATCGTCATGCCTTGGTCTACCCATACCATTATTGACGCCCACACTACCCTAAGAAACCACGTGAACAAGTTCTGGTACCTTAAAATGTATTCCATAATTTTATGTCTTCTTTGGGTTAAATTTCGCCAAATCGTTCTCCTCAGATCAATTCTACTAAGTATCTCTTCATTCGTGATTCGATCTATCCAACTCACCTTCAGTATTCTTCTACAATGCGGCAAAAGTAAGTGAACCCTATGTTGAATTTATCAATATAACGCTTTGGAACAAGTCAGGAAACATAATTCAAAAAATACCTACTACATCAGAGTTTTTTACAAGTGGAACTGCTGAAGATTTTGAGAAGCAGGAAGTAAACGAAAATCGTCTGTTAAGAGCATATTTCACGAATAATGTAATTGTAATGTTATGAATACGAGTGTTTGAATTATTTTTTTCCGGCGATTATTCAGTGAGCTGCTTGTTTCCATACCAAATGCAATGTTGACTTATTGAGTAAAATGCTGTTTGTCATCAAGAGGTTACAAAATTTAACACAAAGTCCTGCGTTACCTTTTGGTGTGCACTTTGTTAGTTGCCATCGCGAGTTGCCGTGAACCATACTTGCATTCTCGTACCTTCCTTTAAATAATTATGTACCGGCAAGAGAAAGAAAAAAAGCCACAAATGGCGTGTAAATGAACGATATCTTAGGTCTTGGAAATATAGTTGATGATGATTGTTGTTTAAAGGTGCCTAACATCTAGGTCATCGGCCATGAAAATATAGTTTAATAATGCTGAGGTTAAACGAGGGAAAAAGTTGACCAGAAAAGATACAACAGAAAATATTAAATTTAAGAGGCATGCACAAGTAAATGAAAGACATTCCAGGCTCAGATAGGGGACCGCTAAATAACGCTCCCTATTTGAGAGTCTCTGGAGAGTAAATTTTTGGTCTCCTCTTACGAAAACACAGGATAACATGGACGTATTTTAGACCACCGCAGTTTGATTGCTCGAATATTCTGATGTTGCAGTTTACGTGTTCCACCTCAAATATGAATTAATATTTCTCTTAAAGTAGAATGTGTTTTTCTCGATTGCTTACACAAACGTTTCAGTATGCAAGCTCTTTAGGCCACCCCATATGGCATCTCCTTCTCCCAAGGTAGTGAGCTATTTTCCAGCACATCCTTAATGAAGCTGAGCTGCATGCACTTTAACCACATACCAACACTCCTGACAATCCTAAATTTCTGGCACATGAATCGAACTCGTACCACCCATGTAATAGTGTTAACCGTTACGCTACGGAGGTGGTTACCTTATGGTAATCAATGGATACTTCCCCTAGGTAGTTAAGTGAGGGTGCAAAGGTATTCTATACAATGTAGACTAGAAGGTATGTGTTCATATATCTATGAACCAAACCAGGTTCCTTGTGTAAGAGTTCAAACATAACCTTACCCAAGAGCCATACTAGAAATATATTTTCAACTTATAACGTCGTGTTGAGTGTATATAGTACAGGTCCAAGAAATGGCGATTACAGAGCAAAAATGGCTCTAGTGACACGTATCAAAGCTGCAACCATACTATTCTTCACCATACTATATTAATGAGCGATGTTTGAAGATATACATGAATATAAAACTACGGAAACACGTTACAAATTTCTTTGGCTGCTCATTAAGCTCTAAAAACAAACACAGTATGTCAACATATTATCTTCAGTTTCGTCATACTAAAATGCGCGACAAGAAAATGGTATATGCACATAAAATGTCTTCAGTAGCAGTTTGATAGTTTCACATAACTTAAACTGTTTCGACGTAGTGGAACATGAAAGGAATTCCTCACTATCTTAGAGCTATTTATATGATTACCCTCCATTATGTCATAGCTCAGCTCTATGGAATGTGACACTAGGCGTCATCAATCTTGTGCTAACCTAATAGTAATTACGGATGCCAACCTCACAGGACTATGTGCTGGCTGCTCTTCACCGGGAACATTTGAATGAATGAGATTCACATTCATGTCTTTATCTAAAATGATTCACTCGCCTACATTTTAGCTTGTTCAGTATTCAACGGATATCTTTTTTTGGTTCCAACATGATCTAACTTATCCCTTATTTACTTTTTCATTAAATCAATTAAAAGTATTTCTAATTACAAATCAATGGGCAGTTAGCCAGGAAAGATGTAGCTACCGCTTTAATTGAACAATCGTACATTTTCTAGAAGGTTATAAGTACCGGGGGGATGAAACACGGTCAGTTGGGCTGAACGAAGTCACTGGAATCCAGTTAACCTATTTCAGGTTTCATTTTTCCATATTCATCGTTGTTTGTTCTATTTAGGGCATATATCCTGAGAGTGGATTTGTGCAGCCTTATATGCCGCGCTATCCTGTGCTAAATTCTTAATTTCTATGCAACGATTCCATCTACTCCAATTGTATCTTATTCTAGCGTTTGTCTACTGCTACCGTATTTACCATCAGCACTTCACTCTGAAACTAACCTGAACAAGTCCTAGATGTTGAAATATTTGTCCTGCCAATCTCTTATCCTGATCACATCTCCCCAAATTGTCCTCCATCCATCAACTTGCTTTAGTGCAACTTCATTTGTGATTCTATCGACCCAGCTCACATTCAGCATTTCAGTTTCGTTCTTTCTTCTCTACTTGTTCAAGTTTATGGAACAATGTCACGTTCCACAACAAAGTCTTGAAAACTTCTTTCTAATATGCATATCTGTGATTGCAGTCAGCAGATATCTTCTCTTAAGAAAACTCTCCCTTATATACATTATACATATTTCTTAAAAATGAACCGGCATACTGGATGATCAAAGGGGTCCAGAAGAAACTAGCACAAGTACATGAAGCAATCCTTATTTATGAGCAAATGACAAAATATGTTAAAAGATGCCGTATAAAGAGTTTTCTTTTTGCTATTTGCTTTACGTCGCACCGACACAGATAGGTCTTATGGCGACGATGGGATAGGAAAGGCATAGGAATGCAAAGTGTTTAGTGAATATTTCGAAATATTAGTACATATGACATCTATCTCATTTGCAGTAGTGCCGAGTTCTTTCTGCTTGGCTATCACGTGCTTGAAAGCTGTTCCCCTAGTACCGAGGAGATATCCCTTTACCGCCAACGCCTTTGCTTTCATCTTATATCTCTCATTGAAGTGAGGTATGCAATGTTTGTAGATAGCTTTCTTCTCCTCTTTAAGCGAACTGCTTGCTTGTTGTACTGTTCCACTCGCCCCATTGGGTGTAAAATCAGTCCTCAATTTACTTTCCTGTTAATACAGATTATATCTGCTAGATGATTACCCCCATCCTCTGAATTATTAGTTCAATGTTTGCATTTCCCACCTTGAAGGGGTATAGCTGGCTATCTAGAGGGCTGCGCCCATTTTTTGGCCAAGAATCCTCTGAGCACAGTACACCTAATAAGATTTCCAGTTCAATTTACGCAGTGACGTGTCAATTGAAGAGCACATTCTGTTATAATAACAACGTGCATACATTTCCGTTCAAGATACAATTGTCTAATCTAATGTTTCCTATATTACCAGACGTTATTCACTAAATTCCTTTACCTTTTATTTTATTATTTTCATGCTGTATTCCCTCCCCCATATGGCATGCATCCCATTCAGCAATTTTTAAAGATCTTCTGCAAATACCGCCTTCATCGGTCTGAATTGTCGGCCGCATATTTAGTTGACTGATATATTTAACGTTATCTTTCGTTAAAGCATCTAGTTTAAAGAGTTATGAATGCAGGATTATGGAGAGAGTTTAACTCCTGGCTCCAGTGACTAATCCGATATAAGAGTATAAGTAACTTTGACTAATCAACAGACGCCCGAGTACTGGATTATCAAAACCACTTAGCTCTTGGCTCCAGTAACCAATCTGACATAAGAATATCAGAAAAATTCAACCAGTCAATGGTTGTATATCGACATTACTTATCACTTTGACCTACCTGTAATTTATCTATATACAGTATATACAATTACAGTTTTGATTGTACGCTTCAAATACTGGACTCATACTTTGTATTCATCTCCAGTTTGATATACAAAAGTAGAAAACAGCGTAAGTCCAGATTTTCTCCCTATGCCAGGATATCTGATTGAATATCACTGGAAAACTGGTTAAGAGAATGTGTAGGAGCTCAATATTTAAGTTCAGGGAGATCCGTAGGGTTCTCTCGGCTATATATTATTTCATTAGGATACAGAAGCGTGACAATATTAAGGAGATTAAAATACGAAATGTCATATTCCTCCGATAAACTTCTATATAAATAAAGTTGTAGAGGGTCCGCCGTCCATAATTTCGGTATATTTGCTCTTTTTTACATATTTATCCGTTTTACGACACGGTTAAGCCTTACAATGCTTTACAGCCATTGTATCTGATTGATTGATTGATTGATTGATTGATTGATTGATTGATTGATTGATTGATTGATTGATTGATTGATTGATTGATTGATTGATTGATTGATTGATTGATTGATTGATTGATTGATTGATTGATTGATTGATTGATCCACCATCACGGGAAAACGGCTGGGTAGACCTAGACCGAACTTAAGATTCCGAGTCTACTCATCCTGGAGCAGGTTTTGATACGCATATGATTCAATAATCACTGAATACTGGTGGTGATACGTAAACCAGAATAGATATTTATTGTTTTGTCATACACTAGGTCTATTTGTTTTCTGTAAAATAGACTACTTTATATGTGAAATGTACAAGTTTAATCATTTTTTTATTTTTCGTGCAAGCTACAAGTAAGATAAAAATTAATAGCGCACCGAATAGTATATTTAACCATAGACCACATAATAAACTGAATGAAACTGTATTATTTAGATTATTTGGATGAAGCCGACAGCCAACATATTGGGGGACGTTGGCCAAAAGCGTTTACATGCAAACACGAAAGTGTTTATTTTGGCTGTAAGTTCACTGTATAGGTTATCAATGTATTTGAGTTCCTTTATACTTATCCACTTTTATTTACGGCTCCATGGCCTAATGGTTAGCGAGCTAGCTGTTTATCCAAGGGTCCCAGATCGATACCCGGCCGCGTCGGGTATTTTAACTGTGATCATGTAATTCCGTTGGTTCACAGGCTGAGTCTTCAGCATTAGAATTCGTCGTAGTTAGGGCCTCATCCTTGTAGAACCGCAGATCGCCTATATGGCAACAAATCGAGGGACCTGCACCAGGCCTCTCCGGAGGCCACAAAGCATTGTTATTTTATTATTATTATTATTATTATTATTATTATTATTATTATTGTTATTATTATTATTATTTACTACCCACTTTTATTGCCATGGATTATTTAATTTTTCACATATTCAATAAATAGTCAAAATAAATTCACCTTGATCTCTAGATGCTGTATAAATATAATTTGTCGCCCGTTACACTACTAGCGAACATACGTTTTGCTAGTGGTTTAACATCGCACTAATCCATACAGGCTTTCGCTGACACCCTGGGATTAGGAAGGGTTAGGAGTGGAACGGAAGCAGCCGAGGGCTGTCAACTCTGGCATTCTTTAGGGGTGCGGGTACTATTGTCGATTATGTCCTTGGGTTTTACCTTAAATTACCCTGCAAATGTCCCCGGAGTGGTACTAAGCGAACAATGTCATCAGAATAAGATGAGATCGAACTGTCATATAAGACCTCTTGGTCAAAGAAAATGTAAACAAAGGAGGAGCACACTTAGAGGGCCTTTCCTAGACCCTCAATTTCTAAGCATTCAACACCGCGGCCATGAGCAGCATAAGCTTAAGTCAACTAGCAAAGGTTCTCAGATTCATACCATCCCGCTTTAAGAAACCCATGCTGAAAATGATCTCCATTTACAATCCAGAGTGAAAATTCCACTTATTTAGTGGCCGCAATTAATCCCGCGAAGTACAGGATTGACACTTAAGTGAAGATTGACACTTCTAACTATCAAGTTATGTTGTCAACCTACTCAGACAATAAAATATTTACAACCTCACTCAAAGTCTGTGGCTTGACCGTACTCAACGTTTAGAAGATTTCTGAAACTCGGTGTCCATCTTCCCCAATTCCAACTCTAAAAAATCCGGGTATAATTGCAGGGGAGCCAAGTAGTAATCACAAACTGTCAGCTTACAAGGAAAACGAAAATAATAGGGAAATAAATTAAAAATAAATTTATCTGCGATGCCAAGAATGAGGGTTTCTTCTCTTCTACACCGTGGAATAAGAGTACATCCCAGACCTCCGAACTAGGATTATACGACTCACAGTATTCAATAAAATTCCTCACAGTCAGCACAGGCCAATAATTCTCCAGTTTGAATTGCTTATACCTATATTTCACCCCTGTCCAAAACAGAGATCGTAGTTTAATAAAGCCAATTGTGATGAATTCTCTAAAGAAACTGACTGCAACATACGATAGATAAAACCTATTCATAGGAACTACAGGAGATTCATCGGTGTAGCAAAAGTGCAGCGAAACCATGTATTCCAAGAGGATAACGAAACGACGTATCTCAAGAAGATAACATAAACAACAAATTCCCAGCTGGAACGTGGATAGTGAAAGTCTCTTCAAATAATTTCAAGCCGATGGCGATCAAGGTACAGGTTCTGATCTTTTACAATCCATAGATGAATCCATAAAGATAATTTGTCAAAAAACTGTACAGTACCTAGACTTTACTCACTCGAGCAGGGAAGCCTGAAGCATGATCAGGAAATTAGACTCATCAAACAAGAAAATTAGACAAAAAATAAAGCATCAATGTAGATCGTATGGCCAATAATATGAATTCTAACGCAAATGTTTCAATTGGATAGCACCATAGAAAGCATGCGAAGCATCTCTTGAAGGAAAAGTAGCGTTCGGCTCGCCGATCCTCTGAATTCTCTATCCCATTTGAACCACAAGACGTTATGTAGGCCACAGAAAATCTAAAACATTGGGATGCAGATGTTGGTATATATCCAGACTTCCTCCTTCATCTCGGACCAGCTGTTATTAACTGGCTTACTAACTTCTTCACAAACATCCAACACGCAGATAACATTCCATCACTTTTCAAGAAAACAAAGTTAGTCGGTGCACTGAAAACATCCAAGGACCCGGCAAAAGTGGAAGGTTACTGGTCTCTAGCACTCGTTAGTCTTATAATGAAGCTCCTGGAAAGACTGATAAAGAATAGGATTTCGAAACAGTCAACCAACGTATTCCAATCGAGCAAGCTGTATTTAAACCTGAACGAGGATGTGATGAACAGATTTTAGCCATATTGAAAACGGCTTTGAGAACAAAATGGTAAACAAAGTTAATTTCTTAGATCTGACAGCTGTTTATGGCACCGTATTTTAACAAACTCATTCTAAAATTCTTCCGCATCATTCCTTGCCGGAAACTCACCAAATTACTGAGTAACATGCTGAATAATAGGTATATAGAGATTTTTTCAGACGACTCCAAAAGTAGAGTACATAAGATACATGATGGATTCCCATAGGGCTCTGTATTGACCCCATTACTATTTAATTTGTACAGATATGACCTTCAGGTAACCAAAATCGAGGAAATAGATCTACGCATATGACATCGCATCGGCCACCCAACACCAAGATTTCGATAAGTTTGAGTCGATGCTCTCATTCTAGACAATTACTTCGTACTTCAGTCAGAACAACCTTAGACAAAACCCTCAGAAAACTGGCGTGTCTACGTGCGGAAATGAAATGCTGGTTACAAATCAACCATACCACTTAGAGATGAGAATCTACAGTATTGTTTAACCGAAAATACCTAGAAGACACCGCGAACAGGTCCCTAACCTACAAGAATCTCCTGTCTAAAGAGTTAGCCAAGATCAAGACCAGAAATAATATCGTTCAAAAGCTGGCAGGTACTCTTGCGGTGCTAATCCCTATGTCCTGAGATATACTACCCCTGCAATTTCTTAATCCGTTGATGAATACTGCTGCTCAACCTGGCTTAACAGCGCTCACACTGGATTAATAGACACCCAACTGAACCAAGCAATTTGTATCCTTACAGGGTGCATCCGACCAACGAACACTCCGGTATTCAATTCCACCCCCATCCCTAAGAAAATCAGTCATTGCTTAATTTACACCTCCCTATCCATTTTCACATAGCAGCTTCCCGAACTAAACGACTGAAATCCAGACACTCTTCCTGGTATACTGCAATTAATCTACAGGCCTGCTCTTTGTATCAGACAATTAGAAAGAAGAATGGCAACAGCAACCCTCGGTACCCCATTATCACACCATCAAAAAACCCTGCAAGTGACCGTACAGAGTTCTCCTTCCCAGACGACAGTGGAGGACGCTAAACAGAGCTAGGAATGGCCTAGGAGGAATTAACATGTTCAAATGGTAACTTGTGACAAAAACAATGAACAAGGTAGAAAAAATAAAACTGAAAAGTACAGAATGGCACAATCTCATCACGGTTTGTTAAGTTTTAGTTTTAAGTGTCCTCGTAGAGTTTCCACACACATCTGAGCACAACAGTGTTATGAAAGTGTGGTAGCCTCACTAATGGCGGCATTATGTTTTATATGCTCTACTCGAGCGGTAATTCTTCCCAATGATTCCGCATCAGTCTGTATATCAGTCGCATAGACCTTATTTTGAGTATGCTGGTATTATTATGCATACATACATTATCATCATAGAACGTTATGTATTTCAGCGTTCAGTCTGCAAGCCTCGGTGAATTTACTAAACGTAGCCACAATCCTCTATTTGCAACTAGTGATGTGGCCTCATGTAGTTCTATACCTCTTATCTTTAAATTTATAAAATCTGAGTCGAACTATCGTCGTATTGGTCTCCCTCTACTTCTCTTACCCTCCATAACAGAGTCCATTATTCTCCATGTAACCTGTCCTCTTTCATTCGCCTCAGATGATCCCACCACCGAAGCTGGTTTATGCGTACAGCTTCACCCATCGAGTTCATTCCTGACTTAGTCCTTATCTTCTCATTCCGAGTACCCTTCTGCCATTGTTCCCACATGTTTTTAGCAGCAACCATTGATGTCTGTTACTTCTAACTTCTAACTTTCGATCCCGTAATGCAAAGTTGGTCTGAAAACAGACCGATGTAAAGATACTTTGGTCTGGGAGCTGACTTCCTTCTTACAGAATACTGTTGATCGCAACTGCGAGTTTACTGCATTAGCTTTAATGCACCTTGATTCAATCTCACTTATTATATTACCATCCTGGGATATCACACATCCTAAATACTTGAAATTATCTACCTGTTCCATCTTTGTATCACCAATCTGATATCCATTCCTGTTGAATTTCTTACCTATGGACATGAATTTAGTCTCCGAAAGGCTAATTTTCGTACCATACTCATTTCACCTATTTTCAAGTTCCAAGATATTAGACTGCAGGCTTTCGGTACAATCTGCCATTAAGACCAAGTCGTCAGCATAGGCCAAACTGCTTACTACATTTCCACCTAACTGAATCTCTCCCTGCCATTTTATACCTTTCAGCAGATGATCCATGTAAACTACTAATAGGAAAGGTGAAAGATTACAGCCTTGTCTGACCCTTGTAAGAACCCTGAACCAGGAAGTCATTCTACCATCAATTCTCACTGAAACCCAATTGTCAACATAAATGCCTTTGATTGATTTTAATAATCTACCTTTAATTCCATAGTCCCCCAGTATGGCGAACATCCTTTCCCGCGGTACCCTGTCATATGCTTTCTCTAGATCTACGAAACGTAAGCACATCTGTCTATTCCTCTCGTAGCATTTTTCAGTTACCTGGCGCATACTGGAAATCTGAACCTGACAGACTCTCTGTGGTCTGAAACCACACTGGTTTTCATCCAACTTCTTCTCAACAACTTATCGCACCCTCCCTTCCAAGATGCCAGTGAATACTTTGCCTGGTATACTAATCAATGAGATACCTCGATAGTTGTTATAATCTTTCCTTTTCACTTGCTTATAGATAGGTGCATTTACTGCTTTTTTCCAATCTGAAGGTACCTTACCAACACTCCAGGCTAATCTTACTAATCTATGAAGCCATTCACCCCTGCCTTCCCACTATACCTCATCATTTCAGGTCTAATTTCATCTATTCCTGCTGCTTTATGACAATGGAGTCTATTTACTATCATTTCCACTTCCTCAAGCGTAATTTCACCAAAATCATTTTCTTCCTCCCCATGAGCTTGGCTGTTCGCAAAACCTCCACATCTCCAGTGATTCCCTGGGATCTGTTATGACTTCACCTGAATTACCCAAAACACTGTTCATTTCCTTTTTCCCTCCCTTCCTAAGATTATTTAATACTGCTGAGAAATGTTTCCATGCTACTTAACCTAGCCTTTCCAGGTTATAACCAAAATCTCCCCACGAGTTCTGTTTGGAATCAACAACTATTTGTTTCGTTCTGTTTCTTTCATCTACATACATTTCCCTGTCTGCATTAGCCCTCGTTTGGAAAACTTATGATAAGCCTTCTCTTTACGTTTACAAGCTGCTCTGGGCCGATGACCTTAGATGTCAGGCCCCTTTAAAGAACAAGCATCATCATCTACAAGCTGATCTCACTTCATCACTCCAACAAGATGTTCACTTTTTACCACCCTTACACAGAGTTGTTCCTAGGCATTTCCTTGCTGTTTCTACTAAGCATCCCTGTATGCCAGCCATTCTATTTCTATATCCTGAATCAGCTTACTGTCTTTCTTCGAAACTCCTCACTAATCACATCTTTGTATTTCTGTCTAATTTCCTCGTGCGGGAGATTTTCTACCCTTATTCGTTTGCAGACAGATTTCATTTTATCTATCCTAGGCCTAGAGATACTTAGGATAGCTGCAGTCGCTTAAGTGCTGCCAGTATCCAGTATTCGGGAGATACTATCGGCAGCCCTGAAGAAGGCTTTCCTTGGTTTCCCATTTTCACACCAGGCAAATGCTGGGAATGTACCTTAATTAAGGTCACGCCTGCTTCCTTCCCATTCCAAGGCCTTTCCTATCGTATCGTCGCCATAAGACCTATCTGTGTTGGAGGGAGGTAAAGGAATTTATAACAACTACAAGATACTTAGTTCACAACTGATCAGATAGTGGTCTCTATCATCGAAAAATCCCCGGAAAAGTCGTACATTCCTAACAGAATTCCTTAATTCGAAGTCGGTTAATATTATTATGGATCTGGTATCCCTAGCCTCCCATGTGCAGCGGTGAATAGCCGTATGCTTGAAGAATGTATTCGTAACTGCTAAACCCACACTAGCACAGAAGTCCAGCAAACGCTCCCCATTCCCTTTAGCTTCCAGATATTCCCCACATTTACCAATCACCCTTTCGTATCCTTCACCTATTTCCAACTCTCGCATTGAAATCGCTCATTAACACTATCCTATTCTTGCTGTTGATCCTGACTACGATGTCACTCAATGCTTCACAAAACTTGTCAACTTCATCCTCACCTGCACCCTCACGTGGTGAATACACGGACACAATTCTTGTCCTAATTCTTTCACCTGCCAAATCTGCCCAGGTCATTCGCTCATATACGTGCCTAACAGAAACTGTGTTCCGTATTCATAATAAAGAGCCCTACCTTAGCGAATGAAATGGAATTCGAAGGGGAGCTATCAGTATTAATGGGGCTTATGGAAGAAAGAAATTAGAACTGGCTGAGTCAGCCCGTCCAGTACACTTTATAATCTCCTCTCTCTTCGTTATCTCCCCTTACCCGAATATCACTTACTCCTAGCACATCCAGATGCATCATCTTTGCTGACTCAGCCAGTTCTAATTTCTTTCTTCCATAAGCCCCATTAATACTGATAGCTCCCCTTCGAATTCCATTTCATTCGCTAAGTTGTTTCCAAGGAGTCCCTCGCCTGTCAGATGTGAGTGGGACTCCGTTACTCCCAGAGGTTCGAGACTTGCTTAAAATGTTCTGAGCTCGATAAATTCATGAAGCAGGATGCTACTCTACTTATACACAGTACAAGTGAGGATCTCCCATCTAACGGGTTAGGAACCTACGGGAGATTGTACTGTATAGTCCTAGCTAAATGAGCACAAGGATGGCCATGACTCAGAATATGTCTGAGATGCCCACTCCCATTCCATAGCAACTGGTATCCCGACTCTCAGGACCACTTACTAGGCCACTCAGCCGTTGCCCATGGTTCACGAACTAGGACGTGACTACAGTAAACCACACCTTGAACCATGTTATTATTATTATTATTATTATTATTATTATTATTATTATTATTATTATTATTATTATTATTATTATTATTATTATTATTATGTATCCTATGACATCAATGTCAAATTTATTCATATTAAGGACTGTCTACATCATATTATATTTCAGATTGTATTGTGTTTTATTAAATCGATGTAGAAAATAACAAGGAAAATGTTCTTAAAATTTTCTAGTTTACTGTAAGTTACGATGGCGAACGTGATTATTATTTTAAGAATTACTACTAGTGGATAACAAGTCATTATTAACACTAATCAGAGGGAAAAAGGATGAGGTCCGGAGAATGAACGTACAGTACTGAACCCATAATTCTACGGTGAGAAAAATTTTTTTTTCTCAATATTTATTTGGTATCAAGAAGCTACTTTTATGTTTGAGGGCAGCCATGGCGCTCCTAAGAGCCCCGATGTCGCGTGGGAAGGATCTCACTCACGGCAAGCTCGTGAAATACCGTGACACCTCGGCGGACCTCGAGTGCCCGATAATTCTTTAAATTTATGGAATTCTATACAACGAGGGATTTTGGCAATACAGTAAATAAAGAAATAAGTAAGTTAAATTATTCGTACACCCTACGTGAAGACAGAGCCCCCAGGGAAAAACATAAATGCAGTTAAGCCTAAGTACATGTTAGCGTCAGATCAGTGAACCAGCTACACGTGCCAAGGTCAATGGAAGAAGAAAACGCGCGAAACGCACGGGCAGAAATAATTTATTTCCCCTGTTGTGAGTGTGGTAAAATTATAAGATTAACATCTGAAATAAGTGCAAGCCTGTCCGGAATTCTGGGACAAGTCTCATCAAAATCGGTCTATTGGACGCAAAATTGGCATATTACGCAATCAAGCTTAATAGTGTGGGTAGCGTCCCTTCTGAGATTATAAAAGAAACCCCCCCACCGTATATTTTTCAGTGTCGATCTGGAACTTGAAGCCGCGGGAGCTTGCGCCCGTCGTCATTGGAAATTTGCGCCAGATAGATCGACAAATAACTAAATACATGTCCGTGGCTAAGGTCCACATACTCGGTTAAGAAGAGAAGGTGATTGGAAAAGTTCTGAACGTTTGCTGACGAACTAGGAAAGTGTAGGCGTTGGTTAAAATATACACAGCAGATTTTATTTATGTCATCTCATGTACGTTTGAAAGTGAAGAGGGTTGGGGAAGCTATTCAGAGTAGTTCTGCTCCCTTTATCTGTTGAACACCTGTTTTATTGGAGTAACAGAGAGAGACAACGTCGGGAACGGGCCAGACAGTCGCAGAGGACTGCAGAACGAGGGAAGTTCGTGGTGTAAATTATAGAGAAAAGTGCGTGATTTGTGTGGTAATTTTAATATCGTGTGTGAGAAGGGTAGTGTTTGTAAGAGTGAGATGTTGGAAATGATAATGTTATCTGTGAAAATGTACGGCTAAGCACGAGGTCAGCTGGCGACGATGTAACCAGAATACTGGGAATGGCGCCATTGTGCAGGTCTGTCTATATTTGCATTATGTTGTAGTTAGTTTTATTGTTCTGTCCCAACAAATTTTTCAAGATGATTGTCGGGTTGATATTGGTACTTATCAGGCGAAAGGTGTTGTAATGTTTGGTCAGCGTGTGAAAATATTCAGTGTGTAAATTCCATGTCAAGAAACGGTAAAATGCGACGTTTAAATTTTGGTGTTAATGTTCGATGAGATATTGTCCAAAGCGTGGAATTTTGGGAAGTTATAAATTAGTCGTGGCGAATATCTAAATTTCAAATATCAGTTGAATTCGGAAGTGTTTGTCGATAATAATAATAATAATTATTATTATTATTATTATTATTATTATTATTATTTAGTCTACCGCGGGATAAAGAAATTTTTCTATGTTAAAATTGCATTTAACCAGTATATTTTTACAAGGATCGCAGGCATTAAGAAAATTTCGTTGAAATTCGGTAGAGTTACATTTATTCATGGGATGTAAAATTTCGAGACATCGTGTATATCAATGATACGGAAAGTCGCGGTGTGTTCTTGGATTCTCGAGGTCCGAAAGTCGTAATAACAGTAAAGTAAGAGATGTGTTTTACAGTGGTTGTTGTTTTCACCAGGGGATTGAATTATGAAAAAGGGTCTTGGAAATATAGGAAAAAGGGATTGAGAGCGACGAATTTATATGTAGGAGGAGATGAGAGGGATAGGAATATTGAAGATGAAATGAAGCCTGGATTTTAAGTGATACCGCTGGAATAAAGCGAGGAGAATGAGTTTGAGACAGGCAATATTTTTGCAGAGGAAGTATTTAGGAAACAGGCTGTGTTGAGGCAGGCTGTATTGTTTTCCGCTACCAATCCGAATTTTGAGACGACTACTGTGTGAAGCACCGTAGATTTCTAGTAAGATCCCAAGTGAAAACGACTGTAGTAAAAGGTTAAAAATCTTGGTAGTAAACGTCCAGCGATTTGTTACTTAAAGCCCGTATGAATATTAAGATAATGCGACCTCAAGGATAAAAGAGCATTTTGGACACATGGTTGGGGTGTATTGAATTTCGTCCACTGGATATGTCATTGATATAAGTAGTTGGAATTGACGATAAGCGATTTGAGAGTTTCGAATGCGGTAGTGATGATTATTATTTTGAAGGCATCCACTAAATGGTAGACGTGTGTTGGGAATTGTCATTGCTTCCCTAAAACTTCAGTGCACAGGCTGAGATCGTGTTTGAGGTGGAGATTTGTTCGTCACGTATATTTATTTTCGGGTTCACGTATTGTAACGAGGTAGAGACTTACTGTATTTTTCGACTTGCATTCGTTTGATAGTAAGAGACGCTGTTCCGTCGTGTGTTGTTAGTTGGACTAGGTTTAGTATTGGAAGTCAGAGTTTGTTTGAAATTGCTAGTTCGTCTGATATGTTAAGGGATGCGTAGTACGACCCACTTTTGACGCCCGACGATAGAATTTGGAAGGTATCATGTACATAGAGATTAGTGTTAGGATGTACAGATTTCAATTGAGCCCGACGATAGGTCTGGGATGTCAGCTGTACACACCCAAGTCTCAGATTAGATGTTTCTTTTTTTTTTTTTGAAGTGGCCTGGACGAAGGTAGCATCTACAGTAAATATAAATTATGAAGAGGGTCAGATCGATAATGATGAGGCCGTGTTCCTTATGATAACGGGACCGCTATCGGCGAATGAGGGCTGCCCAGATGTTGGATATCGACCTGATATAGATTAAATATTTTTACTGTAGTTCTCCGTGCGTGTTGAGCTTTAATGACTTCGATATGTTAATTTATTTTTACGGACTTAATTGTTTTCTCGTTTTGACGTCCGTTTCGTTTGATAGTGTGCATATTGACACTCAGCGTATTAGTGTGAGACTTGAGTTGCGAATGCGGTCTCGATTCGTCAGCCAGTAACAATATTTTATTTTCAATCTTGTCGTACTTTCATTTTATTCATAGTTGAAGTAATTAAGTAATCACTTTATAAGTAGTGTTTTGGGACAGACAATAAATAGATAGATCTGTACTGGTAGACATTGTTTTTCAAGGGGAAGAATTCCTCAAAGTTGTAATAATTTTTAACGTGGACTGGTAATTTTATTTAGCGTAACAAAACCATTTCTAACCTGAAAATCGGTTCGATAATAATACTTTTCAAGTGACTTTCCACTTTTTAATTAATTTCAGTGTTTGGCATTTCTTCTAAATGCATGATGAATAAGTTTTTCCTGCATTTCGCAGTTTTGTTCCTTTAGAACGACATAACGTAGGATCCTCACGGATCATTTTGTTGTTGGTTCCTTCCGAACAGCTGTTTTGGGTGATGCACATTTAGCATCGGGATTACCGTATCACTTAAGGGTGTCATGACTGACAAATACATGGTGGGATTTTATTTCAATTGTGAATGATGCTGTTAACTCGTAGTGAACACCATGCTTTCCCATAATATTTCGCAACCTATCCAAAGCAACTGATAGTCAGTTTGGTTCGATTAAGGGTCCATTCGGCGGGTGTTTCGTATCCGTAAAGGGTATTCGACTGGTGGATAACCTTAATTGAGAGAAAATCAGGCGTTCTACTTGTTGAAAGTCAGATTTTCCACGGATCGTGTGGATTAACTCTCAGTTCTCGTTTGGAATAATAGGTGCCCGGTTTTCAGGTCTTCCCTTTTTCAGTTTTTCAGTTTCGCTGTCCACTAGTGTACGAACTTCTCCGAAGCAACTCTTCGATATTGTAAGGAATAAATCAGCGTTATGCAATGTGACTGTGTTTGAAACATTCAAAAATAAATAATTCATAATTTTTTTATTTCAAGAATGCATATTAAATTAATGATGTTATCGTGCTATTTCGATTTAATAAAAGTTAGTAAGCACATTTTGCTCCTCATTTCAAGTAGTTAGGCTCTCTTCTGAACCCCATCGTTTGGTTAAGATCGTGACCGAATTTATTCCCGCAACGACCCATGATTTAAGAGTTCTAGATTGTTCTACTGTAGCAGCCGTGAACGACCAACGATGGAATGGTAAGTTCAAGGGTTCCGTACTGGCCAAAGGAAGTGAAGGCCTCGAAGGGCGTGAAAATGAAAGCTCCCTAGGTCTAGCAAATCTAATGCCGTCAGGGCCAAATAGAATAAGAGTTGACCATGGAATGTCAGGTCGGATATGAATGATCAAGGGAAGAGATTGGAGCAAGCAAGTTGAAGCAATGCTAGACTCAGGTAGGGTACCCGTGGTCACCAAACTACTACCGCAGGTGGAGAGCAGTTGGGTTCCCTTTCTTGTCCTCTCATACGACAGTCAGGGGATGTCGTGGATGTATTCTACCGCCCTCACCCACAAAGGGTATTAAATAACGACTGTTCCGCATAGAAGCACGGTGATAGATAGAATGATAGGAAAATTAATGCCTACGGGAACCAGGGTCAACAGGTGTAAATTCAAGATTACTTTGAAACACCACATAAACAGTTGGAAATATGGTCTTCAGAGTCCTTATTCGGCGCTGAGAGAAAGGAAGTTGCTTAACCCCTCAGCGACGTGGAACAATTGAGTGCGGCTTTACCCAGTGGGTGGAGGTGAATCAGGTGCGAGCACTAAGAAAATGCAGCAATCTAATTAAACATTCACTCTTATAACAGTTTAGATCTGATTATTTTCAACCGTTTACAATAGACATTCAAAAATTCATTTTACATTTATTGACTTTTTCATAGTACTATATTACCTTATAGTATACTAATAGAGAAGAGACCTTGTATATTTTATACGAAATGAAAGTAACGTTCTTGTATTTGCACAATGCAATGCGCCTGCGTTATTCGGTCTCGCGAACCATGTGCTCTCATTCCTTAAGTTGTTCTATTCCTGTTATCGTCTTATTTATTCTTCTGCTGTTTCTTTATCTGTT
Source organism: Anabrus simplex (assembly GCF_040414725.1). Classification (NCBI taxonomy): domain Eukaryota; kingdom Metazoa; phylum Arthropoda; class Insecta; order Orthoptera; family Tettigoniidae; genus Anabrus; species Anabrus simplex. The sequence continues at coordinate 1,065,598,024 of NC_090265.1, forward strand.
TAGCCTCAAGGGTCAGTTTTCCCTCGGACTCAGCGAGGGTTCCAAACTCTACCGCCTCAAGGGCAGTGTCCTGGAGCTTCGGACTCTGGGTCGGAGGATATAACTGTGGAGGATTACTAGTACCTCGCCCAGGCGGCCTCACCTGCTATGCTGGGGGGATGGGAGGATTGGAAGGGATAAATAAGGAAGAGGGAAGGAAGCGGCCGTGGCCTTAAGTTAGGTACCATCCCGGTATTTGCCTGGAGGAGAAGTGCGGAACTTCGGAAAACCACTTCCAGGATGACTGAGGTGGGAATCGAACCCACCTCTACTCAGCTGACCTCCCGAGGCTGAGTGAACCCCGTTCCAGCCCTCGTACCACTTTTCAAATTTCGTGGAAGAGCCGGGAATCGAACGTGGACCTCCAGGAGTGGCAGCTAATCACACTAACCACTACACCACAGAGGCGGACCTTATTTATTCAAACTTAATTACTTTTTCACTGTCATTCAAAGTGCACCGTGCCATGTTTCCACGCAACGCAGTATGATACCTCAAAGTAACACCGGGCCAAGTAATTAAAAGTCGAAACCGATTTCAAGGTGTTGAAAGAATTATAGGGAACCTCGCCAGATCATGTCAGTATGCATATCAGTGGACATATGTTGATTTACACCAACAATCTGTACATAAGGAAACGCCCTGTAGTGAAACATACTTCCGCTAGAATGCAGCAGAAACGTAAAACTATAAAATTTGCTCTCAAGGGAAAGTCGTCAGACTGTTTAAAACTCTATAGAAAGAAAAAAAGAATCACTGATTCGGGCTGATTTGTTGATAAAAGGAAGGCAGAGAGTTTCAGCTTTAAAGATATACCATTTCTACTTTAACAACTTTAAAACTTTATTTTAAAAAATGGCACAAGAGCCCCTACGGGCCATGGCCTACCAAGCGACCGCTGCTCAGCCTGAAGGCTTGCAGATTACGAGGTGTCGTGTGGTCAGCACGACGTATGCTCTCGGCCGTTATTCTTGGCTTCCTAGACTGGGGCCGAAATCTCACCTTCAGATAGCTCCTCAATTGTAATCACGTAGGCTGCGTGGCTCTCGAACAAGCCCTCAGATCCAGATAAAAGTCCCTGACCTGGCCGAGAATCGAACCCGGGACCTCCGGGTAAGTGGGAGGCGCGCTACCCCTAGACCGCGGTGCCAGTTTAAAACTTGATAGGCTAGAACAAAATGAAGTTAGGCCTACAGGGTTCTACACGACGCATGGGGATCGGCAGCATGTGAAGAAAAGGGGCTGTATACGAGGTATGGTGGTCGGCGTCAAGGGGTTAAGCAATCATGGATCTAAATATCTAAATAAGGCCATATTTGTTAAACAAATTTTAGCTATATTAAGTCTTTAGGCTTTTTCAATCGTGAAATTACCAGCGTTTCGCTCCAGTATATCAGTGGCCTTAGCATTTGGCCATATTTGGTTACTATGTCTCATAAAATAAATAAAAAGTATACGACTATGAACGAAAAGTCACTTATTTGTTTGTTATAATCGAACATCACGGTAAATTTAAATCACAGTTAAATGCGGACTTCAAATGGAGCGAGAAAAGCTGAAGTTCTATGTTTGCTAAGTAGTCAGTAGTGTTCACTCCAGGCAATACATTTCGTTGAAATTCATGTATGGGTATCTTAAATTGTAAATATTTTTCATTACTTCAAATAATCCAAGGTTTATATACGAAATTCGAATCAAGCGTCAGATAGTGAATACTAGTACTTCAGAGATTGATGTGTACGCTTAATGCCGATCATTATTGCATACAGCCCAGTTGAACTTCTACTCACCGCGGAGAGCAATGCAACCTTCTCTCGCAGATATGAGAGCTCTCTCGAAGGGTGAAGAACAATAATTGGATCAATGGAGGAAAGTCATTAATTTTTTCTCTATATGAAGCAGTCCATTACGAGATAAATGTTATATCTCGTTCCTTTCTTTACTGGAGTTCATTTATACTCGAAATACAAAAACAGTGGAGCTATTTGCTATGACTAAGAGCGTAAGAAGTATTCTAATTCATGTCATCATTGTACAGCGTAGAACATTTTTGACTCATTACTTGACTTGTTTAACTGCCCCAGTGTCCGTTTCACTTCCTATTTCATCTAACACATCCACCACATTAGGCACCTTTCACGAGCTGTCCGTCCTGTAATTTTACGGTGGATAAAGATCGCTCGTCTCTGGATCACAAGTTCTCAGATTCAGATCCTACAGAGGTAGTCTGATATTTGAAAGACTGAAAGATATATTATCGTACGATATTGACACGTAGAAGACCTGTAAAGACACAAGTGGATGTGAGTTCTAGTTTCTCTGTCATCTGATAGGGTAGAACGGAAGCTCGAAATTGACGTGCAGTCAGCCTAAGTACCGTCAAATCAAAATGCCTATGCAGAGTAGCTGTGGTCATACGACGATAACTAACATTTCATGACATCGTGTTGACGTACAATATGCCACAGAACTGAAGAATTATTTGATAACATTTGGAGGATAGTCTGTCTAGCTGCTAGAATGAATGTTCACCGTTCTGGCCTTTAGTTTGGATGGCGCCTGGGTTCAATTCTCGGCCGAGTCAGGGATTTTAACGTTGTATGGTTAAATTCCCTAGCTTGAGGACCAAGTATTGGTGTTCGTCTTACTCTTCATTGACTGTACATACAACACATTACAAAACACCACAAAAAACACTCCGGAAATGCCTTCATCTTCTATAGTATACGTGAAGCATTGAATGTATTGTATCATAAGGTATAAAGTAACTTGAGAATAAGATGATGATGTTTGTTGTTTAAAAGGGCCGAACATCTATATCATTGGTTCTTTTCCAAAATAATCAACATTACAATACAATATCCTACAAAATACTAAACATAACTCCAACGAATATGTCATGAACATAAAGTAAAAAAAATAAGAAAGTACATGTTAACATATTTTATGTCACGCTTCATGGAAGAATCGTTAGTATGCTGACCTATAATCTAAGGTGTCCTTGATTCGATTCCCGGCCAGCCCCAGGGTTTTAACTTATATTTGTTAATTCCTCTGGCTCGGGGGCTGGACATTTGTGCTGTGCTCATCGCCGACATTCATCTTAGGTAAGGACTCATCCGCCCCGCAGATCACAAATAGGGCGTGAACTCAAGAAACCTGCACCAGGTTTCTGAGTATAACACATCATTAAAAGATATTTTATGAAACAAACTTTCATCTACTCAGCCTTTTGTGCTGTGGATAGTATGAAACTACGTATTTGGAAGACTAAAGAGATTATGACAGAAAAGAGATCACAGGTGACCGAATGGCGGACAGTAAATACAAATTAGAAACATGCGAACTTGATACCTATAGATGAGAATGGCAGCCGGAAGATTATTCGTAGGTTTATTTTTTACAACTTGCTTTACGTCGCACCGACAAAGATAGATATTATGGCGACGATGGGACAGGAAAGACCTAGGATTCTAAAGAAAGCGGCCGTGGCCTTAAATAAGGTACAGACAGAGAATTCACCTGGTGTGAAAATGGGAAACCACGGAAAACGATCTTCAGGGCTGCCGACAGTGGGAATCTAACTCGAGTTATATATATATTTGCTAGTTGCTTTACTCGCACCGACACAGATAGGTCTTATGACGACGATGGGCAGGGAAGGGCTAGGAGTGGGAAGGAAGCGGCCGTGGCCTTAATTAAGGCACAGCCCCAGTATTTGCCTGGTGTGAAAATGGGAAACCACGGAAAACCATTTTCAGGGCTGCCGACAGAGGGGTTCGAACCTACTATCTCCCAAATACTGGATACTGGCCGCACTTAAGAGACTGCAGCTATCGAGCTCGGTCGAGTTATATTATAAATGAACAAGTTGCACTAAGGTGTGCGTATGAACCAGCTAGGGTGATGCACACATGTGAGCTTGGAGAAGCCGTTACGTCTGAGGGACATGGAATCAAATAAAATAGTGGCGCAGAAGAATAACTTCAATAGTCTCTCTGAGAAGCTATTTTACATTTAGAGGCATAGATGAAGGGTATTATATCCTGATAGTTGCGGTAAGGTGGTTATGGAAGCAGAGAGGCTTGCAGGATGAAACACAGGAGGTTAAGATAATTAGAAATTAAACTTTGTATTTCATTCAGTTGTACTTAATAATGTGACGTACCCACTCTGCCCACAGATGTTTGACAAAATATAACGTGGCGGGTCACTTTAATATTAAAATAAATAAATGATATGTCATTGTTTCTCCATAAACAATATCCCATGGGCGCCAGCCTTCAAGCTTATGGCTTGAAAACGAAAGTTGATAATTAATAATGATAATAATAATAATAATAATTAATAATAATAATAATAATAATACGTAATGAGACTCAAAAACTCCCCGGGGGTAGGGTGAAGGGACACAAATCATTAAGTACACTAACTTGGAATTTAAGGATCACTAATAATAATTTCAGAACATACAAATTAAAACAGCTATTTATTGGGATGAAGAACGTGACGTAACGGCATATTAACGAAATTTGAACTTACGGAAGCAAAAGAAAAATTGAATGAAATTAACTCTAAGAAAATGAACTGTTGCGCGGAGACTTGCAGTAACTTATGCCTTTAGCTTGCCATATGTAGACTCTGTTATCTTGAAGCTGATGATGGGTGGATCTCTCGTACAGGCTGCCTCATCTGTTGTTGGATTCCAGTCCTACTTATGCTTTTCCTGCCTTTAACACTTCCTACTTTACTCCTTATATAAAGTCGTAATGAGTCCTAATTTTAAATGCAAAACCACCATGGGTTATGTTCATGGAGAGAATACACTTGTATTCTTCCGTATTACGGAACAGTAGCGTAGCTAAATTCATAATAAAAGCTCTCCTCCCCTACACTAGTCAAAACCGGTCTCCCGTTGACTACCTCTCGTCATCGATATAACAAGTCTCAATGAGAGTAACTTTTGATTAGTATCCTACGGTACTACTCAGATTCGAAGTGAACTAAGTTAAAATCTTCTCCGATGTGCAGACGTAGAATCGTAGTAAGAGTGTCTTAGTTTCTTCCAAGAATGAGAATGAGAATGTTCTCTCCAGCTCTTGTCTTCGAAGTATATCCGTTCAAAAGTTTCCATCCTTCAGCCATAACACATGGTCCAGTAAGATTCGAGGTCTCATCCCTTCTCCTATGTATTGCTGTGAATCCATCACGTTGCTTCATTACGTTCATTCACATAGGCTGAACTTTCCCTCTGAAATAAAGCGTCAGGTAGCGAAGTTCGAAAAGTGGGCGTTTGTAATGTATCAACTGTCTCTTCATGAGGTAGCGAGGGTGAGGTCTCTCGTAACCTAGATGACGTACTTTTCCTGGAAATGGGCTGAAATTAGCCAGCTGACTCTGGTCACCTCACAACGGCTATTGGAAAATTTACTGTAAGTTATAAATATGAATGATGTTGAAATACTTTACCCAATAATGTGTTCGTTCAGAATACGTTATAGCCGCGATACAAAGAAATAAAATGATGATTGAAATGGATGATAAAAACCCTATATATATATATATATATATATATATATATATATATATATATATATATATATTAATTTAAACATGACCTATCAGTGATTAAATATATACATCTTATTAATTAATTATATAGTTCAATAATTGAAAACATGCAGTGATGTCCCAAACATCACAATAATGTTATTAAAATATTTTGTACATGCTGTGCTGATCATTTATTTTTTCCTGTCATAAGGATGGGAACCATTCCTCTAAATCACAGTTCCCATTAGCAAGTAACATAGCTTCATTTTCAACAAGACTTAAATATACCTTAAAATGTCCCAAGAGAATCCCCCACTGCATCATGTATCACATTTATATAGCGAAACCCACTATTTCGGTGTCCAGATGCACGAAACTAATAAATCCGTAATATATGTATCTTGACCAATTGGCTTCAAGATAACAATATTCACTTTACTTATTTGTTTTAGATAGCAAACTAGACCAACCAGAACTATCACCTCATAAATTATGTAGATTCTTAGCTGAAAATCATACTATGTATATTTCTTCAAAATTCACTTTTTGTCATTATTTTTGCCACTAAATTACCGGTTCAGGCTCCTTATTTCTATACCTGTGCATCACAAAAGTAAGTTAAGGAGATCATTTGTGGTTACGGTGCCACATTTTGGATTTCTCTGCCAACTCAGGCCTGAGAATTTAGCTTGTTATCAATTTTTCAGGTCACCTAGCGAGAGCATCTGCTGAGGACAGCTAACTGAATGGTTGTAGTATGAATGATTGTTTACCTGAGAATTTTAGTAGACGGTTTTAAGAGCATATAATAGGACCTAGGGAATAATGCTTGATTATAGCCGCAAGAAAAATAATGTTAGGTTATTATTTATTACGATGTACATTAGTAATTAATATTTTATTTCATTCCTACAATTTATTAGTATCATGCACAGCTTATTTTCATATATTGTAATATTTATTTTAATTATTATGTTTATACTTGCTCGTAAAGAGTGCTCTAATTTTCGTTAATTCCAAAGTTTATATATATCTCATTACACCTAATTTATATTTACAATATCACTGCCTAATATAGTTACAATATTTTAAACAATTCAGTTTTATACATATATATGACATCCATTGTGGACATTTACGTTTATTAATAATTTGCCATTCAATATAAGTGCAGTCTTCGTTTCTTACAACGTAAGAAAAACAGGACTTTTTTTATTAACATGTATCTCTGCTAGGTAACATTATATAAAACAATCCTATTAAATTCAGTCACAAAGGGGTCATCTGAATATTACACACTACTTGTCAATTAAATGAAGTTGAATAACCCCACAGAAGCCACATATCTAACATTGGGACTACCTGCAAACTTACATTCCAAACATGCCATGTACTCTAATGATCCAATTAATTTGACATCAAAATTGGGTACATTATTTCATAGAGTCTGGTGTACGGCACGACGTAATATATTAAATTTCGCAATTAATTCACTTGCTGCCTATTCGATTCGTTATACATGCATTCCTCATTTAATTACTTAGTGTGTACAGTTTGGTCGTGAATAGACATTCTATTCCCCTTATATTGAACAATGTTACATCTTCTTATATTTCATTACTTTTTCATATTTATGTTGAACCCTTAGTAGTCCCAAAGGTCATGGGTTCAATATACTGTAGTGGAAAACCATTTTATAGAATACACACAAAGCGTCTTCCATTCAATAGGTGATGGTGCCTATTATTTGGGTGATACTGATGCTAATTATTATTTTAAGGGGAATTATAAGAAGATATATAATCCATATAAATACTAATAATGAAGAAAGCTATGAGAAACTACCTCACTCCTCATCTTGCTTATTACGCCTTATTTTGGCATCGCCTTCGGTTTTTGTGGTTTCCCTACAACCAGATAACCTTTGATGTTGCTATCCGAGGATCCAACAAGCCTTCCGTCTGATGACCTAACAGGCATAACACCAATCATAGGAAACATATGAAGAATTACGAGCCTTAGACGAATGAAGGTATCGTCGAACGGAAGATACGGGGCACATAGTGTAAACGTGAAGGGCTCCCTAGTGAACCTAATTCCATCGGTGTCGGAAGTGAACAAGTATTCACCAAGGAAGGAAAGTTGGAAATGAGGAGACTGTTCCAATAAAGTTGAGAGCCCTTTGGGAGCCACCTTCCAGTTGCTTCTTACGACAGGCAGGGGGTAGCGTGAAGTTATTATACCACCCGTACACACATTCTTAGTGTTTCTATGTAACTTTTAGTGCTTTTGCTCTTTCGCTAACGATCCACACTGCTAGTTAGAATATATGAGGAATAGACGCAGCGGTTTAGCGCGAAAAAATGTATGAATAATGCCTTACTAATATATTATTTTTATTTATTATACATGCGTGTAAAAGTGTTGTACACCAATACCAACAAGGATTGTATAGTTGATATTAGAGTACAATAATGCAATGTGGAAAATTAATACGAAAACAAAGAATAGATTTAAAGAAATGGGCATACACAGATCAGGATAAGATGTTAAATTTGCATTTAAAATTATTGACTATTACTTTTATACGTTATAGAGTATATAGATGCTGATACGTATATACAATATGTCCTAAAGCAAAGTGATTGAAAAATACTTAAATATTCATTTAAATGTACGTCATTGTATAGAACTCAGCATTCAAATATTTCGAAGTATGCAGAGGAATAAATGGATATTTATATTTGATGTGTAAGCCGTTGTTAAAACGATTCCTTTGATTAATGTTTTCGGTCGCAAGTCGACCATTTTCGAACTTGGAGCAGATAAATCACCAAAGTAAAATTTATTGATACTGAGGACTATATAGAAGCATCACAGGTGGCGATTTCATTTATAAATCCCCTACTGAGTTTGGCTCATCCATTTCATGTACAGAAGTGTCTTCACGGTGATGAATTGATATTGGCTCTCTTAAAGCACAGCTCTGATATGTACATTGAGCTGAATAAGACAAAGTTTAATCATCTCTGCTCTTCCTACAACATTATTAAATGTGACTTCTCCGTCCAGTATTATGGAGCAAGTACGAATAAAAAGCAGGGAACTCAAATCTGAGCAAATGAAGAGAGAGTGTGTGCCAGTGAAGTCTATAGTTCTCCGCCATGAAAAGAAATACAGCAGCACAAAGTCTATTGCTGAGCAAGAAGACCTTATAAGGAATATTAGTGAACAGTTGGAAGCAAGTCGGGTCAAGAATTCTAATATCAGAGCTCAGTTGAAAAGTCTCGGTACTCGATTAACAGAGCCTGAGCAATATTCTCCCAGGAACACACCTGAAATATTTGATGTTCCAGAGAAAGCCAACGAAGACATGCTGTGAACTTAAAAGGGCATAGGGATACAAAGTTGACTCATCTCTCCTTTTCCTACAACATTATTAAAAGCGACTTCTCCGTCCATGTTTTACGTTCATAAACAGAATTATAATAACACAGCCAGTATTTCTGGGCACGCTGTCTTGAAACAAACATAAAACAGCAAATCTGAATTAATTTAAGCTAGAGGATATGAAAGCCGAGTCACATCATCACTGGCTTCTAATGAAGGCGACCTTGAGTTTGCTAAGATGGCGGCAGAGTATGAGTGGTGTGATGATGGGCTCCTGAACATTATGTAATATTGTGTGTAATATAAAGATACATGTCCTGTGTAATCTGTGTAAATGTGAAATACTGCAAACGTGAACGTATAAACGTAACTAGAACTGTTTAAGAATTACACTTTTATTTATTATTGATAATTTCTTTGTGGAGACAACGAAACACAGGAACATGGCAACTTGTGCTGTGTGTGACAAGGAGCGGGGCAAGAAGAAGAAAGTGCAGTCTGGACTATGTGAAAAATTGACTCACAATAAATGTAGTGAAATTAACAATGGCAAGTATTATGAAATGAAGTATCACTTTATCTAGCTACGGAATCCGCATAAGACTGAAGATCTCGTGGATCTGATCACGACATCAACAGGTAGGTAATGCTACATGCATTATCATACCATAGTCCACACTGTAATTTCTTCTTCTTGCCCAGCTGTCGTCAGATATAACGTTCATATTTACGGCCTTGTATATCTTATTAAATGTGTGAAATGGGGGGTTATAGCTGAGTGGCAAAAAGGCACCTGCGATACCAAATCCGGTTAATGCTTTTAGAAATTTGGAAATGAAAACTTGTGTACTTATGGTTCGGATTTCACATTAGATTGGAGGTCCCATGCCTATGATTAAAAAATCAGCATTTTATTTATTTATTTATTAATGTCTTTCTGTACATGGCGGGGTTCAGGCTATGAAGCCTGCTATTATGCCAAACCATATAATTGTACACCTGTGTAAACAGAACATTATAACTACTTAAAATTAAAAATAAGTTTAATATAATTTAAAATTAATGTGAAATGTAATTTAACTGAAAATGTAAAGTATCATAATTTGTTTTTAATATTTTAAAATGAATTTATAGTATTTACTATTATTAAAATTATACCTCGAAAATTGTCAATGTTACTAATCTTATATTTACATTTTATTCATTTGACTTAATCTAACATTTGAGGGTACTTCTTGGAGTAAATTATTCTGATTGTAGATAAAAGTTCCAGCACATTCTTTTGAATACCTTTAGGTTGCTTATGTCTCTAATTTCAGCCGGGAGGGAATTCCAGGAACGTATGGTCCCCGGTACAAATGAGCTGTTATACATCCTACTGTGGTGAATGGGGATGGACAACAGGAATCGTGTTGATGACCTTGCGGGTGTTCTGCCTGAGGGAGAGAGGTAGCTGAAATCTATTCTCAGGTAGTCTGGTTTACCTGTTCGCAGTATTTTGTGTAGAAGAGAAACAGCATGGTGCTTGCGTCTATAGCATAATCTTAACCAGGACAGCTGATAGAGGAATGGGCTGATGTGGGAATGGAGCGGAACATTTAGAATGAATCGAATGCAGGCATTATGCGCCCGTTGAAGTTTGGAACCAAGTGAATGACTTATGTTATTATAGACTAAGTCACCATAATCAAATATTGGTAGAATTAGTCCTTGAACGAGCAATTTCCTGGTTTTGACAGGAAGAAAGTCCCTCAGTTTGTGCAGTGAGTGTAATGAGCCGAATACACGTTGACAAATTTTTGTTACGTGCTCTGACCAACTTAAATACTTATCAAAAATTATTCCAAGGTTCTTAACGGAGTCTTCCAGTGTTATAGGTGTTTCATTGATCTTGATAACCGGTATATTGATACTTTCTAACTTGGCATGCGCTTTTTTAGATCCTATTATGATGGATTGAGATTTTAATGGGTTTACCTTCAGGCAGTGGCTACTAGTCCATTCGTTAATGTTAAATAGGTCTTCGTTTAGTTTCATGGTTGCTTCTTGTATGTCATTCGGCTTGGTATGAATATACAATTGGATATCGTCAGCATATGAGTGATATTTACAGTTCGTCAGTTGTTCTGATAGGTCATTCATGTATAGGGAGAACAGAAGCGGTGATAACACCCCACCCTGTGCTACCCCCATCTCAGTATTTAGCCATCTAGACATATTGTCTCCCACTGACACACATTGTTTACGTCCACTGAGATAGGAACGTACCCAGCATAATACATTATTAGAAAATTTCATCGCTTCTAATTTGGCTAGTAAAATGTCTTTGTCTACGCAGTCAAATTCTTTTGTAAGGTCGAGAAGAATTAGAATTGTCATTTGTCCGTTATCCATTGCTAGCTGAATGTCGTTAGTTAGATTTACTAATGCTGTGTTGGTACTGTAATTCGATCTGAACCCTGATTGATATCTGTCGAGTAAGTTATGATGTAAGAGATAGTCTGTCATTTGTTTGTGTACTAGTTTTTCCAGTACTTTTCCTAGTACAGGGAGGATACTAACAGGCCGGTAATCGTCAAAGGTTATAGCGGTACTATTTTTCGGCAAGGGTCTGATGATGGCATTTTTCCAGTTCTCAGGAAAGATTCCCGTCATAAGAGAGGTGTTAATAATGTGCGTTATTGTAGGAAGAATGATGTCTAGAATTTTTCTTAAAAGGGACAGGTTTATTCCGTCGTGTCCGGTAGACCCTGATTTTATGTCATTGAGGGCGCTCTTTACATCTCCTGGAGTCACCTGAGGGAAGTTGAATGTTTCTCCACCACGCTTTCTCTTTGAAGATATTTTGTCAATAGTGGCTCTCTTGGTATTTCCATTCGTCTGGACGTTTCTTGAGCTAAAATAATTATTCAGATCGTCCAAAGGTACATTACAGTTACTATCCTTTGTCTTTGTTTTATTTAGACCCATATCGCGGAGAGTTTTCCATACAGCTGCAGAGTTATGTGTATTTAAAACTTCGTACGAGTAGCGTATTTTAGCGTTTCTTATCATCTGCGTTGTTTTATTTCGGAGTTTTTTATATTTCTCAAAATTGTCCTGTGTTGGATATTTCACATAGTAGCTATAGGCTACGTCTCTGTCTTTAATTTGATCACGAATTTCTTGATTGAGCCAAGGGTTAGATGGTCGCTATACTCGAGCAGTACGTAATGGGGCATGTCTGTCGTATACAGTTAAGAGAAGTTCGTTAAAATGAGATAATTTGTCGTCAATGTCCTTTATGTACTGAACTGTGTACCATGGTCTGCTCAGAGCGTCCTCAATGAGGGCTTCTTCGTTCAAATTTTTGAAATCTCTGTATGTGATTATCTTAGGCTTGTATTTTGGACACTTCAAAGAGTATGCAGCGTAAATCATATAACGGCGGGAAAGGCCTGGCACAGGCATCTGTCCATGTGACAATAGGCCTATACGGTCTTTATTGTTTACAACGATTAGGTCAAGGAGTGTGTGCGATGTTGCAACATGGTGTGTGGGTTGTAAGGGCAGAATTGTCATATTAGTGGATTCAAACATGCATGTTAGTCGCCTAGTTTCAGCAGTTGCATTTATCAGGTCAGTGTTAAAATCTTCCATTAAAACCATGTGTTCATACCTGGATATTAAATCCTGTAGGGCTTCCTCTAGATCCGTTGTATTTCCGGTCATCGGTGGGCGATACACTACACCGAGTAAACACTTCGTACCACGAATTTCAAATTCTACGAACAAGAACTCCGGCCTGTGAGAGTATTCACTTGGCGATTTGAATATTACCTTGTATTTCAAATCGTCACGTATGAACATTCCGACTCCGCCTCCAAGCTTTCCTTCTCTATCGTTCCTAATTCACGTAAAACTAAAAGCTTGATTGCCATTAAAGGCTTATCATTATTATTAAACACAGAGTTACTTATTTCCAGTATTTTTTGATCCAAAGGAGTTGGTAAGATAACGGTAAGATGGTTGTCAAAGTCTAAAATGTCTAGTAAAAATTACCAAGACGTCTGCATCTATTTTGATTCTTGACAGTAGAAAACCGATTTTTGTCCTTAGGAAATCATAATTAATTTGCTAGATAAGTGGAGAAATAATTTTTGAATTCAAACTAAAACGTAAGCAAAAAAGAAGCATTTACAACGCTGAGTAGCCTACAATAGCTTTGACTTGACTTGACTTATTTCCATAATTCCAGGAGGAACATAGGGCCTCGACGAAATTTCTACAATAGCTTTGTTATCTTAGAATTATTTTTCTCATCTTCTCTGTTTGGCACAGTGACAAGGAAACTTGAACACTGTGGAGGTCAGCTAGTTTTAATGTATCAACTTCCCGTATGGTAAATAACTCTTGCTCTTAATCTGTTTACGCTCCAGAGTTGTTTTTCCCTCAGACTCAGCGAGGGATCCTACCTCTACCGACTCAAGGGCAGTCTCCTGGAACGTAAGACATTGCGTTAGGGATGAAACTGAGGAGGAGGACCAGTACCTCGCCAGGCGGCCTCACCCGCTATGCTGAACAGGGGCCTTGGGAGGGGATGGGAAGATTAAAAGCGATAGACAAGGAATAGGGAAGGAAGCGGTCGTGGCCTTAAGTTAGGTACCATCCCAGAATTTACCTGGAGAAGAAGTGTGAAAGCACGGAAAACCACTTCAAGGAGGACTGAGGTGGGAATCGAACTCACCTCTACTCAGTTAACCTCCTAAGTATGAGTGGACCACGTTCCAGCCCTAATACCACTTTTCAATATTTTGGGGGGCAGAGCCGGGAATCAAACCAGAGCCTTCGGGGGTGGTAGCTAATCACGCTAACCACTATACCAGAGAGGCGGACTAAGGAACTCCTACGGGACGCAATTCCGGCAATTTTCAGCCTCCTAAAATCTGTAGCAATTGAAGTGTTGTAGGAGTAACGTACCCACCTATTACTCAGATGCCCTGGGTTGGATTCTCGTTCAGTGCAGGAATTTTAATTCTTAGGCTGGAACAGGGTCCATTCAGCCTCGTGAGACAGACTGAAGACGTGCTTGATACGACAAGTAGCGGACGTATACATGAAAGCCAGGCGCTATGGCTGAGTATATCATAACAGTGAACACGTGGTACTAAAGTAGCCCTCTAACAAGGCAACAGTCGCCTTGGCTCGTGTATATACCACGGGTTTAAATGAGTAGCCAGTACGAACTGGGACAGCACGTAAAAGAACTCCTGCGGGACTAAATTCCGGCACCTCGGCGTCCCCGAAGACCTTAAAAAATAGTTAGTGGGACGTAAAGCAAATAACATTATTATTATTATTCGAACTGTGATATTCTAATATATGTATGTTTCTGGGCTGATGTCCTATCTGGAACTAACGTAATCAATTTCGTGACACCATTGTAACCATGGCAACCAGTGTTCCTCTACATAGGCCAGTAGCGCCATCTTCTCACTGTGCGCTTTCTTCTTGTAACTTGAGAAAATACCGTAATTAAACCGAATCCCTTTCTACTGCTCCTTGAACTGGACGGAATACGAACGCAGGGCCTTGAAATACGAGACAGGCAAGCAACCTATACACCAGAGGGATGCCTAATAATAATAATAATAATAATAATAATAATAATAATAATAATAATAATAATAATAATAATAATAATAATCATAATAATAATAAAATAATTAGTACTATATTGACGAAGTCTAGAATTTAATTTTCTCGCATTTTAAAAGCCTTGCCGTTGTACCGGAACCCTCACTTTTATTTTTTCTTTCGGTTCATAGAAAATCATTATCTACCCTATGAGTGGATTCAAAGGATGCATAATTAGCACCTCGTGAATGTCGTAAGAGACCACTAAGAATGGAACGACCGAATGAATCTGGAACTCTCTCTCTTCTAAGCCGAAAGCAATATCCATGATTCGTGCTTTCCGTATAGCGGAGAAAATATCCTAAATTTGTTCTTATTTGTTTTAACTCATACCGACACAGACAGATTTTATGGCGTCGATGGTATAGGACATGGCTAGGTCTGTGAAGGAAGCGACCGTGGCATTAATCCAGGTACTGCCACAGTATTTACCTGATGTGAAAATAGGAAACTACTGGCTGTCGGGAATATGGTTTGAACTCACTATCTCCCGAATGTAAGCTCATACTTACGTGAGCTCTACCACGTGACCAACTCACTCGTGAACTGGGACTTAAAGGTAATCAAGTTTGTCTCGCGGGAATTCATGTTTGAAGATTTAGGCCCTACTAGATCGAATGCTATTTGTCTACAAACCTCCCATTTTATAACTTTAAATAGTTACCTTTGAACTGGACTAATTAAAGCTACAATATCGAGGGACCAATATTTTATTATTATTATTATTATTATTATTATTATTATTATTATGCGTTTGGCTCCCTTAGAATCACGCAGAACTATTAATTAACATTGGTATTCTTCTCCTTCTCCTCCTCTTCCCAAAACGTCTTCATTCTTTCGCTATGTGTTGCCGTCTAGTTTCCACACGTTTTTTGGTTTCACGTTTCTTGCTGTCGGTTCCTCGGTGTGAACTTGCACGAGTTGATTTACTGTCTGTATGTAGTCCGTGTAATCACCAGTGAGTCGATTCCGCGATATCCTTTTGAGAGTCTGCTTGCCAGCGTACTTCGTTTTGTCGGGTTCCATTAATGATGAGGATATTCTTGGTCAGTCGCGAGTTGTCCACTCACGCTAGAATTTCATGCGTCTTTACCGCTCTACTGAAGTGAATCGTTCGGTCAGGGCATAAAGTTCTGCCCAGATTTTGCGCATCCACTTAGAATTTTTTTTTTTTTTTTTGCTAGGGGCTTTACGTCGCACCGACACAGATAGGTCTTATGGCGACGATGGGATAGGAAAGGCCTAGGAGTTGGAATGAAGTGGCCGTGGCCTTAAGTAAGGTACAGCCCCAGCATTTGCCTGGTGTGAAAATGGGAAACCACGGAAAACCATCTTCAGGGCTGCCGATAGTGGGATTCGAACCTACTATCTCCCGGATGCAAGCTCACAGCCGCGCGCCTCGACGCGCACGGCCAACTCGCCCGGTATCCATCCATCCACTTAGAATCTTGGACCGTGCATCGGAATATTTTCCTATCTGCCGGCCCTTTTCTTCTATGTCGTCGGAATGATGTTAGTGAAATTACGTCAGGAATAACGGCTGCGTGGTAGTGACTGAATATGGCTTTCATGAAAATGATTTCCTGTTACAGATGTTCCACGTGATTCTGTTGGCTTTACTGCGCGGGTTTTCTTGGCTCCAATGTTTCGAATAATTTCGCCCTAGCACTTGAAGTGATTAATTGTGTGATGATGTCGTTTTTGGTCTCAAGTGATCACATGTTCTGATTCTTGTTTCCTCATAAGAAATTTTGAGGCCAGTTTTATGGCGATCTCATGGAGCTTTTTGATAGCGTGTCTGGCTTTCTCAAGGGTCCAGATAATTATTGCTAGAATGTCAGTTAAGGCAGCACGATTTAAATAAGTTTTTTCTTCCCATGTTTATTCTTGGGATTTTTTCTCCGTTATTTTAACAGTCTTATTAAGTACTAGTTTGAACAGAAGTGGCGAGGACGACACATCACCTTGTCTTACTCCTGTTCTAATTTCAAAATTTTATGAGATTTCGCTCTTGAATTTCACTGTAGGTGATATTTTATTATTATTATTATTATTATTATTATTATTATTATTATTATTATTATTATTATTATTATTATTATGATTATTATTATTATTATTATTATTATTCGAATGGAGGAGAATAGGTTACCTAGGAGAATAATGAACTCTGTTATGGAGGGTAAGAGAAGTAGAGGGAGACGAAGACGACGACGTTTAGATTCAGTTTTAAACGATTTAAAGATAAGAGGTATAGAACTACATGTGGCCACAGCACTAGTTGCAAATAGAGGATTGTGGCTAAGTTTATTAAATTCACAGAGGCTTGCAGACTGAACGCTGAAAGGCATAACGGTCTATAATGATAACGTATGTATTATTCCTCTTGTTTTCCTATCGCTTTTTCCCCACACCTGTGGGGTCGCGGGTGCGACCTGCGTCGTACATGTGGTTTGGCCCTGTTTTACGGCCGGATGCCCTTCCCGACGCCACAATCATCACTAATCACTATTGTATGTTTCTGTGGTGGTTGGTAGTGTGGCATGTTGTCTGAATATGAAGAAGAGTGTTGGGACGGACACAAATTCCCAGTCCCCGAGCCAGAAGAAATAATCAGAAGCGATTATTGGATAGTGTCGGCAGCCCTGAAGATGGTTTTCCTTGGTTTCCCATTTTTACACCAGGCTGTACCTTAATTAAGGCCACGACCGCTTCCTTACCATTCTTAGCCCTTTCCTTTCCCATCGTCGCCATAAGTCCTATCTGTGTCGGTGCGACGTAAAAAACTTGCAACAAACTGGGAATATACACAAAATGCGATACTGCTAGGTATGCAAGAACTCAGTGTCTAAATATTTAGCCAATTTCTTCCCAAATGGCAGCACAGTGCAGGAAATGACACAGAGAACAGAAAGTGGCCAAATATTGCTTGTTGTTGTGCTTGCTTGTTGTTTTAAGGGCCCTAACATCGAAGGTCATCCCCCCCTCCGCGGCCAAAATATTAAGCCACCGAACGTCTGCAGACACCACCAAATTCAATAAGGCTCAATATCAATGGCTTCTGTCAAGCATATTCAACTTTATTGAAGTGCCTAAATACATAGCCACTGTTCATGTACGCAAACTAAACATAAAATAATGTGTGCGTTAAAGGGTTAACAGGTTTTAAACTCGGAAGGGCCGAGTGTTGGGTTGAATGGTTCATTAAGAAAAAAATAGTATGTAACACAGTATCCGTTAGGTACGTAAATGAGCGAATGATGTTGATTTATTTAGGGGTTGAAGGAATTAGGATGAGTATTTTGTCGGAATATTCACGATACCAGGGAGCTGATGACAATGAAGTAGACAGATTTTCTAAAGCAGTGAGTGACATCGTAGTCAGGGTCAACGCTAAAGATAAGATAGTGCTAATGGGCGATTTCAATGTGAGAATTGGAAACAGAACCGAAGGATATAAGAATAAGATGGGTAATTGAGAGAAATATATGGGAGATAATAGGAATGAGAAGTATTTACTACAATTATGTGCTGGTATAGGATTGGCAGTTGTAATTTAATTCTCCAAGCATAAGGTTATTTGCTGTTACACATAAGAGGTTAGGGGCACCAGATTCGCCGTGGACTACGTCGTAACTGGCTCTAAATTCAGAAAAGCTATTAGGAATTAACGGGTATTTCGGTGATATTTCGATGATACGGACTACTATCTGATTTGCCGTGAAATATCACGAGGTCTAGAAGTAATGTGAGGGCGTATTCTGCCCGAAGGCAGGTCCGAACCTCCGCAGAGGTGTGCCTGAGCCGGAGTTTACGTACGTTAGGGTGGCCAGTTCCTTTCCGCTCCTCCATTCCTTTACCCGCCACCAACAGCGCGTGGCAACCCATCCAACTTCTGACCACGCCCAATATTGCTTAACTTCGGAGATCTCATGGGATCCGGTGTTTCAACACGGCTACGGCCGTTGGCAGGTCTAGAAAAGAGAAAGTTAAGTATGTGAGCAGACGAATAAGGGTAGTAGAGACGGAAGGACGTGGACACGATTAATGATAAGTTTCAACGAATAGACAGCCAATAGGTTCAAGATTTGGGAGGAGAACGGGTGTTGTAAATGAATGCTGTAGTAGAAATGGCAAGTAAATACCTTGAAATAACTATGAATGGGTAGAAGCGGACATGTTTTATGGAATGATGCAGTCAGGGCAGCTTGTAAACGTAGAATGAAGGCGTATCAAAAGTGACTTCAAACAAGTAGTGATGCAGATACGTAAAAATAGAAAAGAGAGCGAAAGAAATAATTGGAGAGTCGAATAATAAATCAAGGGAAACTAGAAATGCTTTACTATTATTATTATTATTATTATTATTATTATTATTATTATTATTATTATTATTATTATTATTATTATTTTTATTATTATATACGGCTCCATGGCTAAATGGTTAGCGTGCTGCCCTTTGGTCACAGGGGTCCCGGGTTCGATTCCCAGCAGGGTCGGGAATTTTAACCTTAATTGGTTAATTTCGCTGGCACGGGGGCTGGGTGTATGTGTCGTCTTCATCAACATTTCATCCTCATCACGACGCGCAGGTCGCCTACGGGTCTCAGATCAAAAGACCTGCATCTGACGAGCCGAACTTGCCCTCGGACACTCCCGGCACAAAAAGTCATACGCCATTTCATTATAATTATTATTAATATTATTATTAATTTTTTGCTATTTGCTTTACGTCGCACCGACACAGATAGGTCTTATGGCGACGATGGGATAGAAAAGGCCTAGGAGTTGGAAGGAAGCGGCCGTGGCCTTAATTAAGGCACAACCCCAGCATTTGCCTGGTGTGAAAATGGGAAACCACGGAAAACCATCTTCAGGGCTGCCGATAGTGGGATTCGAACCTACTATCTCCCGGATGCAAGCTCACATCTGCGCTCCCCTAACCGAACGGCCAACTAGCCCGGTATTATTATTATTATTATTATTATTATTATTATTATTATTATTATTATTATTATTATTATTATTATTATTATTATTATTATTAGCATACCGTACTAAAGTTAGATTAACAAACTTCCAGTTTAACTTACACTGCACAAGTGGCAAAGCGGCACTTCCCAGTTCGTATTGTCAATAATGAGACGTGGTTCCGAAGTTAAGCTTCATGTTAAGGTTTCTTCTGTGTAGCACGTGCAGTATGTACTACTGCTAGAGCACGCGTAACGCTTTTACTTTGAAATACGAGAGGGGCAGCGGTTGACCTATGGAGCAGATCTCATTACTCTGGCAGGGCATACATTATCCAGACATTCCTCTATGAGAAGCCATTGTGAGTGAAGTCCTGCACATAAACATGATGTCGGTGTGTTTCTCAGCATATTTCAAGCAAGTGACGGAGAAACCTCACTGAAACGCTTGTATACTCTTAGACCGAGTTGGACGAATAATGACTATAGAACTTGATAGTGATAATTGTTTTAAGATGCAAAATAACTTGTTAACCATCATAACTGAGTAAGTAAGTAAATTTCTGTCCTCATGCCGAGGTGGTGCAGTTCTTTTCAGACACACCCCCAATTGAGCTTCATGTACCATTTCAACCACATACCAGCCCTCCTGCCTTTCTGAATCGAACTCGGGCCCGCTTGGACGATAGCCAATATTACTAACCTTTAGAGAGGCGGACAACGTCATAAGTGAAAATGGTATAGGTATAAGTGCATCAACGCAAGGAATCGAAGGGCCATGAAAGGTGTAAAAGTGGAAAACGAAAGACTTGCAGGCTTCGCGAAGCTATTACCGTCGTTACGGAAGAAAGCAAGAGCTTATCAATGAAGAAGGAAAATTAGAACCTGGCACAAGTGATTGGAAGCAATTTCATACTGAGTTTGGACTTACGCAGAGTGAGGTTCGTAATCCATAGACAGGATTGTTCACACTATTTACGTATGACTATTCTGATTTTCAACAGGAGTGATCATTTGCTTTCTCTTCTGCTTATCTTGTTGTATTCATACTTAATGAAAAATATAACCATTACCCATCTCATCGTCGATAAGGAACTATTACTGACCAGGATTGGACAGGAAGGGGGACGGTGTTTTGGTGGTGATTATTGCTTCAAGAGGAAGTATACCTGAAAAACCATCCTGGTATATTTCATATTAATCCGCTCCAAGTAGTAAGGGAGAAATCTCACGAGAACACCCGTATACTACGAGACCGAGTACGAGTGAAAAAAGGAAGAGATTCAATCCTTCGATAAATGAAGGTATCGGTAAAAGATAGGAATGGGCCAAGAAAGGCGTGAAAGTGTTACTAGGCTTCGAAAATCTAATACCGTCCGGGTTGTAGGAGAACAGGAGTTCACCAAGAAATATCGGATAGGAAAGGTTTTTCTTCTTCCAATTTTCTTTAGGTCTCACCGACACAAATAGGTCTCATGGCGACAGTGTGACAGGAAAGGGCTAAAAGTGGGAAGGAAGAAACCGTGGCCTCAATTAAGGAACAGCCTCAGCATTTTCCGGGTGTGAAAATGGGAAACCACTTCAGATGTGCCAACACTGGGGTTCGAACCAAGTGTCTCCCGATTGCAAGCTCTTACCTACGTGGAGCTAACCACGCAGCCAATTGCTTGCTGGATACGAAAGATTAAAGATTAAAGCCTGGAACAAGTAGGTAATTGGAAGAAATGCTAGGATGCAGCTAACCCACATTCCAAATTCAAGAGCCCCTGGAACTCCTTAAGTGGCCTCTTACGACAGGAAGCGGATAGAGTGAATGTGATTCTACCACCCCCACCCAAAGAGGGATTGCTCAGGGGAGGAGGGGAACCTGTCACAAGTAACTATTGTATGTTAGAGCTCCGTCTGTAGATCAAGGATGGAGTGCTGGCATTTTGATCCAGGTCGCAGGTAAGGTCACATCCAGTAAAGGTTTTTGGATTTTTGGTTGCTATTTGCTTTACGTCGCACCGACAAATATGGGTCTTGTGGCGACGATGGGACAGGGAAGGCCTAGGAGTTGGAAGGAAGCGGCCGTTGCCTTAATTAAGGTACAGCCCCAGCATTTGCCTGGTGTGGAAATGGGAAACCACGGAAAACCATCTTCAGGGTTGCCGACAGTGGGGTTCGAACCCACTATCTCCCGGATGCAAGCTCACAGCTGCGCGACCCTAATCGCAAGGACAACTCACCCGGTGTTGGATTTTTTTAACGTCCATTCAGTATTTCATATCGTATGATATCGACGTGTAAAAATTTGTGGTGGAAAATGTTATTTTTATCATAATAAAAATATCTCGGTCATAGGACATCCAATAGAGATCCGCTCCCTCTACATTCTGGTAAATCACAGAGTATCAACAGAAGAAATAAAAGTGTCAAGAAAGGCGTGAAAATAACACACCCTTGATTTCGCACACCAAATATGGTCTTCGTCGTAAGTAAACAAAAGGGACTTTAGGATAGGAATGATGAAAGTCAGAAGCATAAAACAAGTAAATGGAAACAATACCTGACTCGGATAGGGGCTCTATGATTAACAACCAGTGATCCCATGACGATAGTGCATAGAGTTCCCCTGTTAGTCGTATCTTACAACAGGCAAGTTGTTATTATTATTATTATTATTATTATTATTATTATTATTATTATTATTATTATTATTATTATTATATCTGAAGCCATGAGCGATTATTTCAGTGCTGGAACAGAAGGGAGAAGCAGATGAGATGGTAGGTCGACATTCTATCCGATTGGTCCACGCTGGATTTTGACGTTAAGAATTCACCTTTCGAACTTGAAGATGAGTAAGCTGACGGAGCACAACTTATCAAGTCAATCAATATCTGTCCGGAGAATAGAAAAATATCTTCCCCAGACTAACAATGCAGATATTTAGTCACGGAAAATATCATTACTTGTAAGTATCGACTCATCAAGGAACTGAGTTTTGGATCCAGTGCGATATCTTACTCTTAGTAAAGTCTACAGATTCTGTAGTGCTAGAAATTAAATGCATTATCACAAGCCTTAGTTATGTGCTCAGATGAGTATTATCGAACTCGCATCTGAAACTCAGTGCCAATGATAATTAGCTAAGCGATAAGAGCTCGCTGCTTGCAGCACGTACAGCACTTCACAGTATTCTCTCTGCTCACGAATTGCGGTACAGTATATCCTTCCCCCGCACGTCCTACCACGCCACGCCCATTTCCAGGGCTACAGGTAGCTAGTCGTGCTCACTCAGCGCAACAATATTGTTGTGGGCGAACGAACTACCTTGGATGCGTGCAAAATACTTGGTGTTTGTGGTTTATTGTTTTAAGGGGAAGTAGGCCTACAATTAGATAACCATACCATAATGAAAAGAAGAACAGAGAAGATTCGAAGCTTCGAATAATTAGTACATTAATAAAAGAAGGGTGAAGGCCACGAAGGGCGTGAAAATGAAGGACAACCTAGGTCTTCCGAACTATTTTCTCTAAATATTAACTGGAAGAGAAAAAGGAAGAGGTCCGATACTTCGAAGTATTAATGTTTCAACAAATAGAAAGAGAAATCGCGAAGGGCGTGAAAGTGAAAGACAGTGAAGTACTCACAATTATAATACCTTTGGGGTTGGAGGAGATTTGGAGTTTCTCTTTCTTCCTTTCTTTCTTTCCTTCTTTCCGTGCTTCCTAACATATTATTAAACTATCGAGACACATTATATTTCGATACTTCAGGGAAGTATTTTAAAACTGTCAGGATATTTTCCGTACAGTAAAATATGTCCTTAAAGGGGGAAGGTACCTCAGAAACAATACTCGAAGTTGATGACCCGTTTAAGGTTCGAAATAAGGCCGGGACCACTGATGTGACATTCCGAGTCCCATTTTTCTTGTTTCAGATAACTAATTAAAACCTTTCACCTTCCAACGTCCAAACTCCACCCTGCCCCTGTTAGGTAAGTGATAAGCACATCACTGATGATGATGATGATGATGATGATGATGATGATGATGATGATGATGCTTGTTTAAAGGGGCCTAACATTGAAGAAGGTCATCGACCCGTAAGCACATCACTGGTTCGTAAGTATAAAGAGAGAAAAGACGAAGGGAGGAAAGAAATAATGAAAAGAAAAAAGAAAGAAAACAAGAATTGTAAGAAATTAAAATAACGATGTCCATAAGGAAAGAATTCAGTAACGAAGTTTCTTATCTTATGAGTCAATAACTACGGGGTCCTACAAGTTTACGTAAAATACAAACGACATGGCCGGGATGTTTATTTCAAATAATACACACAAATGGATCTCAAACCAACATATGCATTCGTAGATTGAAGATTGGCAGATGGAGATCTAAGCACGAATATATACAAATGTAAGTGTGGATGTTGAATTAAATAGTTCAGTTAGAAATAAATATTTAACATACGATATGGCGACGTCGACGGCTGCATTAAACTAGTCTGCCTGCCTGAGTAGCTCAAGCGGTTGAGCTACTCAGCCTTCTGAGCCCAACTTGGCAGGTTCGATCCTCGCTCATTCCAGTGGTATTTGAAAGAGCTGAAATACGACAGCCTCGTTTCGGTAGATTTACTGATACGTAAAAGTAGCTAGTGTGACGTAAAACAAAACGTTATTATGATCATCATCAAGCAAGTCTATTGAATTATGAACGTTAAAATCTATTTGAATCATTTTGCCTTGTTGGACGTTTCTGCACATTAGACCTTTTCGTACGTTGTAAAGGGAAGTGCTTACGAATGAAACACTCCCCAGACCCAGAAGACCTAATATATTTGAGAAAGAAGAAGAAGAAGAAGGAAAGTTGACTAAAGGACTTGTCGGATATGAAAGATGAAATTGAGGAACCATACATAAATAAGTGGGAACACAATACTGGTTTCAGCCACACCAGTGGACACCAGTGAATAGTTGATATATTATAAAACCATAAACTTCTTAAATTTAGTGGTTGCCAATATAAAATCGGTGAACTAATAAAATATAGAATATAGGCGTACATCGATGTAAGTTTACAGTCTGTGTAAATATATTTTATAGTGCTGGCTATTTTTTAAAATTATTGTCATTTGCTTTACGTCGCTACGACACATATAGGTCTTATAGTGATGATGGGATGGAATAGTCTTAGGAGTGGGAAGGAAGCGGCCGTGGCTTTAATTAAGGTACTGTTCAATCACTTGCCTGGTGTAAAGATGGGAAACTACGGAAAATCATCTTCAGGGGTGCCGACAGTGGGGTTCGAACCCAATATCTCCCCGATACAAGCTCACAGCTGCTCGCCCCTAACCGCACGGCCCCGGGTATTTCTGACTGTGGAGGTGGGATTTTACGATTCCCAGTGAACTACGGATTAAATTAAACACAATGAATTGTATTCCATTGTTTGGCAAGTGAAACTTATTCCAGAACTGCATGCAAAATACAGGTACCGTACCACGTGCTCCAACCATCTGCCCAATCACTTCAGTTTATTCTAGATGGTATTTATATTTGTAGAATAGAAATATAGGGAATTAAATGCTCTCTATCTCAACGTCTACTTCTTCCGTTGGGCCTTTATGATGCTCAAAGTTGGGAGTCCCTGGAAGTTACCAATTTTAGTCACGTGTTACGACAGGGAAAAGTTTATGTGGATGTATGAATTCTACCATTTTTTCTCACTCCTGCCTGAGTAATAGAATAGGCACTGAACTCTCACCCTGAGGTGGTGGGACATTACCGGTACGATGGCAGTATAGGTAAAATAAGCATTACGGAGGTCGTGAAAACGAAAGCATCTCTCACCCTCGTCAACCTAATATCGTCCAGGTCGTGTGAGAGCAAGAGTTGACCAGAGCAAGTTGGATAGTCACATGTGAGCAGCCTGTCTCAAGAAAGTGGATAAACACCACACTCAGCTACTGGATTCATGATCACCAAACTCACTCTCTAGTCGTGTGAGCGATGGGAAAGGGGAGAACTGAGTCGATGATGTCGATCTTATATTAATGCATGTAGAAGTACACATTCCTAAAGTCCAATGATCATTAACTAAGCTTTTAATGTTAGCTTTCCTAGCTATATTGCAGATAATCTGAGCCTTTTCGAGAGCTTCATATAGTAAATGCATCTCCCACGTATGTGCACAGTCAGAAGTATTAGCAACAGCAAATTGCTACAATCACCGGACAGCGACGTCTTTAACGGTTTGACGTACTATTTGTATTATTTTCTGTGATTACTCGAAATGAATGCACGCGTTCGTTGGTACGGCGGCATTTTCATGAAGGGTTCAAAATCAACAGCTCGGAATGAGGAATCTCTTACTAAGTACGTCCCAGCATAGAATTAATATTCACATCGTTCGTCGGCGTAAGCTGGGAGATTAAAAGGCTCCGACAGTTTATTTAGTTGCGTGAGGATTTATACGCGTGAAGTTTATTCAAGCTAATATTGAAACTTCAAAATCAACGGGACAATGAAAATATGTTAGGGAGGACGGGTATAAAATCAATATCTGTATGTAAATAGCAGAGTTCGTAACGTCAAAGCTGTAAGTGACAAGTGACCTACCGGAAAAAATATCTAACAGGACTTTGCATGCTCCTTTGAATACCTAGAATGCGATTTTCTGCACTTATTCCTCCGAAAACGCTCTCACAGTGTTTCATTTCAAGTTCTACAAGGTATTTAAAAATCTGGAAGAGTGGTGGTGATTATTGTTTTAAGAGGAAGTACAACTGGGCAATCATACGCTCTTAACACCAATCGGACGGGAAGAGAAAATGACCAATACTTGAAAGAATGAAGGTATCGGCAAAGGAAACGTAAAGGCAATGAAGGGCGTGAAAGTGAGTCTTTTTTTGCTAATTGCTTTACGTCGCACCGACACAGATAAGTCTTATGGCGGCGATGTGATAGGGAAGGCCTAGGAGTTGGAACGAAGCGGCCGTGGCCTTAATTAAGGTAGAGCCCCAGCATTTGCCTAGTGTGAAAATGGGAAACCATGGAAAACCAACCATCTTCAGGGCTGCCGACAGTGGGATTCGAACCCACTCTCTCCCGAATGCAAGCTCTCTGCCGCGTGCCTCTAACCGCATGGCCAACTCGCCCGGCGCGTGAAAGTGAGAGATCTGTCTAGGCCTCGTAAACATACCACCGTCCAGGTCGGAGGAGGACAGTAGCTGACTAAGGAAGATCAGATAGAAAGTATGAAATCGAGGGGAATGGCAAAAGTGGAAGCAATTTAGTTACGGACACTGAGGGTGCCATCCCGTGTTTCCAAACAGAAATCCTCTGCGGTCTCCTTTCAGTCACCTCTAACGAGAAACGGGGGTATGTATGTAGGATACCGAGCTCGGTAGCTGCAGTCGCTCCTAGCCCCTTCCTGCCCATCGTCGCCACAAGACCTATCTGTGTTGGTGTGACGTAAAGGAACTTGAAAAAATTTCCCTTCGTTTCACGTCGTGTCTAGTCAGATAGTTCGTATGATGATGATGATGATGGTACGGTATGAATCTAGTAATGGGAAGAAAGTGACCGTGAACTTCATTAAGAATTTTCCTGGTTTAAACCCACTGTCAGCAGTCCTGAAGGTACTTTTCCGTGGTTTCCCATTTTCACACCAGCAAAATGCTGGGGTGGTACCTTAATTAAAGCCACGGCCACCTATTTCCAACTCCTAGCCCCTTCCTGTCCCATCGTCGCCATAAGACTTGTCTTTATCGGTGCGACGTAAAGCAACTTGTTATAAAAGTTATGTATGTAGGATATTATGAAGCTTTGAAGTTGGCAGTTCCTAAAATAATGTTACATGTAATTAAGAACATCACAGATACATATAAAGTTTTTCAAGGGTTCCACCTATTCAATACAAAACAATATTGTCTGAATTTTTTACAACATATGAAATTTATTTGCAACGCATACAAACCTCCTTCTTTAGGTTGTTTTTAATTGTGGTATTGACCCCAAAGTTTGTGAACTTGTAGAAATATGAGATAACAACTTTGCATTTTTATTTAAATTTATATTTTAACATAAAGTCTTTAGGAGCTAGTGATAAAAATATTAATATATTTTAATTGCCAGTTTTCCATGACTTTCATTCAGCTGATGATGGCGCCATAGTAACGCCAAAACTAGTACTGCTTAATAAATGTAATATGTTGTAGTAAATTCCGATAACATTGTTTTGTATTGAACAGGTGGAACCCCTGAATAACTTTATAAGTATTTGTGATCTCGGTTCAATGCGGATAACATAATAGATTAAATTTCTTATGTTAAATTAAGAACATGGTTGCTAAATCAATTAACTAATTTAAATAAAGGAAACTGTCGAACACTGAACATCTAGGGGTGAAATATTCGAACAGGAAGTATAATGGTGGTACCAGGAATAATCCTTCCAAAGAAGTATGTGTATAAACATTGCATATTCACGTAGAATAGTATTTTATACAAAACTAGTATTACAGCCGAAATGTGAAATATACTTTGTAATTTGCAGACCGATATGTAATAGTAACTTCTGGGTCGGTGAGGAATGCAACGAGAAACTGCCTCACTCCTCATTTCTCTAGTACGCCTCTTCAGTGATGCCCAAGCCATCTATGACAGCTGATGGCAGAGTTGTTGAGGATCCAACCATCTTTAGGGCTGAAGACTGAACATAATTTGAAATTAACATGCGAATGTCTCTTTCGAATAAAACTTTTATAAGGTCGATGCTGCAGTTGCTGATGTTATTGTTGCTTCTCGGTCCAAAATTATAATCTCACCTCAGTAAATGTGGGACTTTACTTTAAACACTTGTGGTTTCACTATAATTTGTATAACATGACAAGACACTGGTTTTGAAAAAATATCAGAGCCCAAAGAAGTACTATGCCGAATTTGATCTCATTACAGCATATGCCACCCGGGGTATAGTGGATACAATAGAAACGACTTCAACGTCGTCCGCCAGAAGGTGACGTAGTGGCATATTTACCAGGACACCATCTGCGACTATACAAGAGAATGCCCACTGCCATGAAGTTCAGTGTGGTGCACTTGTTCTTCCTAAAACCAACTGAGCGAGCTTGAGAGGGTCAAACTGTACTTTCTGAGTGGTGAGATGGTCCTTTCGGAGAAATGCCACACAATTTGGAAGTGTACGTCGGTTATGCTGCGATGCTGGCAACAGTGGACAAATGAACATCCTCACACTTGTAGACAAGGAACACAGACTTCCGCCAAGGTATTCATACTCTATGTGCAGCAGTAGCAGACCGTACATCCACAAAATACACAGACTCGAGGAGTGTCATCGACATGCAATTCTCGACTGGTGCCATAGTAGGATCACGTGGAAGATGGAATGGCGTGCCATGACCTTCAGCAATATAAGCATATTTTGCCTGATGGTCGTTCGAGGGTACGACGATGACCTGGTAAGCGCCCTCTCGTAGAGTATATTTGTCCAAGATACACTGGTCCTACTGCAGGCTTCATGGTCCGGGATGCGATAAGCTACAACACTCGCTCGCGTGTGGTGTTTGTGTAGGAAACGCTGACCACAATTTGCAGAATGTTGTTCGACCCTTTATTCTGATGTTCTTACAACAGGAAACTGATATCCTGTTCCAAACGGATAAGTGCTACCTATACACTGCCCGAGCAACTCAACATGCTCTGCAAAACGTGCATCAATTTCTTGACCAGGACGACTTCCGTACTTATCTTCAATGGAGGACATGTGGGACATAATGGGACGACAAGTGACTCGTACGACTTGTTCACCCAGAACTCTTACAGAATAAACCAACAGGTCAAGCAAGTGTGGAATATTATATGAATGAATGAATAACTGTACGCCAGAGTTGGTGCTTGTATTGCCGCCTATAGAAGCTACACCGGGTACTTGTACAGATGTTTCAGCATGGGTCAATACCTGGTACATAGGAACCGCTTGAGCTATTAATGCGGAAATATAATTCAATTATACCAGTAAATCCGTGCGAAACTTTCGCAAATTTAACCTTTCACGGTCCCACAAACAAAACACCTTTAGTCGGTTGTTGTGTTGTTGAATTGAGATACTAAGCGAAGTGTACAGTAGCCCAGTGAGAGTGTTAATGTAAACGTATTTACAATACCTCTCCTATTTGTATACAATATTTGATGCTAGAATGCTATCATTCTGAATTTCTTGTTTGTTATTTTCAGTAATTGGTATACAAATATTGTTGGATTTATCGATTCTTGAACAGACTACAAAGAGTAGTTTATGAGTAAATATACGATTTGGGAAGTACGTATAATCCAGCTCTTTGAAGAGTTTGTCTCTGATACTTACTGATAGTCATTGCAAAGACAACTTCTGGTCATTTGGAAAGGCATGGTTGTGTCTGATGGGGTGGGGTTAATGCGTGGTATAATTACAGTTTTTTCTAGAGCCTATTAACTGAGCAGTGACAGCATATTCATGGAGGTCCGTGTGGATAATTCTTGGCCGATGTGTTAAACCTTATTTGGTAGGTAAGGGTTATTCTGCCCGAAGGCAGGTCCGAACCTCCGCAGAGGTGTTCCTGAGCAGGAGTTTACGTGCGGTAGGGTGGCCAGTTCCTTTCCGCTCCTCCATTCCCTTACCCCCCACCAACAGCGCGTGGCAACCCATCCAACTCCAGACCACGCCCAATGTTGCTTAACGTCGGAGATCTCACGAGATCCGGTGTTTCAACACGGCTACGGCCGTTGGCAAACCTTAATTAGCATTGATATTTCTGATCAACAGGACATGGTGTTTTTCTTAATAAAATAATTTATGTATTGACAAAGGTTTTTACTGTTTAAGAATTCTGGAGAATACAATTAGTTTCTGGTCCCCTCGTCGGATTGCACGGAATCACAACTAGTATACTTTGCAATTTTCTTCTATAATGTTTTGCATAATGTGTTAGTTGTTTTTTGTGCAGTCTATTTTTAGGGTAAAATATTGCTGTGTTAATAATACCGTTTACATTGTTGGCATTAATGCTGCCAATCAGGAGAACTTTCACAATTATCTCGTTGTCGTTGCAATAGATTATTTTGGGAACCTTAACAGTTTTTGGTGAAATGTCCTATTTCACTCCATTTTCTAACAGTAGGCCAACGGCCGTAGCCGTGTTGAAACACCGGATCCCGCGAGATCTCCGAAGTTAAACAACATTGGGCGTGGTCAGGAGTTGGATGGGTTGCCACGCGCTGTTGGTGGGGGGTAAGGGAATGGAGGAGTGGGAAGGAACTGGCCACCCTACCGCCCGTAAACTCCGGCTCAGGAACACCTCTGCGGAGGTTCGGACCTGCCTTCGGGCAGAATAACCCTTACTTACCTCTAACAGTAGGAGCCAATTGTTGAAATCTGGATCCTCTGTTCTGATATTGTCCATCGGGTTTCGTTTCTGTATTGTTCATCGCTTTGGTGTTTGATGTTCCCTTCTATTATGATCGTTATGTTTCCGTATCTGACAATAGGAAGTACCTGCCTTAAGTGGCCACCATTTACTACAAGATGTGTTTTTACGTTGAAAATATCTCGTTTTTCTTTTTACAAGTTGCTTTACGTCGCAACGACACAGAAAGGTCTTATGGCGACGATGGGATAGGAAAGAGTTGAAAGTGGGAAGGAAGCGACACTAGCCTTAATTAAGATACAGCCCCATGATTTTCCTGGTGTAGAAATGGAAAACCATCTTCGGGGCTTCCGATAGTGGGTTTACAACACACTCTCTCCCGAATGCAAGCTCACAGCTGCGCGCCCCTAACCGCAGAGCCAACTTGATCGGTCAACAATCCCAAATGTCAATGCTGCTCTTCGAAGTATTTCGGATTGTTTTGAATATGGCCTGGTAAATGAAGGAAAGGTACATATCTATTGTCTAAACCTATGCCAATCAGTAGCGTGCGCTGAGTCCAAGACGTGGGCTATCACTAGACTTAGGTTACCCCTTTCTGATGGTTGATTTAGTGAATGACAAGCCTTTTAAATGTTTTGAGCTGCAGCCAATAACCAGCAGAGTAGCCTGCTGCTGTCAAGACTGTTTCACAAGCTACTGTCCTGGCCTCTGCTACTGTCAATACTCAACACCTGATCAGTGGAGATGGTAGCCTAAGGTTTAGCAAATTAAAATCCGGCTTTGTGGCTAAATGGATAGAATGCTTGCATTTGGTCCCATGGTCCCGGTTCAGTTCTCAGAATCGACCACCTCATACTAATAATTTCCCTGGTTCGGGGACTGGATGTCTATAACGTGTTCGCCGTTCATTTCATCCTAATTACGTCACCACCAAACATATACAGATGCCATGCACCATTATTATTATTATTATTATTATTATTATTTATATTTGTTTTACGTCGCGCCGACACAGATACGTCTTATGGCGACGATGGGATAGGAAAGGCCTAGGAAGTGGAAGGAAGCGGCCGTGGCCTTAATTAAGGTACAGCCCCGGCATTTGTCTGGTGTGAAAATGGGAAACCACGGAAAACCATCTTCAGGGCTGCCGACAGTGGGGCTCGAACCCACGATCTCCCGATTACTGGATACTGGCCGCACTTAAGCGACTGCAGCTATCGAGCTCGGTATTATTATTATTATTATTATTATTATTATTAAATACAAATTTTAAATTATACAGCATTACTAGAGGTCATACGTTTATTAGCTTCCTCGGGAGATCAGTGGTGCTGTCTGACCAATGATGACGGGCTCGATTCCAACAAACAAAAGAGAACGCTACACCTGAACGATTTCATTTTATTTTAGCAGATCTACCTATAAAAAGAAAACTATATTACTCTTATAACAGCAGCCCCGTAGTGTCTTCCTACAAGGATGTAGAAGTAACGGGAGTGAAATGTCAGCACTCTCTTAAACCGTGAGTATAAGGTGACGAAGTTTGTACGATGAGGAAAGCATGGCTGTAAGTCAGCAGTGGCGATATGATAGGCCGAAGCCTAGCATAGCTATCACCCCGGTCCCCGCACCTATCGAGCATACATCAGCAAGCCGCGTGAGGTAGGTCGAGGGGAGTGGGACGCAGAGTCTGGGCTGCAATATCTTTCTCCGATGCCTTGCTCTCAGAAATACGTGCGACGTTTTTACTCATTGCATTCAGGTTTTGTAAATGGAACAATGTGTCAGATGCTTATTTTATAATGTGCTTTAGATTTTCATCGTTCTCAATTGAGGTTAGGGCTTCACCGGTAGCCTTGGTAGCACTCAGTATATGCCACTGAAGCCAATATACATGGATCTAATTCGTCTAGGGATACAAATTACTAATATATTAAATTTCAACTCTATTTATAGATCAGCGTATCCGACTTGCGTGTAACAATCACGTTATGAATGAATGTAAAAAAAAATGTACATATTACTCACTAATAAAGTACTGGTGGTTATTATTGACGCCATACACTTACTGCTATGTCAGAATCCTATCCACTGATACCTTACTCATCGGAAACTAAACTTCTGCTAATTTTCATGGATGTTATGTCAGGGAATACAATATATTCAATCTTCTTCTTCTTATCCCCCTGAATCCTAGAATCATGCATGTCTTTCAAGTATTTCCTTTCTTTAGCCAAGAGCTTCAAATGGCAATAATTGTGCTTGTCATTAATGCTGTCTATAAATTGTATTCTCGGTCTTCCTTTCCTTGTACTACCTTTCAGCTTCCCTTAAGACAGCGTGGTGCACCAATAAGAATGACTAAGCTGTTTCTTCTCCTGTTTAAGGTTTCTACCATGGTGCGTGTCCCATTTATTCTTTTGAAAATGTGACTCAATCGCTCCGAGGTATTCTTAGGAGTCGACGTCCTCACCACGTCTCAAATGATCTGATTTCCAATACTTCCGTTAGATTATCGTACTTTTCATTATTTTATCTGACTTGTCTATGAATACAATGTATAAGGGATATATATATACACGTTTTCCTGGAAGTCTCTACATGGAAATACACTTAGATTCACTCGTGTCTACACCTACACACTCACTTGTTGGTAGATCTCACTTCAACCAGCTCGGAAGGAAAGACAAAGCATAGGGTTATCTAGCAAGATGACAGTGCTGAATGTTGCATCGATTTTTAACATTTTTCTTTTAATTTACGATTTCAACAAATAATTTATATCGTAAACTGAGTATGCTACGTCAGAAGTAAGTAAAAATGAAATTAAACTCTTGCCCTCATCCCGAGGTGGTGCAGCTTTCTTCACTCATACTCCCAACAGAGGTGAGCTGTATGTAGCCTGTCAACCGCATACGAGCACTCCTGTCATTTTTAAATTTCTGGCAGTATCGGGAATCGAACCCGGGCCCCCGAGAAGGGCAGATAATAACAATAACCGTTACGCTACGGTAAAAGGTCTTAACCACTGATACCTTATTAATCACTGTGTTGTATTCGTTGAGTAAAAGAAACGTCGACAATGGAAATAATCAAACTGTTAACAATGATCTGCACTTAGGGCAGTCGCCCCGGTGGCAGATTCCCTGTCAGTTGTTTTCCTAGCCTTTTCTTAAATGATTGCAAAGAATATGGAAGTTTAATGAACATCTCCCTTGGTAAATCATTCCTATCCCTAACTCCCCTACCTATAAACAAGTATTTGCCGCAATTTGTCCTCTTGAATTCCAACTTTATCTTCATACTGTGATCTTTCCTACTTTAAAAGACTTTCAGCACTACTACATTAAAAATTGGACCCTGGCAGTGAACTGGGTCTGTTTCGTGAATTTTAATACATTATTACACAACAGCGAAACATAATACATACCTGATTTTTATATCATATGAAGGTGTCAGCCATCGAAATTGAAGATTTTAATCAGGAAGTACATATCTAAAGAAATTTAATTACACTAGTCTTATGAAAAACATATCAAAATGTACGGGAAAGAACTTTCTCATTCAAGTTGTACGAATAAGCCTACTCAAACAGTAAAAATGAATAATTCAATGTGGTTTCTTAAGCCACAAATGAAAC
Source organism: Anabrus simplex (assembly GCF_040414725.1). Taxonomy (NCBI): domain Eukaryota; kingdom Metazoa; phylum Arthropoda; class Insecta; order Orthoptera; family Tettigoniidae; genus Anabrus; species Anabrus simplex. The sequence continues at coordinate 1,065,632,713 of NC_090265.1, forward strand.
CAATTACATTTGAAATACAAAATGTACCTATTTAGAAATAGTTTGTTTCTGTATAGTAGCCCTGAAAATATTGGGCTATGCACAATGCAATCTTGCACTCCTTGCACCAACATCTATTTTCTTTTCGCCTGCGTTTCTTCGTCTAAACGAAGAAAAAATCCCAAATTTCTGGAGTGATTAATTATTTCTATCTTTCGTATTCGGAGTGAAATAATACAGGTTAAAATCTTGCGTTCGAAAGTGACGTAACAAACAAAAATCTTGCCCTAACTATCACTTGATATGTGATCTCGTTCGTAAGAGTCTTCATCACTGCCATCTATTTCTGAACCCGCTTCTCCCGATAAAATATCCAGGACATCACTATCATTGAGCCTGTGTGAGGACATGTTTGTAAGGTAACACAGCTGACAGCGTGACATATTTGGCACATCGAATGCTTCGGTAGAGGTCACGGCAAGGAGAAACTACCCTTTCAATCGTTTCAGATTGAATGTCCCTATAACTGCTGCATTATCGTAGACATTTGATAAAATACTACCCAAACAAGGTACTGGAACCATACGGGATACGTGCAGATGCCTATAAACACACCCGTGTAGCATACGGAAGCCGTCCACAACCAGGAAAGCAGTGCGCTCGTATTCCGCACGGGTATTGTTAAAAACACCTTTCAAACTTATTCGTCTACTAATATCATTCCACGCCATCTCTCCATTTACAGCCCGGAACACACCACATAATCTAGCACCTCGTCTCCTTTCTCCCAAATCTTCCCAGCCCAAACTCTGGAACATTTTCGTAACGGTACTCTTTCGTCGGAAATCATCCAGAACAAATCGAGCTGCTTTCCTTTGGATTTGTTCCAGTTTTCGAAACAAGGGTGAGGGTCCCACACACTGGAACCATACTCTAGTTGGGGTCTTACCAAAGAATTATATGCCCTCTCCTTTACATCCTTAAGATAACCCCTAAAAACCTTCAAAATCATGAGCAAGGATCTGTACACTTTATTTACAATCCCATTTATGGGATTACCGCAATGGAGATCTTTCCTCATACTAACACCTAGGTACTTACAGTGATCATCATAAGGCACTTTTACCCCCATCAACGCAGTAATTAAGACTGAGAGGACTCTTTCTATCAGTGAAACTCACAACCTGACTTTCAACCCCGTTTTTCATCATACCATTGCCTGCTGTTCATCTCACAACATTGTCGAGGTCACATTGCAGTTACTCACAATCTTGTAACATTGTGACTCTTCTTATTTTTCTACCATTTGTCCCACATCTGTGGGGTCCCGAGTACGAACTGTGTCGAACATGTGGATTTGACCCTATTTTACGGCCGGATGCCCTTCCTGACGCCAACCCTATATGGACGTATGTAATTACTATTGTGTTTTTCTGTGGTGGTTGGTAGTGTAGTGTTTTGTTTGAATATGAAGATGAAAGTTTTGGGACAAACTCCTAACACCCAGTCCCCGGGTGAAGAGAATTAATCAGAAGCTATTAAAATCCCCGACCCAGCCGGAAATAGAACCTGGGACCCTCTGAACGGAAGGCCTCAACGCTGACCATTCAGCCAATGAGTCGGAATTGTAGCATTGTAACAATCTAGTAAAATAATATATATGTTACTCCACTTTCACTGTTTCTACAATAAATCTTGACTGAACTGTAAACCTTCCAGAAAAGTAATCTAATCATCCATTTTTTCGGCAGTGCGTAAATAAACATACCACCTGTTGTGACCCATCGTGCATGGGTTAGTTTTGTAATCTCAGCAGTAATGCCATCTAGTGGAGGTAAGATTCGGAAGTTAAGACAGAGTACACCTCATGTAACAGCAATAGTCAGTTAGTGTAATGCTATTGTTGGTAAATTTCAAACGCCATGGACTTTGTAGGTCACTACATTTCCTCTTTCTGCTATGCGATTTAAGGTATTAGAGTCTTAGGCTTTCAATTCCTTCCCTACCTGTAATGATATCTTTTCTCCGTCAGGCGGACAGTATTTCGGACTTGCTCTACGTTTTCCTGCAATACCAGCTTAATGTTATAGGCCTATTCAAATCAGCAAGGAAAAGCTTATTTGAATGAAAGAATTACTGAAATTGATCCTGTGATTCTTGAGAAAAGCTTACACATACAAACATAAAATTTTATCTCTTTATTATGTTGCTGTATATTGTTATTATGCCGGCCCCGTGGTGTAGGGTTAGCGTGCCTGCCTCTTACCCGGAGGCCCCGGGTTCGATTCCCGGCCAGGTTAGGGATTTTTACCTGGACCTTGGGACTGGTTCGAGGTCCACTCAGCCTACGTGATTAGAATTGAGAAGCTATCTGACGGTGAGATAGCGGCCCCGGTCTAGAAAGCCAAGAATAACGGCCGAGAGGATTCGCCGTGATGACCACACGACACCTCGTAATCTGCAGGCCTTCGGGCTGAGCAGCGGTCGCTTGGTAGGCCAAGGCCCTTCTAGGGCTGTATTGCCATGGGGTTTGGTTTTGTTGTTTTATATTGTTATTATTATTACATGTAATTAATACTATTATACAATCAAGAGCAACGAACCAAGTCCACCTCGTCTTTTATGGATCTCTGTTAAGAAATCCAAGCCCAGATTTCGTCGTATCTCCTACAAGAATCTAAATTGAATCACCTTGTCTTTCTTTCCTCTTTTATGTTTTTGTTGAACCACTCTCGTTGAGTACAGTGGAGGAGCCTGCACGCATCTAGAAGTCTCTCCAAGGGCATCACGTGCTCTGAAATGTCGTTACTATCCCCTGGCTTGGGATACACGGGTAGCATTCCGCCGAAGACAGCCAAGTCAAGGCATTCGCGATTTATGTCACGCAAAGGGACGATAATGCTTTCTGAAACGATCACAAAGTTATTGATTTATTTGCAAGTTATTATCAAATAAGCATTGGGAGATAATTTACCATTGTTGCATAAGTAAGGCTGGTCATTCACATAAGTAAAGTGAAAATTGCAGGATAAACTTGTAGAACATATTATTCGTTAGTAATCTGGGTTGTTACTCCTTGGCTTAATGGTCAGCGTTGAGGCCTTCAGTTCAGAAAGTCCTGGGTTTTATTCCCGGTCGAGTTGAGGACTTTGATTCCGACCGATTAATTCTTCTGATGCGGAGACTGAGCTTTTTTGATCGTCTCTATACTTTCATCTTGAAATATACCCAATAAACCACACTTGCTATCACCACAGAAACACACAATAGTGAATGAGTCACTCCTAACAAGTTTGGCGTCCGAAAGGGCATCCGGCCGCAAAAGAAGGCATATATGTGACAATTCACATACCCCCACCTAGATCTGTGCATATTTCCACGGGACGTTCGCAATGACTTGATATCTATAATATGTTTAGGAGTCCACGTCATTAGTCCTCACAACGATAGCATGGAAGGTAATTCGAAGGTGTTATCAGGGAGGGTGTTTTGCTACCATGTTATCAGTTTGTTTTTTCTCTTATAAAGTTCAGAAATGGCACTTAAGACACCTTCCCTGCCATGGGATGATACTTTCTTTTTTTCATTTGTTAATGCTTCATAGAGGGGCTGCCTGGCCGAGGCGGTAACGGCGTGCTCGGTTCGCCCGGAAGGACGTGGGTTCGAATCCCCGTCAGGAAGTAGCAAAATTTAAGAAACGAGATTTCCACTTCCGGAGGTGCATATGGCCCTGAGGTTCACTCAGCCTATACCAAAAATGAGTACCAGGTTAATTCCTGGGGGCAAAGGCGGCCGGGCGTAGAGCTAACCACTCTACCCCATCAAGTGCCGAGGTTAACAATGGTGGAAGCCTTTGCCTTCCACTCCTCCAAGGGCCTTCGTGGCCTGTACGGAGGTGACTTTGCTTTTTGTTTTAATGCTTAATAGTGAAGAGAGGTCCCATAAACTACTAACCTAATAGCATCCTTCTTTTAGATCGTTTATATCTTTTCATTTTTCCTCGTGTTGATATTTCTTTTATCCCCTCAACTGAATTTTCCATCTCTAGAAGTCTGGCTCCATGGCTAAATGGTTAGCATACTGGCCTTTGGTCACAGGCGTCCCAGATTCGATTCTCGGCACTGTCGGGAATTTAAACTACCATTGGTTAATTTCGCTGGCACGCAGGCTGTGCGTATGCGTCGATTTCATCATTATTTCATTCTCATCACGACACGCAGGTCGCCTTTCGAGCGTCAAATCAAATGACCTCCAGCTGACATGTCCTCGGACACTCCCGGCACTATAAGCTATACGCCATTTCCGTCTCTAGAAACTATGTGAATATGAACTGGAATAAATGAGACTTTAGTGGTGATAATTTTTTTCTAGTGGTTTTATGTCGCACCGACACAGATAGGTCTTACGGCGACGATGGGATAGGAAAGGCCTAGAATTTGGAAGGAATCGGCTGTGGCCTTAATTAAGGCACAGCCCCAGCATTTGCCTGGTGTGAAAATGGGAAACCACGGAAAATCATCTTCAGGGCTTCCGACAGTGGGGTTCGAACCCACTATCTCCCGGATGCAAGCTTACAGCCACGCGCTCCTAACCGCACAGCCAACTCCCCCGGTGATAATTATTTTTACGGGCAGTTCAACTGAGCAATCATTCTATTGAGAAGTAATTTGAAGAGTTCCGATCCTTCCAATAACAGGGGTATCGGTAAAAAATAACGTTAAGGGCCACGATGGGCGTGAAAATTAATGATTCCGCCAGGTTTCGGAAACCGAAACCATCGGGTGAAAAGACAACAGAGTTCGGCCAAGGGAGGTCAGACAGGATAGATCAAGTTCATGAGACGGGCACAAATAAGTGGAAGAAATATTAAATACGGCTAGATAACCGGTGGTCACCAAACCACGCTTCAATTTGAGAGGACCTGCGATCTCCTTTTAATCACATATTTCTACAGGAGGGAGATAAAGTGGATGTAGACCGCCCGTTCCACCCAGGGGAAGCTAAATGTGAAAAAGTCATGAGAAGGAAATTTAAGAGAAAATAGGAGAAGAACGGTGACTGCTGTTCAAATGAAAAACAAAAACAAAAACAAAAACAAAAACAGCCAAACAAAACCTCTTTATTTGCAAATGAGGTGTGTACCTCTATGGCAAATGGTACACTAAAATGCATTATTGTCAAGCACTAAATATTAAATTAACAAGAGAAGAAAATTTTCCTATAATACAATATTATACAATTTACGCTAACAATATTTTCTATTAAACACACAGCTCATCCTTAATAAATTTATATTGTTTACAAATTCTACTTATAATATCTCCTGTACTACTTACAAATATAGTCAACTGATATACAGTATGTGGAATTACTTCAAATGATACTATACAACTGGTATAAGATTAAAATTTACATTGCATTTATTTACTTTTTTTACCCATTCTGGAACCTAAGTTCACAAGAGATAGCTATTACCTTGGTCTAGCTCGTTCAGAGTATTAAAAGTATGATCTCACGAGGCGATACGTTTCGGGTACGACTCTGCCACCACGGTCTAATGTTAAGAATAATCAACGTCAAGAAGGGTGCTATGATTACGGTCTGACGTCACGATGCAATACACCTCAGGGAGTACTATGACCTCGGGATGACGTCATGAGGTGAGGTCTCAGGGGGTACTATAAATACGATATGACGTCACGAAATAAAACTCAGGGTACCACGGCCACGGTCTGTCGTTACAACATTAGGGGCAGTAATATGACAATGGACAGACGTTACGAATTAATATGCCTCGAGAAGTGTACACGGTCTGCCGTCACGAAACAGTAAAACTAAGGGAGGGTACTATGGCCATGGTCTGACTTTACAACGTATTAAGACTACGACAATGGACTGATGTCACGAATTAATGAGCTTCAGGAGGGTACTAACTAAGACTGCGGTCTGACGTCCCGAAATAATAAACCTCAGGGAAGATATTACCGCCACGCTCTGTCTCACGAAGTAATAAATATCGTGGAGGGTAATACTACCACGGTCTGACGTGACGAATAACAAACCTTAGGAATGGTATTTCGATCATGGTGTGATGCCACAAATAAATAAACCTCATGGAGGATACTTCTATCATGGTGTATCATCACGAAATAGTAAGTCCCGTCGAGGATACTACTATCATGGTGTAACATCACGAGAAAATAAGTCCCAGGCAGGGTATTACGATCTTGGGATGATGTCATGTATTGGTAAGTTTCAGGGAGAGTGCTACAACTACAGTACGACGTCACGATGCAATAAGTGATCATAGTATGACGTCATGTGGTGATAAGTTTCAGAGAGAGTACTACAACCACACTTTGATATCACGAGGTGGTAAACCTCAGGGAGGTTGCTACAACCACAATATGACGTCATGAAGTTATAAGCCTCATGGAGGGTTTTACGGCTGGAGTTTAAGTGTTAGGATGTGATAATTATCATGGAGGGTACGATGACCCCGATAGACATCATGGGGTGATAAGCTTGAGAGAGTGTACTACCACCACTGTGTGCAGCATAAAATGATCCTCCCGACACTTGCGACGCTTGTTGTGCGCGTTTCCCTAGTGGCGAGAATTAATTGCTTCCAAACATATCGCTTGTGTGCAGTTGGAGGCGAGCACAAACAATCAGCCCGTTATCGTACGTAGTCTCGCGGGAATATGTGTATCATGTACAGTACCATGAGCCCCGCCACACAATGGAAGTAGGCATCCCATCACACACTCAAGCTTCTCGGTCGATGATGAAAAGATATGCCTAGATTTAAAAGTGAATAATACACTGTAATTATCAATAAATTCTTGGGAACAAATTTTATTCATGGCATAATGTAATCTCTGAACTTCATCAATGTTACTTTATTATAAATGCATTCATAAAGTAGAATTGAATCATCTCCCAATTATCAACGAATGAATAATTTTAGGATTACAAGAATAGACTTCTTCGTTCTGAATTTGAAGACGGAGCACGAGTGTTGAAAATTCGTAGTGGTTATAATAATAGTACTAATTAGGTCTGGTGGCGATAGGTGTTGATTATTCTCTAAGAGGGAAGTAAAACTAGATAATCATCCTATCTTAGTGAATTAGAGGTAAAAATGAAATAGTTACACACTTTGAAGACTGAAGGTATTGGCAGAAAGCAGAAGGGCCACAGAGGGCGTGAAAATGGTATTTTAGGCCTTGTGAATGTGGTACCGACGAAGTTGCAAAAGAACATGTGAGGTCAGGTAGGAAATATGAATGTGTGTAACTTGGAACAAAGAAATAAAATAGCCGGGATGAGTGGCTCAGACGGTTAAGGCGCTGGCCTTCTAACCCGAACTTGGCAGGTTCGATCCTGGCTCAGTCCGGTGGTATTTGTAGGTGCTCAAATACGACAGCCCCGTGTCGGTAGATTTACTGGCACGTAAAAGAACTCCTGCGGGACTAAATTCCGGCACCTCGACGTCTCCGAAGACCGTAAAAGTAGTTAGTGGGACGTAAAGCAAATATTATTATTATTATTATTATTATTATTATTATTATTATTATTATTATTATTATTATTAAGAAATAAAATATATGCCAGACTCAGATAGACACACCGTGCCCCATACTGTCACCTGCAACAATACATAGACGGTACCCGATGAGATAATATTAATAGTGGAACAACACAGAGTTAAAAAGAATAGCAAGGTGGCTTACATTACCGTGCAACATTAGGAGGAAGATATGCAGAGGAGCGTAGATTAACAAACATTGTAAACAAACTGAAAATCTTGAAATAACTATTATTAGTTTCAATCTGGATAAGCGAGTGAAAGAAATAATGTTTATTATCCGAAAACGAACGAGCACGATACTAGTCGACATTGAAAATAAAATTGTTCTGGATAAGGAAGAGCAAGTGAACTATAGAACTACATCGTGCATTTCTTCAAAGGTGATCGTGCAGAATCTGAAGATGTTAGAGAGGAGCTGAGTGGTCCAGTGTTTCTATAGGGTGGGCCTTATGCCTAGCAAAATTTGTCTAAGCCGGTGAACCAGATCAAAATGAATGTAAAAATGCTTATGCTAATTAATATTAATGACTTCCTCATTAAGCTGTTCAACCACATCTACAACACAACAAACATCAACGCAGATTGGCTGAAATCCACCTTCATCAGCCTTCCAAAGAATTCGAATTTTAAGCAATGTAGTTGACACTATTTGATATGTATTATCAGACACGCTGTTAAAGCGGTTTTAAGATTTCTACCCTCCCTATCATGGAGAGAAATAGAAGTAAACATCAATGAAATTCTGTTTGGGTTTAGAAACAGTCTTGGTGTCTAAACAACTTAGTTCAAAAACATATCAATCAGAAATAAACAGATTGCTTTACTGATTATGAACAAGCTTTTGAGAACGTTATGACTGATATCCGTTCGCCTCTGTGGTGTAGTGGTTAGCGTGATTAGCTGCCACCCCCGGAGGTCCGGGTTCGATTCCCGGCTCTGCCACGAAATTTGAAAAAGTGGTACGAGGGCTGGAACGGGGTCCACTCAGCCTCGGGAGGTCAACTGAGTAGAGGTGGGTTCGATTCCCACCTCAGCCATCCTCGAAGTGGTTTTCCGTGGTTTCCCACTTCACCTCCAGGCGAATGCCGGGATGGTACCTAACTTAAGGCCACGGCCGCTTCCTCCCCTCATCCTTGCCTATCCCTTCCAATCTTCCCATCCCCCTACAAGGCTCCTGTTCACCATAGCAGGTGAGGCCACCTGGGCGAGGTACTGGTCATACTCCCCAGTTGTATCCCCCGACCAAGAGTCTGAAGCTCCAGGACACTGCCCTTGAGGCGGTAGAGGTGGGATCCCTCGCTGAGTCCGAGGGAAAAGCCGAACCTGGAGAGTAAACAGATGATGATGATGATGATGATGATGACTGATATCCTCCTACGTCAGCTAAAACATATTGTGCTTGATTAGTAAGGATGTGAATAATTAATATGTTGTGCCGGAACCAAATAGTTCACGTCGGAGTTGGAGAGCACAAGATCACGTTATGGAGGATATTTTAATACAACACGAGGCAAGGTAGCATTATCTTTCCAGTCCTTTTAAATTACCAGAATTTCCCTTGATGAAGGCGATAAAAAATGAATAGATATCAATGGGAAGTAAAATAAAATACCATCCACGATGCAGATGACACCGTGATACTTACTGGCAGCTTGTAAGACCTCCGATACCTTCTTAAGGGCATCAACGAAATAACTGAGAAGTTAAAACGAATAGATTGATGGGAATCAGCAAGCATAAATTCGTCGTTGTTCGGGCAAAAGGCCATATCTCACAAATCTCTTCCTATCCATTATTTTCCTTAAGACTCGTCACGTCTCCAAGCCACATATGGATATGCAGTCCATCTGAACAATTTTAGTTGTGTTCATTTTCGTATGCTAACGTGTAAAGGAACGTTAAGTACATTATACTGTAACGAGTTGGCGGGGTAGTAGGATCAATTTACACTAGACTGGTAGCTTCAATACTAAGATTTATTAGCTAGGCAATAAAACTACACAAGACTACACACAACGTTTGCTCATAACACACACTTACGCAGTTCGCGCACTATCTTTTATACTCACACACAAGGTCCCCACGTCGTACGGCTACACGTTCTCTCCTTCGCCGACAGTCCGCACTGTAGCACACTAGTCCGATAATCACGGCAGTTCACATACTTCACTACACTGGCAGTCGCTCACGACTGAACCACACCAACTTCTAACTCAGTCTAACTCTCACTCATTCGAGGCAAGTCACTCGTCTCTTATATAGCTGCGCCGACCCTTCTGGAACAGTCCGGATGCTAGATGTATCCACGAACCTCGCGAGATGGAACACTCCAGATTAATCGTGGAGTCATTTCCATACTCCTCTGTTACGGGACCGCGGGCGGAAGCGATTGGGGCTGGCCTAGCACTTAAGTGCTGCTCGTGATTGGCGCAGCTGAAGTGTAAGGGGTGGGCCTATACGGTGCCGGGCCGGGCCCACTGCCAGTTGGCATTGCGGACGCTATGACCATTACAATACTGTAAGAGTGCGTAAATAATTCGTGCAACATACATTCCTAAAGTATTGCGGGTTAGGGTAAGACTTCGACTGCAATTATTGGAGTGATCATTTAATGATTTTATTTTATGATTACTCAAAGTTGACTGAACTTAGAGAGCTATTAATGTCTCATGATTCACCGGCAGGTAATTCCGGAGAAAGTAAAACAAACATGAAGCAAATATGTCCAGTATAACGGGCGGACGGATTTGCCAAAGCTTTTTATAGTAAACTTTTTTAATTCATTGATACATGTAATTTTGAATGTAACCTTCCGTAGTATACTTACTGTAATAACAATTTCGTGTGGATATTTCTAGCCTGGCGCAGACTCTCCGCCGTGTATGGAAAACTATGTGTTATTGTAGTGAAAGACAGTGCTATTTGCGGTGTTTGAGCTGTAGGAATGTTTGCAGACAGTACAAACACCCTGTTCCCGAATCAACGAAATTAACCATTTGAGGTTAAGTCTCCGCCTCGGCTGGGAATCGAACTCGAGACTGTCTAGACAGAACATAACTATGAGACCATTGAGCTGGAATCAATAATACTAATAAGAAGCAGAATAAGAAAAGGAAGGAGAAGAAGAAGCATTTGATCCAAACGGACGTTCTGAATAACTGAAAAGCGCAAGTTTAATGATATGGTTGCAAAGGAAGTTTCCATTCACTGCAATAACTTGCTAACATTTTTCTCTCATTACTCTGCCAAAGTTCAACGTTTCTCTTGAAGTTTCAATGATGACAGCTCGTTAAAAGATGACTTTACTCCAATTAGTCTGCAGCTGATGTAGGTCCAGTTACCTAGTGGAGGAGAATCTCATTATGATCTTAGTCCGAGCCAGATAATTTGGTTGGCGAGGTGTCGTATACCTTGGATAACCTCATTACCAGACCACCAGCTTCCTAATAACGTACGGTCGTCTTTTCTAAAGTAGGGCGCCTATCATATTTCATGTCTCATGCAGTTTTGTATGCGGCTGTAATCTAGCAAAGGTGAAATTCAATGCTGCAGATGGAAAACCTAACTGGTCACATTATGGAGCAGTGTTTTGTTTTTAGGTTACCTAACGCATAATCGAAAAAATAGCTGATATCGTAATATTGTGTTTTTGTCTCTGATGTCGATTCATTAATAAGCTTGCTAAGGTACTGAATTCGTATATGATTGATTACGTAAATGTGCCGCTCTTTATCTGAATAATCACCTTAGTTGCCTTCAGTTCTGAGGGTCCCGGTTTCTAACCACATCAAGCCTGCGATTAATACCACGTGTAATGAATTCATCTGGCTCGGGCACTAGGTGCTTCGGTTCGTCCAAATGCACACCACTTCATATAAATGTAACAAATCACACTACCAACCACAGCGGGGACACCAAATAGTGAATATTTGGCGTTAAGTAGTACATCTGGCCATAAAACTGGCCGAAATCAACGCTTAGTTTCGACCCTAAATTCGTAAAAGGCTAGGAAGAAGGATAGGTGATTGTGAAGGAGCCAGACATTACTAGAAACGATCATTACTTCCCTCTGACGGGAGGAGGGCGTAAAATATCTAAGCAGTAAATCCACCTTACGTTGTTGAACTCTTAAATTGGGACAGAGAGCTTGCGACTACAGGGTCCATCGATGTAAGTGGAATTGCTCCCATTTGTGTCAGCCTCATAGCTTTCAATTTTCTTATCCGACCTATCTTGGTCGACTACTGTTCTCTTCTGACCTTATTGGTGTTATATTTGCGATGCCTGAGGAGTCCTTCATTTTCAACACTCTTTGTGCCCTTAACACTTATTTGCTGATGCTTTCCTTCGAAGAATTCGAAGTGGCTGGTTGCCTTGTTGTAGTCTATATGGGCGTATGTTTGTCTTAGGAGAAAATACACTTGGAAATCATTCTCTCTTAACGCAAATTAGAGGTAAAGATGAAATGTTGTGCCAGCACTGAGAAGTCTTCTTCTTCTTCTCTTTGTCAAGACGTCATCTCCATACGGAGATCTTGACAATGCAACAGGAAAAGCATCTTCTGACGTACATCTGTGTCATCTTTGAATGAAGTGCGTTTTCCTTTTTATAATAAACAAGAGTTCTTTTTGCTTTTTCACGGGATATCGGCAATGAGAAGTCCTTAATACAATTAAATAAATGCAAGCTCCTAAGAGTTTTAGGAAAGGAAGTTTTGAAGGGGTCTGCAACGTCATAAGTACTCAGTCCACCGTATGTTACAGAATGAAGAAGGAGCTGTAAGAAGGTGTTTAGGGTATTACGCTGTACTGTAGAGACGGGGTTTACTTCTCATCAATAATTTCTACAGTTAGTCATATTCAGTTACATCTAGAAACGGCACAGTGTCCATGGGTGTAAGTGTATATAAAACATTTGCATGAATTATCTTACAGTCATACGGTGAAAGAGCAATGTCACTTAATTCTGCCGATGAAACATTGTGTTTGCAAGATCTAATAGTGTTCATAGCCATTCTTTTTCTTTCTTTTTTCCTCAAGACAATAAATATAGACTTGAAAACGTATATATCTTTTAACAACACTTCTTAATATTTTTCACTTCTTTCCATCGATGTCTAAGGCAGATATCGGAACAATGGCCGGTGTAAACATGACCACAACACATGTTATCATAATTACAAGTGCACAGGGCTATTATTCCTGATGTTCCAACATTAATAACAAGGACAACTCAATCGCCTCATCTTTGTATTTTGAATATCTGCTCATGAAAGGTCATTTCCGATATTTCATCACATGAAACCGAAATAACCAATGGTGGCACTAAAATGAAGCGTATTAGGCAAGACGAGGAGTGAGGTTGTTTGTCACTGATTTCCTCAAATAAAGAAGTATGTGCTAAACATTTAGAACTGTAAAGGCTAAATTACAATTCTGTTTATGAAGATGTCGATGAATTTGCAAGGAAATAAAAATAAATAAATGCTATGTCGTACAGTTAACATCACCATCGTCTTCATTATAACCACGAGTTTTTCCTAAATTTCCTTAGCCCCTTTTATTTGTGTATTACTTGCGTCATTCATTAGCATTCTTTGTTGTCGTTTCTTCGTCAATGCTTTCATACTACTCTTAGTATGGCCCATTGTGTTCTAATAATTACATTTCGAGACATCGTGTTCTGTAGCAACAGTATCACAAGAATAAATTAATTATCTCGGAGTTAAACATTTCCATTTTACGAAACCATACTTTTATTCAAGTCGCAGTGTCAGTGTGTCACTACAGATGTTCAGAGCAGAGCGAGTATTGTTTCACCACACGGCTTGTTATTTTCTCTCTTACCTCAGACAATACTTTCTTAATTAAGGCATTGTGAATTGAAATCAGGAACTTCAGTTTGTGCCCGCCAATGAAGCAATGAAGTGTCATTTCTTTCATGAATGTCAACAGTTACCATCAGAAAGAGGGCGTATACTGTTATTTGGCTATATGGTCAGCGTAGCAGGCCCCCGTTTATAGGGTTGCATATTCGATTCCCGGCTGGGTCAGTGATTTTAACATTGTGCGGTTAATTCATCTAGCTCGGATACTGGTATTTGTGTTCTTCGTAAAGCACATCTTCTTTTACATTGCACCAAAACCCACCACTGAAACAAGCAATACTGAATAATACCATCCACATAAGGTAGCCTTCAGGAAAAGCATCCGACCGTAACATGGGTTAAATTCATTCAGAGTGCTTTATAATTTATTATGTAATAATAAAATATATATGTTAATTTATTATTATTATTATTATTATTATTATTATTATTATTATTATTATTATTATTAGCTTTAATGTTCATTTGGTGTCTCTTAGTCAAATTGTAGTTAAATGAAAGAAAGGGCCTAGAGCCCTAATTTCCCCACCAATAAAGACGATATCTACTTATCTGGTAATGATAATAATTCGATCATTACAATTAGAATGGTGATGGTTGCAATAGCAGCAAATTACTGTATGTTCAGCTTTACAACCCCTCACTTTCGCCACTTTAAATTCACCGTGGACCAAGCACTCGCTCGAACTCATGCGCATTCGAACGTCGACAGAATGTGAGAGGAACTCGTTAACAGTTGGGCTGCGGTTCATCAGGTCCGGAAGCGAAACTCTTGTTGCCACAAGTTTTTTCTAATTTATTTTGAAAGGACTCCAGCTTCCACACAATTGCATTCAACTTTCGTAATTCTCTTCTCTTTCTTCCCAGTCTCTCTATTAAGTGACCACTTACAGCAGTGACCCGAGTTGCCTTTTTTATGTTTTGCTTAACTTTAGAAAGACAAACGAAGGTTTCATTCTACACCCCTTCGTCAGTAACTCAATGTACAGTCAGAAAAGATCGTGCAGGTGTGTAGAAACGAGAATAATAGAGTGGATACATTAGAAAGTCATCCAAGAGACCTGATAAATTGTGTCTTTGTAAACTAGTATCTTTGTAAACGTGTTTTATTCACTTAGTCAAGGGAGTTGGAAAATTATGTAGAACAAAACTTAATTACATTTTAGAATCTATATGCTTACTTTAAAGCCGGGTATTTAAGTGCACAATTAAAGTGTACAACAAATAATACAGTATAACGTTTCATAAAAGAGAGAGGAGGGGAATTTGTCTTCAGTAATTTCTGTAGTTCACTGACAGAAAGGTCGAGTAAGGAATTTATCTGGACGTCAAATTTAAACCCCAACTTATGATTGTTCAAGTGAAAATCTATTAAAACATAATTCCGAAGGCAGATTGAATCGTCAAATAGCACCATAAAAGGTTATGCGATTACAGGGGAACCGCCATTGTGTTCAAGCCAGCATGAGGAATAGGATAGTATATCATTGGTTTCCTCACTCAAGTGACAGTAGAGGCCTTAAAATTATCCGGTTCTTAGAAAATCCTAATTAAGACTGAGGTATAAAATAGCGTTGTATACGAGGTTCACGCATAGCTACCTGTCAATAACGAAAATGTAATTTGTGGCCTTATCATGAGAGCTAAAATAAACAACTGCTGAGGCAAAATCTATTTTTATAATTATAATTGTACGGTGAGTTTTGTGTGTTAATAAAATCATTTTGCAAGTGGTTTCCGGGCTGTTTTTATTATTTATTTATTTATTTATTTATTTATTTATTTATTTATTTATTTATTTATTTATTTATTTATTATTTCTTCTTCTTCTTCTTCTTCGTTTAGGCCTACGATGGACCACGTGGTTCTTAACTCTGGTGAGCTCTTTTCTTCCTCCTAGCCCAGTATTCTTTCATTTTAGCGCTATGGATGTCTTTTCTTTCTTGAGTCCATTTCACTCCTACTCCTGGACGCAGTGATTTAGTTGTTATTTATTTATTTATTTATTTATTTATTTATTTAGTTCTTGTGGCATAATTGGAAGTTCCGTTACTACGGTACACCTCAGTGGCTTTATTGAATCTTTGGCATAAAGTGTTGTGTAAAGATGAGAAATGAATTTTGTCACTTATTTTGGTACAATATAGCAAAAATTTGAAAGCCAAAACGTTGATGCAAGGAATGTCTTATCTCCAGTGTGTCGTACTGTCACATGAGCCCATTTCTTGATATCGTTGCCATGAACAACGTTCCTTGCATTCTTGGTACAATTAAACTTGTGGCCGGTATATCGAAAATGAACATTAGTTTGTTTATTTTCGTGCTCCACGCTCAGTTTGCTGCTTTTATGTGAAAAGATAATTTCGGGATTACAACTTCTTGAAACGATGATGCACAGTTTGAAAATATCTCTCTTTAACTTTTACATTGCTCCAAAGTTAGTAGCGTCTCTCTAATATTAAAACACTTTCATCATTGCCATCGCCTTCTGTAGGTGCATCATATTCGCCATTATATTCTGGGTCTTTACCGGGATCAAGTATAACTAGCGTATCATTCTTCCTGACACCAAAACGTGGGTTCTCCATACGCTGTCTGATTATTCATATAAAGAACAAATTAACCCCTAGAAGGCTCACCGCGGGAACAACCTGTTACGTAGATATACAGTACTTATGGTATAATTTCATCCCAAATCCGTCTTCGTTGCTGTGAACGTGGCATTTCTCTTTTCACACCCACCAAAGCAGTTTTGAAGCCGCAGAATTACGTTCAATGTGTGCATGGCTTTCATATCTCGACAATTAGGCGTAGTGTCCGTAAGAAATATTTGTTATATAGGAGTTAAAGCTTGCAATAGAGGATTACGAATTTCTAAATTCAGGTGCAAAATTGCTTGCCATTCAATTTACGAAGATGTATATCACCATGTGATGTATACAGTACTATAATTATGTCGTGTGCACCATTCGAATGGCAAAGCAGACCACACCTAGCCTTCTGTACTTGTACAGTATGTATTCACTTCCTGCTCAGCTTCCTTCATCGCACTCACCTTGGCGGCCGCTTGCTTTACGCATTATTCACATTATAATACTGACACTAGAAATTAATTTGATCCGATATGTATTTCACTTTAGCAACGAACATCCTCTCCACTGTCCCCTCACCATATTTTATTAAAATCCGATTGTAGTATCTCGATAACTTCCTTTGTAAGTCACATAGAACCCTTTTCTACTTTATTGAAAGTTTTATTTTTCATAAATGTTCAGTTCAGTTAGAGAGTTTATGACTGTTGATGGAAGGTATTCATAAAACCTACAGTATGCCATCAGGATTTGCAGTTCTTCAGGAAGTTTTTGTAGATGCTTCTGTTGGACGTCAGATATGCAGAATCGTGCATAGTTCGCTTTCACTCGTTTAGACTTTGACGGGCGGCCCCTTTGCTGCTTGAAATTGAAATTTCTGAAGTTGCTATCTCGATATGCAGTCTTTATGAGAACCGTGTAATGGAATCACACTATTTCTGGGAAAGTATTATCAACCTCAGACATAAAATTACTCTTGCTTGAATTGAAACAACACTAGCACAATGTCACTTAACTCGATATTTTTAATTCTCCTTTCCCACTTAAGAAACTGACTGTATTTCATTTCTCTAAATTATTCCTTTACCTGGCGAGTTGGCCGTGCGGTTAGGGGCGCGTGGCTGTGACCTTGCATCCGGGAGATAGTGGGTTCGAGTCCCACTGTCGGCAGCTCTGAAGATGGTTTTCCGTGGTTTCCCGTTTTCACACCAGGCAAATGCTGAGGCTGTACCTTAAGGCTAGGGCTGCTTCTTTCCAACTCCTAGGCCTTTCCTATCCCATCGTCTCTATAAAACCTGTCTGTGTCGGTGCGACAGAAAGCCGCTAGCAAAAAAAAGTATATATTTTTACCAACGTCTCACTTCTATAAATTGAAGTTGGCACAGCCATGGTTTAATACAATTTAAGTTGAATTTCTTATTGTGTCTTACCTCTTAGTGCTCGTCTTTAACAAATATTAATCTCGGTAGAGTTTCTTCTTCACCTCGTCGACATCATGAACAAGTCATTCGGAACAAGGTAGACGAAGGTAGGGCCTTAAAGTGACTCAAGTCATGAGAGGAAAATTAAAAAAATTTCTGCGATAAGGTTATCGGAAAAATGAATAGGAGAGATACGAAGTCTGTGGTAAAGAAACATTCCAAGGCCTCGAAAACGTAATACTGTCGAGTAGAACAGGATAAAGAGAAATTCGATAGGAATGATGGTAAATGCGCCGGCCCCATGGTGTAGGGGTAGCGTCCCTGCCTCTTACCCGGATTCCCCGAGTTCGATTCCCGGCCGGGTCAGGGATTTTTAGCTGGACCTAGGGCTGGTTCGAGGTGCGCTCAGGCTACGTGATTAGAATTGAAAAGGTATCTGACGGTGAGATAGCGGCACCGGTCTTGAAAACCAAGAATAACGGCCGAGAGGTTTCGTCGTGCTGACCACACGACACCTCGTAATCTGCAGGCCTTCGGGCTGAGCATCGGTCGCTTGGTAGGCCAAGGCCCTTCAGGGGCTGTAGTGCCATGGGGGGGATGGTAAATGCACTAGGAGGAGAGGTCGGATGTATGAAGATACGATAGAAAGTGGTTTGACGAAACGTTTACTGTCACTGTACCATAATAAATAGAACTTACCATTAGGAATCTAGCACATTTACGTGAAAATAATTCCAAAATCAGCAGTAAATCTGAGTGTGTATATATATATTTCTTACGTGCGAACTGGTACATAGAATTACTTACAATGTTGATATATTTTGATATCTAGATCATAGCCACAGGCCATTAAGTTTTACATGGACTCCAAGCAAGAGAGAGAGACTTTTTCACTCTAAATATCTCCCTTGCATAGGCCAGGATTATAACGATCGTTCTGGTGATTATTTTGCTAATAAGAAATACAACCGGGTAACCATCCTCTATTTACACTAATCAGAAAAATTAATGGCAGAGGCCCGACGGTTAAAAAATGAAGGTATCGGCAAAAGAAAGAGAATTATTTCGAAGGGCGTGGAAATGAAATACCCCCTGTATTTCGCAAGTGTAATATGGCTGGAGTAAGGAGAGGACAAGAGTTGGTCCAGAAAGGTGGGATAGTAGAAACAAAAATGAGGAGCCTGGAATAAGGAAGTGGAAAGAATGCTAGTCTCAGCTAGAGGTTCCGTAGTCGACAACCCAGCATGCTTTCAAGTTCTAAATTCCCCAAGGGCTTGCTCCTTTTAGTCGCCAGTTACGACAGCAAGGGGAGAAAAGGTGATTAAGTTTTACGAGGAAGCACAAATGGGCATCTACCCACTATTAATAGAAATCAGAGGAAAAAATTAACAGGTCCGATTAAAATGGAGGTGCATACAAAAGAAGAGCGTTGAAATTAACAATTCCCTGGCCCCTAAAACCTAATACAACAGGATCGGAAGAGAACAAGAATGTACTGAGTGGGGTCAGGCAGGAAAGGTAAAGGCTAGGTGCTTGACACAAATAAGTGATAATAATATCAAACTCTGGTAGGGGATCTGTAGTCGTCATCACGTACTCCCTATTTGAGAGTCCCTGGGATCCCTTTCAATTGTCTCCCATGGCAGGAAGGCTATAACGTATATATATTCTACTTCCCCAGCCCTCAAGGGTACCACAGCCGCCTTGATGAGAAATCACTTTGGATACTACTTGCTATCACCTACCATTTAAATTAAACTGGGATTTTTTTAAAATATGGAGTAATTTATCATAACAGTATTATAATTTAAGTAACTGGTTACACTGTTTTATGGGTTATCACAAACCGGGATATATAACCGTAAGAAAGCTACGTGCTTGCTGCAGGTGACACTTACGGTTGATGGCAGAGCACAGTGCAGAGAACAAGACGGTGTCTTATTGCGAGTTTCACTTTACGACCGCCGGTGTCTCCGCACTGCGAAACAGAAGTGACCAACAATGCCATCCATAAAGTGGCAGCAGTTAAGGGCAGGTACTCAAGTAAGGACCGCCACTAGAAATCTGACACTTAACCTACAGGGATTTCAGGTCTGTTAGTCACATTGCGGAAAGAGTTTGTGATTATTATTTCAAGGCAAATGCGAGGAATGTAGTTTCTTGATAATATTAATTTACACACCCAGCACTCGCAGAGATTTTAAGTCGTCCTTTGTTAGCTCTGAAATAAGTATCTGCTATTGTAAATATTTGAAGAAGGATCCGAACGATCGATATCTCTACTCCAGATTTGGTTTTAATAACGGAGTCTGAAATGTATTCTCAAATCCCAAACCATAGGAGTGCCACGATGGTTCTGGTGGTTATTACTATTTTACGAGACAAATGGGCAACAATTCTCTTTTTCTTTTACAATCAACCTTACGTCGCACCGGCGACGATGGGACAGGGAGGGCTAGGAGTGGGGAGGAAGCGGCCGTGGCCTTAATTAAGGTACAGCCCCAGCATTTGTCTGGTATGAACATGGGAAACCACAGAAAACCATCTTCAGGGCTACCGACAGTGGGGTTCAACCCTCTGTCTCCCGGATGCAAGCTCACAGCTGCGCGCCCCTAACCGCACAGCCAACTCGCCCGGTACAATCCTCTTTTAATAATCAGGAGAAGAAGAAGAATAGTTATGACACTTCGCAGTAGAATATTGGCTAGTGTGTGTATGCTTTGTAACACTGAGCCGGCGCAATCAGCTGTCTCGATGCCTCAACACAACAACGCTTCACTGCTTCGAAGCAGTGAAATTGCTTGGAGTGTCGTGTCGCGTAAAAATCACCCCTTTTAATATCATTGTAAGCGCTTAGCGAAGAAAAAAACACCGTTTATTACTATATCATGTCACTATTATGCTGTACATCATCTATTCAAAACTGTATTTTGTACATTTGCTCATTACATATTTCATGAACCTCATATTGTATCGTTACTAGAATGTTGAACAGTTTATTCACTGAGCTGAACTTAGCTATGAAGCGTGATTCATGTTTCACCACGCCATCGCGGAGCACTGTCAAGGTACTGCGTAGGTCTATAGCAGCACTGTTTGTCTTACAGACCGAGATGGAAGTGCGCCCTCTTTCAGTGCACTGCTTCATCGTCCCATCGCGATACACTGTGCGCACTAAGCGTAAATTGTAAAATTTGTCAGTGTTTGAGGAAAACGCCTTCGGAGACTTTCTTAGTCAAGTACGCTACACAGCACTCAACTCAAGTAATTTTACCATGTCGAAATCGAAAGTGATCGAGTGTCTTAGGCATTTAAAAAAATAGTCGAAAATGAACGTCCTGGTCACCAGGAAAGAAGGCATTTGTAAGTTCCCCGAGCTTTAAATATCTCACCTCGCATGTAATAGAATGTGTTTCATGGTATTTCGATCACCAGTAAACAGGGAGTGGTGTCTTGATATTTTAGATTGTTTGCGGGAGACCATCGGTACAATTAGGTAACCATCCACTCTAATGCCAGTCATAGGGAGAAAAATGGAAGAGTTCTGACTCTTTGATGATTTAGGGTATTGCCATAACTTAGGGAAATGCCACGAGGTCATAAAAATACAAGACTGCATAGGTGTCGCAA
Organism: Anabrus simplex; assembly: GCF_040414725.1. Classification (NCBI taxonomy): domain Eukaryota; kingdom Metazoa; phylum Arthropoda; class Insecta; order Orthoptera; family Tettigoniidae; genus Anabrus; species Anabrus simplex. The sequence continues at coordinate 1,065,653,815 of NC_090265.1, forward strand.
AGTTATACCATCGGAAAGTAACAATGTTTGACCAAGGAATGTTGGACAGGAAAGATGAAAATGACGAAGCTGCCACTGTAAGGAAAAAGCAAAGCGGGTCTCAGCTAAGGGATCCGTAGTCAGAACCCAGTGTTCCAAAGTTGCGAGCCACTGGGGTTTCCCCTTTCTTCACCCATTACGACAATATTGGGGATATACAGGGTGGTCGGAAACAACGTGAACCGAGTATAAGAGCATTACAGTGTTGGTCATACTGATAAGTAGAGCCCGGATTTCCATGCAAATGCATGTTTTTAAATAAACTGGTTACACTTCTCAAACTTTGCAGATACTCGTTTTATGACTTAATGATTCTATATAACCGTTGTTTTTCCCTGCATGTTTTTGCATTTTAGGACAAAATTCGTGCATGATGCATATTTTGAAGATGTTGGGTTTAATAGCGAATATTCAGATGTTTATATTGCATAACATAAATTTTGACTTTGGCGCATATATAATATTAAGTTGCACGATAGTGCCTTTTATGAATGTTGGTGTGCAGAATTCGGGACCGCTTTTCCAGGTTATGTCTATTATTGAGAGACGGAGAGAATGCATTCTTGACATCCTATGCGACAACCAAAGTTAGTACATACGGTAGAGATCCTATAAACCAATTAACCAAGCACATTCTTATCTATTGCTTGAGTAAACATTGATATAAGCCAGAAGGCTCCACGTCGATCACTGTAATTGTTTGGAATAAGGTGTTCCAGTTATAAATTTAGCACCTTACAAACCTTGGTTTCGAACTGAACCCTCTTCCGTTATTATCCTGGAGTTCCTATCCGGAACTCGCACTCATCACACATCTTTGTTATCGCAGCTTCAGTCATTAGTAGTTATTGAAGACATCATCATCTGCAGTCATTGCACGGGGAAGTAGCTGCGGCAGTTAGAGATAAGGTGAACGAAGTGATCCGTTCAAATCCTGATTTTGAGTTCGTCAAGCTAATGAAAGTCGTATTGTGTTGAAAATGCAAAGACGTACAATTTGACCTCACTATGTCCTAAATGTCTTCATTTACTTATGCACCTGTCACCTTTTCTGACATAGAAAGGTCTGTGCTTAAGAAAGTGCTGACAGATAAACGGAGGAGCTTAAATCAAGAGAATCGGGAGGAATTAGTTTTCGTTGGTTTCGAAAGGAACTGAACTTTGATAGTGCATATTTTCCAGTTTATTTTGCATGTTTTGCTATATGATAGTGCATGAATGCATGCATATTTTTGGATTTGATAGTGCATGGAAATTCGGGCTCTACTGTTAAGTAATTTGAAGAAATTACGTCGATATCTCGCGCCGTATAGCCTATTATCACCTGCGGAAGTTCGCCAATCACATCGCATTATCGGACAACGGTGCGAGGTATCGACGTAATGTTTTTCTAATCACGTACCAGTATGACCAACTCTGTAACGCTCATATACTCAGTTCACGTTGTTTCCGACCACCCTTACTGTTCGGAGAAATTTTCATCAAAACCTGAACTTCTGTACTTAGGTATCATACCCATACATCGAACTGAAGCTTTAACTATCCTAAAAGACAAATATATACCTGAAAGAATGTCAGTTTATATCAGGAAGAAGGCAGCATTGCAGTAAGCACTCTAGCAGATTCCAAAATATGACTTCCAGGAACTTGACCAGTATTGACACAAGTGTATGTTCGCCCAAGGAGATAACCTTGGCGGTGGCTGATAATCGAGGTTCTATTCACAGTGAATGGCTATTTGTAAATTACCCGAAGTCTTGAATCTGACCTGGTATGTAACACAGTGCGTTGCAATTAAAATTTCATCATAATGATATTTTGAAGTAAGACTATGCAAAGTAGCGGCGATTATTTCCTTAAAGGGAAGTACGACTAGACAACCATCCTCACTTCCGTATAGCTGTAAGCTTGCAATCCGGAGATGGTAGGATTGAAACCCACCATCATCAGCCCTGAAAATAATTTCCCGTGGTTCCGCTTTTCAAACCACGAAATGCTTGTGGTGTACCTTAGTTGAAGGTGGTGGACGCGATTATTGTTTTAAAGGGAATTACAACCAGGCAGTCTTCTTTTCTTCCGTGTAGTTGTGAGGATTCGGGAGATGACAGGAATTAACCCCACAAGAAGCCCGTGCAAATGCTGAGTCTGTACCTAACTTTGTGGTGGTGGTTATTATTGTTTTAAGTGCATCACCTCTTAACACAAATCAGAAAGGGAAAGAAAGACGTCCGACCTTTCAAATATTGAATGTATCGTCAAAAGAAACGTAAGAATCGTGAAGGGCGTAAAAATGAGAAGATTTCGTGGGCCTCGCAAATTCAATACCATCGGGGTTGAAATGGAACAAGAATTTATTACAAAAGGACCCACAGGAAAAATAAAAGTGAGGAAAAATGTACAAGTGAGTGGAAATGATACCGGACTTAGCTTGAACCTCGAGGTAACCAAACCGCGCTTAGAGTTTCAAACCTTTGCGTCCCTTCTTACAACAGAGAGGGAGTACCGTGGATGAGTTTTACCGCCCCAACCCAGAAGGGGTAGTGCATCTTAATTCAAGCCTCTCCTATCGTCACCAAGAACCTACCTGAAGTTAGTGTCACGTTAAATCCCGAGCAAAGAAGCACCCAGCTTAACGCTAATCAATTACAAAGGGGCCGATGACCTAGCCATTAGGCCCCTTAAACAACAAACATCGTCATCACCATATCATCATCATCATCATCATCAATTACAAAACATACGAGTTACGAACATTCCATGAATGAGAGAATGCGCAAAAGAAAAAGTAGAACATCCAAAAGTGTGAAAATGAAAAACTCCTCCATGCCTGATAAACGTAAAATCATCTGGAATGGAAGAGAATAATAGCTGACCAAACGAGGTCAGACAGGCAAGTAGAAAGCAGGGAGGTTGGACGGGGAAGTAAAAAGGGAGGAGGTTGGCTCAAGTAGGTGTAAACAATCCCAAATTCAGCTAGGGGCTGAAGTAGACACAAATACCCAGCCCCGAGCCAAGGAATTAACTAATGAAGGGTGAAATCTCCCACAGTGCCGGGAATTGAACTCGGGACCTACTGGACCAAAGGCGAGCATACCTAATTTGAGAGTTCCTGGGTGCCCCTATTTAGTCACCTTTTGCAAACGTGAATGTACTTTACCACCCTCAACCTCAGAAAACCCATCTGAAGTACATTATCTCTCTCCCTCCCTTCCTCTCTCTCTCTCTGATACTGTCGCTCTCTTACACTCATTTGCATATGAACTCTTCGCCAGTATTCACTTCTTCATTCTAGATGTGAAATAAATTCAGTGGTATTTTCACACAATTACCGAAATCATTTGCGTTTCTTGGCGCTACTTGCACGGACGGCTCTTCTTAACTACCGCAGGTAGCGTGAAATATTTACGGCTCAGATGACACGCAGTCAGCTAACGAGAGAGCGATGAGGTCCTTAAAGCTTTAGATCGCCTCGCTCAGCTGCAAGGCAGAGAGAACGGTCTAGAGTTTTCAGTTTTATAACAGTTTATGTCACAATTAAAAATCATATTCTCACAAGGGTTTCCTGAATGGAATTAATTCTTAAAACGAATTTAAAAGAAATAATGATTTAGTTCACCTTTAAGTATTCATTTAGTTAATGGCGTGTGGCCTCCGAAGAGTCCTGGTGCAGTCTTTCAGTTGACGTCGTATAGGCGACTTGCGTGTATATGAGTACGGGGACCAATATAAGATGAATTCTAAAGCTGAAGTAGACACAAATACCCAGCCCTGAGCCAAGGAATTAACTAATGAAAGGTGAAATCTTCCACACTGCCGGGAATTGAACCCGGGACCTACTGGACCAAAGGTGAGCACACTAACCATGGAGTAGGACAGTTTTATTTAGCATTACAATGGATTAAAACTTATTCCCTGTCTCAAGCACACGTGATAATACGAAGGTTGGAACTTAAATAGTGGCAACTACATATTTACAACAGATACAAAAGAGTTGCATGTTAGCAACCTTTACTGTCCTTCAGTGTAGTCACCAGCGTTGTGTATAACCCGTTGCCAGCGATGTGGATATCGTAGTATAACTTAGCAGAGCCCGTTCTGTTGATGGTGCATATGGAGCGGTCTACTGCCTGTCAAATCTCTGCAACAGTTCTCAAGCGAATGCTCACGAATCATCTGGTTTAGATCACTGTCCAGTAACGTGGCAAGAGCATGCACTTCTTCTTCACTCGTAGGGCGACCTGCCCGATGAATGTCCACCAGAGTTTGCCGACCATCGCTGAAGGCTTTTGCCCAACGTGCCACTGTTCTGTAAGGCAATGCAGATTCCCCGCAAGCCTCTTGAAGACCTTGATGACACTGTCGTGCTGTACGACCTCTGGTATATTCAATGTTGATCCAACTCCGTTGTTCCTGTTCGTAAAACATACTGACAACGTTACGTTAGACCGCTAGCTCACAAGTGACTGTTTCTCTCCCTTGTGCGCACCCTGGAAATGTGGGAACGGCGAGTCCATTTGCTCTGAGGTAAGGTAGGTATGAAACCAACTTGTGCTAGCAGTATACCTCGGATTTTTAGGTGGTAATAGGTTAGAATGCAAAGTAATTTGGTTTGTACGAAGTGTCATGCAACCCGTTGTAATATAATGTAGGAAGAGTAGCATAAAGTCAAGGAGTTCTATAGGCTGCATTCCTAATATCTATGCAAATCTCATAGCATAACCGTTGTAGAGTGTAGGGTATACTTGTTACTGGCTATAGCATGTTTGCATTCTAACCTATCAGCACCTAACAATCCGGACTCTAGCGACAGTATTAGATTCCGTTGCATAGCGTCTCCACAGCAGTGTTGCCGCTATGTAATTTCCAACCCTCGTATTTTAGCTTTGACTTTACAACATGCGTACGATATACACATTTACAGTGAAACTTTATTTCACAATAAGTAAAGTAGAATAAGGGAACTGCCTTACTAAGGGGCTTAGACAATATAATGACGCTAGACTTCTTTGACTAAGTTGGCGGGTTCGAGCCTGCCTCAGTCCAGTGGTATTCTAATGTGTCACCTGCTAGTCGGTTGGTTTACCAGCCCGTTAAAGAACTCTTGTGCTTCAAAATTCCAGCATAGAGGTGTTTTCGAAGTTCGTCCAAAGTTGTGGTTGTTACTTCAAGGAATGGACCAACTAGGTAACCATCCTTACATATCACCAACCAGAGAAACCATGGAAGAGTAACGAACTAATAAAGTTATCGTTTCTATTATTTTGTTTTCAATTTTACTTTACGTCGCTTCGACACAGATAGGTCTTATGGCGACGATGGAATAGGAAGGGGCTAGGAATAGGAATGTAGCGACCGTTGCCTTAATTAAGACACTGCCCCAGAATAATTTGCCTAGCCTAAAAATGGAAACGACGGAAAGCCATATTCGTCGCTATATTATTATTATTATTATTATTATTATTATTATTATTATTATTATTATTATTATTATTATTATTATTTATTTTCATTATTATTATTTCAATCAAAGGTTCCCATAAGGAAACCATAATTTAATTTAATAGGTGGCAAAAGTTAATAACATTTAAGTTATTCAGGCCTTTTCAATCGGAAATTACCAGCGTTTCGCCCTAATGTAGCAGTGGGATCATCATTTGGATAGATACGCCTTTTGAAAATGCTGACGGCTAGTGCGCCGCTAAGATACCAGCACAGGTTTTGATATAGGCCAAAGGCAGGCATTTATACAAGTGCAAGCAAATGCTTTCCTAGTACACAGTCACTGCATTGTCCTACACGAGTGGCTTGCAGTGGTGTCTCAACGGCGTACTAGCCACCAGCGTCTTGAAAAGGTGTAGCAATCCAACTGACAACCCCACTGCTACACTCTGGAGAAACATTGGTAATTTCACGATTGGTATGGCCTGAAGAGCTTTATTATTATTATTATTATTATTATTATTATTATTATTATTATTATTATTATTATTATTATTATTATTATTATTATTATTTTGTATTGAATATCTTATAATGTTGAACTGCGATAAGTTTCTCCCTGTGTGGATCAGTGGTGGAATGTCGATTTCCGAATTCCAAGATTTGGGTTCAAACTGCCTGAGTTAGTCGTATTTTTGAAGTGGGGAAGAAAGTACACTCGAAGTCATACCATGTCAGCATATAAAATGTCCAACTTGTTGGCTGAATGGTCAGCGTACCGGCCTTCGGTTCAGAGGGTCCGGGGTTCGATTCCTGGCCGTGTCGGGGATTTTAACCTTAATTGGTTAATTCCATTGGCTCGGGGGCTGGGTGTTTATGCTGTCCCTAACATCCCTGCAACTCACCCATCAAACATAACACTATCCTCCACCACAATAATACGCAGTTACCTACAAATGGCAGATGCCGCCCACCCTCATCGGAGGGTCTGCCATACAAAGGCTGCACTCGGCTAGAAATAGCCACATGAAGTTATTATTAGCATGTAAAATACCTCTGGCAACATATCTGGTGTTTACCGGAGAAAATTAATTAAAGCTCAGCTATAGATTGCCCGACAGAGTTCTAGGGTATCTGTCATCTGATGCAAGAAAGTGGAACGACAAAGTTGACACACAGACAGCCTACATTACGTCAGTTAAGATTTTCTTCAACACGGCAGCTGAGGATGTGCGATACTAATAATAATAATAATAATAATAATAATAATAACCTGATGTCCTGACAGCCAGCCATTCTTTGTTAAATAATACGCTTGTTGTAGTATTTATTTTCGTGGTACACTATTTATAAATCTATAGGTCATAGGTTCGGCTCCAGCTAGATCCCTCTTCGCTGTCAGCTGCTATTCATCTCATCCATTGATCGAGTGACTGCAGAATTACCTACAGTTACGAAGGAAACGTTGCTTAGGTTGCGTCGGATTATTGATACAATCTGCTCAGGGAATACCTTGCTGTTTGCTTGGGTATCAACAGTAAATGGTGAGAATTAGGTTGAGGATGAGCTTCCTGGAAAGAACCAATGCTCTTACTGTCAGCCCAGAAACACGATGTCGCAGCAAGTGACTCGGCATCTGTCATAGTTCGGAGGAGACCTAGCCTCTGGCTGGTAACTTCCTTAGTACACAGCATGGAAGAGATTCAATCAGCTCAAATTTGGAGTGTCGACGCGAAAGTCCAATCTAGTTAACAGCAGAAATTCGACGGAGACTCAGCGTGTGAGTATCGGCTCATTCAAAACAATCATTATCTCCTGGTCTCGAGAAATCCTAACAACCTAGTTAAGAGCAGAAATTCGACGGAGAATCAGCATGTGAGTATGGGCTAATTCAAAACAACAATTATCTCCTGGTCTGGAGAAATCTTAACAACCTGTGACGTGCCGGGTCACCTTAATTTTCATATAATTAAATACTCGCTCATTACCCTCTCCATAAGCAATACCTTTCTGGCGCCAGCATTCAAATAAATGGCTTGAAGACACCAGCTGAAAATTAATTATAATTAGTAATGAGACTTTCGATACTACCACAGATGTGGTGACAGAACACTAACCATCAAGTACACTCAAACTAGGAAATAGAGGATCATTAATAATTTATGAAAGTACCAATTAAAATAACGATTTATTACTATGATAACCGTGAAGGTGTATTTAAGAAAAGGGAACTTAACGGAAACAAAAGAAAAATTAAATGAAATAAAATGTAATAAACTGAACTGTTACGCGGAGACTTGTAGTAATTTATGTCACTAGATCACCATTTTTAGATTCCGGTATCTGGACACGTTCGATGTAGGAGCTGTTGTTTGATTATCTTCTCGTACAGCCGTTGTCATCTCTGGTAGTAATTACCATTCCTATTTCTGATTCGTGCATTGCCCACTAATCGGATAACGACTTCCCTGACCTTAACACTTCCTATAATACGCATTACAAAATGTGGTAAGAGCCCCTAATTTCAATATCAAAACCACCTTGGGTTGCGTCCATGGAGAGAATGCACTTGTATTATTCCATGTTACAAAATTATCTCCTGTTCCAGAGAAGTAAAAACCGGTCTCTCACTATCCTTATCCCTTGTCATAGAGATAGCCGGTACTCATTGAGTGATCCTTGAGTAGTGCCCTACTCTGATGTGAGGTTAACTTGTAAACTAAACGGAAAACGTCCTCTTTTTGTCTACCCTGTCTTCTCTCCTACAATGAGAACGACGGTAAGGACATCCTTCCTCTATCATCATGACCATCAGACGCTAAGACCTTCAGACGCTGGGATGTTCAGAGGTTCTCCTACTCGTATTAAGATGTTCTCGTATTAAGACGTTAGGACCTTAGCGAGCTCTTGTCGTTGAAGTATATAGGCTCTAAAATTTCCCTCCATCCCTCATATCACATGGTCCAGTAATATCTGGTGTTCTATCCCTTCTTCTTTCCTTCGCTATATATCTATCATCTTGATTCGTATCGTTCATTCACATAGGTTGAAATTCCGCGGGCTTCGTAAGCGTCAGGTAGCCAGTTTCAAAAAGTTACAGTTGACAAATTCTAACTCTCTCCCCAGAATGTGGTGGCGACTAAGTAATTCTTCAATCTCGATGGCGTCCTTTTCCTGGTAAAGGGCTAAAATTAACATGATGTGTCCGGTCACCTGACCTCTGCCTACCGGAAATTTACTGCAAGCTGTAATACTTTTCTCAAGACTTAACTCGTTCATATTTCGTTTTTGCCGCGATACAGACAAGGAGATTATAATATGAAATAGATGTCTAAAAACCTTATACCAGGTGGCTCACGGACGCCGCACTTTCTACTTATAAATGTCCCGCATGCACAGGTGATGTGTGGGGTGTCTACCAACTGATTTTAACAGGGGAACTACTGCCAGCGGGCAGGTTACGTCAGAATATGAAGAGATAAGAAACAGAGTCCCACTCGCAGCATGTTACTCAGCGTTGCCGGTCGAATGCACCCCTTGCATTAGTAAACATCGTTTTCGACCGTATAGCTCTAGGCTGGTGTATGCTACAACCGCACTGTATTTGCTGTCTGCATATCGGCAGTAGCTAGTGTGATCAGCAGCGGTTTAACAGGGGAACTACTGCCAGCAGGCAGGTTACGTCAGAATATGAAGAGATAAGAAAGAGAGTCACACTCGCAGCATGTTACTCAGTGTTGCCGGTCGAATGCACCCCTTGCATTAGTAAACATCGTTTTCGACCGCATAGCTCTAGGCTGGTGTATGCTAAAACCGCACTGTATTTGCTGTCTGCATATCGGCAGTAACTAGTGTGATCAGCAGCGGTGAATACATAGACATTATTTTAATCTGGACAATCTGGTCGGAATGCAACAGAAGCTCCAAGCAGACGTATGCCTTCTACATACGTAGGCCTACTTCACCGAACAGTGTTAGTTTTAGCTTCATACATGCAACTCTTCCATCGAGTGGAATGTCTACACTTGTATAAATAAGTTATTAGATTTCCTTTTCTACACCTTTGGCGTGTCTACAAACAGTAGCGGTGATTAGGAGGTGCGGCGAGGAGGGACAGTCGCCCCCCCCTCCACTTTGTGGAGTACACATTACATTTTCATTCCACTTTAACCAGCTGGAACTTGGAATTGTTTTAAAAAGCTGTTTGTACAAACCTTGTTACCTTATCTGCTAATAACTTCGTTTATTTTCTTTAATTATTAACATAATTATTAACGGAAATACGCACAAAATGCTGTTCGTCGCCGCTAACCAATTTGTATAGCACTACGGCAAGTATGATTAGCTGCCACCCCCGGAGGTTCGGGTTCGATTCCCGGCTCTGCTACGAAATTTGAAAAGTGGTACGAGGGCTGGAACGGGGTCCACTCAGCCTCGGGAGGTCAAATGAGTAGAGGTGGGTTCGATTCCCACTCCAGCCATCCTGGAAGTGGTTTTCCGTGGTTTCCCACTTCTCCTCCAGGCGAATGCCGGGATGGTACCTAACTTAAGGACACGGCCGATTCCCTCCCCTCTTCCTTGCCTATCCCTTCCAATCTTCCCATCCCTGCACAAGGCCCCTGTTCAGCATAGCAGATGAGGCCGCCTGGGCGAGGTACTGGTCATTCTCCCAAGTTGTATCCCCCGACTAAGAGTCTGAAGCTCCGGGACACTGGCCTTGAGGCGGCAGAGGTGGGATCCCTCGCGGAGTCTGAGCGAAAAGCCGAACTTGGAGGGTAAACAGATGATGATGATGATGATGATGATGATGATGATGATGATGACTACGGCAAGTAATGGAGACTTTGCCTGTGCTGTGAGGAAGGGTAGTAGGGGTATATATTGTTTGCCGAGGTCGTGACCACTGAGTTATAATTCACCCACTTGTCGCGCGTATTCATCAGTCTGGCAGTCTCTTTAGTGTCTGTTAGTTTCTTAGTGAGTATTCAACCGAGCTCGATAGCTGAAGTCGCGTAAGTGCGGCCAGTATCTAGTATTCGGGAGATAGTAGGTTCGAACCCCACTGTCGGCAGCCCTGAAAATGGTTTTCCGTGGTTTCCCATTTTCACACCAGGCAAATGCTGGGGCTGTACCTTAATTAAGGCCACGGCCGCTTCCTTCCCAATCCTAGCCCTTTCCCGTCCAATCGTCGCCATAAGACCTATCTGTGTCGGTGCGACGTAAAGCAACTAGCAAAAAAAAGTGAGTATTCAAATACTAAATTATTTTTAATTGCATAATCATGCCGTACTTCTATGTAATTATACCGGGCGAGGTGGCGGTGGGGTTACGGGCATGCAGCTCTGAGTTTGCACTCGGGAGGTAGTAGTTTCTAATCCCACTGTCAGCAGCCCTGAAGATGGTTGTCCGTGGTTTCCCATTTTCACACCAGACAAGTGCTGGGGCTATACCTTATTTAAGGCCACGGTCGCTTCCTTTCCACGCGTAGCCTTTTTCTGTCTCATCGTCGCCATAAATTCTATCTATGTCGGTGCGACGTAAAGCCAATTGTAATTTCTTTGTGTTATGTTATTTATTAAGTATATGCCCCGTAGTATGTTTGTGAGACCTGGTGAAAATTTTATTATACAGCATTGAATCAAAATCTCAAAAAGCTAATATTACGAATAGGCCTAATCCACGGGGCTGATTAATTACATATAAAAAGCATAATACAAGTGAAATAATTCACTCCGGTGAATGTTCGTTCGTTCGTAATCTGTTTACCCTCCAGGGTCGGTTTTTCCCTCGGACTCAGCAAGGGATCCCACCTCTACCGCCTCAAGGGCGGTGTCCTGGAGATGCAGCCTTGGGTCAGGGATACAACTGGGGAGAATAACCAGTACCTCACCCAGGCGGCCTCGCCTGCTATGCTGAACAGGGGCCTTATGGAGGGATGGGAAGTTTGGATGGGACAGCAAGGAAGAGGGAAGGAAGCGGCCGTGGCCTTAAGTTAGGTACCATCCCGGCATTTACCTGGAGGAGAAGAGGGAAACCACGGAAATCCACTTCCAGGATGGCTGAGGTGGGAATCGAACCCACCTCTACTCAGTTGACCTTCCGAGGCTGAGTGGACCCCGTTCCAGCCCTCGTACCACTTTTCAAATTTCGTGGCGGAGCCGGGAATCGAACCCGGACCTCCGGGGGTGGCAGCTAATCATACTTGCCGTAGTGCTATACAAATTGGTTAGCGGCGACGAACAGCATTTTGTGCGTATTTCCGTCAATAATTATGTTAATAATAAAAGAAAATAAACGAAGGAATTAGCAGATAAGATAACAAGGTTTGTATAAACAGCTTTTTAAAATAATTCCTAGTTCCAGCTGGCTAAAGTGGATTGAAAATGTAATGTGGGTACTCCACAAAGTGGAGGGGAGCGGGGAGCGACTGTCCCTCCTCGCCGCACCTCCTAATCACCGCTACTGTTTGTAGACACGCCAAAGGTGTAGAAAAGGAAATCTAATAACTTATTTATTTAAGTGTAGACATTCCACTCGATGGAAGAGTTGGATGTATGAAACAAAGACTAATACTGTTCGGTGAAGTAGGCCTACGTATGTAGAAGGCGTACGTCTGTTTGGAGCTTCTGTTGCATTGCGACCAGATTGTCCAGATTAAAATAATGTCTGTGTATTCACCGCTGCTGATCACACTAGCTACTGCCGATATGCAGACAGCAAATACAGTGCGGTTGTAGCATACACCAGCCTAGAGCTATTCGGTCGAAAACGATGTTTACTAATGCAAGGGGTGTATTCGACCGGCAACGCTGAGTAACATGCTGCGAGTGTGACTCTGTTTCTTATCTCTTCATATTCTGACGTAACCTGCCCGCTGGCAGTAGTTCCCCTGTTAAAATCAGTTGGCAGACAACCCACACATCACTTGTGCATGCGGGACATTTATAAGTAGAAAGTACGGCGTCCGTGAGCCACCTGGTATATACGCAGAATAATTTAGAATGACTTACCATGAATTAAATATATAAATCTTTCCAATTAATTACACATTTTGATAATTTTATGTACATGGTGTGATGTTCAAAACATCACAAATCTAGTTAAGAGCAGAAATTCGACGGAGACTCAGCGTGTGAGTATGGGCTAACTCAAAACCATCAGTATCTCCTGGTCTGGAGAAATCTTAAAGAAGAATGCGCTCTCAACAACCTGCTGGCAGAAATTAACACAACGGAATTCTGATAGAAAAGAACTCTTACAGTTAATTCGAACACGGAAGATAAGTAAGTACCCCGTCCAGTTTTAAGAGCGAATACCAGCGGATACTATTTATACAGGTGGATTCTCTAGCGGATCTAGATATAGTCGAATCTTCTTGCTGATCATATTGCAGTAATCACCTGCAGTGCCGACCGAACGTATTTCTTGTTTCAGGCAACAAAGACAGTGGTATCTACCTTAACATTTCTACCCATTGTAGTACTTCTAGAATTTTCAATCTTCGGTTAAATTGTCTTCAAAATTTACTTGAGAAATGTGCATTGTCCGTAACATTGTACGTCACAGAGAACTTGGAACTTGCGAGTAGGCCGTGCTGTTAGGGGCGCGCAGACGTGAGCTTGCATTCTGGAGATAGTGGGTTCGAACCCCACTGTCGGCAGTGGTTATCCGTGATTCCCCTTTTCAGACTAGATATATGCTGGGGCTAAAGGCCACTGCCGCTTCCTTTCCACTCCTAGCTCTTAGCCACGACGTAAAACAACTGGCAGAACTTGCGAGATATGTTTTCTGAAGGATGTAAGGTGACAAAAGTGTCTTCTCTGTCGTGCTAATCTGACTTTTGCCTACTGAACTGTGACATATCTTCCCTCTTGGGAATGAATATTAATAATTTAGTGGTTACTATCAGAAGTCATCTGAAATATTCACAGAGCACTTCTCTGATTTGCGAAACATGCCCGCAAGAGTCAGATTCACAGCTCCAAGTAGTGGCGTGGTAATCCAGTCTCTTTAATATTCGAAAGAACTTTTCTCTCTTAAACCTTGGAGGACGGTCAAATTTGCTAATGGATTATATTGAAAAGTTTGTTTCTGATAATTTGTACATTAACAGAGGATAATATTTTAAACACTAACATATAAGACATTGAGTGTGGTCTACCCGAGGTGGTGAAGACATGCTCGGTTTATTTGCTTGGAGGTGGGTTCGATTCACAGTTAGGAAGTTGACAAATTTTGTAAACAATATTAACAATTCTTGAGCGGCACATGGTCCTGCGATTTACTCAGCCAAAAATGAGGACCAGTTTAATTCCTACAGCCAAAGTTAGCCGGGTCTAAATCTATCCACGAGGAGGTTACGAATGGCTAAACTCGTCACCTTCCAGTCCTCCATCGGCTTTTATTGTATGTGCAAGGATAGCTTTGCTTTGAGATAGAATAAAATCTTCTATTGCCTTTGGGGGACTGAATTGTTTAACATTAACTTTCAGTTTGTTTGATAAATTAGAGATGAACCTACCACGGCTTGTTAAACTCCTGTATCACTTTTTTCCGGATTGGACCGTGTTTTAGTTTTTTATGACTAATGTATAGGTTGTAGTATTAGTAGTTGTTATTGTTCTTGTCAGCGGTGTTAGTGGTTGTTTTATGAGTAAATAACCGTCATATCTCAACAATAATTCGGGAAGAAATGGAAGATATTCGACACTTCCAAAAACGAAGGTATCCTCAAAAGAAAGAGAAAGGCCACAAATGGTGAGATACCGCCGAAGTCGGAAGGAAATAAAAGTTGACTAAGGGAGGTCAGATAGGAAAGATGAAAATGAGGAGCATGAAACAAGTAACTGGAAGTAATTCGAGACTCAGGTATGGGAACGGTGGTCGCCATTTCACACGCCCAGGGGAACGTGGGTTTCCGAACAGGTTGAGATCCTCTGTGGGGTTTTCATCAACGAGGAGAAGCAAAGTATTTTACCCATCCTGGGCATATCAGGGCATCAATTAAATAATTCGGCTTTACAATTAAATATATAAATGGAGTTCCTGGATGAGAACCTTCGGAAATCACTTCTCGGACTCGAAGTCCCATCCTCCTACTGTCATTGCGTCAACGGCTAAAGCTCAAAAGCATACGGGTAATGGGAAGTTCGTAAAAGAACAATGGACATTACATTAATTATAACGAAAGTAGGGTTCTCTATAACTTAAGAGGAATACATTAATATTATTAAATGAGAAGAGTTTTGTTCCCAATATTTACTAAGAATTTTATTAAACTGATAGAACCACACAATAAAATATAAGGGATCATGCCATATTATTACACATAAAAATGAACATTAGTAAAGAAATATTTTGTATATAGTATGCCTCAGCGTCTTTGTCAGTTCATACACTGTTTTGGCTACCGCTTGGCATATTTGAATCACCTTATTAGCGCGAGCTAATATTAAAAATGCCAATTTTTACATCTGTAAAAGTTTAAGTTTTTCAGATATACTGTAGATATGCACATCTTACAAATTCACGCCAACCCACTATTCAGTCATTTTACCCACCCCCTCCCCCTTAAGTGTTTGTTTCCAAAACCGAAATAATACATGTTTCTTTATTTTTAAAAGAGATTATAAATACCACTTTATTTTTTTTACATGTTAATTTTTGAGATATACTGTAGATATGCTCGGGGATTATGTGTAACAGTTTTGATTGGCAACTATACCCGAACTTACACGCATAACCTTGCTGCTGTAAAATCCTGGAGCTGACGTTGCTATGATTACGGCAGTTCATATATCTATCCGATTCTTAGAGCAGGGGTAGTGTGCTGCCAATATCTCCATAACGGTTGTTTTTATGGCCTTAGAACATGGGTTTCTGGCCCGTAGAGCTTACCGAGTTGTGTTATTTTCGTCAAGGGGCTTAAAATGAGTTTTGTCTCGTCCTTGTACGACAAATTCGATATTTCGCCTATATTAGCCTATTATTTTTATATCTCCCACGCAGCACCCACCCCTCGAATTGTTTTGAAAATAAAACACAGCCAATGTCCCTCAGGGATTATGTGTACCAATTTTGGTTGGCGGCTATGCACAAACTTACATGTATTCGCTGCTGTTGAATCCTGAAGCTGACGTTGTCATGGTTATGGCAGTACATTTCTTTATCCGATTCCGAGAGCAGGGGTAGTGTGGTGCCAATATCTCCATGACGGTTGGTTTTACGACCTTAAGACATGGTTTTCGCCCCGTAGGTCTTAATGAGTTGTGTTCTTTGCGTCAGGAGGTTTAAAGTGAGCTTTGTATCGTCCTTGTATGACAAATTCGATATTTCGCATATATTAGACTTCTATATTTATATCTTTCCCCGTCGCCCCCCTCGAATAGTTTTGAAAATAAAATATAGCCTAAAGCATTCAGGAATAATGTATATTTCTATTAGTGAAGAAATGTTTAGAATCGGTCCAGTAGTTTCTGAGATTACTCACCAGATATAAACAAACTCACACAATTCGCACTCTTTTTATTCTATTATTATTAGTATAGATTAGACAGTAATTTTCTTCAATAATGAGTTTAAAATATTTGGTAAGCCTTATTCTCATTTCTTCAAGTTATTATAGTTTCGAAGCACTCTCTCTCACAGTTCTAAAAGATATCGCGTAGATCAACAGAAAATGAATTTAGTGATGATCATCATGGACTTTCGTCAGACCCCTACTTAGAGCGGAACAGCAAAATATTAATTTAAAAAATCAGTGGCACATAGAGCCAATCACGATTTTTGGCTTAGTTATTCCTGAAGTTAAATAGCTTGACGAAATTCTCAGACGTAAAGCATGGTTTCCGTGACTGGAAAAATGAATGATTAAATAGCAGATAATTTCAAGTATTTAGGATGTGTGTCCTCCCAAGATGGCAATATTGTAATTGAAACTGAATCAAGGTGCAGTAAAGCTGGGTGGACACAGGATATCATATTCGTAAGTTAGAAGTAACAGACATGAAATTAGGGAGAATGATTGTTGATACAAACAAGTGGGAACAATGGCATGAGGGTATTCGGATTGAGGAGAGAAAGGCTAAGTCAGGAATTAACTCGATGGATAAAGCTGTACTCATAAACCGGCTTCGGTGGTGGGGTCATGTGAGGCGAATGGAGGAGGATGGGTTACCTAGGAGAATAATGGACTCTGTTATAAAAGGTAAGGTAAGTAGAGGGAGGCCAAAATGACGATGGTTAGACTCAGTTTCTTACGATTTAAAAATAAGAGGTATAGAAATAAATGAGGCCACAGCACTAGTTGCAAATAGATGATTGTGGCGACATTTAGTAAATTAACAGAGGCTTGCAGACTGAACGATGAAAGCCATAACGGTCTATAATAAAGATGTATGCATGTATGTAAATAATATGCCTAGAGAGTTGGCTGGGTTTTATGGGCTGCGTTCCAGTAAGATTCCATTCGGGAGATAGTGGGTCCAAACTCCTCCATCGGAAGCCCTGAAGATAGTTTCCTACTTCCACACCAAGCAAATATGAGGGCTGTACCTTTATTAACGCTAGGGGCTGTTTAATCCCAAGTGCTACCTAGCCCTTACCTATCACATCGTCGCAGGACGCCGCCCCCCCCCCCCCACCGTGTGTTACTGCATCTTTATACCACCAGCAAGGAAAGTAGATTCATAACTTTTGCGGAAGTGGTTATTTTTTTTTAACTATTGGCTTTACGTCGCACCGACACATATAGGTCTTATGGCGACGATGGGACAGGAAAGGGCTAGGAGTGGGAAGGAAGCGGCCGTAGCCTTAATTAAGGTACAGCCCCAGCATTTTCTTGGTGTGAAAATGGGAAACCACGGAAAACCATTTTCAGGGCTGCCGACAGTGGGTTTCGAACCTACTATCTCCCGAATACTGGATACTGGCTGCACTTAAGCGACTGCAGCTACCGAGCTCGGTGAACTGACCACTGAAAGTCGGTTAGGAAAGACCTAGATGAAGAGCCTGGCACAACAGTGTTAGACTTACAGGTGGGCACTTCCAAGTTTTGACTATTATTATTTTAAGAGGAAGTACACTGGAAAGCATTCCCTCTTCGCGCTAATCAGAGACAAAAATATAAGGGCCCCGTCTCTTCAAAATATAAAAGTTTCTCAAATGAAAATAAACGACCACTAACCACGAGAATGTGAAGGACTCTCTGAGATTCTACCATCGGAGTCGGAAGAGGACAATAGTTGACCAAGTAAGGTCGAATATGACAGTAAAAGCGAAGATCCTTACACAAGCAAGTATCAGACACAGTTAGGGAAGCATTGGTCATGAAACCTCGCTTACAACTTAGAACCTCTGGTACCCCCTTTAGTTATCTCTTACGACAGGCAGTGGATAGCGTGACTGAACTCTACCGCCCCGAACCTCAGAAAGACCCTACGTAGAAAGCAGATGGAATTGCCCTTTTAATCGCCTCTTACGACTGGCTGGGGATGCCAGGATGAATTCTAACTCTCCGACCGATATGAAGAAGTGGTAGTTGGAAAACTAGTTTACTAAGGGAAGTCTGCTACGGGAGCTGAAAGTGAGACACCTTACACAAGTAAGTAGAAATGATCGCATACTCAGCCTGGGGCCCGTGGTTGCCCCAAAGTAGAAACAGGGACGATGGCATGATGCATTCATCCCCACTCCAGTGTGCGAGTATTAAATGATTTACTCTTTTATCCTCCATATTATTGCCTTAGCCTTTATTGTGCCAGTATATTAAACGTTTCCTTCTCCTCTTCTCCCGCTTAATCACAAGGAGGGAAGATTATAACTTATAAAATAAAAATCACCATGAACACAACGATATTAGAAAAATCTAATCAATATTTGACTGCTGTGGAAGAACCACATGAATCATGGGATGTCCAAAAAGAGGTTAAGTCCACATTATGTTAGCAAGGTGTATTATATAGCTTGCTAAGTAGGGTATTCACAAAAGTGTAATCTCTTCATCGTAAGACACCCTTGGTTGTTTTTGAATCATCCAGCATTAAAAATCTTCAGACTTCCGTTGTTGCCAAATAATTACATTAAATATTACGACCATCAATTTAAAGTATCCATTTCCATGTGATCAATATGTTAAGTTAACAAGCTCTTAATACGTGGAACATTTAATGACCTGTGCCGAAATATTGCATAATTTGACTCAAAATTTTTATCCCGAGCAGAAAAGAATAATAGAGTACTGCTTTCACGACTCACCAAGTAAGCTTACATTCTAGGAGACGCTGAGATTCCAGAATTTTGACGCGCAGTAATTCTGTTATATGCCAGTAATTTGTCGTCACGAGACGGATGTACTTCACCATCCTTCACATACAGGACTAAGCTGGGATCTTACCCACCACTTTAAACTCAGAGAACCAGAGTTTAACCGTCTGAGCTACTCAGTCTGGCTCCAAGGTATCATTGACATTCCTAACCAAATGTCTGATAACCCTCAATATCAATTGAATTAAAATATTTGAAAGGTTAATACTTAATTGTTCTTTGTTCCAGGTGAGTATTCAGTTCACAATCTTCCAGGATGTCGTGACAGCAAGGCAGTGCTCGACTGTCAGGGCAATTTGATGAATAAAGTAAGCAATTTCCATAATAGAATAGTATGATGGTAAGGAGCAAAATGTGCTTCTTAACAAACTATGTATTTGCAACAAATATATTTGTGGTTGTGCATTTCTGACTGAGACTCCAACCAGTCTTTAGTCAGAGCACTCAACAAAACAAACAAACAAACAAACAAACAAACAAACAAACAAACAAACAAACATGGATGATTTAACTTACGTCGATGGATCTAACCCTTTCACATTCGTTGTCTGCCTTCGATGTATAACGCTTAGCGCTATTAGCTGTCGTCCTCGAAGGCCCGGGTTCGATTTCCGGTACTCCGAGATATTTAATTAATGGAATGAGGGCTGGTATGAGATTAAAATTAGATATCAATCTCACCTCTATTGCGGGTGTGCCTGGAAAGAGCTGCAGGACCTCAGGTTGTGAGCATACCCTACTGAGGAGGCTGAATTCACTGAGTCTGTCTTCGGCACATGGATCATTCACTGAAGGGCATAAAGTAGTGGGGAGAGATTCAATTGTGTGGAAATATAGTGAATAGTTAGGCCTATGCCAGCGACTTGGTCTTAATGGGAGACTGTACTGAAAGTCTGTAATATCGGAAAAGTCCTTTCGTATCGCCATTTACAACGCCTCTAAAGCATGCATCTCCGCTTAACGGTATAGACGGACAAGTTGCCGAGGTAATTCTAGCCATTCCAGTGCGAGGGCACCTGTGTTTATGTTTACATTGTCTCTGTGTTAAGAGGATAGAAGGTTGTTTGTAGAGCATGACTATCGGCGCAATGGGAAACATGGATAATCTGACAGAGTAAACGCTACTTCAATCGACTGTAAGGGTAGCATGTGAAAGGATACATAAATTAATTTTTTTCGAATGTATATCAGGGTGTATTAAAAATGATTTCCATTGATTAAAATATGCATTTCAGCACACAAGTTTCATTGACAAAAATATGTTTTATGGCTGGGGATTGCCCGAAAATTTCTTTAATGTGACGTGAAGAAGTGTGTAACCGCGCACGCAATGTATGGATTGAAGGTCAGACATTGTTACCTAGCAACCGTGCAGGCTATGTCTTATGACTGATTGCCATCTACAATTAGCAGCCGTTGATGGCTGGCCATGACCAAGAGACATATTTATGATCATTTTTTTTTGTAAACGGAAAGGTGTTTTTGTTAATCTAGTGGTTTAATGCCGCCCTAACACATCGAAAGATTTCCGCGATGTAAGGATGGGAAAGGACCAGAATTGGGAAGGTAGCGGCCGTTGTCTTAATTAAGGTACACTCCATTTGCCTACTGTGAAAGTGGGAAACTACGCAGAAACATATTCAGGACCTAGACGGTGGACTTCGAACCCACCATCTCCCGAATGGAGCAAATATTCATTTATAGGACGAGGAATAAGGGATTGGAATAATTTATCAAGGGGAAATGTTCGATAACTTTCCAAGTTCTTTGAAAATATTTAATAAAAGCCTAGGTGAACAGGTGCCAACGGCCGTAGCCGTGTTGAAACACCGGATCCCGTGAGATCTCCGAAGTTAAGCAACATTGGGCGTGGTCAGGAGTTGGATGGGTTGCCACGCCCTGTTGGTGGGGGGTAAGGGAATGGAGGAGCGGAAAGGAACTGGCCACCCTACCGCACGTAAACTCCGGCTCAGGAACACCTCTGAGGAGGTTCGGACCTGCCTTCGGGCAGAATAACCCTTACCTACCTATTAGGTGAACAGTTGATAGGGGATCTGACATTTGGCCGACATCCCTCTACCAGCGACTTGGTCTTAATGGGAGACTGTAGTGAAAGTCTGTAATACCGGGGAAGTCCGTTCGTATTGCCATTTATAACGCCTGTAAGGCATGCATCCCCACTGAACAGCGTGGACGGAAATGTTGCCGATGTAAATCCTAGCCTTTTCCGATTATCAAAAACTGCATTTTCAGCACCGTTCGTGTTCGAAAAATGTTTGACCATAGGAGGACAGACAGGAAAGGTGAAATTTAAGAGCTTGACACAAGGAAGTGGAAGCAATAGCGGACTCAGTTACGAGATTCGTGGTCACCTATTACAACAGGCAGGGATTAACGTGGTTGTATTCTACAGCCTCATCTCACAGGGATGGAAAGTCATCAAAATAACAAGTATTCCCAAGGAATAACAAAGTTAATGCTACGGGAATATGTAGAATGTACAACTAGATAATCATTCATTACCAGAAGAGAATAAGACATAGGTGTAAATTTTCGAAGAATAAATGTATTGAAAAAAAAAGGCAAGGGCCAAATAGACCTCCTTGTTCCCCGTAAACATAATACCGTGGAGGGGGTAGGATGACGAATTTACGTATTTCAGATACGAAATATTTAAAGGGTAATCCTATCACAACCTCAGGTACGTGCTCCAAATTTCAAAGTTGAAATCTGCAACAAGTTGAGTTGAATGGTCTAGGCTGATTAAACAAGCCTTGCGAGTAACACGATGCGATGGTGTGCTTTTGATGACCAAGCTGTGTTGACTGGCGGTGTAGTAAATGTTAGCCTGCACCAGAAATGATTGTATAGCTCAAGGTCTTGTCTTGACCTACCACTCAATTTACTATGACCTGCCAGATCAAACATACTGGGATAGTGATGATTAACTGAATTGTTTATGACGTTGTTTGCATGACACCAGGCTGTTGTGGAGACGGTAGCGGCCTGACGGTCAGTGTATCCACTATATTACTACAATTCCGTCTTCTTAGCAGATGCACGTAGAAGCACTTCTGGATACAGAGAGATCCAAGTCATAGAATATGGCGAGGGTGCTGGTGATGATCAATATAAACCTGTGGCCTCATTTAGTTCCACATCACTTATCAAAACATTATAAAAACCGAGTCTACCCATCGTCACCTTGGTCTCCCTCTACTATTCTTACCTTCCATAACCTATTCCATTCTTCTCCTAGGTAACTCATCCTCCTTCATTCGCCTAACACGACTCCACCACTGAAACGTGTTTATACGTAAAGCTTCTATCTGTAGAGTTCATTCCTAACTTAGTATTTAAAGCTACATTTCGAGAGCCCTCCTACAATCGTTCCCACCTTTCTTCTTATTCTTCTTCTCCTTCTTCAGTCTCTCTCACTACTTACACGTCCGTTACTTCCTACTTATAAAACTTATAAAAACATTAAAAATGAAACCATAGGCACTGCACCTCGTTCAGGTTCCAAAATATTTGTTTGCAGCCTTTCAGCACAGTCTATTATTATCGGCAGAGTCCAAACTCTTTAATACATTTTCACCTCAATGAATCTCTTCTTGTCATTTTATTCATTTCAATAAATGGTTCATGTATACTATGAACAAAAAAGGTGAATGAATGCAGCCTTCCCTGTCTTCTGTATCTTCTTTGATTCCAGAGATCGTTCCACCGTCAGTTATCACTACATCCCGATTGTCACATGAATGCCTCTGATTGGCTGTAATAACCTATCGCTATTCTAATCATGCCACTGTACTTCTAATACCCTTTTGTTTGGTACACTATGATATGCTTTCTCTAGTCTTACGAAACATAATAATTGTCTATACTTTTCGTAACATTTTTCAATTACTTGACAAATATTGAAAACCTGATCCATACATCCTTTCTGAAACTACACTGGATTCCATCCAGGTTACTCTCCATCATTGATCGCACTCCCTTTTTCCAAAACGCCTGCAAACACATTGCCCCGTAGGCTGATCAATGAAATAGTTCAGTAGTTGTTGTAATCTTTTGTGTTCTCTTCCTTCACGTAACTACTGCTTTCAGCAAATCAACTTACCTTAATGGCAATTCAAGCTAATCCTATTTCTCTATGAAGCCATTTTATCCCTGCCTTCCCATCTTATTTGTTCATTTCAGGACTATTTCTGCTGCTTATGACATGTAGTTTTATCATCCTTTGCACTTCCTTAAGCGTAATTTCCCAACAATCGTTGTGCTCCTCTCCATGGACTCTTATAACTGTAATTGTAGGAAAACATAATAACCAGCTTTGAATGAAGGTATCATATAATGGATGGGAAAGACCTCGAAATAGGTGAAAGTGGAAAATCCCTACACCTAATATAATACTATATATTATTGTTTAAGGAAGCCTCCGTGGCTCAGACGGCAGCGCGTCGGCCTCTCACCGCTGGATACCGTGGTTCAAATCCCGGTCACTCCATGTGAGATTTGTGCTGGACAAAGCGGAGGCTGGACAGGTTTTTCTCCGGGTACTCCGGTTTTCCCTGTCATCTTTCATTCCAGCAACACTCTCCATTCTCATTCCATAGCATCTATCAGTCATTAATATATCACTTTGGGAGTGGCGACCCCGTCGTACTAATAGCCTATATATGCTTCCTTCATTACATCCCTGACCCGGTCAAAGACTGGAAAACAGGTTGTAGGTTTTCATTTTCATATTATTGTTTAAATGGAGAGGTCGTGGACCAATTCTTCGGAAAATTATATTAAGGTTAAAGGGAAGCAAAAGCCACGAAAGGCGTTAAAGTGAAATGTTCCCTAGACTTCACAATTCTTATACCGTCGGTTTCGGGAAAGAACAAGAATTGACCAAGGGAGGTCGGAAATGGTAGATGAAAGTGAGGAACTTGGCACAAGTAAGTGGAAGCAATGTACGACTCAGTTAGGTGACTTGCGGTCGCCATTCAACACTATCAGGATCAAGCCCCTTGGATTTTATTCCTCTAATGCAGATGATATGTTGGGTGTACTCCGCAAGGCGGTATTAAGAGGAAGGACAATTTGGAAACCATCCCCTCTTAAGAAAAGAACGATTTTCGATTCTTCGAGGAATGAGTGTATCGGAAAATAGGAAGGTACAGTTCACGAAAGGCACAGATAGGTCTTATGGAGACGATGGGTTAGGAATGGCCTAGGAATTGGCAGGAATCAGCCGTGGCCTTAATTAAAGTACAGTACCGAAATTTGCCTGGTATGGAAATGGGAAACCACGAGTTGAACTTTTGATAAGGAAAGTCACATCCCTCTAGTTTCGATTTCGCGTAAATCTAGAGGTCCCATAGTCATTATAACAACATAAACAGTGTAAACAGCAAAGGACAACCTAATTAGGTCTCACAAACCGTTGTGGTCGTAAGAGAAAAGTAGTTGACCAAGGAAGAATGGTTAGTAAATGGGGAGTCTTGTGCGAGTAAATATAAATAATTTAAAATTTATGTAGGAGCTCCGTGGTCTGAAATCCCACTTTTAATTGTTTCGTACGACAAGACATAGGATCTATTCTAATACCCACACGGTGAGGAACATTTTAGGTGACTGTTTATATTGTTATAATGGCCATGTGACCTCTAGATTTACGTGAAATCGGAACTAGAGGGATGTGACTTTCCTTATTAAAAGTTCAACTACCGGGCGAGTTGGCCGTGCGCGTAGAGGCGCGCGGCTGTGAGCTTGCATCCGGGAGATAGTAGGTTCGAATCCCACTATCGGCAGCCCTGAAGGTGGTTTTCCGTGGTTTCCCATTTTCACACCAGGCAAATGCTGGGGCTGTACCTTAATTAAGGCCACGGCCGCTTCCTTCCAACTCCTAGGCCTTTCCTATCCCATCGTCGCCATAAGACCTATCTGTGTCGGTGCGACGTAAAGCCTCTAGTAAAAAAAAGAAAAGTTCAACTCGTGGTTTCCCATTTCCATACCAGGCAAATTCCGGGACTGTACTTTAATTAATGCCACGGCTGCTTCCTGCCAATTCCTAGGCCATTCCTATCCCATCGTCTCCATAAAACCTATCTGTGTCGGTGCGACGTAAAGCCACTAGCAAACAAATAAGAAGTTAAACTTGATTGGGATTTGAGCCGGGGCTATCCTGGTGAGCAACCAGTGACGATGTCCTTGGCTATCACGTCTCTCCCAAGTTGAAAGGGAGGAGCTTGAAATAAGTGGAATCAATATAAGACTAGGTGTAGTGGTTACCACATTAACATATCAGACTTCGTTAATTCATGGTTGGCGTGATTTACTACCTAAACTTAAATAATAACGTGAGTGAAAACGAACAAGATACATGTGGACAGTAGAAAATATTTTTATGTTCTTATTGGATATTTTCCGAATGGTGAATGTATATTACAGCTGGTACTCATCGTAACTGACCATGATCGCGCGTAAAACAGGTCTGGTTAAATTTATGGCCCAGGCAGGCACCTCACGTACAAAACACATTTCGATGTGACATCACAGAATCTATGTCAACGCAAACAACTAGATACAGTACATTGTTAGATATAGCATCGTGTAAGCTAACTGTCAGTGTCCTGAATCCAAACTGGGCATTTCCAACGTCAGCGCTTTGATATGCAATCCAATCAGATGGCTACAATTCCTAACATCATGGTCAGAATACTGATTGCTGTTGACAAAGCATTATCGTTCTGAGATAAGGAAATCCCTATCATGGTTAGGTCCAGAGCATAATGAACTCAGGGTACTACCTTGTGGGAAGATTTGGATGGATTATAAACCACAAATATATATATTTTTTTAATTTTACTAAAGTAGTTTAGAATAATTGCTTATCTACGGAAAAACGTTTTACTGTGTGTGCTTCACATCCGTACAGAATTAATAATTTTATCCATTTCCAGGATACCAAATGAAGGTGGTATTTACGGTAGTGGTGGTTGTACCGGGCGAGTTGGCCGTGCTTAGGAGCGCGCAGCTGTGAGCTTGCGTCTGGGAGATAGTCGGTTCGAATCCCACTGCGGCAGCACTTAAGATGATTTTCCGTGTTTTCCCATTTTCACACCAGGCAAATGCTGGGGCTGTACCTTAATTAAGGCCACGGCCGCTTTCTTCAAACTCCTAGCCCTTTCCCATCCCATAGAAGCCATAAGACCTCTCTGTGTCGGTGCGACGTAAAGCCACTAGAAACATAAAAAGTGCTGGTTATTGTTTCAAAGGGAAGATTTCTAGAAAACCATCCCTCTTAATATGTATACTTATCGTTTCTGAATCCAGGGTATATTTCTATATATCCGTTCCCATCTTCACCGTTTTATGTCAAATGGGTTCCTTGAATTAGGGATATCTTGGTTGCATATTTTACCTATTGTGTCCAGCGTGTAACGAGCTTGTTTATTCCCAGGAACATTTCGTAAAATGTAAACATAAGTCGACACTCCGGAGATGAAAAGTTTCACGAAACTTTATGAGAATGTCACCTACATAAAAGTAGAGATATCACGAACATTTCTTTCATATACAATTGGTAGATTTTCCAAAATAATATTTTTTCATAAAATGTAATTAACATTTTAACATTTTAATATAAATTCGTAATTAGGTTAGATAATACTTCTTTTAAAAGCACTACGTATCGATTTTTCTGTGCACAATTTATATAAGGAAATATAATATCGTACTAACATCTGTATGATTTTTATGTCCTAAAATTTTGGACTTAAAAATCCCTACTAGTTGAAAAATTTTGCAATCAAAAATTCCTTACGCAGGTTTCTTAATATAGCTGTGATACATATACCATACATATTTTATTACATTTCGCAGAATATTATGGGAGAAAAGTGGGATTTAAATGTAAAATTACAATTGGCAAACAAAGAAAAGGAAACAGTGATAAATTGTTTGAATTCAGCGGAATAACTTCGTGACAAGGAAAAAGAAACCCAATCCTTTCAATTTCAGTCACAAAAAATTTCACCAAAATTATCAAAATATCGATTTTTATCTTCGGAGTGTCACCTTAAAGGTTTTCAGTATACTGAACACACAATCTTAATTTCAATATACATATTACACTATAACATACCTGTAAAAATCCGGATTATTAATTAATGAATAAAATACACACTATTGAACAAAGAATATGTTTCATTCTTAAAAGAACATCATCAAGACACATTTAATATTTGTAAGTATTTAAATTTATTTCTGTCGAAACATCTATGAAAACCGTTCTAAAACCGTTGCTCTTTCGTTGGCTTAAATGCTGGAATGGTGAGAAAGCAGGGCTTCATTAAGATAAGTTCCAAATTTCAAATCCCAAGATGTTCGGGCAGAAAAAAATATAAATATTCCCAAATATTGAGTGTGACTTGATTGAATCTGATGATGTTCTTTTAAGCATGAAACATGTCATTCTTTGTTTAATAGTGTGTATTTTATTCCTTCTTTAATAATTTTATTTTTATTAAAATTTCCTTTACGTCACACCGACACAGATAGACCATATGGCGACGATGGGATGGGAACGGCTTAGGAGTGGTAAGGAATCGGCCTTAATTAAGTTATATCCCCAGCATTTTCCTGGTTTGAAAATAGGAAACAACGGAAAGCAATTTTCAGAGCTGCTGACAGTGGGGCTCGAATTGACTACCTCCCGGATTCAAACTCAAAGCTGCGCGCCCCTAACCGGACGGCCAACTCGCCCGGTAATGTGTTGGTTCTTTTTATAAATTTTGAGTCCATAATTCTACATTGCTGAAAGCACCGCCGCACGGCTATGTAGAGCCAACTGACAGATGGAAAGAAAAGGCTCATCCATGTTTTAATGCATGCTCACCTCGTATTCCGTGGCTTGTCCACTCACAGCGGGAGGCGATCCCCCAAAATATCGAAGGAGGTACGAACATTTCGGAATGCCTAAGTTAATTAATAACGAAATTCTGGCTAACAATCCTTAATTTTAGAGATTTCGGCATTGCCATTAGCGAATAAATAATTAAGAATTTAGGTAAACATTTGATAAAGCTAACTTCACAGGGTGGAAATATATTTAATTATGTTCAAAGAGAAGTTAGTTACCTGAAGACAGATTGGAATTACACGTGTCAAGGACATATGGTCAAAATACGCGCGAATCATCGTACACGGAAATAATTAATTATGCCCGTGAAAAAGCAGGGGAAATCAGCGAACAACATCACTGTAATTGGAAAAAATAGACGGAATCTCTGGGGTGAGTCTCAGAGAAATCGGTCCAGCATTCATCAAGGGGAACGATTGCACAGTGATAGATAATACAGTGTACCGCGTCTCTAGAGAATGCTTAAATACCCAGTCCACTTCACAAGATATTCGGTCGGCATTCAGAAATCCAAGAGAACGAACCTACGTAAATTGATATCGTGAAGAGGACTTGTAGAAGTTAAAGTGAATGAGATAACCTGGGAAATCTCAAAAGCCAGTTGGTTGGAGAGACAAAAATTTTAAATAGCAATAATGAACAGTAGAGACAACTTGGATATCTAAACATTGTATTTACGATATTCATCCTGGAAGATGGGGATATCACAGGAATTTATTTCTAAGGACTTCTGCGTAGGAGGACAGTAGAGTCACAGATAGCTCTTTGGAAGTATTACGGAAAAGATAATTTTGATAATCTGTAAGGGAGAACTATTGGGGTCTGCGAGAGATAGCATCATTCGTGTCATCTCAAAACGGTGTCGTATGAGTTGCGCCGAGTAAAAGTTGCGCCGTGTTAAAATCAGTAAAACTTGCGCCGTGGTCATTAATCATTCTGGGAACTAGAGGTCTTGTTTGGGAATTCCACAGGGAAGTTTCGTGTTTCAGAATGATTACATTACCGCTTTCCAAATAGACCTCCGTTGCTCTCAAGATCCTTTGGTATAATTGCACGTAACTTCTTTTTCTTTTTCCCTCAAGATGAAGTTCATTCCTGGCAATCTTAAAATTCGAGCTTTCTGCTTCGGATTTGAGACACAAAACTCGTGGGTGCGGTTTCCCTAGAATACTGTTAATTTTGTGGTGCCACCCTTCAACAGCATTTGTTGTTCTGTGGCGTCTTCCGTGGCTGTTCCAGATTGCTTGTGGTACATTATGATTTTCAAGCCATTCTTCCACAAAATAGTCCAAAAACTGGACAAGTTTAGGATTCTGTGGCGCTTCTTCGTGGATATAGAGCCAGCCCTCTTCCACATCTTCAGGCTTCAAGAAGGCAAGAGCCCCGCACTTCCGCATTTTCAGCCTCACTTCTTGACATTCTTTGCAGAGTGTTGTCAGTCCGATTTCCTGTACCTTTCTCCAAATACACTGGAGAAAATGAAAGAAACATCATTGTATTTCAGCTAATGGAAATGACTTTCAAAGCAAAAATGCTGGTAGACTCAAAATCAATGATCACCCTTTCGGTTTTCCAGTCGGGAATTCTCTCCTTCAACATTCCCAACATTTTATTGTATGTTTTACCTAACAAAAGTGCAGAAACATACAAAGCTGGCGTTCAAAAATATTATTTCTGATTTCTTCATATTTATATCAGCATCACTGTTTGAAACAATTTCATTTGTCATTTATTAATCTTTTATACCCAGGGGAATGCGACAAGCCTCGCCAGGGCACACAATTTCCTTTCTTTGGCAGTAGCTATGGTTCGTTCTTGAGCCCTATCACTTCATAAGGGTTGCATGTCGGGGAAACGTAGGGTGAGACTGTTTCTTTTTTTAACTGGTCATTCTTTATTCAACAAATTCGCTACATTTCATTTACCATCCATTAATCCTTGTCCGCAAAAGCACGTCAGATCTCGCATTCGGCAGTATTTTCTTCCTTTAGCGGTATTTCATCCTTCATTCATTCTATTCCTGACCCTGTCAGTTAGCTACAAACAGGCTGTGGATATTCTTCATAAAACTGAAAGACTGATTCCATGTTTCCACACTTGGTTTGTAAATTAAGTCAAACTACGTAGTTATACACATTTCACCCACTGATATAAATACGATGCAGGTTTTCTAAATGTGCAAGACACCAACATTGATAGAGTGAATACCGAGCTCGATAGCTGCAGTCGCTTAAGTGCGGCCAGTATCCAGTATTCGGGAGAGAGTGGGTTCGAAACCCACTGTCGGCCGCCATGAAAATGGATTTCCGTGGTTTCCCATTTTCACATCAGACAAATTAAGGCCACGGCCGCTTCCTTCCCACTCCTAGCCCTTTCCTGTCCCAACGTAGTCATAAGATCTGTGTCGGAGCGACGTACAGCCAAAAAAAAAAAAAAAACAGATATTCGCAGACATTCCTTGAACTTGGAAATAACCCCCTGCGGTGCAGCGCAGGTAGCAGATGCTTAAGGCAGCTGTTAAACTACTTCTACTCCCGGCGGGGAATCTCCACGGCGCAAATTTTACTCGGCGCAACTCATACAGAACCCTCAAAACTCACGAATTCCAGGAAGAGGATTAGTAAGAACAGGTTTCTCT
The DNA here is from genome assembly GCF_040414725.1 of Anabrus simplex. NCBI lineage: Eukaryota > Metazoa > Arthropoda > Insecta > Orthoptera > Tettigoniidae > Anabrus > Anabrus simplex. The sequence continues at coordinate 1,065,684,171 of NC_090265.1, forward strand.
ACGCGAGCCAGTCTCTAAACTCACAAGCAGGGCCAGTTCTTCCTTGAATGGATAAATGTCCACCCTATTAGTGACGGGATAATGGAATACTTTTAATAATCTAATACATTCCAAACGATTATTTAAATAATCGAATAAATAATCCATTTAAATAATCGAATGAGTTTCAGATATTATTCAGTTATATCGCACAGAATAATCGGATACGTCATGAATCATTTTTTTCCGTTTAAGTGTGTCGGGTAGACAATATATTGAAATAAGAGAATAGATGAACTCTTACGAAAAATATAAATACGATTTTTTTCCAAATGAATCTCCAAGTGTTTAAACTAAATAAGTCAATTAACTGCCTTGATCTTTAATACCTCTAAATAAAATTCCTTATACAAGTAAATGCCGCCTTCTAGCCACATAATGGAACTAAGCCCCAGTATTACCAACTGACAGTTTCTTTTAGCCACCAGCAGGCTATATACCTATTTAAATTTTATGTCATCTGGCTGCATGCATAAATTGTTAGCATGCTGTCCTATGGTCCAAAGGGTCTAGGGTGTCACGGGTTTGATTTCCGGTTGAGTCGGAGATTTTAACTTTCATTAGTTAATTCCTATGGCACGCGGATTGGGTGTTCGTGTCGTCTTCAGCATTATACTTCATCTTAGGTAGGGTCTCATCCTCACAAACGTGCAGGTCACCTATACGAGTCAACTCTTAAAGATCTGCACCAGACCTCCCCCAGAGGCCACACGCCATTATTATAAATGTATGCGAAAGGTAAAAATACATTATATTAGCTTTAAGACAAGAGGAAAATATGTTGTTAATAATAATAATAATAATAATACACCTCGGTCTCCTTCATTCACCAGCCATTATTCTTCCCTTGTGGGTTGGGGTGGCAGAATAACATTCACAGTATCCCCTACGTGTCATAAGGGAAGCGTGAGTCCCTCCTGTTGTCATCGCAAGCACCTCCTGTCCGGAGTCGTGAATTTTGAGACTCAGTAGGATGATTACTTTAGCTATCAGTTTGTAGTCGTGAGTTTTTATACTATTTGTAACTAATTTTAGCCCGTGAGTTTTGAAAATTGTGAGTTTTGAGACGTAACCACATCATTTGTCTCACGGCCATTCACATCTGTGGAACACCTGGTGAAGGGGAAGTGGAAATTTTCCACAAACTGCATCAGTTGACTACTCAACACGAGGCTGTGTGGCTCAATTATTGTGTATATGGGTATAATAAAATTTCTTATTAGGTTAATTACTTCAAGAAAATTAATTTGTGTTGCCTCAAGACGAGTGCAGAATCAGTGTATTGATAAGCTAGTATTTAAGCGAAGAATGCCTCCTACCATTATGAGAGGATAAATTCAGAGGAACGGGCGAGTTGGCCGTGCGGTTAGGGGCGCTCAGCTGTGAGCTTGCATCTGGGAGATAGTGGGTTCGGATCCCGCTTTCGGCAGCTCTGAAGATAGTTTTCCGTGGATTCCACTTTTCACACCAGGAAAATACTGTGACTGTACCTTAGTTAAGCCCACGGCCGCTTCCTTCTCATTTCTAAGCCTTTCCTCTCCCATCGTTGCCATAAGACCTATCTGTGTCGATGCGACATAAAGAAAACAGCGAATAAATAAATAAATAAATAAATAAATAAATAAATAAATAAATAAATAAATATATTCAGAGGTCGATGGCTGACAAGATGTAGCTAAGATAACGTCACGTTAAGCGGCACAATTACAGGTCTGTCTAAATCAAATATTACATTTTTGTAGTTAGAGGTGTAAATGCCTGTCCCTTTAAATTAATTAATAAATCATAACACCGCGTTGTATATGCGGCGTGTGTAGAATTAAGTATATTACGATGCGATGATGTGTCTTGTCGGTATTCCATTGTAGAGGCGAATTGTCTGTTATTTACGTCAGCGAACGAGACGTTAAACTGGGTTTAAATTTCTTAAAAATATGAAGTTAAATACTACAATGAAAATCAGTGAAGTAATATTCGTTCCGGCAAAAGTTAATTATAATGGAAAATGACCATTATAAGTGTGATAAATTCAAATAATAATAATAATAATAATAATAATAATAATAATAATAATAATAATAATAATAATAATAATAATAATAATAATAATAATAATAATAATAATAATACAAGCAATATTCACATTAGGATTAAATGAGATAATAATAATAAATTCAGCAGTTAAACCCCCCTACGGCCCTACAGCCCTTGAAGGGCCTTAGCTTACCAAGCGACCGCTGCTCAGCCCGAAGGCCTGCAGAATACGAGGTGTCGTGTGTTCAGCACGACGAATCCTCTCGGCCGTTATTATTGGCTTTCTAGACCGGAGCCGCTATTTCACCGTCAGATAGCTCCTCAATTCTAATCACGTAAGCTGAATGGACCTCGAACCAGCTCTTAGGTCCAGGTAAAAGTCCCTGACCTGGTCGGGAATTGAACCCGGGGCCTACGCGTAAGAGGCAGGCACGCTACCCCTACACCACGGGGCCGGCATTCAGCAGTTAGGCAAGCGAGATTTGCAGTTTATATCGAAATTGAGTGAAACATTATAAGGATTGTCATTCTGGAAATTTAAATTTTGTGACACCGTGTATTTGTGATTCCGTATAGAAAATTACAGGATGCCATTTTGCTCCTGAAGTCTGGAAAAATTCCGAGAAGTTAATTTTAAGATCATTATAAAGTTGTTTGTTTGTGGGATCGCTTGTACTTGAAAGTTTCGAGCAAGAAGAAATTGGATTGTAATTGAAATGTAGTATTATGAGAATAATTAGGAAGAAAGTTAAATGCAGAGTAAGCCTAATTTATGAGTGATATGTATTGAGCAGGATTACGAGGATAAAAGGCCCTGTAGTTCGCTGGAGAGGAATTTTTGTGACATGGTGTATACGTTCATGTGTAATACATCTGAGACAGGCTGCATGAGAGGAGCGATGGTCCTGTAGCGATCCAAAAAAAATTAAAAATATAAGGGTAGTCAAATGCAAGTGAGTGCGTTGTAACGCGTATTTTTGTACAAGTTGATGTTCTCCAATTATTATTATTATTATTATTATTATTATTATTATTATTATTATTATTATTATTAATATTATTTGTAAGACCGTAGGTAACGACAATTAAGTCATGACGATTCTATTTGATACCAGCGAAGTGCATTTTGTGATAGCCGACTCACGAACAAAATTCATTCTTACACACGGTCAAGATAATACTTACTTATCGGGAAGAGAATTTTATTCTGTATCTTTACGAGACAAAAACATCGCGGATAGGAGACATTGCGCGTGAAGGAATGAATTTTTTTAGATTGAGAGTTTAGCCTACGTATGTTAATGAGAAAATTACTTCACTGGACAGTTCACGATGATAAATGTTTGGAGTGTTGACATTGCAAGTCATTTGGAGCCTCACACTCGAGTTATGCCGTGAATATGTGATGGTTGTGATTGTTGTTTTCCGTAATATTACGTAATATGAAACGACATTTGAGTTTGCTTTTATTTGGCGAACTTTATCTCATGTCTTTAAATTATAATGCGGAATAGATGAAATTATTTAAACCTGTTGTTTAATTTAGACTTCATGCCTTATCGTCGGAAATATATATAGTTAATATTTCAAGATTCGAGATCATTTCTGTAGCGAATTTCACTTTATGTATTGGAATTTCAACGAGAATCAGATTTTAAAAATCCGGACATTGTGTTATAGTCTCGATTTCGTCCGGCAATGTGTGTGATGTGTAAATACCATAACGTTGGTTCAACGAAATATTTAGGATTCCGCGTGTATTATAATTAGCAGTAGAGGTGAGTAGACACTGTAATGTTGACTCAACGAGAGGATAAGGACGCCGTCTGTACATAGCCAAGTCATAGGTTATGCATTTTTTGCGAATCGACTTGCACAATGTTAGTGTTTGCGGTAGTGGATAAGAGTGTGCAAAATATTAGCAGGTACTGTTTAGGCCATGTTTCGGCATAATCTTTACTAGCTGGAAGGTGCTCCCATATTAACGTTGCATGAGTTTTGTCATAAATGTAAGGGTTGTCCCACGTGGAAATCTGGCTGATGGAGTCCGATCCCGACTACTCAGCCGCGTGCGTTCAAATTCATTGAACTTTCGTATATATTTGTTTCTTTTTCTTTACTTTAAGATTTTTGTTCCGGTGTACGGTATGTTAGGATAGTGCAGTATATTTACAATTGGTTAATTTTTGTAGGCTTTACACTGCGAATGCGGTTTCGATTCCTCAGCTGTTATTATATTTTATTTTCATTTTACATTATTTAGGTGAGACTTTGATCTACCGATCACTTGTAGCTTAGTTTAAGGGGACAAGCGTAGGTAGACAGATTTGTAATTGTAGTTGTAGTTACATAGAATTGGAAATATTTCAGATTGTTTGTTGTATATTCTGGACTTGTTTGTTAAAGAATTTAACGACGTAACTGTTTCCTAACCCTCCCTAAGTAAGAAACTTTTAGAGTGTTTTATCACTTTTATTTAACTTCAGCGTTTGGCGTTCCTTCCAAACGCATTATGAATTAATGTTTCTCTGCATTTCGCAGTTTTGTTCCTTCAGAACGATGTAACGAAAGATCCCATCGGATCAAGTGTTGTTGGTTCCTTCTGAACATCTGTTTGGGGTGATGCATGTTTCAGCGTCGGGACTCCTCTGTAACTTGAGGGTGTCACGAGATGACAATACATGGTGGAATTTTATTTTTGACTGTGATAATTGCTGTTAAGTTGTGATGAACACCGTGCTTTCAAGTAATATTTCGCAACATATCCAAAGCAACTGATAGTCAATTTGGTTCGATTAGAGATCCATTCGGGGGATGTTCCAGTATCCGAGAGGATAATCGACTGGTGGATAACCTTAATTAAATACAAATATGGAATTCTACTTATTGAACTTATTGCTCTTTTTCTGGATTTGCTGTCCACGAATTTTACATTGCGGTTTCACTCGTTGGAAGACAATACTATAAACAATTTCAAGATACTTTTACCACTCACGTTATGCATTGTGACTCTGTTATAATATGTTGTGTCAAAGGAAGCACAATATTTGCTCCTCATTTGAAGTAGTTATGTTTTCCTCTGCACCCTATCGATTGGTCAATAAAGTGACAGAATAATCCCTTTGCGACCCGGAGGTCCGAGAATCGACATTTTCTACCGAGGCAGCCGAGGAAGACGATCAACGATGGAATGGTAAGTTCATGGGTTCAGTATGTTATATCGAAATATTTATATTACAATTTTGTGTTCTGCAGACTTGACACTTTCTAAGTTTACATTTAAACTGAGTCAACACAGAAATATATACCCTCCTTAACAAATGTACAAAAATATTATGGCTCCGGCCCTGTGGTGTAGGGGAAACGCGTCCGCCTTAACCCGACGGCCCCGGGTTCGATTCCCGGCCGGGGCAGGGGTTTTTAATTGTAAATGATTACTATCCCTGGCCTGGGGACTTCCGTATGAAAGAAATCTGCGTGTAAGTGGAATTGCGGAAGTGTAGAGTGTTCAATGTTAGGAAAGGAATATTAAGGACGACACAAATACTAACCTCACCTCCAGCCCCTCGATGCATTTTCTGGAGAAAAATGCTTTGCATTTCTGGGACTGAATTTCGTGACGGAGTTGAGTATCAGTATCACGTTATCATCAGAGTATTTTCCAATTGTCTGGTTACATCATGCGGTGTGGAGAAGGGACTCGCCAAGGTCATAATATTTTTTAAAATAGAAAAATGCTATTTAAGAAGATCTTTTGCCCCAACTTTGCACCATATGTTGTGAAGCTGCGTGTATTTTGGACATTTGCAATCGATAGGGTGCAGAGGAGAGCAGAAGACAAGTACAAGTGGAAAACTATCCTCTCGTAATACCGATCAGAAAAGAGAGAGGAAGAGGCCCGAAGGTATAGGGAAAAGAAAGGGAAGGACCACGAAAAGCTTGACAATGAAAAACTCCCTAATCCTCGCAAACCTACCGTCGGGGTTAAAAGAGAACAAACTTTGACCAAAGAAGGTCGGATAGTATTGATGGAAGTTTGGAGCCTGACATTTGTGAGTGGAAACAATACCAAGCTCAGTTAGGTGAATAGTGGTTATCAACCTCCTTAAGCTGAGAACCCCTGGCCCCCTTTCAGTATCATATTACAACTAGTAGGGGATGCAGCGGGTGAACTCAACCGCCCCACCCACAATAAGACTCTCGGTTTCCAACCCACGCTCCCATGACGAGACCCTAGTGTTACCACTCTTACTTATAACAGCCAACGGCCGTAGCCGTGTTGAAACACCGGATCCCGTGAGATCTCCGAAGTTAAGCAGCATTGGGCGTGGTCAGAAGTTGGATGGGTTGCCACGCGCTGTTGGTGGGGGGTAAGGGAATGGAGGAGCGGAAAGGAACCGGCCACCCTACCGCACGTAAACTCCGGCTCAGTAACACCTCTGCGGAGGTTCGGACCTGCCTTCGGGCAGAATAACCCTTACCTACTTATAACAGGCTGTTTGGATGTCTCTGCCACCCACGCCAAAGGTGGAATGACATATGACCTGCTGTCCTATTGATCAACCACAGAAGCCGGAGCAAAGTAGCATGACAACAAATTAGACGATAGAACAAATCCCACAAATGGTTCGTTACATTAAGGTCAGGACTTGAAACCACTCATTTAATTAAAAGATTCTAGGCAACCAATTTTTTTTTAAACTATTCTACTAACATGAAGGGGAGTCGTATTCTACATACGTAGTTATCACGATCTATAGAACTTTGCATAGTACTGGACTGGGGACGGGAAGTTGCAAAAATCTTCGTACAAAGACTATAACTAATCTATCGCAAAACTATTGCATGATTGTAATTTTTGTCTTGAAGAGAAATACTAAGACATAATTATGTCACAACCACTAAGGAAAGAGGAAAAGGCTCAAGTTTTCGAAGAAGGCAGTGCAGGTGATTGCGCTCATGACAGTTTTAAGAGGAATCCCAAGTGGCAACAATTTCCCAAACTACTAATCTGAAGAGAGAAAGGCAAAGGTTCAACACTCCAAAGGATATCGGCAATAGATAATGAAAGGTCAGGAAGGGTTTGGTGTTGGTGGTGATTATTGTTTTAAGAGGAAGTACAACTAGGCAACAATTCTCTATTAACATTAATCAGAGGGAAAAATTGGAAGGGGCCTGACACATTGATAAATTACGGTAACGGGAAAAGAAATGCAAGGGCCACGAAGGGTGTGAAAATGAAAGACTCCCTAAACCTTGTGACATAATACCGTCGGAGTTGGAAATACACAAGAGGTAGGATAGGATAGATTAAAGTGAAGAGCCTGGCACAAGGAAGTGGAATCAATGCAAGGACTCATCTGAGGTCCCCGTGGTCACTAGCCCACGCATCCACATTGAGTCCCTGTTGCCCCTTTTAGTCGCCTTACGACTGGCAGGGGATACCGCAGGTATTATTCTACCGCCCGCCTCCACAGAGGGACGAAGTGCCATACCTAATGCCGTCGGAATCGGAAGGAAGCAAGAGTTAAAAAGGAAGTTCGGGTAGGAAATTAGAATCTAGGGATCTTGATGCAAATAGGAACCGCTTTTTCACCCAGCTAGGGACCTCATGGTCACCAAGCCACGCTCCCTGGTTGAGGGTTCTTAGGTTTTCCTCTTTTAGTCATCTCTTAGGAGAGTCTGGGATAGATTGGATGTATACTGCAGTCTCAACCCTGACAGGGTGTCGCTGGGACTGCTATCCGGTCACGCCTTATGAGAGAGAGGCAGGAAATAGAGATGATATATACTGCAGTCTGAAATGAAATGAAATGGCGTATGGCTTTTAGTGCCGAGAGATCCCATGACGGGTTCGGCTCGCCAGGTGCAGGTCTTTTGATTTGACTCCCGTAGGCGACCTGCACGTCGTGATGAGGATGAAATGATGATGAAGACAACACATACACCGAGCCCCTGTGCCAGGGAAATTAACCAATGATGGTTAAAATTTCCGAACCTGCCGAGAATCGAACCCTGGACCCCTGTGAGCAAAAGACAGCACGCTAACCATTCAGCCATGGAGCTGGACGTCTCAACCCTGAGGGAGTGTTAATGGGATTGCCATCCAGTCACGCCTTAGGAGAGAGAGAGAGAGAGAGAGAGAGAGAGAGGATTTAGAGACGATGTATACTACAGTCTCAACCTTCAAGGGGTGTCGCTGGGGACTCAATCCAGTCACCCCTTAGGAGAGGCTAGATATAGATTCGATGTATTCTACAGTCTCAAAACTCAGGTGGTGTCACTCGGGTCTCTTAGGGACGTTTGAGGAGAAGAAGGGGATAGAGTCGGTGTATACGTCTTAAAATCAGGAGTCTCGCTGTAATCCCCATTCAGTCGCCTCTTAGGAGAGGCAAGGGATAGATTCGATGTGTACGTTTTCAAAATCAGGGGTGTCGTCCTGCACGATAATATCCACTGTAACAATGCTGGTCCCGTAAGGAAGTTGTTAGCACGATCGAGGAGGGAGATCGTGGAGCATCCACCCTACTCACCGGATATGAGTCTCTGTGACTTTGACTTCTTCCCCAAACTAAGGGAACCAACTCGAGGGAAGTGTTGTCATACACCAGACGCTATACTTCAAGCTACAGAGGGCTCCGTCGTGGGCATCAACAAAGGTGGCATTGCTACTGCCTTCCACATATCCAATAATGGGTACATCATGTTGTAGGGGGATTACATTGAAGGCCGGTAGAGATTTGGTTGTTCCGAATGCATGAATTTGTTACCACTACGTTTTTCTAGCCCTCGTGTTATTATTATTATTACTATTATTATATTATTATTATTATTATTATTATTATTATTATTATTATTATTATTATTATTATTATTATTATTATTATTATTTGAGTGAAAGCACAACTAGGTGACAATCTTTTCTTACCTGTAATATCTAGGGGAGGAGCAAAAGTTCTATTCTGTCTCGTCACATAACTAAGTAAGAGCCACAGAAATGAGTCATAAAGGCCATTTAAATAAGAGGTGGTGGTGATAATTGCCTCAAGGGAAATGAAACTAGCCGAATATCCTCTCATAACTGTCAAGAGAAAAGAATTAATGAGTTATGTGTCTTAGAAGAATGAGGTTATAAGAAAGAGAGAGCGAGAGAGAGAGAGAGAGAGAGAGAGAGAGAGAGAGAGAGAGAGAGAGCTACGAAGAAGTTGGAAATGAAAGACCGTGCAGACCTCGCGAACCTAATAGTCGAAATCACAAGAGAACAAAAATACACCAAAGAATATAGGGAAGAAAACAAGAAAGCGAGGAGAGTGGGGCAACTATAATAATAAACACTGCCCAAGTCTTCTAACTTGGTCAGGAGATGTCGAACAAGAGACTGAGGCTGGCACAAATAAGCATAAATAGGAGGTATTCGCAGCCCCTAGGGGAATAATCCATTTAAGTTGTCCTTTACGACAGCACACGGGGGTTTGTTATGGAGGCCCAATGAAACAGACTAATTAAAAACGATGATAGACTGAGATAGAGACTCGTGGTCTTTAAACCACGCCTTCAAGCTGCGAGCCCCTGAGGAGGTCGGAAATAAACCCAGTCATGACCTACAAAAATCATCTCCGTACAGGTCATGAAGGCTCTTGTAGAGGTGGAAGGTAAAAGCTTCAACTATCCGTAACCTCGGCAGTAAATGGAATAGAGTAGTTAGCTCTACGTCTGGCCGTCTTTGCTCGCAAGAACTTATCTGGTACTAATTTTTGTTTTGGGACGAGAGAACCTTAGGTTCATGTACTTCTTCAGAAGTGGAAAACTCGCTTCTAAATTATTACACTTTCTGACGAGAAATCGAAATCTCGTTTTTCCCTGTAAAACGACGATGCTTTTATCAACTGGTGATGGTAGTGGTAGTGTTTTAAGAGGAAATCAATTGTCCAACCACACTCTCTTAAAACTAATCAGAAATAAAAGAATAAGTGGTCGGAACCTTCAAAGAATGAAGGTATAGAAAAAGGAAAGAGAGAGATCGCGAAAAGGGAGAAAATGCGAGACTCCCTATGCTTATTAAAACTAATACCGTCCGGTTTTGTAAGTGAACAAAAATTTATGAAAGTTAGATGTACCGTTCAAGTAAGTAGACGCAAGTCTCAGTTAGGAGACCTGCGATAGCTTTCCGCTTCCAAGTTGAGAGATCACTGGTTCACCTCTGAGACCACTAACGACAGGTAGAGAATGCTGTGGAAATCTTGTACCACCACGACCACAAGGGGGACTTTCCCGCTTCTGTTCACAGTAGTAGCAGCAGCAGCGACTGTTTCATTTTTCTGTCTGTTTGTAGAATTCATTTTTATTGGTGAAAGGTCTAGTGGTATTGCAACGCTCCGCTCACTGAAAGCACTTCAAGAAGTTCGTGAATAACTCGGTGAATGCAAACAGAATATTACTGGGGGAGGAGAGTGAAGTCCAGCGTTCTTTTAGCAGATCCGTAAACACAAGTTGTAGACTGGCCGCCCAATATTTGGTCTGGCATTACGGTAACAAGGGTTCTCTTCATCAAGAGGAGAACTGCTGTTAGTTCTACGTTGATGGAATTATTGACCAGCTCAAACATTTCATCAAGCTCCTCCACTTAACTTCATCACCTTTCGCATCGTCCTAGCGAGAGAATTACACGAACTTAAGTGAACAATGCATTCAAAGCCATTTTTATTTCAGGAACTACCCGCATGCAATTCTTTAGCCAAAAACATTTTTACTCGAAAACTACAATTTTTAATTATATTATATTGGCTTTGCTGTTGTTACATCAACATGATCGTTTGTGGAGGATATAAAACGATATAATCTCATCGTAAATTTAATAATATCCGCCTCTGTGGTGTAGTGGTTAGCGTGATTAGCTCCCACCCCCGGAGGCCCGGGTTCGATTCCCGGCTCTGCCACGAAATTTGAAAAGTGGTACGAAGGCTGGAACGGGGTCCACTCAGCCTCAGGAGGTCAAATGAGTAGAGGTGGTTCGATTCCCACCTCAGCCATCCTGGAAGTGGTTTTCCGTGCTTTCCCACTTCTCCTCCAGGAAAATGCTGGGATGGTATCTAACTTAAAGCCACGGCCGCTTCCTTGTCTATCCCTTCCAATCTTCCCATTTCCCCACAAGGCCCCTGTTCAGTATAGTACGTGAAGCCGCCTGGGCGAGTTACCGGTTATTCTCCCCAGTTGTATCCCCCGGCCCAGAGTCTGAAGCTCCAGGACACTGCCCTTTAGGCGGTAGAGGTGGGATCCCTCGCTGAGTCCGAGGGAAAACCCAACCCTGGAGGGTAAACAAACTAATAAGAAGAATAAATTTATTAATAGGAAAAAGAGGAGTAAGACGAGCTTTACGAAAATTGAGACATTGACAACGAAAGGGACCCTGTAAAGACTGTGAAAATATGACTCCATATTATTTTCAAGCCTAATAATGTCAGCGTTTTAAACGCTGAGTGGCTCAGGTAATGGCTTCGGTTGTAGTGGTTATTGTTTAATAGTTCAACAGGGTATACATTCTCTCTTAACGATAAAAATGAATGAGGAAAGACGTTTTGAAGATTGAAGTTATCGACAAAAGAGAGAGAAGGGTCACGGCGCGTGAAAATGGAAGTATTGAATTGAAAACCTAAGAATATTCGGGTCGGAAGAGAACAAAAGATGACAAAATGATATCGGATTGAGAAGCTGAAATTGATGATCCTCACACGTGTGAAACTAATGCCAGACTCAGCCAGGGGGCATCGTGGCTACCAACCCACTTTCTCAAGTTAAGCCTCCAGAGTCCCGTTTTAGTAGCCTTCTACAACGGGCATGGAGCCGTTCGATGAATTCTACCACCTTGCGATAGGAGGCGACACTTAATCAAAGTCTAGGGAATGTGAAATTCAGAAGGAAATAATAATAATAATAATAATAATAATAATAATAATAATAATAATAATAGGAAAAAGAGGAGTAAGACGAGCTTTACGAAAATTGAGACATTGACAACGAAAGGTACCCCCTAAAGAGTGTGAAAATATGACTCCATATTCCATATTCTCAACCACTGCAGCCTCCAGAATTTGAACACGAAATTTGGCCAATCTAAAAAGTAACTGAGTTCCGATATCTCGGAGAAATTATAGCACCAACAGGAAAAGAACAGAAGGCCCTCGAGGTCCGCATCCAGAAAATGAAGAGAGCCCTCGGCCGAACGCAAAACATTTACAACAAAAAATGCCTTTCAATCTTCACTAAAATTCGACATTACAACACTGTGACCAAACCTGAAATACTATACGCGAGTGAAACACTGGATCTCCACAGGAAAACAGAACTCGAAGACATCCTGAAAAAGGAACGTAAAATCATCAGAAAAATTCTCGGCCCAAAACTGACTGACGAAGGATATAGACTGCAATCTCGTACAAAAACCGAGGAGCTCTCAAACCTTGCGGCCGACATCAGAAAAAGACGCCTGAAATTTTACGGACACATCAAACGCCTTCCAGAAAACAGACTGACAAGAATCTTAAGTTACTTGAGGCAACAGAAAACATCAAAACAAATAGGTGGACAACGGAAATCCGCCAAGACCTGGAAAAATCAGGAATCAAAGCGGCCGACATCGCTAACCGAACCTGCTACAGAACGAAAATCAACAAGTGGGAAGTAGAGTCAGAAAGAAACCACAAGAAGACAGGAGCTAAGTGGACAGAAGAACGAAGAACCACGATGAGAGAAAAACTGAAGGCTGCCTGGCAAAGAAGGAAATGCGCAGCTTCTAAGTGAGCTTTGCGTGATCAGTTTTCTGGTCTTTTTCGCATCTAATAATAATAATAATAATAATAATAATAATAATAATAATAATAATAATGTTTAAAATATTATTGGATTTAAGTCCAACTAACTACGTTTATCGTTTTCTGAGACGCCGGGGTACCATAATTTACTCCCGCAGGAGTTCGTTTACGTGCCAGTAAGGCTACTGACACGAGGCTGATGTATTTAAGCACCTTCAGGTACCACCGGACTGAGCCAGGATCGAACCTGCTAAGTTGGGGTCAGAAGGCCAGCGCCTCAACCGTCTGAGCCACTCAGCCCGTCCGTTCGGAAGGAAACACAACGCCAGTCATGATACTGCAGCCCAGCAGTGATGTAATGTGGAGCACATCCGATGTCTCGAAAATAGTTTGTCCTTGAAACTTATATAATTTTCTGGGTCCCGTAGACCAAAGTGCTTTATTCCCCGCATTGAAAATTTTAAAAAGAGGTACTTTTCGTCACCTTTGATTTTTCTTCTAGATACTTATCTCCCGTTTTGACTAATAATACAAAATATAGCCTATTACTTTAATTTCGACCAACAAAAGCATCGAAATTCCACGTAAATAGGATCAGTCATTTCCCCATACTTAGTTAACAAACAGACGAGAATTTTATCATTGGTCGTACTTGTCATCGAACGATCAGACTATTTACAAACGCGTTTTTGTCAAAACGAGTGACAGATAGAAAAATATATTCATATTTATTTATATACTGCTAATTTCTTCTGCGTAACAATAGTAGAACGGCTTAAGGCAGTTTCGATTTTACGTTCCAAATTGCTAATTTCAACTCTTGTTAAATAACCATTAAATATAGATTCGGAATAAAACCTGAAGGGAATTATTTCTTCATACCCCAGCAGGAGTATTTATCTTCAGATAACATTGATAAGAAAAAATGGATTGATTTCTACCTTTCGGAGAATGAGAACATCGATGAAAGGATGAAAAGGACCCTTGGTGCATGAAGGGCATGAGAATGAAAGACAAGCAAAGCATCTCAAGCCCGACATCATCGGGTTAGAATAAAAGTTGAGTTTACCATGGATGGTGGTGACTATTGTTCTACGTAGGAAGTACCACTGAACAACCATGCGTGGTTGAGTAGTTCAGACTGTAGAGCACTGGCCTTTTGAGCCCAACTTGGCAGATTCCATGCTGGCTCAGTCCGGTGATATTTGAAATTATTATTATTAGTAGTATTGGAGAACCATCCCCTATTAACACTAATCAGAGAAAAAAAGGAAGATTTCCGATCCTTCCAGGAATGAAAATATCGGGGAAAGAAAGGAAAGAGCCATGGAGTGCATAAGAAAGAAAGACACCACAAACCTAATACCATTCAGGACGGAAGATACCAAGAGTTAATCAAGGGAGGTCAGATAGGAGAGACTGATGTGAGGAGACTGGCTCGAGTAAGCGGAGATAAGGGCAGACTCAACTATTGGACTCGTGGTCGCCAACCCACTCTCCCAGATTTAAAAACCTCTAGAGTCCTCTTGAATTTGTCTTTAACGGCAGATACAATATGCCGTTATATATAGGCCTACTGGTGCCCCATCCTCACGGGAAAATGGTCCAAGGGAGGTCAGGCAGGAGCGTGAAACCCGAGTGCCACAATCGCTACCTTCTCACCAAGACGGTCTCGGATCGAATCACGGTCAATGCATGTGTGTGGTTTCTGAAAAGAATTGTCGCGATTGTGTGGTTCGGATTTCATGTCCAACTGGAGGCTCCGAGGCTATGATCATGATACCAACAGACGCATACGCCTACAAGCTTTCTTTCAGTTTTTCAGATCGAATAAGGAAGAGTAAAGCTAAATTGAGAAAGCAAGTGGAAGCTATGATGATGGTGCTAATCAAGTTTTTTTCTATTTGCTTTACGTTGCACTGACACAGATAGGTCTTATGGCGACAATGGGATAGGAAAGTGCTCGTAGTGGGAGGGAAGCGGACATGGTCTTAATTAAGGTACAATCCCAGCATTTGCCTAGGGTGGAAATGGGATACAAAAGAAAACCATCTTCACGATTGCTAGCAGTGGAGATCAAACCCACTATCTCGAATGCAAGCTGACAGCTACGTGATCGAAACCGCGCGGTCACTTGCTCGGTAATTGTTGTTTTAAGAGGAAGTACAACTTAACAACCGTCCTCCGTTAACAAACTGTATGCATACATGCAATGAACATACATCTTCAGTATAGACTGTTACGCCTTTCAGTGTTCAGTCTGCAAGCTCCGAGAATTTATTAATCGCCGCTACAATCCTGTACTTGTAACGAGTTCTGTGGCCTCGATTTACTTCTCTATCTCTTACCTCTAAATCGTTAGAAACCGAGTCAAATCATTGTCGCCTTGGTCTTCCTCTACTCCTTTTACCTCCTTAACAGAGCCCATTATTCTCCTAGGTAATATATCCTCCTTCCTTCGCTTCACACGATCCCTCCATCAAAACCGGTCTATGCGTACAGCTTCATCCATTGAAATCATTGCTAACAGCCTTTATTTCCTCATTTCGAGTACCACCCTGCCATTGTTCCAGCCTCTTTATACCAGCAATCATTCTCGGTACTTGCATATCTGTTACTTCTAGCTTATGAATAAGATGCCCTGGGTCCACCCAGCTTTCACTCCCGTAAAGAAGGTCTGAAAACAGACCGATGCAAGTTTCGTCCGGGAGCTGACTTCCTTTTTACAGAATACTGTTTATCGTAACTGCGATCACACTGCATTAGCTTTACTGTATCGTGATTACATCTGTTCGTCCAACCCTTGTCCCGTTTCCCTACGGGGTCGGGTATGAGGTGAGATGAATCTGTCGTGGCGGGATTTTATGACCGGATGCCCTTCCTGACGTCAAACTCATCAGAGGAGTTAATGAGATCAAATGAATGACGTGATATATGATAGTAGGGAGAGGGTGAAATCCAGTGTCGACACATAGCCTACTCCTGTCGAATAGCACCAAGCGCTCTGCTCAAGTCTTAACGTCTTCATCCGACGGACGAATCAACAGCGTCATATGCATATGAGCACTGCGTAGAGGTTTGGAATTTAATCCAGGCTTTTGGCACGCAATCTAGTGATTAGAAATTGTATATCACCACTTCCCCTACCCTGCCGGCCAACATTCTGATGGTGAAAATATTTTCGACCAACGGGACTCGAATCGGCTAACCTCGATGTCAGACCGTTTAGACTTCAGCGCCTTAACGATCATGGCCACCAGGCGGGCTACCTTGATTCAATCTCATTCACTTTATTACCGAACACACAGCCAAATACTTTAAATTACCTACCTGTTCCAGCTTTGTATTCCCAACACGACATTCAATTCTCGTAGATTTCTTACCTACAGACATCAGTTTAGTCTTAGAAAGGTTAATTTTAATACCATACTCACTAAACCTATTTTCAAGTTCCAAGGTATTAGACTGTAGGCTTTCAGCACAATCTGCCATTAAGACCAAGTCGTCAGCGTAGCCAGACTGATTCTCCTAAACGAATCCCTCGTGAACAAAAGTAAAAACAAAAATTATATACATTCGACAACTGAATTAAGGAAAGAATTCGAACACCGCTGTGTTGGGGTCACGGTGGAAGTTTTAACGTAGAATCTGTACCGCATAAGGTATAGTCGAAGTGAAGTATCTGGTCGGTATGAGTTAGCTTATTATTGACATTTTATTTCTTAGTTATATACAAATTAACATAATTCAAGGTGAAGTCGATGTTCAATGGATGCGTGTTATGACAAGTAACGTGCATACGAAGAGCTATCGATGTCATTTTTACGGGCTAAAGCTAATTCTATATTTGTATCATGCATAATCTTGGAAACTTCCATGGGCAGATAATCTAGATTTAAATGTGCCTCCATGAAGCTTTTAAGTTAAGCCTGGTAACGAAATACTGTTAATTACTGAGTTTTGCAGCCGTGCAGGGGTCATAAAATCTCTCACGGGTAGAATCGGCGTGACTGCTCATTTTGGAGTGTGCTCAGGTGTATGGTGGATTGCTGCTTAATGCTCGGGCTGTGCTTTCTGTTTGAGCAGTTCCATGACGTATACCGATGTGAATGTCACCAGCTGTGTACCTTTCCACGCGGCCACATGAGAAGCTCATTTCCAAACGGTACCAAATCAAAAAAACAAAAACAAAAAACAAAAAATTTAGATGACGATCGAAAGCATATATTAGTAGAAAACTCCATAATACGAGGGGCGTAAATAAAACAGTAGCAACGTAGTCCAGACATTGGTAGATCAGAATTGCGCAAGTAGGATATGGGAGCGATGAGGTGGCGGTGTAGTGTGCATTTGACGGGCATCCAGTTGGAAGTGTTGTTGCTGTGTAGTGTTGAAGTTAAGAGTGTCCATTTCACCTCTCCAAAGCATGATTTCAGAAGGTAATCAATGTTCGTTGGTTAAAATCGAGGTTTCCCTTGGTAGAAATGCATCCCAGTGTTATTGAGGATTATTGTGGAGAGAGTGCATTACCGTAAAGGACGGTTGCGCGATGGGTTAAAGCGTTTCGTGCTGGTCGGAAAAAATGAGACTGCAGATTTACACCGCGCAGGTCGGCCTTCCATTCTTCAAGATCATATTGACATTGCGAGTTGTCTCGTTTTCGTAGACCATCGACGGACTATCTGGGAATTATCTGTAGCGGTACAGTGAGTCAAAGTGAAACTCATACACCGCTGTAACGAGTATGCGTTTATGAATAGAAATGCGGATAATAATTTATGTTCGCATTTTATGTGTGAAAAAATAAAGGCATGTCCTGAATTATGTCACCACAGGCTAGTTAGCGTATCCCTTAATTTAGCAAGATATAACAGGTTCTTTGTCTATTATGTTGCTGCGGCACGTCAAAATGAGACTCTTACAGTGCTTTAAATGGGCAGTATAAATGCTGTATGTTTGTGTTTCAACACCATATTCAGTTTGTTGTGGAAAGTTGTAAAGTACGGAGAATCTCCGGTGCTATAATGGAGCGTCAAAGAGGACAATCTTCGTAAGAAGAAAGAGAACTGATGTTTTTTCACTATAAGACAGGAAAAACACTTAGAAAAATTGGCAAACTTGTAATCAGGAGTCATGCAACTGTACAATGCCTCATAAATAAATTTAAAAGTACACGTAGTATTGAAAATAAACACAAAGTGAGTGGGAGGAAAATGTTCATCCTCAGGGAGGAACGTTGGATAGTAAGACAAGTGAAGAAAATCTAGTGATTAGTGCTCCGAAACTGGCTGCGATGGCTGAGGAACGTACTAATAAGAGAGCACATTCGGAAACTATTCGACTTATCCTAAGGAAAAGTAACAGGCATTGACGAATAGCTAGGAAAAAACCATTTGTTAGCAAGATTGATAGGAAGAAAACGTTGGGATTCGTTAAGGAGTATGTAGAAAAAGATTTTGACTTTTGGAAGACCGTTATTTCTGCAAATGAAAGCAAATACAATATCTTCGGATCATATGGAAAGGTAAATGCCTGGAGGAAACCAAATGAGAAGTTGAAACCCAGCAATCTACGACCAAGTATCAAACATGGTGGAGGTAGCGTAACTGTCTGGGGTTCATGTCAGCTAGTGGACCAGGCGAATTGGATAAACATGTGTATCTAAATATACTGAAGGAAAATTTACGACCTAGTGCTCAATATCTTGGAATACTTGATCGACTTAAGTGTTACCAAGATAACCACCAGAAGCACAAATCTCATATAGTACGGATGTGGCTGCTGCATAATTGCCCAAAGTAAATTCGAGACGCCTCCACAGTCAACATTAAATGTGATAGAAAATATATGACGTTACTTGGAAGTAGCGATAACAAAACACCAGATTTCGAACAAATATGATCTGAAAATGGCTTCATGTGAAGAATGAACGAAAATATATCCATCTTATTGTGAACAGTTGGTACATTCTATACCTAACAGTTTAAGAGCTATGAAAATTACTAAAGGGTATCCTACAAAGTATTGACTGTTAAAAATATTGTGTTATTAGAGATCGTTTAGGAAGTGCTTGAAGGTGTTTGAGTTTTACTTTGACCTGTTTCATGCATGTTCAAGAATAATGTATTAATTTTCTTTCTAAGTATAAGAAATAGGAGTTGATTTATTTTGTACCTTAGTAGAGAAATGTGTATTTGTTTAACCAGAACCAAGACTAAAATAAAGTAATATGTATTTTTTGTTGTTGAATCCAAATAAACAAGCACTCCTCTAGTGTATGAGTTTCACTTTGACTCACTGTATCTGTACTCTGCGCAGTAGGCCACTCCGTCACTGTCTTCAACAGAGAACGCCTTGCCAATGTTCCCGACGCCTTCCCAACATTTGTCAAAAGGAAATAGACCTTGAGGGTAACTACATCGAGGGAATGTAATTCTACTTGTTAGTTCATTAAATATTGCGTTCTATCAGTATTGCCAATAGTTTCCTCACAACCATCGTACGAAAGAAAGGAGTAATCGTCAAAACGGCCCGAAAACATGTCTAACAGGGCGCTGAAAATCACGTTTGATGACAATTAATACCTAATCCGACGGACTGGACCAAAACATAATGTATTCTTGCAGCCAACGAGGAGCCATTTCCGGGACCCGAGTCCGGCTCTATTTCTAAATGATTAGCGTGCTGACCTTTGGCCAGAGGGGTCCCGCGTTCGATTCCAGGCAGGGTCGGGAATTTTAACCATCATTGGTTAATTTCGCTGGCACGGGGGCTGGGTGTATTTGTCGTCTTCATCGTCATTTCACCTTCATCACGACGTGGAGGCCGCCTACGGGAGTCAAATCAAAGAACCAGCACCTGGCGAGCCGAACATGTCATCGGACACTCCCGGCACTAAAAGCCATACGCCATTTCATATAATTTCATTTCCGGGACCCGTGACCAGCAGCAACAGAAAGAACATTTTGTTTAATTTATATTGATGTGTTGGATGATTTAAATATTAGTTGTCACTGTAAATAACTTGATCTTGATCATTGTATATTTAAGTATAGGCCTAGTCAGTTTTCTGTTGACAGCAGTGTAATTTCTTTCAGATGGAAGTATTTAGGGTTTCAGTGTCAATAAAGTAAACACTTCATTATTCCTTCATGAATATTTCTTGAACTGCAAAATTGTTGATATAAATACTTTGTATAACAATGCATGTATTCTATAGCAGCCTAATAAAAGTAAAGATGATATTTGAGTTGAAATTTTACACTTAGAGTTTTTTTTCTCTTTCCTGAAAATTTTGCTTTTGGATCAGGTACTTTCTGTAAATAATCTTCTCAAATAGCCCAGCAACTAACAACGAAAATCAGCAGCTAGTATTATGGGCACTTGCGTTAGCGCCGAACTGACCACTTGAACTTGAAGAAATTTCCGATAAGCCATTTGACTCTCGAAATAGCTGATTGTAGAATTTTGGTAATTCTGACAACCATCTCTATACTATCATTTCTTTAAATTGAAGCCATTTACTTTCCATATGTTTCGAAATTTTGCAAAAGAATTACAATTTTATTACCCCAAATTCCTGAAATATGGACTGTCAAATTTGTTTTTGCCATGTACTTGTAGAAATCTATGAGAGAAATCCTATGATACCGCACACGACGTATTACCATGACCAGTCCAGAATTGCACTGATTGTTACCCGTGCGGCACGTAGATTTTAACACTCAGTATGGTGGCAGTATTCAATCACCCAATGGCGTCATAATAAGCTTCGACTCTTATTGTTAGGTACATTGATATATTGAAAACTTTCGTAGGACAGTCTAGAAATTATTTCGATGTTGTCACGTTCGTGTTTTTGTATTGCTCACCACTCAAAAAAACAGAGTAAAAGTAATTTAACAATAATTTTAACCTTTTTATAAGGCGGTGGGAATTATATCCACCTCGGTTTTTTGCCACTTCTGGGCGCTGGGAGTTTATTTCCCATGTATTGACGTGTGCTGCACTCTTGGGAATGTTTGTGGAACCATTCTGATCTCCTTGGAATCCTTAGATTCTTTGGAAAACATCTGAAAAGCGATATTGTGCCAGCACAACGCCTGATGTGAACAAGATTTATGAAGTGAAAATAGGGTAGAAATCGACATTTTATAAGTCTATATATTATTTACATGGATTTTCCTTGTTTACTGTGCATTTTTCTCATTTGGTCTCAGATTATTTACTTCCTTTTACCAACTGAAGAGTTCTGAGATATAAATTTCTTTCACATTGTATGTGGGAATATGCTTCCCCTAGCCCACATAGGTGTCCGAAATATTTTTTTCTAAATTAAAAGTGAACTAACTGAACTGAAATTGTGTCCGTAGGTGGGAAATATGTTCCCACTTCTGAATGGCAGACAGCAGGCGGTGGGAAGTATGTTCCCATCTTATTACTCACCTCCTGAGCACTGGATTGTTTTTTTCTGTCAAATTGTATTATTTAGCACTTATAGAGCCTGTAAATAAAGTTAGTTAGAAAGGAAAGTGTTTTATTGAGTACTGCCTTATAAAGGGTTAAGAAGCTGACATAGTCATGAATATTAATATATTAAAAAGGAACGGAAATTCACTGAGTAACATAACTCTTGAAATTGTTTTATTAGACCAATCTCACAGATCAGGGGAATAAAGAGATCAGCAGTTTTATTGTCATCGGCTAGTGACAGAGCCGGCTAGGATTCTATTTATCATTAAATACTATTAAGTGAGTACCAAGTATTATGGACAGGTGACAAGTTATTTTGTTTTATTAGCGATTTTAAGGTTGTGAATTTAAACCTAAAAGGAATTTACACTTGTTTAATGCACTAATCGTTTCTTACCTCTTAAGAACTCTCCGTCTATCCCGAGCCAAGATTATTCAAGTTCTTAGAAGACCTCTAAATTGGACGCTGCGTTCGTGCTCGAAGCTGGAAATGAGAGTTTCGAGGAATACTTTTATCGATATATTCCTCCATCTCAAACTTATGAGAAGAGAGCTTCACTAATCAGTATTGAACGTAAGATACTTTTGTTCGAATTAGTAACTGTTCTCATACAAAGCGATCTTTATAAATAGGATACACACTCAAACTTTTCCATCACTCTCTTGTGTCAGCTGTCCCGAGCACTTTCTCCCATCTCTAGCTCCATATTTGTAACGCGTCACTTACTTTCAACAATTGTTCTGAGTTACTTCGCTCTTCTCCGAACGAATTAGCGTGAAAACTGTCCTATATAAGAACACTGTCTATAGGAACCAGTACGTCAAGGTACGTCTACTCAGAGAGTAGGTTTTTAACAAAGAAAATTATGTTGATAGATCAACAGAATGGCTCCTCTAGTGATAATGATTATAGTGATTATTACTGTTAGGCTTTTTGGTTTGTCTAATAAATAAATGTATAAACTAACCAAAAAATTAAACGTAGGTAATATTTTGTCACCACGCGTTTTATTTTTCAGGTAGTTACACATATTTTATTTATTCAAAAATTAGTTTCGACAGACTGGTTATAATCTGACACGCAACTAAAAAGAGATCGCTTCAGGCATCACAAAATACAGGGTTATTCTAAATTAGTTACCTGAAGATAACATTAAACAACTTCGTATATATAAATATTTTACGTAATTTATTTCCAAAACTCAAAGTGACATAACCCCAAGATTTGTTTTCAAATGCATAATGTGGCTTCGGCACAGAATTCAGACAGTCTATGCTTGTCACCACACTCAATGAATGATTCAGTTACAACTTGTACCCCTTACACCGTAACATTCTTCATGCCATAGACTGCAGAATGACCACCTCTAAACTTGCTCTAGGTGTATACTTCCTTGCATCCCACAACGTGGTCTGCCACAAGAGGGTACCATTGCACTTTCTCTCAGTATGCCACATAACCTGTTTCCATATCTGTAGTAACATCCTTTGAGAGTCGTTACTTACGACAAAGATTTCTGATATTCTGCTATGAAACGTATTTGTATGGTAAAATGTGATTGTATTTCATGGTATCTCAGACAACAATGCTTGAACTCCAAACCACTGTACACCTACACGATGACTGTTTTGCATACCCCGCTAGACTTGTGAGAAGATTGTGTGGAGGGAAACCTGCCGGCTAGACTTAAAACTTGATGATATGCTGCACGGCCGACTTGATGCGTCGCTCTAGCTAGCTCCTTACCGGCCTTGACAATCGGGTCCACGCGCTGTAATCGGAGTAGTTACACAGCCCGACACGTGGCGCTGGCGGCCGACCTATTTGCGGCAGAAATGCATACTCCTTTATGGAAAATATATTGACTTTGATTGCCGATTTATCGTAATTTAGAGTTATGGAGAATGTTACATAGGTTAATACTATTAAAATTATTAATCCTAAAGGCCACTTTCATTGATATGTGCCAAAATAACGTCGTGAAATTAAACTGCGGAGGATAGAGTAGTCCAACTGACGTTCCTTAATTGTGAAGAATAATAGTAATCGTTTATATTATCATGGCATTTAGATACATAGCAGAACTTACCACAATACTTTTGTCATCTGATGTTAATATTGAGATGAGAGTCATTGTTCAATTAGAGTTTTAAAATTCTTCAAGCGCTGCTCTCGGGAATGGGGCCGGACAAAACATAAAAGTCTTACTTTTTCCATATTCGTTGTATGCATAACATAAATATTTTGACTCAAATATGTTCAAATTTTAATTTCAGTATGTATAGTTTCAGATTACATTTCATTCATACCTTTCATTAGAATATTAAATACCGGGCAAGTTGGCCGTGCTAAATTTAGACAATAATTTTTACTTAAAATGCAGTAGGGTGGAACAAGTTGGCCGCGCGGCGTGCAGCTGTGAGCTTGCATCCGGGAGATCGTGGATTCGAACCCCACTGTCGGCAGCCCTGGAGATGGTTTTCCGTGGTTTCCCATTTTCACACCAGGCTGTACCTGAATTAAGGCCACGGCCGGTTCCTTCCCACTGCTAACTATTTCCCATAAGACCTATCTGTGTCGGTGCGACGTAAAACAAATAGCGAAAAAAGAAGAAGAATTTTAAGCAAAAATTCAGTGAGAGAAAAGTATTTTGAGTAAATAAATTATAAACTGTTCTCTGCTCGATGATGATGATGCTTGTTGTCTAAAGGGGCCTAACATCTAGGTCATCGGCCCCATTGCTCAGGTAACATTTCATACGTTGGCCTTACCGTCATAACAGTAGTGATTCTTACTTGTCAATGTTTAAATGTTAAAGTTCAGATTATCTTGGATAAACATGTGTTATGTTGCTGTCATATAGCAAATACGACACCGCCTAAAGGATTATTCTATGAAAGAAAATTCATGGATAAAAATACCTGATTAGCGTGATTAGCTGCCACTCCTGGAGGCGCGGGTTCGATTCCTGGCCGTGCCATGAAATTTCAAAAGTGGTACGAAGGCTGGAACGTCGTCTACTCAGCCTTGGGTGGTCAACTGTGTAGAGGGGGGTATCGATTCCCACCTCAGACATCCTCGAAGTAGTTTTCCATAGTTTCCCCACTTCTCCTCCAAGCAAATGCCGGGATGGTAACTAACTTAAGGCCACGGCTGCTTCCTTCCCTCTTCCTTGTCTATGCCTTCCAGTCTTCCCATCCCCAACACAAGGCCCCTGTTCAGCATAGAAGTTGCGGCCGTGTGGGCAAGGTACTGGTTACCATTCCCAGTTGTATCCCCCAACCCGCAGTCTCACGCTCCGGAACACTACCCTTGAGGTGGATCCCTCACTGAGTCCGCGAGAAAAGCCAACCCTGCGGGGGTAAACTGAGTAGGAATGAAAGAAAGGACGAAGGTAAATACCCGAAATAGAAACGGAAAACTAAGGTGAGAGTGCTATCTATTTTTAGCCACTCCGTAGTTTTATCCTGGTCTACAGAGAATTCGTGATATGATAGTGTCCCTTTGCCCTTTTTTTTCCTGTTCGGAATACAAAAGAAGGCACGCAGCAATATATATTCGAATATTTCCTAACACAGTTAAAGAAAAGCAAATCACCACACCATTAAAAAACGAATTAGCGCATAAATTAAAATCCTTGTTCAGGACGAAGTTACAGCGAGCAATCACTTTGTTCTTGTTTCCACACTACACAATAATTAAAAAAAATTAACTCACTAGCGCATAACTATCAGATCTCAGTATCAAGCCAACAAGCACCTCATTGCGAACACATTGCCAATATTTACGACAGCAAAACCATATAAATAAAACTAGAAATGCGGCAATTTGCGGTATACAGCTTCCTGTCAATGGGTAGTAGGCCAGCGCTCCAGCGGCATTACGGGGAAACTTTCCAATTACAGCTTTATGCTGGGCTTCACAAGCGATTGTCAAGGCCGGTATAAGGAGCGCAGCGACGCATCTAGTCGGCCGTGTATGCTGCAAGAAGAGTAAGTGGATTAAAACTTGATAATATGGTGCGAGTTTTGATAAGCATCTTTACAAATTTCAGATGATAGTTTTGAAATTATTCAAAGATACTTTCTGGTAACTAATTTAGAATAACCTTGTATTAGTGTTAGGCGAATTCTTTCATGAATATTATGGTATCAATAAAAGAAAGGGAAAGGTCACGAAAGGCGTAACATTTTCGAGAAGCCTGTCACAAGTAGTCAGACTCATCCATGGCTTTCTGAGGTCACTAATTCATGTTCACAAGTGAAAGACTCTACGATATGCAAGCACTGCCACGGGTGGAGGCGTACAAAAGAAATGACTTAGTAGCAGTAAAAGATTTGGTAATGTGAGATGCGACCACGGGGTCGCAGAGTGATTTTGACATAAATTCTACTCACTTTCGTTTTCCCTGTTCGACCTCCCTGGGTCAACGCAAATCATCTGACGCTCTGCAATTGTCTCTAAAGCCTCCAAGGCGATTGTAGTGACTAGTGGTAGTGGCGTGTTGCCTAGTTCTTTTCCAATAGTACGGTATAAGATTTGCGAGGCCTAGGGCTCCTCATTTTAACGCTCTCTGTAGTCATTAACTTTTATTTTCCTCATATTTTAATTCTTAGGATGGATAGCCATCTTCACTTTTAACCCTCTGTGGGTGTGGGTGTTAGAATAACACCTACGGTATCCCCCGCGTTTTATAAAAGGCGACTAAAACGGGCCCCATTGCAGCGTGGGCTGGCGACCAAAGGGCTTTCAGCTGAGTCCTGGCATTGCTTTCACTTACTATTGCCAGGCTTCTTACTTTTACCTATCCTATCCGACCTCCCTTGGTCAAAGCTTGATCTTTTCCGACCCCGACGTTATTAGGTATTGAGGCCTAGGAAGTCTTTCATTTTCACGCCCTTCGTGGCCCTTGCTTTTCTTCGGCCAATACCTTCATTTTTTGAAACCTCGGATCCCTTCCAGGTTTCCCTCAGAATTATATAGATATAGAGGATTGTTGCGTAGTTGTACTTCCTCTTCAAACAATCACCACCGCCACCTGATGGTTTCATCTTCTGATCGGAGTTAAGGTGGTGGTTGAGATGGTGGTGGTGATTATTGTTTTAAGAGTAAGTGCAACTGGGAAAGCATCCTCTATTAACACTAATCTGAAGGAAAATGGAGAAGTCTGACACTTAAAAAAATGAAATTACAGTCTAAAAAATAAGATAAGGTCTAGGAAAGTCGTGAAAATGAAAGACTGTCTAGACGTCGCAAACCTAATTACCATTGGGGTCGGAAAAGGACAAGAGTCACCAAGTGAGGTCGGAGAGGATAGATGAAATTGAGGAACCTGATGGAAGGAAGTTGAACTCAGATAGAGGCCCCAAGGTCGCCAACCCACGCTCTCACTTCTCCCCATTGAAACTGTAATCACCACCACGTTAGGATCAGAAGAGAAGTCTTTGTAAATCTAAGGGGGACGCGGTGACGGAGAATACACCCATGGTATGCCCTGCCGTCGTAAAAGGAGACTGAAATGTGGCCTACCGCTACCATCCATAGGGGGAGTAGAGCAGAGAATCTGTCTCAAGGGAAAAGTGAATCAGACACACCACAGGGAATACACTCAACCACCTTACCATAGGGTACCACTAACGCAAAATATAGAGTAAATATTGTGTTCTAAAATAAACTGCTCTTTATACAACGTCTGTGACGTGTAAAATTGTATCTAAATTCCGACGTACATAGATTGGTGGTAGTGGTGGTGATTATTGTTTTAAGAGGAAGTACATCTAGGCAACCATCCTAATTAGGGGGGAAAATGGAAGGGATGCGACACTTCGAAAATGAAGATATCGGCCAAAGGAAAACAAGGGCCACAAAGGGCGTGAAAATCAAAGACTCTCTAATAGCGTCGGGGTCAAAAAAAACAAGAGGTGACCATGAGAGGTCGGATAGGACAGATGAAAGCGAGCAGCCTGTCATAAGTAAGTGGAAGCAATGCCAGGACTGAGCTAAGGTCCCCTTGATCACCAATCCACGCTCCAAAGTTCAGACCCTCCAGCGCGCCTTTTAGTCACCTCTTACGACAGGCAGGGGTACCATGGGTGTTATTCTACCGCCCCCAAAAACAGGAGGGAGTAAATAGGTTGTTTAATATTTTTCCCGGCATAACCATAAGATATGTGTAACAGGTAAGAGACTGCACGGGATTTTGGATATCTCTGGTATTTTCCGTTCGAGTAAGCGCCGTAACGGCTGCGAGGATACCAGGGTCTTGTCATCAGCCCTAGTACACATCTAAGGCATTTAGCTGTGAAAAGTAAACTCGTGTCTTCATGCTGACGTTATGCAGCCAGGCACACCAATGGAGGTGAGCTGCATGTACAACTTTAACCGCATACTAGCACTCCTGCCATATCTGGCTGTACCGGGAATCGAAACCGGGCCACGGAGGGTGGCAGCTAGTAGTGCTACGGTGGCGGCCATTTATCTGCAAAGAAAGGGCTTAAAGTTCAGAGTTGTTGCAACTCATAAATCACTATCGAAAGCGCATTCCTTGACGTTAAATAACCAGAGTTCAGACTGAAGAGAATAATCGCTGTGTACTGATGGGTGATGGAAGCTTGAGTGGACACGGTGACTAGGACGGCATTGTTCTTGCGGGATGGGATTACAATAGCTCTACCTAGAGTGAGCCATCGTCCACTGACTGACACGCTAACCATGATTTAGATGTTACCTATTCAGAGATTAAACATGTATAGCCAGTGAATGTACCGTGATTGACATGTATGATGATATTATCGCCAGTATTCAACCCTGACGTAACCCAGGTAATGAAGCGGAAGACTAACTCAATGGTTGATAATATACATTTTAAATTCGTTTCAGTGGGCACTGGTCAATAATGAGACAAATGTCCCTGGGTCAATAGATATCTGAGAGGTTATGTTAACGTAGCGGATAACGGATAGAAGGTAGCAAGCTCTATTATACCAAGTGTATGCATAAGTATTTTCCGATTTCACTAAGAGATGGCGCGAGTGAACAGTACGCAGCGTGCGAATTTGAAACATACGTCAGTTTGTTCGTCTGACATTAACCTATCAACACACACAAGTTCAGTCCGCCAAACACTAGAGTCCCCGTTGTGTCGTTCAGTGATCATGTCGACGTTTGTGCCTGAAAAAGAACATTTGCGGCATCCATTACTTTTCTTATTAATCAAAAGTAAAAGGCTGTGGAAACTCATTGTTTGCTGCTAGAAACATATGGCGAACACACTCAATCGATTAGAACATGTGGGGCATGGTTTCGACAATTTAAACGTGGTGCTTTCTGTATGAAAGTAAGTGTGCGCTCTGGTAGACCACTCAACAGCAATCGGCAGAAGCATTAAATGTGTCACAAGAAACAATCAGCAGACGTTTACAAGGAATGGGGAAGAACAATAAATTCGGTAAATGGGTCCCACACGGTTTGAATAAACGGCAAATGGAAAATCCCGAAGTCACGTGTGAAATGCTGCTAAAACGCCATGAAAGAAAATCATTTCAGTACCGAATTGTGACGGGTGGCGAAAAATGCATTTATGTTGAAAACCTGAAGCGGAGAAAATTATGGCTGTCACCTGGTGAAGGTGGTCCTTCAACACCAAGGCCAAATCGGTTCGGCAAGAAGACCATGCTTTCTGTCTGGTGGGACCAGAGCGGTATTGCTTATTATGAACCCTTGAAGCCCGGCGAAACCGTTAATGCACAACGCCATCGCCAACAAATGATTAATTTAAACCACGCATTGATCGAAAAACGCCCGAAATGGGCAGAAGATATGGTAAAGTGATTTTGTTACACGACAATGTGCCGCCCCACACAGTAAAACTAGTGAAAGACGCCTTTAAATAGTTTGGTTTGGACATCCTTCCGCACCCGCCGTAAACTCCGACCTGGCGCGATCTATCACCTCTTCGCATCGTGGGGGAACGCGCTCGCAGAGCAGCACTTCAGCAATTTCGAGGAAGTTGGAAGGTGGCTCGACGAATGGTTGTCGCAAGAGACAAGCAAATTTTCTGGCATGGTATTCATAACTTACCTGGTAGATAGCAGTACATGCTAGTCAGTGATTGTATCGAAGAACGGAGGCGTGGCTGGCACAACATTTCAGTTGATTTGACAACCTGCATCAAATAATTAGATTGCCGTTTTTGTTTTTAGTGTTGGTGCTAATGACTCTTGTTTTAAATTGAGATACTACTGAGCAACCACCCTTCCTTTGCACTAATCAGAGGAGAAAGGTAGAAGGTCCGACCCTTCTAATAATGGAGTTATCGACGAAATAAACGAAAGGTGTGGACCCTAGTCCTCGCAAACCGTTGGAGTTGTACGAGAAAACGTATTGACCTAACTAGGTCGGATAGGAAAGTGAAAATCGTGGAGAAGGGAAGTGAAAGCAATGCCAGATTGAGTTCGGGGTCACGTGATCGTCAAACCGCATTTACAATTAGAGATCCCCTAGGAGTTCTCCTATCAGCAAGGGATACTGTGGATATGTTCTGGCGAATATAATAAAATCACTATCATCATATAACATGGTTAAGGCTTACAAAAGCCTGCTATGGCTTCACGTTTCTTATATTTTTATTGGACGTCCATATTGCTTTCACTGCAAGCAGTTCTGGATAGACTTGAAGCTCCATCCGGGGAAGTTCTTCTCCCAGTCTCTGTCTGTCAAAGCATTCAGGGAATAGACTGATTCCTAGGTAATGCCTGATGTTGTCATTGCGAGGCCGATCAATTTTGAACGTCCCTTTACTGACCTAATGTACATCAGCTTTTGTAGATAGGAATACTTCGAATAATTTTAATTCGGCCCAGGACCTTCGTATCACAACTGTGTATGTGTTATTTTCTTGGACTGCTGTGAAATGTTCATTTTTAAAGTGCCACATCTTTGTCAGAATCTGTAAAGCTTCATGTAAATTTCTCTATTAAACGAAATACTACAGCCAAAATTATTGTAATAGGATTCTTAACCCATACCGTAATTTTGGTTCGGATGGGAAGCTTACCGTTACACATTTTTTTTTTTTTTGCTGTTTGCTTTACGTCGCACCGACACAGGTAGGTCTTATGGCGACGATGGGATAGGAAAGGCCTAGGGGTGGGAGGGAAACGGCCGTGGCCTTAATTAAGGTACATCCCCATAATTTGCCTGGAGTGAAAATGGGAAATCATGGAAAAGCATCTTCAGGGCTGCCGACAATGGAATTCGAACCGACTATCTCCCGGATGCAAGCTCACAGCTGCGCGTCCCTAACCACATGGCCAACTCGTCCGGTTTTCTTATTTTTAAGTACCTGGCTCTTTTAAACTGGATCTTCTTGGATAACCGTAAAGGATGACTTCCCGGCTCATCAGGTTGGAGGTTGCACTCCTTCAACGTAAACAAACTTATTACTTGTAAAAATATAGAATATTAATCAAAGTTAGGGTCCACTTAGCCAATATCATAACTGTGCTCGATTAACGTGAAAGGTCGTACATTCCATTCACCGCTGGAAAGTTAACAATGGCGTGTGGCCTCCGGTGAGGCCTGGTGCAGGTCTTTCGAGTTGAAGCCATATAGGCGACCTGCTCGTCTGTGAGGATGGGGCCCTACCTATGACGAATTCTAATACTGAAGATGGCACACACACCCATCCCCCGAGCCATCGGAATTAACCAATTAAGGTTAAAATCCCCGACCCAGCCGCGAATCGAACCCGGGACCCTCTGGACCAAAGGTCAGCACACTAACCATCTAGCCATGGAGCCGGACACCGCTGGAAAGTTGAAAAGTGTATAAACGAATTTTCCACGTCTGGAGAAATACATGACCCCTGTGTTTCACACAGCGTGCACCAAAAATTAATTCTGGGTTCATTTCCTGGAGCGCAGATGGTCGTGCATAGACTAATCACTCTCTCCCAGTTAGTGCCGAAGTTGCAAATATGTATGTATGTTTAGTCATCAGCCCGAGGGCTGGTTGGATCCTCAACAGTTTCGCCATGAGCTGTCATAGATGGCCTAGGCATCAATGAAGAGGCGTACTACGGAGATGAGGAGTGAGGTGGTTTCCCGTTGCTTTCCTCACCGAGCCAGAATTTGCTATTACATATCAGTCTGCCAAGCCCACTGAAATGCATGCACCAACCGACCCTATGATCAACAGTTTCACAGCGTTCATAGCAGGGACTGGCTGCATAAGGAATAGCATTACTAGCATCACTCATACCTCAGCCACTTTCATATTGTCAAAGCCAAGGATAAGACAGAGACAGATCAATGAAAGTAACAAAATTGCTCTAGCCCATACCAGAAGACTTAGT
This sequence comes from Anabrus simplex, assembly GCF_040414725.1. Lineage (NCBI taxonomy): Eukaryota > Metazoa > Arthropoda > Insecta > Orthoptera > Tettigoniidae > Anabrus > Anabrus simplex. Next base: position 1,065,715,879 of record NC_090265.1, read on the forward strand.
GCACTGTACACACTACCTCCTGCCAGCAAAGGCATGTGCCGAAGTTATGGATAATATAAACTTTGTCCTCCAATCTCCCAAAGACCACCATTTTCTGTACAGATATATATGTAATACATTTTGCTTTATATTCACAAATTAATAACAAAAATGTATGACAATGAACTAAACAAAATTTATGTTTTCAAATTATCAAACAATTGATTACATAAACATTTGAGGTTCAAAGTTCTTTTAGTAAATTACTCTGAATTAAGGCCTTTGCTAGCAAGATGTAGTGTTTACAGTGCAGTATGTCTTCTGGTATGGGCTAGAATAAAATTGTTACTTTCACTGACCTGTCTCAGTCTCATCCTTGGCTTTCACAATATGAAAGTGGCTGAGGTATGAGTGACGCTAGTAATGCCATTTCTTATGCAGCCAGTCCCTGCTATGAATGGTGTGAAAATGTCGCTCAAAAGGTCGGTTGGTGCACTCATTTCAGTAGGCTTGGCAGACTGATGTGCAATAGCAACTTCTGGCTCAGTGAGGAAAGCAACGGGAAACTACCTCACTCCTCATTTCCCTAGTACGCCTCTTCAGTGACACCTAGGCCATCTCTGACAGCTAATGGTGAACCTGTTGAGCATCCAAAGAGCTTTCGGGCTGAATACCCAACATACATACAACATACATGCTGAATTAAAGATGTAAATATAAAGGATACTTTCTGAGCATTTCTCAGCTTCAGCAACCAGAGGATATATAGAAATTCTCGTTACACACGCAAAAGAGGATGATCAAACTTGTGAAACAAAGATCTGGATTATATTGTCGTGTGCTGTAAAAAAAATGACACCACAGTACGAGATTAAAGGGATTTCATACGACAGGCCTTATTTCCTAAGAAAATACCTTGTTTGAGTGAAAATTGTTCTTTTGCAGCAACTATTTTGTCCTTATCACAGACAAAATTACTCTTGATTTTACACGTAAGTTCACAAGTACTCTGGTCTGTCAAACCTCAAAGAAAAGTTCAGTTTAAGGAAATGCCAATATAACTGATACTTTATTTCAGATTCTAGATAGAGTATCATATACATTTCAAACATTTTCTTCAGAGATAATCGAGCATTTAAATATTCCACTTCTTTTCTTCGTTATGTATTTAGTGTGTGGTGAAGGACTATTTATGATCATGAATTTGACGGTACACATCTCCAGAATCAGCATTTATACTTGAAGAAACAACCCGTGGTTTATATTCTCTGTTTTAGGATGTTTAACAAGTGAGAAACTCGATTAGGTGCTAGCTACGTCATGGGCTTGCTGAAATGAAGTTTCACGAACTCGATCCACAAAGCAACCGGCTATCTATTAAGTAATACCTGGTTGCCAGCCATTCAAGATTTACGTAGGTAGTTCTCTTCCCTGCCCTTTCACTATTGTTATTTTGTTTCGGTGTTTTCCAAATTCGTGCGTTCCTCATCTCCAGATGTTTCATTCCGGGCTTGTGTCAATGCCATACCTTCATATGCGCGTACACCTGTTATGTTATGGACCCTATCAGACTGATTCTAATGGTTCTGTCAGTTTCCGCTTCGAACGCTAGCGCTGTACTGCGTCCGAGGAGCCTTCTGGTGACGAATGAACGTACCATTTCACCATCTATTATAACTTCTAAATTCAAACCTCATTGTTTGAGAAGTCTTTCTCAAAGACAGTCGAGATTTTCTTCTGATGACGCTGGGTAAAGTTTTCTGCGAAACGTAAAGAAGTTCACTTTATTTTCTTGACACGACATAAACCCAAAAGCCTATATCATGTCTAAAAGATACATATATTTCTGTAGTGGACCAATTGCATACTTGAAACCAGTAAGCCGCCCTGCTGAATACAATGAATAATGAATAAACGTGGCTCTTCTTACCCTAGGGGCTGAGTGGCCGAGGTTGTAAGGGCGTGTTCTGTTCGCCTCGAAAAACGTGGGTTCCATTCTCAGTCAAACATTACTGAAGTGGACCGGGATCGAACCCACCACCGCCGGCTTTCAAAACCGGCACTCTACCAGCAGAATGTTAGTGACTATTGATATTTCCAGGTTTATGTGGAATCTGAACCACCGGCGATCAATATTCCATTTCAGAAATGCCGTGTGCATTGACTGGACTTGGAAAAATAGACACTTGGCTGGGAATCCCGCCCAGGTTCGATTCCCGTGGTCATAAATTTTTCTCTCGACCTGAGGACTGGTTCGAGGTCCACTCAGCCTACGTGATTAGAATTGAGGAGCTATCTGACGGTGAGATGGCGGCCCCGGTCTCGAAAGCCCAGAATAACGGCCGAGAGGATTCGTCGTGCTGACCACACGGCACCTCGTCATCTGCAGGCCTTCAGGCTGAGCAGCGGTCGCTGGGAAGGCCAGAGCCCTTGCACGGGCGTTAAGTACCATGGGGTTTGGTTTGGTTTGGCTGGGAATCCAGTGAAAGCGCTATTCAGCTATCACACACTTCATTATTATTATTATTATTATTATTATTATTATTATTATTATTATTATTATTATTATTGTTATGTGCGTAAAAATCTGAATAATCATTCCGCCTTGTTCCCCGGAATATATTTGGTGTCTAATGCTGAGAACTGCGTAAGTCACTCCGAATACAATGTGGAATGTTCCTCAGTGTGTTTTCTCTCTTACTCACGTGTTATATAGTGGAGTGTACCTAGATGTAAGTCTCCAGCCTCATCTCATATTCCTTCCTTTGCCGCATGCATAAAAACATGTCACATTGCATTACACTGAGCTGAACATACCGCATTCTCACCCAAAGATTGTGTGTCCTAAGACACGAAGGAGATCATACTCGAAAACTAGGGTGCAAAAATCCGTATTTTCTGATTCTTATGATAATGACATGCCATACTTATTCTCCACTACAATAACGTTTACATGTAGAAAAATTTAGAAATAGATTTTCTCTTCTAGAGAGAATCATAGCTGCTAGGTTTACTCAACTTTCGCCAAAAATGAGTAGCAGATTAATTTCTGTAGGCAAAGGCGGTCAGGAATTGGACTACCCATTTCGAGCCGAGTTTACGGGATTGTCTCGAATTCAAGGGCAGAAAACTTATTCCGGTGGATCAGTAAATTGCTGCAAAAGTACCGGATTTGTTTTACAAATTGACATTAGGAGTGTATTATAATACAAGTTTGAAATCAATTAAAGTACTTTGCCATCCAGCGATCATTCTCCTGTTTATCTTGAAGTAATAATGCCTATGTTGTATATGAGATACCAAAAATACCAATGCTGGATCCGCTCGGAATACCACACACGATATCTTCCCATTCTTCGATTCTTCTTTTGCTTGATCTACCAGTTGGTGGATTCACTTTATATAGAAAATACTAACTCTATCATTTGTTAGGGCCATTCTTGACATTATATCTCGCACCGAATTTTATTAACGTATGACCTGTGTAAAAGAAGTAAAAGTACTTTGAAGAAGTACAATCTTCCAAAAAATCTGATCAGTATAACAAGAAGCCTTATCTGGCGTAAATACAAGTACCACAGTTTGATAAAATGACGTATTTATTGTGAAATAGTATATTTTACCATTGTCGTTATATTATGATTGCTTTGAATAAAGCTCGTTTTTCGATAATACGCCCATTTTTGCCACATATAATTCTTTTTTTTTTTTGCTAGTTGCTTTACCTCGCACCGACACAGATAGGTCTTATGGCGACGATGGGACAAGGAAGGGCTAGGAGTGGGAAGGAAGCGGCTGTGGCCTTAATTAAGGTACAGCCCCAGCGTTTGCCTGGTGTGAAAATGGGAAACCACGGAAAACCATTTTCAGGGCTGCCGACAGTGGGGTTCGAATCCACTATCTCCCGATTACTGGATACTGGCCGCACTTAAGCGACTGCAGCTATCGAGCTCGGTACATATAATTCTGATCCTATTACGGGGAATATAAATATAGCAGCGCTAGCTGGAGGCATAGAGCACATCCACTTAAGGCACACAACCCGACTCAGTCATATAGTGTTTGGAGGTGCTCAAATATGCCAGCCTCGTATCACCAGATTCATTAGCACATTAAAGAAATCTTGCGGGATGAAATCGCTGCAGCTCTTAATGTTCAAAACACGTAAATGTAACTATTTGTACATTCAACAGTGTTTCTTTACGAGAGACTCATGTTAGTACCTTTAACATTCTAAGAAAACCACCTCACAATAGCCAGGATTCTCCTAATATTGAAAGTAGCTAAAGGTGAGGTGCAAAAAAAAAAATACTTTAGCGAAGCTCTCTCCTTAAATACTATGGAAGCCTCAAAAAGAGTTTAAAGTTCACTTTAAGATTAATTGTAATCTCAGCTTTACGAGGGATACATAGGTTAGCTCTGTGCATGATATTAATATAACCTTTACATCTTTTTGTGTCCTCAGCAAAAAGTGGAATCAGAGATAAGGTATTTTGCGGATGATGTTATTCTGTATAGAGTAATAAATAAGTTACAAGGTGGTGAGAAACTGCAAAATGACATCGATAATGTTATGAGATGGAGAGTAAGCAATGGTATGATGATAAATGGGGTTAAAAGTCAAGTGGTGAGTTTCACAACTAAAGAGGTGGATTCCAAAATGCACTAAGTCAATTATCTGTTATTTTGCATTTTGCGTTTGTTATTTTTTAGAAAGCATAGATTAACCAGTTGAGAGAAGAACAGGCCTATTTGCAAAGCGGTTCTTAGTCACGTAGTTAATCAAGTGGAAAATCGGAGGTTTTTTCCAAACTGTGCTAAGGCAGCCAACCTTCTCACCTTCACCACACATTTCCTTCTCTGATACAAATCTCCTGGCTGAAAGACGGCGTCACCTTCAGGGGAGGAGTGAGAACGTTTTTAGTATTAGTAGTAACAATATTCACCGCTGTCTGTGGCCGGGTCATTCCAGCTCTGGAGCTTGGCATTGTTAGAACACCATCATAGAATTGTCCAAGAAAAGTGAGAAAATTTGACGATTTTAATTTGATCCAGCATTTCATATTATAGCATTGTTTTTAAACATGAGATTACAGTCGATTAATATTGTATTCTCATAAGAATACTGACCTCATTTTAATGACCTATGTCTAGTTCAGTTTAATGTTTACCTGTGCTTGTTATGCGAAGATGGATGGGTGAATTATAATGAAACATGGTTATTCAGTTTAGAATAAGGTCGAGTATGAACTTAGCTATACGTTGTTAAAACATTCAGCAGGAGAGGGTGATTCAGAAGAGGCTTAAAGCATGAAACTAGATGTATCCCTTATGGTTGGATTTATACGAAAGTAGCTCATGGTGATCCCTGTTTCGACCAGTCAAAGAGAAGCCACGTCTTGAAACACCGGGCGTATATGAAATTCCATGTGGTTGTGGTTGTTCATATGCTGGCATGACAAAAAGGCTTGTTAGCATCAGAGTGAAAGAGCACATCAGATCGGTAAAGAATGTCGCTCTTTCATCCTCCACGGAGAACGCTATAAGCCAGTCTGCCATAGCAGAACATTTCTACAGTACAGACCATGAAATCCTCTTTGACCAGGCGAAGGTCATCGCGCCTGTAAAAGACTTCTATGCTCGTCTTGTGAGGGAAGCCATAGAGATAGAGCTGCGCTCAAATAACATCAACAGGGAAGACGGCTTCAAGTTATCAAATACATGGAGACCTGTACTGCAGAACTACATGCAGAACACCACCATGGCACAGCGGGACGCACTCAAACTGTCGACAGAGGGCGGTGCATCAGTAACTTCCCTCCCAACCACCACAGCACAGCGCCACGATCCTTGAGTCTAGTTAGTGGGGTAGGCCGTGGATAGTACGGGCATGACTTCCATGTTCCTTCAGATAATTTCTTTGCTCACTGTCGGAGGCAAAACTTCACATGCCCTGATGAAGGCCAATGCAATTTGGCTGAAAGCTTGGCTTTATTATTAATATATATATATATATAGTGGCTTTAATCCAGTTCATTTATTTCTTTATGTTAATACAATGAGCCACGAAAACTTACGTTCATTAATGCATTTTACTGTTTTAAGAGTTTCAAGGACTCTCTGGGTGCCCTACACGAGTTCCATAGTGTGCCGGAAAATCTCCAGACACAAGATTAATTTGAATTAGTTGTACGCAGGCAACTATCCATTATAATTTGTCGATAACATTTTAGTTATGGTTCGTCAGTCCACTACCTTTGTAAACATCGCACAGTTATACTTCAAATTCATTTGTAAATGTCACTTGTTTACAGTCACTCTATTGACTCCCTTTTGTGGTGATTACCGTTTTCTCCACGCAGATGACGTGTCTTTCCACAGATTTTCGCTTGGGACCTGACTTGGAAATAACTTCGTGTCTGGTAGGTATATAATAATTATAATTTCCTATAGCAATTGATAGCTGGGTTCTGCCCTTGTAAGGCAGACTCTGCGGCGAGGGTGGGTGGAGTCCATTGGGTATGGGAATGTTTGTTTTAGTGCTGGAAGTAATGGAAAGCCATATTTAATGCTGATCATGGTGAGGTTCGAACCCACTCTTTCCCGAATGCAAGCTTAAGTATTATTATTAGCTATATAAATAAAATCGTAACGACCGTGAGTCTGTACGCTGATTATTTTGGCAAAATTTTTATTCAGTTATCCGTTTCAGGTGTAATAATTACCATTTGCATATCTTTTAGCGTAGGTGTCTGTTTCCTGAGTTCTTATAGCTTTAAAACTACTGGATATATTTATACCAAACTTCACATTTAGAATACACCTGTCCGTGGGTAGATTTTAGGGTCGGTATTGTTTCTAAATCCCCGAACTGACTGGGGGTTCATACGAAACCGCAACCGTGAATTTGCACCCCCACAAAATATACACAACCAAACTTAATGGAAATCTACCTGCCTTAATGTAAATAAACTTCTAAAACGTTTTTCCCATGTGAATCATTTCGATTAATAAGGGAGATATCATTAACGGACTCTTTTTTCAGTCTAAGAGCACACTTCCTAAAAGCGGGTCTACCGAGCTCGATAGCTACAGTCGCTTAAGTACGACCAGTATCCAGTATTCGGGAGATAGTGGGTTCGAACCCCACTGTAGGCAGCCCTGAAGATGGTTTTCCATAGTTTCCCATTTTCACACCAGGCAAATGCTGGGACTGAACCTTAATTAAGGCCACGAATGCTTCCTTCCCACTCCTAGCCTTCTCCTGTCCCATCGTCGCCATAAGACCTATCTGTTTCGGTGCGACGTAAAGCAACTTGTAAAAAAAAAGCGGGTCCGTGTAAAGTATATTTCTTATAACTGCAAAACTACTGGGAATATTTTAACCAAACTTCATGTTTACCATCCCCCTGTCCAAAGGTAGATTATAAGGTCCACTGCATTTCAAATACCCGGAGTGGATTGAGGGTTTACAGGAAACCAAAGCAGTGACTTTGCTCTCCCACTGTTTATACCAGAGCAACCTGGATGGGAATCAACCAACCTTGATGGAAATCCATTTCTAAACCTTTTCCTTATGTGCACCTTTTCGATAGGGTAATCAATAAGTGGGGTATCTTTAACGGACTGTTTTACAGGCCAAGTCTAGTGGACAGCCCAAACGGTGTTACACGCGGAGCAGATTCCTTATCCTCTAATCTATATAAATAAAAACGTACCGACCGTGTGCCTATACATTGACTATTTTGGCGAAATTTTCATTCAGTTTTCCTTTTCTGGTGTAATAATGACCTTCCAAATAGCTTTTAACTTTGGTTTCTGTTAGTTCGTTCTTTTGTTTGTTTGTTTGTTTGTTTGTTTGTTTGTTTGTTTGTTTGTCTGTGTTCTTATAACTTGAAAATTACTGGATATATTTCTACCAAACTTCATATTTAGAATACACCTGTCCTTGGGTAGGCTTTAGGGCCAATATTGTTTCTAAATCCCTGAATTGTCTGGGGATTTATATGAAACCTATACCTTGATTTTACACTCCCACAAAAATATACACAGCCAAACTTAATGGAAATCTATCTGCCTTAATGGAAATCATTTTCGAAAACTTTTTCCCATGTGCATCATTTCGACACGAGAATTATGAAGGGAGATATCATAACGGGCCGTATTTTAGTCTAACTTCAAGCGAACATAGCGTAAAAGCCGGTCCGTGTAAAGCAGATTTCTTATAACTGTAAAACTACTGGAAATATTTTAATCAAACTTCATATTTTCCATCCCCCTGTACGAAGGTAGTTCTTAAGGTCCACAGCATTTCATATACGCGGAGTGGACTGGGGTATTTTAGGAAACAATAACAGTGATTGTACACATCCACAAAATATACCAGACCAACCTGGATGGGAATCAACCAACCTTGGCCGAAATCCATTTCTAAAACGTTTTCCTCATGTGCACTTCTTCGGTACGATGATTGATAGGGGATATACAATTAACGGACGGTTTTACGGGCTAAGTCCAGTGTACACAGACCAAAAGATGTTGTATGTGGAGCAGTTTCCGTATCTATATAAATTAAATCGTAACAACCGTGTGCCTGTACATTGAATATTTTGGCGAAACTTTCATTCAGTTATCCGTTTCTGGTGTAATAATGACCATCCGCATAGATTTTAGCTTTGGTGTCCATTTGTTTGTTTTGTTTGTTTTGTTTGTTTGTTTGTTTGTTTGTTTGTTTGTTTGTTTGTTTGTTTGTTTGTTTGAGTTCTTATAACTTGAAAACTGCTGGATATATTTCTACCAAACTTCATATTAAGAATCCATCTGTCCACAACCAAACTTAATGGAAATCAATTTCTAAAAGTTTTTTCCTCATATGCATCATGCATATGAAGGGAGATATCATTAACGGACCGTTTTTCAATCTAACTTCGAGTGGACGTTTTTTAAGCTTTTTTGTTGTCGATTTGTCTGTTAGTCAGTTTGTTGAGTTCTTATAACTGGGAAAATACTCTATATATACCAAACTTTATATCTGTCCTTGGGAAGGTATTAGGATCAATATTATTTCTAAATCCCGGATTGGTTTGGGGGTTTATAGGAAGTCAAAACAGTGATTTTACCCTCCCACAAAATGAACATGACCAATGTTAATGGTAAACTACCAGCCTTAATGGAAATTAATTTTAATTTTTTTCTCATGTGCTCCTTTCGATAGGAGGATTACAAGGCATTTATCATTAATGGATTGTTTTACAGGAACCGAGAAATAGGGAGAATTACGCGCAACATAGGACCAGGAACTGTATCGTTCAATAAACTCTGTGATCGACCCCATTTTGTCTCCACTTTGTTCAGCTTTATCGTACTTCACGTTACTGCCACGTGCTTTCAGTTTTTTTCCTTTGCTAGGGGCTTTACGTCGCGCCGACACAGATAGGTCTTATGGCGACGATGGGATAGGAAAGGCCTAGGAGTTGGAAGGAAGCGGCCGTGGCCTTAATTAAGGTACAGCCCCAGCATTTGCCTGGTGTGAAAATGGGAAACCACGGAAAACCATTTTCAGGGCTGCCGATAGTGGGATTCAAACCTACTATCTCCCGGATGCAAGCTCACAGCCGCGCGCCTCTACGCGCACGGCCAACTCGCCCAGTGCTGCTTTCAGTTTAAGATGCCGTATTAAACGTTGGATTACAGGCGTGCGAAGAACGGGTACATATGCTAGTAATAATAATAATAATAATAATAATAATAATAATAATAATAATAATAATAATAATAATAATCTTCATTCGACTCATTGGCTGAATTGTCAGCATATTTCTCTTATACTCAGAGGGTCCCGCTCTCGATTCCTGGCTGGATCAGAGATTTTAATAGCTTCTTATTAATTCTTCTGGCTCGGAGACTGGGTACCTGTGTCAATCCTAACAGTCTCCTCCTCATATTCAGACAACACACCTCACTATCAATCACCAAGGAAACACGCAATGGTGATTACATCCCTCCATACAGGTTGGCATCAAAAAGAGAATCCGGTGGTTAAACAGGGGTGAAACCAAATGTGTGACGCAGTTCGCATCCGCAACCCCACAGGTGTGGGAAAGCGGTGGAGGAAGAAGAAAAATAATATGCATCATCATCATCATATTTATCATGCTATCATCGCTATCATGAAAGTGAAATTACTACTAGTTTTCAAGAATGGTGTTACACACACTGCCGGAAAAACAACATGAAACATCCACTAGGACAAGGTCATTTTGTTCACAAGCGATGTTGCAGGTAGTTGTTCATCATTGAGGGAGTATATGATTACAAATTCAGACCAAATGAAGCACACATGTCACAGTAAAGGCTGCCCAAACAGTCGCGTCTGTATTCAGTGTACCCCACTCGCGTGCCAATGCAGGCGTGTACTTGCGGATGCAAACGATTATAAAGGTGCCCAAAGGCATCCTGAGATAGATTGTCCCAAAGATCTTTCACCTTTTTATTCAATTCGCAATGGTTCTTGCAGGCTCTGGAGAACGCGTGAGTTCCCGCTTCATCATGTACCACACGCCTTCAGTTGGCGAGAAATTCGGTGATCTTGGGGGCCAGGGCAGTTGTACTTCACGTAGAGTACGTTGCGTGTAGGTAGACGTGCATTTTCCTGCTCAAGACGCAGATCACCTTCCTGTCGAAGAAATGGCAGTAGCACAGGGGCAACAACCAGTGCAAGTTAGTGGGCACTGGGTTCGTTACCCTGCAGAAACACCAACTGTGACTGCGAGTTGTAACTGATTGTCCCTCCACACCATGAAGCCTGGGGTGGGACCTGGATGTCGAGGGCGAATGCACTCTGGAATAGGCCGCTCACCAGGTCTACGCCGTACATGTGCACTTGCATACAGGCAGAACTTACTCTCCACGAACGTACTACGCTGGCGTAGCAGGGGAAAAGGTGATGTTCCCACGTGGCGCGTCCCAGGTAGCGGTTAGGAGGTCCTAACCGGATTGCCGGCGGACATGAACGAAATAAAATAGCTCTCGCGGACCAAACACGGAACTCTCTGTGGGTGGGAGATGCAGACGAATAATGCACCTACGGTAGCCCTTGCCTGTCGTAAGAGTCGACTAAAACGGGCTACCAAGGCACGATCGAATTAGGACCATGAGACTACTTGTACTTAGAACCATCACGCGGGAACCTCGGGGTCACCTGTACTTGCGAGTAGTACCACTATGTTATGTACAAAATAGGTTTGTGTTAGTAGCAACAGTGCGTGGATCAGGATGTGTTTTACTGCACCCATGATTAGTACCACTACATGCGGTACACCACGGGCTTACGTTGTCTGTAATTAGTACCACTTTGTGAGAAACAGCACTGGTCCGGGCATCACCTGTGATTAGTATCACTATATGAGAGACAATATGGGTCTGCTTTGCCTATGATTAGTACCCACTATGTGAGGAACACCACAAGATAGTACGAATCCCTATGATTAGTACACCTATGTGAGGAACACCATAGGTCTGTGTTGCCTGTAAGTGGCGCCGCACCGAGCTCGATAGCTGCAGTCGCTTAAGTGCGGCTAGTATCCAGTATTCGGGAGACAGTAGGTTCGAACCCCACTGTCGGCAGCCCTGAAGATGGTTTTCCGTGGTTTCCCATTTTAACCCCAGGCAAATGCTGGGGCATTACCTTAATTAAGGCCACGGTCGCTTCCTTCCCACTCCTAGCCCTTTCCTGTCCCATCGTCGCCATAAGACCAATCTGTGTCGGCGCGACGTAGAGCAACTAGCAAAAAAAAAAAAAAAAAACTGGCGCCGCAATGTGAGAAACACCATAGATCTGCGTTACATGTGCGTATTACATTACCTGTGAGTAGTAACATAATTTGTGCAATACCGCGAGTCTACGCTACTTTTGATTAGTACCGCAACATGTCAAATACCATTATTCTACTCTACTAGCGATAAGTACCATTATGAGGAGCCGATGACCTGGATTTTTGACCAGTTTAGACAACAAGCATTATCGATTCAGGATTGTGCTTTAGAAGCAGTCCCTTGGTCAGTAATACTATTGTTTTACGCTAGTTTCTAGGAATGTGGGGCATTGCAGGTTGGATCCAGTGATTGATTTTAAATTTATATTCATCCATTCAATCTTCGTCATCAAGTTTAGAATTCTGGTCAGTGGAAGATTTTTGACTTTTAAATTGTCATTATATTTCTCGTCTCATTTTGTACCGTTAGGGTCCAATGGCCAAGATTTTGGTGCCCCTTTAAACAACAATCATCATTATCATCATCATCATCAAAACGTACTCTCATCACTTAAAACAACAAAGCGCCATTTCCCTCTCCAGCCGACTCTTTCACGACACTAGAGTAGCCGTGCTTGGCTGTGTCGTGGTGTCAGTGGTAGCTTGGCCAGAGGCATACGTGTTCATAATCCTGCTGCAAGACGGTTCCCAATGGTCCTTGGTAACACAGCAGGTGCAACATGAGACCGAATTTCGTTCGTGGATGATGTTCGATCGGCCACCGCTGCTCGCACAAAGCGTCGATCTTGACGTGCGTCTGTACCACGTAGACGTCCGAAGTCTGATGTACGGGTGTGTGAATGTTCCACAGTCCACTGCTGAAAGTAGCGGCACACCATTGACACATTGTGCCCTACATGTGCTGCAATCCATCGAAACGTCCATCCAGCTTCCTTAAGGCCAACGATGCGTTCCCGTTCAAATGGCTGCAGTTGTTCAACAGGGGCACGTATTCGTCAGCGGGGCATGGCTGTCCTCTAGAATGAATGTTGCAAACACTGTTCACCTCTAACCACAGTACAGTTACTGCCTCAGAGTCAACACAGACTGTGCACGGGCAGTCCTCCTGAGTGCTATCTTATCGCCGACGTCCATGACAAATGAGTCACTAACACAACAAACCCTCAGCATGCACACTGATGCCAGTGAAAACAGTGATTGAGGATAGGATAATTGTTTTTTTGTTCTTTTTTTTGTTTTTGTATAGAGGAAGGATGTAACTTCCCGATATCAGTTATTTCGCAGAGCAGAAATTGATAGGTTAGTGTCTCACTAAAGGTATTGTCTTTCGTATTCTGGTCATTACAAGAGGGATCTTTTAAGTGTAGAGTGAACTGCATTTGGATCGGTTTTACGGAAAATATTGGAGGTCCCAAGGCTGTGATAACGAATTCAACAGTCATGAAAACTATTGGTTTGCTTTCCTTTTCCCAATATATAATGCAATTACATACTTAAGTGCTTTTTCCTGTAGGAAGCCTATAGAGCCTCGCGTAAATAATTTATAATTGCTCGTCATGGGGGAGTGACATCACAAAATAAGCACTCCTTCCACCAACTCCGCTATAAACTTGACGTTATGATGAGCACCAGGCGCTACCAACTTGCTCTCAAGTTATTTACTTGCTGCAGGCCAGTGTTTTACCTGGAGGCAGCCTCGGTATGGGCGTAGCCACGTTTATTGACCGGATCCGCAGTGTGGCGCTGACATCGAGAGTGCAGTAGCCTAGCGACAGAGAGCCGTGCCGTTCACACGAAGACCAGCCGCGCTACAGCTGGATCAAAACGTCACTCCTGATGCTTTTTCCAACCTCCATTTCTCCGTACTGTTGATCTTCAACTGCATCTTGCAGACAGGACTGCTGCATGCTGCACAGATTGTTGGTGTTCTATCTCCGTCTATCACGTACTACTACTACTACTACTACTACTACTACTACTACTACTACTAATAATAATAATAATAATAATAATAATAATAATAATAATAATAATAATAATAATTTAGCTGCTGGCTTTCCAGTCGGTGGGCTGGGGTTCGATTTCCGGTCGATCCTGGGTTGAATTTCTTTTCTTCGTTTTTTGCTAGTTGTTTTACGTCGCACCGACACAGATAGGTCTTACGGCGACGATGGGACAGGAAAGGGCTAGGAGTGGGAAGGAAGCGGCCGTGGCCTTAATTAAGGTACAGCCCCAGCATTTGCCTGGTGTGAAAATGGGAAACCACGGAAAACCATTTTCAGGGCTGCCGACAGTGGGGTTCGAACCTACTATCTCCCGAATACTGGATACTGGCCGCACTTAAGCGACTGCAGCTATCGAGCTCGGTTGTACCTTAACTAAGGCCACGGCCGCTTCCTTCCAACTCCCGGGCCTTTCCTATCCCATCGTCGCCATAAGAGCTATCTGTGTCGGTGCAACGTAAAGCAAATTATAAAGAAGTTTTAATAACCCACCATGTACTTTTTCAGTTTTCGGAGACGAAGAGGAGGCGGGATTTTACCAGCAGTATTTTTTCACGTCACGATAAATCTACCGATTCAATGCTGACATATCTAAGTAATTTTCAATATCACCGGGCTGAACTGAGATTGAATATACCAGTTTCATTCGAAAGACCAGTGCTCTTCACTCCAGCGTCAAAGGAAAGCTAGTCATGAGAATCTTGTTGGAGGATGAATTAATCACTTAAGAGATAACTGTATAAATACTATGTGTGTAGTTTATTTCATTGAAAGGAAAGGGAGCTTGCCGCAAAGCAATAACATCACTATTCACAGCAAGGAGTGCAGGGCGGTTAACGTTGGGCACCTCGGTGAATTTTACTACTTCCATACTCCTCAATTTTACCTTTCTTTTCGACCACTATTAATTAATTCTAGCTCTCTTCGGACTCAGAATGTATTCAACCCGGAAAGCTAGGGGAAAGTCTCACATCACCACCTTTAACGGAATGTCCTTATTCATCAAACGGTCTGATGTCTTACACTCTCTCGTATGATCAGAATTTGAAGGAAATAATAAACATAACCATAAAGGACACAGTTATTCGGTTCCTTGGCCGAATAGTCAGCGTAGTCACCTTCCGTTCAGAGGACACCGGGTTCGATTCCCTACCGCGTCTGATATTTTAACCATAAATGATTAATTTCCCGGGTTCAGGCGCTAGGAGTTTGTACTGTCCCCAACATCCCTGCAACTCTCACTCAACACACAATACTATCCTTCACGCAGTTTTCCATACTCAGCTGATGCCGCTCACCCTCGTCGGAGGGTCTGCCTTACAAGGTTTGTGGCAATAAACTTCACCAGTCACACAGAATTATTGTTATTATTACCAAGGCAGAAAACGCATTGTCCTTTGTGATTTCTTTGTAACCGTCTTACGGGTCACTAGTAATTTGTTTTTACTACAAACCTCTAACAATATTAATTCGTGATAAATAATCGCAAAGACACTTTAGTTAACAAAAATATATAAATACTTACTCTCAGAAAATAATATACCGGTAATAAAGTCCATACATGCGTG
Organism: Anabrus simplex; assembly: GCF_040414725.1. Classification (NCBI taxonomy): domain Eukaryota; kingdom Metazoa; phylum Arthropoda; class Insecta; order Orthoptera; family Tettigoniidae; genus Anabrus; species Anabrus simplex. Next base: position 1,065,731,203 of record NC_090265.1, read on the forward strand.
TATAGGTACGCACGTACATTCCTACATCGTCGTTATAGATATCCACGCCTTTCGGCATTCAGTCCGCGAGCCTTTGTGAATTACTGTAACTACTGTAAACTCCAACGCCTCAACAATCCTCTATTTGTAACTAGCTCTGTGACCTCATTTAATTCCACTCCTCTTATCTTATCCGAGAATAACTAACGCCATCTTAGTCCCATTAGGCTTTTCTTACCTCTCATGGCCAAGTTCATCATTGTCCTCCTCCATTCGCTTCTCATTATCCCATCAGCGAAGCCAGCATGTACAACCTAATTCGTCGAGTTTATTCCCGGTTAAGCCTTTTCCTCCTCGTTCTGAATAGACTCGTACCATTGTTTCCACTTGTTTGCACCGGTAATCATTCTCGTTTGCTCCATGTCTGTTACTACAAACCCATGAATAGAAAACTTGATCTTTCGTATATACTTCATTGCAACTCCTTAACAATAACGACATCTTAATAGGAAAATATCTGATTGCATTGTGTACTTTTGCTGAGCGCCCACTTCAAGATGGAACAATCGAACCGTAGTGGTGTAATTCCAAAGCACTTGAGCGAGGGAGATCTGCCAATAGATTTATTGGTTCGAAAAAAATTCAATTTTAGGACAAAGTTTTGACTCACTGGCATCTCTTGAGAACGTTGGTAAGTTAAGGAAATTGTGTCACTCATTATTATTATTATTATTATTATTATAACTTAAATTTTGTTGAAGTGACTGCATTAATACTAACCACGTGATTCCCATTCCTGTTAGATTGTAGATAATGTTAGAGAGCTTGGAGACGATCAATAGTAATACCAATTACCCTGAACATCAAATCTGATTTCCTCATTACTACGTTATTATAGTAAATGATCTTGTACATGTTTCTTAATTATATTAGAATGAATGCCGAAGCATCCTTATTCACGACCTTGATAAATGGTTTATCACGGATTTCGTCTAGATTCGAAACGAAAAATCATGGCAATGCATTTTGAGGGTAGGCAATTTAGCTCCTAGTATCATTATGTGCGTTAGTTTTTCCACGATGGTTATCGTATCATATCAGTCTGGTAAATTTACCACTTGCACGATATTGACTGAAGATTACACGAACAGAAGTACGATAGTCTTTCGTATATCTCTATCAGTATGTCTTCCACAGTGAAATTGAGTAAACAAGTACGTTTCAACAACTGAAATAGGGGCCAGCAGCATTTTATCTCTTCTTGTGTGTACGTTCAGTGCTCAGCCTGAAGGTTAGTTCCATCTTTAATAGCTTACAAGGAAAATACAGTGACTACGAAGCATTCACAATCAAAATTCATTTAGATATTTCTTACCAAACTCGTAGGTACGAGTTCTATCTCGTGGTTATAGATGGAGGTAATGGATGTCATTGAGTGGTAAGTATAATTCAGTCGCTTCACTGAAAAATAATATTTTTCAATAAAATAGGTCAACGACTTTGGTATTTTTTCAAGAAAATACACGTTTCTTTCAGGGATGTGATTGCTTTACATTCGCTACGATGACGTGTACAACTATACCTATAGGTATGAGTGCCTGCCAACAGCGTGCATAATGAGTTGTTGTTTCAACAGAGATACTGAGAAAACGCGAACATTTGGAATATGAAATTGACACCAGATACAGATTACAATGATGACCATTACACATGACCTATTTTTGAAAAATAATTACATCCATTACCTCCATCTATAATTACGAGATAGAACTCGCATTGATGAGTTTGGTAATATAACATAATTTTGTGTGGCTATTTATAGCCGAGTGCAGCCCTTGTAAGGCAGACACCCCGATGAGGGTGGGCGGCATCTGCCATGTGTAGGTAACTGCGTGTCATTGTGGTGTAGGATAGGGTTATGTGCGGTGTGTGAGTCGCAGGGATGTTGGGGACAGCACAAACACCCAGCCCCCGGGCCACTGGAATCAATCAATGAGTATTAAAATCTCGGACCCGGCCGGGAATTGAATCCGGGACCCTCTAAACTGAAGGCCAGTCCGCTGACCATTCAGCGAACGAGTCGGACAAACTCGTGTCCTCATCCCAAGGTGGTGCAGCTCTTATCAGGTACACCCCCATTGGAGGTGAGCTGCATGTACCATTCCAACCACATACCAACCCTCCTGCCATTTTTAAATTTCTGGCGTACCGGGAATCGAACCAGGGCCCCCGAGGACGGCAGCTAATAACACTAACCGTTACGCTACGGAGGCGGACATGAGATTGGTGAGCAATATCTAAAAGAATTTTGATCGTGAATGCTTCCTTGTAGGTGTTTAAAAGTAGAGATATGAATCGGATGAGATAGAATTTCTCATGCATAGTTCTTTCTCGATACAGGAAGATGAGATTGTCTTTTTATTACACGGAGCAGTATTAATATCATCTATTGGCATACGACTGAACCAAGTCCTATTGCCTGCTTTAAGTGGTCGCATACGGAGAGCGGTATTAACAGATATCAGTATATTGGTGTTCTGTACGTTTGAGTAACTGCGTAGTAAACATTCGTACTACAGATACTACTATAAAAGGTTTAAAAACAAAATTTAATCTGGTGTTTATTTATAGGGAGATCATGTTAGAGTTTTTCATTATATAGATAGTATTTGGGTCATAAAATTCATTTTTCTTCTCATTGAAGGTCTCGACACCATTCAGTTAGCTATTCCTCCACACATTCATATAATTAGTGGAAATGTCAACAACATTTATGCAACGCACTGGTTGAGTTATATGGGTATCGTGTTGGCTTAAGTATAAATATTGCTAGTGGCTTTACGTCGCACCGACACAGGTAGGTCTTATGGCGACGATGGGATAGGAAAGGCCTAGGAGTTGGAAGGAAGCGACCGTGGCATTAATTAAGTTACAGCCCCAGCATTTTCCTGGTGTGAAAATGGGAAACTACGGAAAACCATCTTCACGGCTGCCGACAGTGGGATTCGAACCCATTATCTCCCGTATCCAAGCTCACAGCCACGCGCCCCTAACCATACGGCCAACTCGCCCGGTGGTATAAATATTTGCAGCAGTTTAAACACTAATACTTGGTTTCCCGAAGAGCATGAATTTATATCTATGCAGTTTCCGACTTTTGTTACAATAATTTATCATCATTTATGTCGTCACTATAACTTGATCGATAGCAGAATTTACGCCATTGCTTTTCCCACATCTGTCATATTCGACAGAAATTTGTCGGAAGCACATTACATCCATGGTCATATATCGATAATTTCAGGTTTTACGAATTTCCTTTGTTAAATAGACAGATTCTAAATAAATCCACCATCCAATGTTCTAATACTCCACGCTGAAGACCAAAGAGAATAAAGTAAACAAAGATAAATGTGACGAGCTTAGAAAAGAGTACTGTAACTTCTCACACTTCTGTACGTCTAACGTGATAATGACGTCAAAAGGAGCAGACGCTAAATTATTCATCTGGGCCTAGGCAATCATGGCTCCTCATCACGGTCATTCAGCAGCAGATCAGCTATGAAAACATTTCATGAACAATAAATCACCTTTCGGAAGGAAAGTGATCTTGCTTAGTGACACTGCCTGCTATTAATCCCTCACGGTTACAGAAAATCCTTTATTCAATCAAGTTTAAGATATTCTACCCTGGTCCTAAAGTAAGGTTAGTTAAGGACAGTATATAAGAGCTACAGATCCTAACTTCAGTGAATGACTTCAAAAACTTGGCAACGGAGAACGAGGTCAACTACATTTCAAAAAATGATTGTACAAGATCCATTTGATTCCTGTTTCCATCCAAGCAACAGTTCAAATTGTTTGTAAAGTACCAACTTTATGCCCAACGAACGAATAAGTTAACATTATCAACATATTCTGAATATTTTAATACGTGACCAAATAACGTGCACTACCACAGAATGAGATGATTTCAATAAAGTTAACGAGGAACGATATAGACTGTACTGAAGCTAAATAAAAATATCGTTCATGCGGAAATTCTGATGGGCTGAGCTTCTGGAAGGAAGTGTTTTATTCCAAGAAACCCCGTGTTCGGGAATTTCAGCTGCGTATGGTTAATTCCTCTAGCTCGGGGGCTGGGTGTTGTTTTCGTCTTAATACTCTCCTTCATTTATAGAGAACCTTTCACAAAACAAACCAATACATGGACACACAATAGTGAGTACATCCTCAACACAGAGTTGGACCAGGAAAGGTATCCTATCGTAAAACTGGGCTAGTAATTTGGACAAATCCAGGAAGAGAAATAATCTTGATATATCGATCTCAACGGAGGAAATTAGCTCTAAATCTAACCTTGTCTGTCACAATCAAATAGCCACTGAGGAAATGTTATATGTACTTGGAAGAAATCTCTCTACTCCGATGTTTGTCCGTGGATAACTGGTAGCTTTGTCAAGAGTACATAGCTTCATAGACATCAAAGTACAATCCCCATCCACAACTGTACTCAATAAAGAAATACTGTAATATCTGTTCTGATTACATTCAAATACGTTATATAGCATGAAAAGTGTAACTTTTATTCACGAGATATGTTAACATGTACATTTAAAATTTCCAGTTACTTCTTACACAGTAATTACAATATTTCTTTCTATTCTTCATACTAATACAAATAAAAATGTGGGAAGTTCATACTCATTGCCTTTCTTCGAGAAAAGGGAAGCCTACTGAGCTTTGAAAGTGTTCGTTGCTTGGGTTATTTTTAATAATAAGGAGTGAAATCGAATTCTACGTGATGTTCACAGAACAAATCGACCTTGATGAGTTGCGATGCATACTTAATATACCTAACATTTCATTTCAGGACGCTGATGATTTTATGAACTGGAAATCAAATCACGAATTGGCCTCAATTTGGACGTTAACACGTGAATGTGATCAGGAATTAGCGATCAAAACCAGAATCAGTATTACAAGAAATGTGTTAATGACATGAAATATCTTGTACATTACCGTCACTTCGACTCCAGCCTCGTTTAAGTGGTATACTTTGTGTTAATCGGTTTAGCTTATCGGTGTAGAAGGATGGAGAATAAAGATTTCGTCAACAAACGGACTGCAGACTATTGAAATGAGGTTATAACGCAGAACGTTCAGGATCCTTTGGGTAGACCACGTCACCTACGAAAACCTACTTCGTCGCGGCGGGAAATCACCAGAACGCAGGAAATTCTTATTCTAGTCCCTATCCGTTCTGGATGTTGGCATCCATCTTGGCTGTGTCTTCTCTATTGTGAGCTGCTTGGAGTAACTCTGCCGATGTCTTGAGAGTCGAGTCTCTGAATTTTTTTTAGCCAGGAGGTCCGTCTCCTGCCAATACCTCTCTTTCCAGGTATCTTTCCTGGAAGGATTTCTTGCAGTAGATGGTACGTACTTCTGTTTCTCATGATATGACCGAGGTATTGTAGCTTTCTTGTTTTTACACTGGTCACTTCTTCCTTATATTTTCTCATTCTTCGAAAGATCTCTGAATTTCTGTCATGATCTGCCCATGACACTCTTAGGACACTCTTAGCATGCTTCGGTAAAGCTACATCTCAAAGGCCTCTAATATTTTTCTGAGCAATTTCGTTAAAGTCCATGTTTCAACATCGTGATGGAGAAGAGAAAGTACATAGCAGCGAAGGAGCCTCATTTTTGTAACCAGCGTTAAGTCACGACTTTTAAACAGTTTTCCCACTTTGTTGGTTGAACACAGTATTAGCTTTTCCAGTGCGAGACTTCACTTTAACGGAATTATCCCATTGATTATTAACGATTTGGCCGAGATAAGTGTATTTCCGGACTAGAAGACATGCAGGGATAAAATTTTTATTTATGACCATAACTTTGGTTTTCTTTATATTAATGAAAAGACCGTATTCATGGCTAGTGAATGCTACTCTTTCAATGAGATATTGTAAACTTTCTAAACTATCTGCAAAAATGACTGTGTCATCCGCATATCGAATGTTGTTTCTATTGCCCATTTAAAAGCACTCCCATTTTATATCATCCAGTGTTTTCCTGAAGATATATTCTGAATAAATATTAAATAGCAATGGAGACATCATACAACCCTGTCGTACACCCCGTTTGATACGTCTTCCGTATTTTCCTCTCCCAGTCTAACAGAAGTAGTGTGATTCCAGTATAAGTTGACATTAATTCTTAGATTCTGAGGCACAAATATCAAAATTCATATCTGTACATCGCTAAAATAGTTGATTGATTGATGATTGATGCTTGTTGTTTAAAGGGGCTTAACATCTAGGTTATCGGCCCAATACCTGAGTGCTAAATAGAGCTTTCCGTGTGCCAACTGAATTTCGGAAACCAAACTGTGTAGGTGAAAATTGATCTTCGCAGAGTTTGTATATTCGTCTGTGAATGACCTTCAGGAAAAGTTTCAACAAATGGCTCATACGGTTTATGATTCTGAAATCGCCACATACTTATATCCGGTTGTTTTAGGTAATGAAATGAATTCTGATTTTAGCCACTCATAAGGAATGTTGCCAGTATCGTAGATACCATTGAACATTACAGTCATTCACTTCACATTGTCCTCATTAAAATGCTTAAAACGTTCTGCATTGATGTTATCTGGGCCTGAGGCTTTGCCATCTTTATTGCTGTTCGTACTCCTCTACAAGAATACTTGGTACTGTTTCACAGTTTAGCTGTGGAGGTTCTGGTTGGTTGTCCGAAAACAGTTGCTCTATATATTCCTTCAATGTATGTTTGATTTATTCTAAGTCGACTATGACTTTTCCTTCACTGTCTACCAGTTTGTTTGTTATCCTTCTTTTGAATTTACCTGTCAGCTCCCTAACTTTAAAATGCATGTTGAAACCGTGAAGTTTTAGTTGTAATGCTTCTATTTCAGCATGTTGTTCTTGCGTTTCGTTTTCTTCGGATTCTCTTATTTTCTTCCCGATCGCTTTATTATGTTTTATATCCATCAGTGTTACGATTTACTATCCTTCTCCTCTCCATTCATTTAAGGATGCCATCAGTCATGTAGGTCTTCTTTTTAACAAAATTTGTTCGCAGATCTTTATCTTTAATTAATTCCGGTATGTGTTTTACAGTTTTTTTCAATTCTCATGTCATTGCATGAATTATTAGGTACAGTGCGTTATTTAGTTGTAGTTAAACTTGATCTCTTGTGGAGGGTTGTTTAAATACTAGTAAATCATATTTCGTAATCGCTTTCTATAAAGTTTTCTTCAACCTAATTTTAAAAACACCAACTAAGGATTATGGTCTGAGTAAACATCAGCGCCAGTGTATGTTTTTACTGAGGAACAACAGTTCCTGTATTAGTTTATACAGAATATAGTGAATCTGTTTTCTAACAATATGTTCAGGTGAGTCTCTCGGAGACCTCCAGGTATACATACGTCTGGGTAGAAGAGTAAATAATGTACTTCTTAAAATCAGAAATATATTCGGGAGATAGTAGGTTCGAACCACACTGTCGGCAGCCCTGAATATGGTTTTCCGTGGTTTCCCATTTTCACACCAGGCAAATGCTGGGGCTGTACCTTAATTAAGGCCACGGCCGCTTCCTTCCCAGTCCTAGCCCTTTCCTGTCCCATCGTCGCCATAAGACATATCTGTGTCAGTGCGACGTTAAGCCAATAGAAAAAAATCAGAAATACTTGTTCTCCAACAAATGTACAAAGCTGTTTCCCTCATTCATTTATTTCACCAAGACCATATGAGCCTATGAAGTCACCTTAAGAACCTCTCCCAAATTTGGCGTTGAAATCCCCCATTATGATTGTGAGATCACGTTCTGATAATGTTTTCAAGACATCCCCAATCTGGGAGTAGAGTTCTGCTCCTTCATCGTCGCTCTCTTCTGTAGTTGGTAATAATAATAATGTTATTTGCTTTACGTCCCATTAACTACTTTTACAGTTTTCGGAGATGCCAAGGTGTAGGAATTTAGTCCCGCAGGAGTTATTTTACGTGCCAGTAAATCTACCAACACGAGGCTGACATATTTGAGCTCGTTCAAATACCACCGAGCTAAGCCAGGATCGAACCTGCCAAGTTGGGGGTCAGAAGGCCAGCGCCTTCACCGTCTGAGCCACTCAGCCTGGCCATCTGTAGTTGGAGCACACACCTGGATGAAATTCACTTGTGCAGGTCTGGCATTTATTTGAACTTACAGTACATGAGTTTCTCTGAGATTGGATCAATTTTTTTTTTTTCTATTTGCTTTACGTCGCACCGACACAGATATGTCTTATGGCGACGGTATCAAAATTAGTAACACGCACTACTACTGATTTAGATACTACAAGCTCCACACCAAGGTGGAACTGTCCATCAGATGTTCCGGAATAATGTACTTAGCGTTCATCAATGTTACAATAATCTGATCCCGGCCATCGAATTTCACTCACACCAATGACCTTAATTGCATCTGGATTGCATTGTTAACGTTTCTTGCTTGTGCTAGTGTACGTACATTCCATGAACACATCTTAACACTCTCACTGAAAGAAATCTTCTCAACCACACCGTTGTTCTAAACTCTCCCCCCGGAGATCCAAATGGGGTACTATCTATGGAAACATTTGTTTTGAACATGGCCATGATGTGTTGCCAGATGATATCCGAAGAATTTAGTCGCAGAAAATTCTCGTTGCTTTCTGCATCCTCGTGCCATTGGCCAACCTGTAGGTCATTCGCCTTTTGGGATTTCTCATCTCATGGGCATGAAAGTGACCTTCCTTCTACCCGCTCATTTATACTCTGAGGAGGTTGTTGATTCTTGGTAAAAGGGGATCTCCTCATCCCGGGGGATTCTTGGTCCATGCATCCGTTAGCCGCCTGCTGCTTCGGCAAACGTTATCCCCACTCTACGACGGGGAGGTGAATGTCAGGATTTTCCCTCCTACGAGTCGAGGACCATTAGGCATTTCCTAGGCTCTCCAGTAATTTTAGAGAGGAAATCAGCCTATTTCAATCACGTCTTGAGAAGCGACAAATAAATAATGATGAAGACAATAACAGAAGAGAAATATGGGCGTGAGCAGAGAAGATATACAGGGCGAGGAATTTCCGACAACCCTGATAAAGGAAACGTAAAAATAGGAGAATATTCTCCCTAGTAGTCATCAAGCTGCTATTATGAAACGGTGCCAGAAGAAAAAGAACGTTATATCATTTCCAGTTATATATATTTTTAAATCTCAATGTAGAAATATCCTTCAAAATAATGAAATGGACACAATGATAGACCTGAACTATTCTATATGTGCCAGCTACCATCAACTTCAGAATAAAGAACTTGAAATTTTAGCAGTTTACTGTTGATGTTAGTTTAAAAAATTGTCAGCGTTTTGGAGAATTTTTAAGAAAAAGACTTTAGGTGAGTTAATTTTCAATTTATAATATCATAATATCAACTGCAAGAGTTACACCAATGTAGTGAAATGAAATGGCGTATGGCTTTCAGTGCCGGGAGTGTCCAAGGATACGTTCGGCTCGCCTTATGCAAGTCTTTTGATTTGACACCCGTAGGCGACCTTCAGGTCGTGATGAGGATGAAATGATGATGAAGACGACACAAACACCCAGCCCCCGAGCCATTGGATTAACCAATGAAGGTTAAAATCCCAGACCCAGCCGGGAATCGAACCCGGTACCCTGTGAACAGAAGGCCAGTACGCTGACCATTCAGTTAACGAGTCGGACACCAATGTAGTAAAAGTGGTTTAATGAATATATGTTACCCTGAATTACTGTGATATAAGATGGTAATAATGACATTCTGTATAACGTGAGTAAATTACTAATATAACGGTAATTTTCAAAACAACTATTTCTTACCTATTTTGCAGTGATTATATAACTTGCCGTCCAGAGTTTCACGAACAGCGATTTAAACATGTTTATATTTGGAAATTTCTGAACGTTGGTTTAGGTAACGTTTTTCTCCACATTTCAAAACACTACACGTGTTATGTCGTTGGTGTGCACAAACAGAATGACGCCCAAACAAAGGAATCAAGTAATGAACAGTTTACTTAAAACGTGATATATAATTGTTGTCTCATTCCGAACTAAAGGAAACGTTTTATGCAGTGTGTGTACAACATGGTTTACCCAGATTCTATTGCGGTCGTAGAGACTGAGACAGTGTCTCCCTACACACGCATTTAAGAACATTAGTTTTGCATATAAAAAGTGTATCTTCTTGTTGGTTCCCAGTTTGTTTTAAAATATTCAAAACACGTTGAATTCGGCAGGCTGATAATGAAAATTTAAGATATTATGACAGAGAAGGTCGCGAGTGTCCGGATGATGGTGAAGCAACAACAGTATGGGCAGGTCAACAGCGAGAAGAACAAAAGCACCGGCAGATAGTGGGTTCGAACCGTACTGCCGGCAGCCCTGAAGATGGTTTGCCTTGGTTTCCCAATTTCACACCAGCCAAATGCTGGGGCTGTACCTTAATTAAGGCCACGGTCGTTTCCATCCCGATTCTGTTCCATTGTCGTCCTAATACCTATCTGTATTAAAAAGGTATTGAGCTGGTGAGATACACTGCATCCGCTGAATACAGTGTGGATGCATTCCCTCTTCATACAGTGTCCTACGCACTGTCGAAGTTGGTACACCAACGGAATGTGTTATACTACGTGTACTTCACCCGGAATCACCGTCTAACATTGTCAGGATGTTTTCTTCCACGTGTAGGATTGCACGTATCCGTTCAAGCCCTCGCTTTTCATAGCGTGATGTAACACAACCAGTATCCCGAACACGCTGTACTATATTGCTAGATTCGGCACCCGTCGGTTGAGGAAACCTTTCCCGATGGATTCGTAGAGCACACCCCGTATTCTGCTGTGTCTTACCATACTCTAGCAGCATATCAATGTATTCGTGTTTTTCATACACTGACGTTATTCAAATTCTACTACTACGTAACTCGCGTACGACTAGTACGGGTCATAATTTGCCTCCATGCCAGCTGTTATTTGGTGGTCAGGCAGACAGCGCATAACTCTAGTCTGGTTTCATGGAGGGGTGGGAACCCATCTAACCACATCTCCGTCACTAGGAACAGCAGAGCACAAAACTGGCACGTGAAACATGTAGAGCTGTCGCCGAATTGCTTACGTTCAATGATTTCCCACGGTGTCATTTCATTATCATGGATTTTTGGGAGAACTACTCGCCGTACGCAGATACACCCTGAAATTCATATCTTCATTTTGTTATAATGCACAACACAGAGCAAACACAAAGCCTATAGGACGTTCGGCTAGTCTGCTGAACATCTCTAAATACCATAGGAAAAACATTTTCCCCGCTAAACCACGCACATTTTAGTATGTGATTTGCGTGTATTTCAGCTCTTACTGACAGCGGAATCGTGTGTTCGCGGCTACCTACTTATACCCCACCCACCGTGTATGTGGTAATCAGCCCCATGCTCTTGTGAGTTTGGAAATTACCTAACAATCTGTGACGGTGGGGGGGGGGTCTGTACGATTGTGCGGTATTATAATTATTCGAGCGTAAATTTGCGATATGCGGTCCGGGACGTGAAATATGGTACGATCCCCGTTTTGCATTGCATGAAGGTGGGAGGAACAAGACAAAATCGTGTTAAATGTACATAAACAAAGTTCCTTACGTCAAGGAAAGAATGCATGAGTTAGGATGTTCAAATGAGCAGTATCGGAATTGAATAATCGGCGCACATCGAACGTTTTGTTTCAAACGAATTATGGACATGTTATAAAACTAAGGAAATGAAGCGTACGTGCATTTCGTGCTTCCTGCCGGGCTGAGTGGCTCAGGCGGTTGATTTTCTGGACTTCTGACTCCAGCTTCCACATGTTCGATTCTGGCTCAGTCTGGTGATATTTGAAGATGCTCAAATACGTATGCTTCCTGTCGGTAGAATCACTGACACGTTATAAAATATCTGCTTCCAAAATTCCGACACCTCGTGTCTACAATTGGATCTGGATAACATTATTATTTTTTTTTTTTGCGTTTAGGCCATCTGCGGACCACGCTGATTGTGTTCTAGCCGTGTTTTTGTCGTGGTCTGCCCCTTTTGTCGCACTTGTTTGTGTTCTTGAACCTTCCTGTTGGCCATTCATTTTCTCGATGAATTCTTTCCTGCGCTCTTCTGACCAATTCCCGGCTTCTTTGTAGCTCGCTGATATAAGGGATGTTAGGAAAGGTTTAGTTTTGACCATTAAACGGTATGCATTCCTGTCAGTCATGGTGCCTTGATTATTATTAAGCTCTGTCAGATCTTTGTCCTGGTGCTTGGTACAGGGGAATCCAGAAGCTTTGCCTTTTTTAGCATCATTCCATTCTGTGTAAGTGTCCATATAAAGTCAGACGTTTCCTTCTGATGGCATCTATGAGGTTTTCCTGATGCTGGTAGAGCTCATTGTTGGGTTTGTACCATCGCCTTCCATCTAGTAGTATTCTTAGCCCTATTATTCTTCTCAGGAATTTCCGTTATTGCACTTCCATGGCTCTCAGCGGGGTCTTAAAAGTTAGGGATAGGCATTCAGCTGCGTAGATGACTGATGGTCTGACTACTGCACTATAGTGTCTCAGTTTTACATTCTTTGATAAATGCTTCGAGCATACAGTTTTCTGCAGGCATAGTGAGCCTGGTCTAATTTCATTTTCCTTTGTTCAAGAGCCATCGTTTCACTTACTTCCTCCGATATCCACTCTCCAATACACTTCATATTTTTACCCCTCTTGGCATGCTTTGTTTCACTGACTCCCATTGTTGTAGGGGCATCTTTGAGTTGTTGATAAACTCGGTCTTTCCAACGTTGAGCTGATATAGAGTGCATGTTTGAAGCTGCATAGTGGCCTCACGCATGTCGTTTGCTAATAAAGTAAGGTCATCAGCAAAGGCCAGGCATGGGATCCTCGAATTGTCTGCTTTAAACCCCAAACTTAATCCGATGTTCTCAGGTAATGACATGGTCCATTCTCTTATCTTTTCCAGGACACAGTTAAGAAATATGCATGAGATAACATCTCCTTGCCTCACCCCTGTTTTGATTATGAAGCTCTCTGTTAATTCACCTCTAAATTTAACTTTGGAATTATTATTATTATTATTATTATTATTATTATTATTATTATTATTATTATTATTATTATTATTGTTACCGTGTTTTGGTGGTAGGTAGAGGTGAAAGAAGGTGCGGGCGTGAACGGGTCTCAAGCTACGGAAGAGAAACTAAGTAAAATTTAACCAGGTTATATTTTCTTTTCAAAATTAAGTAACAACACATAGAACCGGTACTTAGTAGCCGAAACACAATTTGAAATGTACAATTACAGGGATTACAGAATTTGGGCTCCGAGAGCCGCCCATACGATTCTTGAGCTAGAAGCCCAACCTTACAATATACAGAACTCAACAAAGGGGCAGAAAACCCCATTCATGTTCAGGAGCACTTGCTCCACATTACACAGGAAAAGCCTCCTCGAGGCATACAACACTCAAAGAGCCACACGCCCTTAAACATTCACCAAACTCCACCTTCAAGTTGTCCTCTCAGGACATAGACACAGGGGTAACATACCCAACCTACTGAGGTCTATTAAACGAAAAGGTTAATTACATGACCTTTAAAGTAACAAATTGAGAGGAGGCGAACTGCACTCCTAATACATTTGCTTAAGACCTACTTGGCACTAGGCCGTTAATACAAGGGCTACTCCCATACTACAGAGGTGACTTAAAAAGAACCAATTTACATTACGTTAACGAAGAATAGGTAGGGAAAAATAAGTTCACCTCAAAACAAATGTGAGTGGGAGCTCGAGAGGGTTAGCACTCTCTATCCCAATATGTAGCTTTACAAGAAAAAGATGAAAAGAGTAATTACATTTTAGGAAAAGGTTACATGATGGAAATGCTTCGAACCCGCCGCGAGTGTTAAACTGCCGACCTAGCCAGAAAAGAAGTTATTAATAGGCCATTACCTGGTGTTGAACGGCTGAAGAAGAAAGAGGCGCTTCCCGCCTCCTGCTATGTACTTAATACACTGAAAGATGGAACAGAAGTGGCCCGGAGAGCCTAAAATCAGCAGTTTAAATACTCTCGCAGAAAGTTCTAGGCGTTAGGGGAAAGAAAACACCCTCCCACAAAGATTTTATTGGCTAGGGTACAGAAATATATTCAAGTTGGGAGAAGATACCCATGATAGGTCAGAAATTAATAGAAGAAATTCGTGATTGGATACATTCAAAACAAGGGGAAGAAAGGGGTAATTATTGCCAACTTAAACAATGACAGAAAGAAATTTAACAAAGAACAAACTCTTGAAATTAAATTTTCTCCAACAAAATAGTTCTTTGACTCCGCACTAGGTTGCACTATTGTAGATCTTCAGTAGTGTCCTCTAAAAGAGAAAGTTCACACTTCTTACTTCAAACGAAACAAAAACACATCAAAAGTGACACAGTTCAAAAACTCAAAATTTTCCATGTGGTGACATCTTCTGAGAAAGTAGAGAATTAATAGAGTAGATAAAGTTCAGACTTCCTCCAGCAGAGGAGTTTCAACTGGCGCACATTTTAAATTAGCGGCGTGGAGGTGTACCGCCCGGTACAGACCTCCCCCCCCAAAAGTTCCTCCAGGGATGACGCATGAAGTCAGTTTCAAACAAAGTCCAAGTAATGATGTTGATATGAAGATAGATAGCCGAAGCGTTTACAAGATTTCTTAATTCAGTTTCAAAATGTTGTTGTTGCAGGTGAATGAAAGTCTTTATGTTTGTAGAATTGGAATTTCTGAAGATAAACTTTTAATACTTAAAGGTGAAGAAAAATTTCGCAATGTCCACCAAAAATTGTTGTTGAATTCCCAAGTGTAGTTATTGCTTATGGTGACTGTCCATGTAGTTGATGTAGATTGAGTCGGATGGCCAGACCGGCCGTTGCAGCTTGCGTCCAACGGAGGCCGCTCGGACCCCTTAAGTACCCTGAGATACCGCTCGCCCGCACTATGAGGGGAGCAGAGTGTTGAAACACGCCGCGCCCGCGGTGAACATATACAGGCTGCGGGCCAGTAGCAGGTCGTGCGCCGCACATCAGCCTTGGCCGGGAGGAGAGTTCCGGCTCGCCGTGCACATGTCGTCCTCGCTGGAGAGGAGGGGGCCCATCCCCCTCCCCAGTCGCTGCACGGCGCTGCGCGGCTGCTGGGGCGCTGAAACATTAAAGCTAGGCGGCAGAATTGTGTTGGACTATCATCTTCTTTGAGGGTACAGGCTTGTGGAGAGGTTGAGGGGCCAGCGGCGTGTAGATATCCATGGCATTTACTATTATGAAGCCACAGTGTAAGGTGGAGCAGGAGACGGGAGCGTGGTAATGGCCGTGGCAAGAACAGGATGGCAGTTTAACGGGTCGGGGCAGATTTTACACAAGGCTTACATCTAAAACCAAAATATTACAGAAGGGGCAGAATGCCTTAAAAGTGAAACTCAAAAAAAATATAACCTTCATATCCTTTCAAAATAATATGAAGCAAGTTAACACAGAAATTACACCGGTTTCACCTGGGACAGGTGAACTCTAAATATCCTCTCGGTGGCTGGATTACTTAGCAATAAGGTAACCGGCGTAAGAAAATCGAGAATGATACAAGGCCCATGAAATCTGGGGGCAAGCTTGCCCGCGGGAACAAAATTTTTGACCATAACCTGGTCACCTACCTTCAAAGTGGTGGGTCTCCGTCCACGATCATACCTTTCCCTAACCTTTTCATGAGATACTTTAAGATTAGCTTTAGCCTTCTTCCAAAGATCTTTAATGTTGTCCGGATCTATTGTCTCGGGCAGAATGTCATTCAGAGACCAGAGGTTAGAGAACGGCGTGTTGGGAACGAACTTAAACATCAAAGAAGCAGGAGTAAACTTGTGAGATTCATGAACCGCCGAATTCAAAGCAAAAGCTATCCAATGCAGGGACGTGTCCCACCTGGAATGATCTTCATGATGATAGGCAATAAGTGCTGACCTGAGATTACGGTTAACCCTTTCAGCCAGAGATGGTTGAGGGTAATAAGCAGAAGTAGTTACATGAGAGATTGATAAGTCAAAACAGAATTTACGAAATAAATTAGATGTAAAAGCCTTAGCATTATCAGATACAATATATTGACACGGACCAAAAGAAGCAAAAATAGAATTTAAGCAGGTAATAGTAGACTGAGCGGTAGCCAGCTTAGTCGGAAATAACCAGGAAAATCTTGTAAAACCATCTACACACACAAAGATGAACTTGTTGGCATTCCCCTTTGACTGGGGGAAGGGTCCTACATAATCAATATACAGGCGTTCCATGGGGCGCGACGCTTGATGCGAAGACAAAAGGCCTACCTTGGTGGACATGGTGGGTTTACTGAGCAAACAAGATTTACAAACTTTTACAAGTTCCCGAATGTCACCGTCCATACCTTTCCAGATGAACCTTTCACGAATCTTTTCACGGGTTTTAAAGATTCCAAGATGCCCTCCCAATGGGGTCTCATGATAGTATTTGAAGATCATAGGCACAAGAACAGCTGGAACGACAACTTTCATCATCTTGTCATGCCTCGAAGGGCAACATAAAACACCATTCCTCAGAACATAAGGGACGACATGTTCCCCAGAAGAAAGGGTTTCCATTATCGGAGCCAGCGTAGGATCTTCACGTTGGTATTTCTCGATATCCCTAAAGAGCATGGGAGCATCGGTTAGGATGGCATTAACCTCGGATAGTATGGACTCGGAAGGTGATGAACTGTCGACCGGTTCATGGGTCTCGACCTCGTTTGAAAACATACGGCTGAGTCCATCAGCCACAACATTTTCGGTACCTCTGATATGCCTGACATCGAATTGGAAGGCGGAAATACGGATGGCCCAACGGGCTATACGACCAGTACGACGCGATCTACCTAAGACCCAGCTTAAGGCTTGGTTATCTGTCTCCAGGTCGAATTTGACATGTTCCAGATAGAGACGGAACTTTTCTAAGGCGAATAAGACTGCCAACCCTTCGAGCTCATAGATGGAATACTTGGGTTCTTGAGCCGATAGAGTCCTAGATGCATAGGCGATGGGACGCCTCCCTAGTTCAGTCTCTTGAAGAAGGACTGCAGCTACAGCTGACGACGACGCGTCCGTTTGGACGATGAATTTCTTCGAGAAATCAGGCATAGCAAGTACAGGGGCATTACAGAGAGCTAATTTAAGATCTTCGAAAGCGGCTTGTTGAGAAGGTCCCCACTCGAATTTGATGCCTTTCCTACGAAGAAGGTTTAAGGGCGCCGCTCTATTAGCAAAGTTAGGAATGAACTTTCTGAAGAAATTCACCATACCAATAAACCTGGCGATGCCTTTAATGTCCTTGGGAGGTTTAAAATCACGGATGGCCTGTGTTCTAGAATGATCGACTGCTACACCATCGGGTGACACAATGTGCCCTAGGAATGACATTGAGGGCTTAGCAAAGGCAACCTTGGACAACTTAACAGTTAACCCAGCCTTACGAAGGCGATCGAGAACTTCTCGCAGATGATCTAGATGTTCTTCAAAAGTCTCTGAAAATACGACGACATCATCCAAATAGTGATATAAGTACTCAAATTTGATGTCGGAGAAGACCCTATCTAGTAGCCTAGTGAGTACAGCTGCTCCCGTGGTGAGCCCGAAAGGCACGCGGTTGTATTCGTATAAATTCCAGTCCGTGGCAAACGCTGTAAGGTGTTTAGACTCTTCAGCAAGGGGAATTTGATTATAGGCCTGATTCAAGTCCAAGATAGTAAAGAACTTGGCCTTACGAAACCATGAAAAGCAAGAATGAAGGTCGGGAAGGGGCACAGATTGTAACACCACCTTCCGATTGAGAGCCCTGTAATCAATGACAGGCCTGAAGCCTCCTTGGGGTTTCGGGACTAGAAAAATAGGCGAAGAATACGCTGACTTAGAGGGCCTAATAATACCATCCTTCAACATCTGATCGATGATTTCTTTCAGAGCCTTCATTTTAGGTGGAGATAGCCTATACGGTGGAAAACGGACAGGAATCGAATCCGTGACCTCAATTTTGTATTCAATAAGGTCAGTTACACCAAGAGTATCAGAGAACACCTCGGGAAACGACTGACATAATTTACGAATACTATCAGCCTGCTCCTCAGGTAGATGTCTAAGGTCTAACAACATCTCATCCTGGGTAGGCGAAATAGATGAACATGACACAGAATTACACTTTAATAGTGGGATTTTATAACTAGAAGCAAATTTGAATGTGCACGACCTAGACTGGAGATCGAGCACAAGACCAGTGTGAGAAATAAAGTCCGCTCCCAGTATGATGGGGCAAGACAAGTGCTTAGCCACAAACAGTTTAATTTTCCATGTAAATTTAAAAATACGAATTTTGAGCAGTAAGGAACCTAGAATTTCTAATGGAGATGAATTAGCCGAGACATATTGAATAGGAGATGAGACATAGTCAGGTAGTTTACAAACAGATTTCAATTTCGAGTACCATTCAGCCGAAATAATGGAACAAAACACTGCCTGAATCTAATAGAGCCGTTATAGGCTCGTTATTTACCTCAATCTTAAGAAAAGGAACAGGTGCGGGGGTATCCGCCGCAATCCTAAGACACTCTTTGGGGCATTCAAAGGACAGATTGGCAGATTGAACGTTCCCTGAATTTTCGATCTGCTTACCAGGGGCTGAGTCTCGGGAAGAGGGATTAGTCGACTCAGCCGAAGCCACTAGTCACTTTTTATTATTGGCATAGGTGGAATTTGCACCAGAAGTTGAGCAGGAGGGGGTGCTATTTGAGTTTGGGCAATTTTTGGCGATATGTGAGAAGGCCCCACACTTAAAACAGCCTTGTGATGAACCAGCTCCATTATTTGCCCTACTAGACTTGATCAGAGGACACTTATTGCGCAGATGGTCAGGCGACCCGCAAGCATAACATTTACGAGGGGTGACTGATCGGCGAGGTGGAGGCCGAGTATTACTAAAAGAAGGCGGGGGTTCTTTTGCCACGCGCAAGGAATCGGCATACCTAACTCCTTCCGCAGAGACGGCTAATGCTTCCAGTTCAGAGAAGGTTTGCGGGCACGCCGCGAAACACAAATATGACCTGTAGGGTGGTGAAATCCCTTCGACAATAGCTTGCACGATCTGATCCTCAGGGAAGTGGAGAGCAAACACCCTAGTATAAAACTTAATATCTTGGATGAAGTCTGCCAGGTTTTCATCCAAGCGCTGTACCCGATAATAGTATTTCTGAATAAGAGATGACCTCGCGCGGGCAGGAATAAAATTTGCAAGCAGATGTGCATGGAAATCTTCGATAGATGACTGTTCAGCTATGGCTCTTACTATTTTATCTGAGAGAACACCAATAGCATAAGGATAGATTATTTGTAAAATTTGACAAGGGGAAAGCGAAAATACGAGGGCATGATCCTGAAATTCAACTAAAAACCTTAAGAAAGAAATAACTTCACTGGTGGTGTTGACCATAAACTTAGAGATACCTCTTAGCAACATTGCCAATGGATGAGGCAAGCTGCTAAACCCGGGTGACATAGTAGGTAAAGGTTTCAATGGCAAGGAAGATAATTCAGCACGTACATTGTTCAACGATGTGCGGCGTTCAGACTCGTTGTCCAATGGGGCAGAGATAGTTTGAGCAGCAACGGTTATTCTATTAACTTCTCCCTTGGGAGGCGCTTCCTCACTACCTGTATTTACTATGGTGGGTTGATCAGATTTGGGAGGAACTTCCCCAGTTAACAATTGAGTGACCTTATTAGATAATTCGGAAATATTTTCCAGGAGCGTACTAGCTTCCTTCCTCTGAACATCATTCAGTTTTAGAGACAACAGATCGTTAACCCTATTCGAAAAATGATATAGCCTGCCTTGCACACGCTTAATTTGATTAGGAGACGGATCATTTTCATCAAAAAAACTAACTACGGAAGCTAGCCCAGTAATGTTCTCCGTGATCGTGGAAAGAGAGTCGTCAATTTCTTTCTCTCCCAAATTGGGGATGGAAATGGGCAAATCAAGGGACTCTCTAAGCTTGTTAGTGTCTATTGCAACCGTGCCTCCAGATTGAACGTTTCTGATAGTTAACTCATATATCAACTCCTCTTTGCGCAAATAGTTAAGGAGGAGAACATCGCGAGGGCCGGGCATGATGACAGACCAATTTTGAAAAACTCAAAAAATTCCAGCAACTGGGAAAATAGTTAGAGTTCGGAACAAACAATATTTAGCCGTCAAAAGGGGCTAAATTGAGACCCATTCAACCACGCTCTGCTACCACTTGTTACCGTGTTTTGGTGGTAGGTAGAGGTGAAAGAAGGTGCGGGCGTGAACGGGTCTCAAGCTACGGAAGAGAAACTAAGTAAAATTTAACCAGGTTATATTTTCTTTTCAAAATTAAGTAACAACACATAGAACCGGTACTTAGTAGCCGAAACACAATTTGAAATGTACAATTACAGGGATTACAGAATTTGGGCTCCGAGAGCCGCCCATACGATTCTTGAGTAGAAGCCCAACCTTACAATATACAGAACTCAACAAAGGGGCAGAAAACCCCATTCATGTTCAGGAGCACTTGCTCCACATTACACAGGAAAAGCCTCCTCGAGGCATACAACACTCAAAGAGCCACACGCCCTTAAACATTCACCAAACTCCACCTTCAAGTTGTCCTCTCAGGACATAGACACAGGGGTAACATACCCAACCTACTGAGGTCTATTAAACGAAAAGGTTAATTACATGACCTTTAAAGTAACAAATTGAGAGGAGGCGAACTGCACTCCTAATACATTTGCTTAAGACCTACTTGGCACTAGGCCGTTAATACAAGGGCTACTCCCATACTACAGAGGTGACTTAAAAAGAACCAATTTACATTACGTTAACGAAGAATAGGTAGGGAAAAATAAGTTCACCTCAAAACAAATGTGAGTGGGAGCTCGAGAGGGTTAGCACTCTCTATCCCAATATGTAGCTTTACAAGAAAAAGATGAAAAGAGTAATTACATTTTAGGAAAAGGTTACATGATGGAAATGCTTCGAACCCGCCGCGAGTGTTAAACTGCCGACCTAGCCAGAAAAGAAGTTATTAATAGGCCATTACCTGGTGTTGAACGGCTGAAGAAGAAAGAGGCGCTTCCCGCCTCCTGCTATGTACTTAATACACTGAAAGATGGAACAGAAGTGGCCCGGAGAGCCTAAAATCAGCAGTTTAAATACTCTCGCAGAAAGTTCTAGGCGTTAGGGGAAAGAAAACACCCTCCCACAAAGATTTTATTGGCTAGGGTACAGAAATATATTCAAGTTGGGAGAAGATACCCATGATAGGTCAGAAATTAATAGAAGAAATTCGTGATTGGATACATTCAAAACAAGGGGAAGAAAGGGGTAATTATTGCCAACTTAAACAATGACAGAAAGAAATTTAACAAAGAACAAACCCTTGAAATTAAATTTTCTCCAACAAAATAGTTCTTTGACTCCGCACTAGGTTGCACTATTGTAGATCTTCAGTAGTGTCCTCTAAAAGAGAAAGTTCACACTTCTTACTTCAAACGAAACAAAAACACATCAAAAGTGACACAGTTCAAAAACTCAAAATTTTCCATGTGGTGACATCTTCTGAGAAAGTAGAGAATTAATAGAGTAGATAAAGTTCAGACTTCCTCCAGCAGAGGAGTTTCAACTGGCGCACATTTTAAATTAGCGGCGTGGAGGTGTACCGCCCGGTACAATTATTATTATTATTATTATTATTATTATTATTATTATTATTATTATTGTACCGGGCGGTATACCTCCGCTGCGCTAATTCAAACTTTGCGGCAGTTGAAACTCCTCTACTGGAGGAAGCCTGAACTCTAACAACCATGTTAATTCTAAAGTTTATCAGAAGATGTCATTACTATAAATTTTGAAGTGTTCTGAACTGTGTCTTTTTTCGATTCATATTTGTTTCCTCTGTAGCAAGAAGTGTGAACATTCTCTTCTAGATGGCACCACTTAAGAACTACAATTGTGCACCCTAGTGCAAAGTGAAGGAACTTTTCTTCGAAGAAATTTTGTAATCATAAATTTGCTCTTTGTTAAATTTCTTTCTCTCATTGTTTGAGTTGGCAACGTTAATACGTTCGTTCCGCCAGTTCTGAAATTAGCCAATCCCGAATTTCTTAAAGTAATTTTCGACCAATCGGGGCTTTCTTCCCCAACCTTCTCTGTAACTGTGTTCGGTAGCCAATAAAAGCTCGTGGGCGGGTGTTATCATTCACGAAAGGTCTCGAATTTTCCACGAGGGTATATAAACTGCTGATTTTCGGGTCCCCGGGCCACTTCAGTAACATCTATCATTGTGTAAATTATGTAGCAGGGAGCGGGAATTGCCTCTTTCTTCGGGCAGCGGTTCATCAATAAGGTAATGGCCTTTTAATAACTTCTTTTCTTGCTAGCTCAGCAGTTTAACTCTCGGGGCAGGTTCGATACTTTTTACCATGTAACTTTCCTCTAAAATGTAATAGACTCTTGGCATAAATTCTGTCTCTTTAAACTACAAATTGGGATAGAGAGTGCCTAACCCTCTCGAGCTCCCATTCATTTTGTTTTGAGGTGACTACGTTTTCATAACTGTTTCCCTTCTACTCGTAATGTCATAAAGTTTTCTATCGTGTCACCTCCGTAGAATGGGATTAGCCCTTGCATAAGCGGCCTAGGGCCAAATTAGATTTTAATGAAATGTATTAGGAGTGCAGTTTCGCCTCCTCTCAAGTTGGTATTTTGGAGGCCATGTAATTGTCCTGTTTCTTTATTGAGTAGGCCTCAGTAGGTTGGGTATTTTTACCCCCGTTTTCATGTGCTTGGAGGTCAGCTTGAAGGTGGAGTTTGGTGTGGCCTTTGATAGGCTTGAACTTTGAGAGCGGGTTGCTCTTTCTTAAATCGGTTTCTGTGTGGCTCGAGCAGGCTTTACTGAGTAATAGGCAGCGAGTGCTCCTGGGCATGATTGGGGTTTTCTGCCCCTTTGTTAAACCTTGTGTATAAATAAAGTTGGGCTCATTGCTCAGGGATTGTGTTTTGGAACTCGAAGCCCAATATACATTAATAAACTGTAATTGTAGATTCTTATTTTGTTGCTATATAACCAAGTTCCTGTTGTACTTGTTAGTTCTTGATCTTGAAAAGAAAATATAACCTTGTTGAATTTTAAATTAACTTTAATTTCGTAAGTTGAGACCTATTCATCCCAGCACTTTCTTTCACCTGTAACTACCACGGAGAACTCCGTAACAAGTGGTAGCAGAGCGTGGTTGAATGGGTCTCAATTTAGCCCCTTTTGACGGCTAAACATTGCTTTGATTCGAACTCTAACAATTTTCTCAGTTGCTGGAATTTTTGTTTATTTTTCTTTCTCAAACATTTTCTGTCATCATGTCCGGCCCTCGCGAGGTTCTCCATCCTTTCTATTTACGTAAAGAGGAATTAATTTATGAACTATCTATCAGAAACGTTCAATCTGGAGGCACGGTTGCAGTCGACTCCAATAAGCTAAAAGATTCCCTTGATTTGCCTATTACCATCCCGACTTTGGGAGAAAAAGAGATTGACGATGCTCTCTCCACGATCAATGACAATACTACTGAGCTAGCATCTGTAGTTAGTTTTTTGAAGTAAGGGATCCATCACCTAATCAACTCAAAGGAGTACAGGCTAGGCTGTACCACTTTTATAATAGCGTGTGTGATCTATTGTCTCTGAAGTTAAATGACCTTCAGGGTAAGGAAGCTAGTGCCCTTGCCGAAAACGTGTCCCTAATGTCTAGTAAAGTTAGTCAGTTGTTATCTGGACCTGCCATCCCTAAAGTTGACCAACCTATGGTAGTAAATATTGTTAGTGTGGAGGATTCCTCTAAAGAGGAAGGACGTAGTACTGAGGCAACTACCCAACAAAGATCTGCCCCATCAGAAACGATGTCCGATCGTCGTAAGTCCATTCCACCCTTCGTGTTAAATAATGCTCCTTCCAAATCTGCTTCTCCGCCACTTAGGCCCCTCCCTACTACGTCTCCGGGTTTCAGCAGTTTGTCCCATCCTTTAGCAATGTTGCTCAGAGGTATTTCGAAGTTTTCTCTTAACTCTACCAGTGATGTAATTTATTTCTTAAGGTTCTTAGTTGAGTTTCAAGATCATGCTCCAGTGTTCTCCCTCTCTGCTTCGCAAATTCTTCATATTATATATCCGTATGCCATAGGTGTCCTCTCGGACAAAATTGTTAGGGCAATAGCTGAACAGTCATCGATTGAAGACTTTCATGCACACCTTCTTGCAAATTTTATTCCAGCTCGAGCTGGGCCATTTCTGATTCAGAAGTATTATTATAGAGTGCAGCGACTGGATGAAAATTTGGCACATTTCATTCAAGACATTAAGTTGAATACTAGGGTATTTGCCCTTCATTTTCCCGAAGATCAAATTGTACAAGCCATTGTGGAAGGCATTACCCCATCGTACAGATCATACTTGTGTTTTGCGTCGCATCCGCAAACTTTCGTTGAATTAGAGGCCATGGCTGTCTCAGCCGAAGGAGTTAGATACGCCGATACCTTGCGTGTCGCGAAAGAACCCCCTCCATACTCTAGTAATTTTCGGCCTCCTCCTCGCCGAATCGTCACTGCCCGTAAATGTTATGCTTGTGGGTCGCCCGACCATCTCCGGGATAAGTGTCCTTTAATTAAAGCTAGTAGGACAAGGAATGGAGCAGGGTCGTCTCAAGGTTGTTTTAAATGCGGCGCGTTTTCCCATATCGCCAAGAATTGCCCTAATGCTAACAGCAGCCCCTCCTGCTCAACTTCTGGTGCAACTCCCAACAACAATCAAAAGTGACTAGTGGCTTCGGCTGAGTCGGCGAACCTATCTTCCCGAGGCTCAGCCCCAAGTAAACATGTCGAAATTTCAGGGGAAACTCAGTCTTCAAATGTATCTTTTGAAGGCCCTAAAGAATGTCTTAGGATTGCTGCGGACACCCCCGCACCTGTTCCATTTCTTAAGATTGAATTGAATAATGAGCCTGTAACGGCTCTATTAGATTCTGGCAGTGTTTGTTCTATCACTTCGGCTGAATGGTACTCTAAATTGAAAATAGTTTGCAAATTTCCTGGTTTTTGTTCGACTTTGGTTCAATATGTTTCGGCTAATTCTTCTCCTTTAGAAATTTTAGGTTCCTTAAAAGCCAAAATTCGTATTTTTAAATTTACTTGGAAAGTTAAATTGTTCGTGGCAAAGAACTTGTCTTGCCCCATTATATTGGGAGCCGACTTCATGTCCCATACTGGTCTAGTGCTCGATCTTCAGAGCAAGTCGTGCACATTCAAATTTGCTTCTAATTGTAAAATCCCTTTACTGAAATGTAGTTCCGTGTCATGTTCAGCGGTTTCGCCTACCCAGGATGAGATGTTGTTAGATCTTAAACATCTACCTGAGGAGCAGGCTGATAGTATTCGTAAGCTGTGTCAGTCGTTTCCAGAGGTGTTCTGTGATACTCTTGGTGTTAGTGACCTTATCGAATACAAGATTGAGGTTACGGATTCGATTCCTGTCCGATTTTAACCGTATAGGCTATCTCCGCCCAAAATGAAGGCGCTGAAAGAAATCATTGATCAGATGCTGAAGGACGGTATTATTCGGTCCTCTAAGTCGGCGTATTCTTCGCCTATTTTTCTAGTCCCGAAACCCCAAGGTGGCTTCAGGCCTGTGATTGATTATATTGCTATCAATCGGAAGGTGGTGTTACAATCTGTGCCCCTTCCCGATCTTCATTCTTGTTTTTCATGGTTTCGTAAAGCTAAGTTCTTCACCATCTTGGATCTGAATCAGGCCTATAATCAAATTCCTCTGGCTGAAGAATCTAAACATCTTACAGCGTTTGCCACGGATTGGAATTTGTATGAATACAACCGCGTGCCTTTTGGGCTCCCCACGAAAGCAGCTGTACTCACTAGGCTGCTAGATAGGGTCTTCTCCGACATCAAATTCGAGTACTTGTACCACTATCTTGACGATGTCGTCGTATTTTCGGAGACCTTCGAAGGACATCTAGATCATCTGAAAGAAGTTCTCAATCGCCTCCGTAAGGCTGGATTAACTGTGAAGTTGTCCAAGGTCGCCTTCGCTAAGCCCTCCATGTCATTCCTAGGGCATATTGTGTCGCCCGATGGTGTCACCGTCGATCACTCTAGAACACAGGCCATCCGTGATTTCAAGCCTCCCAAGGACATCAAAGGTATTGCTAGGTACATTGGTATGGTGAATTTCTTCAGGAAATTTATTCCAAATTTCGCCAATAGAACGGCGCCTTTGAACTTACTTCGTAGGAAAGGCGTCAAATTTGAGTGGGGACCTTCTCAACAAGCCGCTTTTGAAGATCTCAAATTAGCTCTGTGTAACGCCCCTGCTCTGGCCATGCCCGATTTCTCCAAGAAATTCATCGTCCAAACCGACGCGTCGTCGTCGGCGGTAGCTGCAGTCCTTCTTCAAGAGACTGAACTAGGGAGGCGACCCATCGCCTATGCATTTAGGAGTCTATCGGCTCAAGAAGCCAAGTATTCCATCTATGAGCTCGAAGGTTTGACAGTCTTATTTGCCTTAGAAAAGTTCCGTCTCTATCTGGAACATGTCAAATTTGACTTGGAGACCGATAACCAAGCCTTAAGTTGGGTCCTAGGTAGGCCGCGTCGTACTGGTCGTATAGCCCGGTGGGCCATCCAAATTTCTGCCTTCCAATTTGATGTTAGGCATATCAGAGGTACTGAAAATGTTGTCGCAGACGGACTCAGCCGTATGTTTTCCAACGACATCGAGACTCATGAACCGGTCGATAGTTCTTCACCTGCCGTGTCCATACTATCTCAGGTTAATGCCATCTTAACAGATGCTCCCATGCTCTTTAGGGATATTGAGAAATATCAACGTGAAGATCCGACGCTGGCTCCTATCATGAAAACCCTTTCTTCTGGGGAACATGTTGTCCCTTATGTTCTGAGGAATGGTGTTTTATGTTGCCCATCGAGGCATGATAAGATGATGAAAGTTGTTGTCCCAGCTGTTCTGGTAGCAATGATTTTCATGTATTATCATGAGACCCCATTAGGGGGCATTTAGGCATCTTCAAAACCCGTGAAAAGATCCGGGGAATGTTTATCTGGAAGGGTATGGATGGTGAAATTCGTGAACTAGTTAAAGCTTGTAAATCTTGTTTGCTTAGTAAACCAACCATGTCCACCAAGGTAGGCCTTTTGTCTTCTCATCAAGCGTCGCGCCCCATGGAACGTCTCTACGTCTATTACGTAGGACCCCTCCCCCAGTCAAAGGGGAATGCCAACAAGTTCATCCTTGTATGTGT
Source organism: Anabrus simplex (assembly GCF_040414725.1). Taxonomy (NCBI): domain Eukaryota; kingdom Metazoa; phylum Arthropoda; class Insecta; order Orthoptera; family Tettigoniidae; genus Anabrus; species Anabrus simplex. The sequence continues at coordinate 1,065,758,719 of NC_090265.1, forward strand.
AGATGGTTTTACTAGATTTTCCTGGTTATTTCCGACTAAGCTGGCTACCGCTCAGTCCACCATTACTTGTTTAAATTCTATCTTTGCGTCTTTTGGTCCTTGTCAATATATCGTGTCCGACAATGCTAGAGCATTCATCTCCAATCTCTTTCGTAAATTCTGTTTTGATCTGTCCATATCTCATGTGACAACGTCGGTTTATTATCCTCAACCATCTCTGGCTGAACGGGTTAATCGTAATCTGAGGTCGGCACTGATTGCCTATCATCATGAAGATCATTCTAGGTGGGACACGTCCCTGCATTGGTTAGCTTTTGCTTTGAATTCGGCGGTTCATGAATCTCATAAGTTTACTCCAGCTTCTTTGATGTTCAAGTTTGTTCCCAACACGCCGCTCTCTAACCTCTGGTCTCTGAGTGACATTCTACCCGAGACAATATATCCAGATAATATTAAAGATCATTGGAAGAAGGCTAAAGCCAATCTTAAAGTGTCTCATGAAAAGGTTAGGGAAAGATATGATCGTGGACGGAGACCCACCAATTTGAAGGTAGGTGACCAGGTGATGGTCAAAAATTTTGTTCCCGCGGGCAAGCTTGCCCCCAGATTTCATGGGCCGTGCATAATCCTAGATTTTCTTACGCCGGTTACGTTGTTATTAAGCAATCCAGCCACTGAGAGGATATTTAGGGTTCACCTGTCGCAGGTGAAACCTGTGTAACTTCCGCGCTAAGGTAGCTGATTGTATATTTGTTTTAACACTTTGGAAGTATTCAGAAGGTTATTTTTTGGGGGGGGGGTTTCACTTTTAAGGCCTTCTGCCTCTTATAGTTTTACATTTGATTTGTATAAATATTGTGAAACCCTCCTTGAGGTTACTCTGCTGTCCTCTCCATACGGCCATTACCCCGCTCCTGTCTCCTGCTAAACCACACGAGTGGCTAATTAAAATAAAATAAAAACCTCCACGCCGCTGGCCCCTCAGCCTCACCCCAAAGACTGTACCCGAAAATCATTATGGTCCAACAAATTCTGCCGCCGAGATATTCATGTTTCAGTGCCCCCGCAGCCGTGCGGCGCCGTACCGCCACTGAGGTGGGGTACGGGCCCGCCCCTCTCCAGTGAGACCAACCAGTGTACGGCGAGCCGGAGTCCTCCTCCCGGCCAAGGCTGATGTGCGGCGCACAACCTGCAACTTGCCCGCGGCCCGTATGTTCGCCGCGGGCGCGGCGTGCTTCGACTCCACTACTCCTCTCATAGTGCGGGCGAGCGGTATCTCAGGGTACTTGAGGGGTCCGAGCGGTCTCCTCTGGACACAAGCAGCGGCGGCTGGTCTGGCCGTCAAACTTAATCAACATTGAATGTACTTAATCAGCTACATGGACATTTAATATCAACAATTACTACATTTTTGGATTCAACTGCAATATTTGGTGGACTTAGAAAAGTTTTCTTCCCTTTCAAGAATTAAAAGTTTTTCCTTCTGAATTCAACTTACATCAAAAGTAACTACAAAGAATTTTGAAACTGGATCGAATCATTTAAGAAAATTTGGTTGTAAATACTTCTGCAATTAACTTCTATATCAACATCATAACTTGGACCTTATTTTAAAACAAAAGTTTATGTTCTTCTGTGTTACCCCTTGGAGGGACTTCTGGTGGGGGGGGGGGGTCTGTACCGGGAGGTATACCTCCGCTCCGCTAATTCAAACTTTGCGCCAGTTGAAACTCCTCTACTGGAGGAAGCCTGAACTCTAACAACCATGTTAATTCTAAAGTTTATCAGAAGATGTCATTACTATAAATTTTGAAGTGTTCTGAACTGTGTCTTTTTCGATTCATATTTGTTTTCTCTGTTGCAAGAAGTGTGAACAATATCTTCTTGATGGCACCACTTAAGAACTACAATTGTGCACCCTAGTGCAAAGTGAAGGAACTTTTCTTTGAAGAAATTTTGTAGTCATAAGTTTGCTCTTTGTTAAATTTCTTTCTGTCATTGTTTGAGTTGGCAACGTTAATCCGTTCGTTCCGCAGTTTTGAAATTAGCCAATCCCGAATTTCTTAAAGTAATTTTCGACCAATCGGGGCTTTCTTCCCCAACCTTCTCTGTAACTGTGTTCGGTAACCAATAAAAGCTCGTGGGCGGGTGTTATCATTCATGAAAGGTCTCGAATGTTCCACGAGGGTATATAAACTGCCGATTTTCGGGTCTCCCTGCCACTTCAGTAACATCTATCATTGTGTAAATTATGTAGCAGGGGGCGGGAAGCGCCTCTTTCTTCGGGCAGCGGTTCATCAATAAGGTAATGGCCTTTTAATAACTTCTTTTCTTGCTAGCTCAGCAGTTTAACTCTCGGGGCAGGTTCGATACTTTTTACCATGTAACTTTCCTCTAAAATGTAATAGACTCTTGGCATAAATTCTGTCTCTTTAAACTACAAATTGGGATAGAGAGTGCCTAACCCTCTCGAGCTCCCATTCATTTTGTTTTGAGGTGACTACGTTTTCATAACTGTTTCCCTTCTACTCGTAATGTCATAAAGTTTTCTATCGTGTCACCTCCGTAGAATGGGATTAGCCCTTGCATAAGCGGCCTAGGGCCAAATTAGGTTTTAATGAAATGTATTAGGAGTGCAGTTTCGCCTCCTCTCAAGTTGATATTTTGGAGGCCATGTAATTGTCCTGTTTCTTTATTGAGTAGGCCTCAGTAGGTTGGGTATTTTTACCCCTGTTTTCATGTGCTTGGAGGTCAACTTGAAGGTGGAGTTTAGTGTGGCCTTTGATAGGCTTGAACTTCGAGAGCGGGTTGCTCTTTCTTAAATCGGTTTCTGTGTGGCTCGAGCAGGCTTTACTGAGTAATAGGCAGCGAGTGCTCCTGGGCATGATTGGGGTTTTCTGCCCCTTTGTTGAACCTTGTGTATAAATAAAGTTGGGCTCATTGCTCAGGGATTGTGTTTTGGAACTCGAAGCCCAATATACATTAATAAACTGTAATTGTACATTCTTATTTTGTTGCTATATAACCAAGTTCCTGTTGTACATGTTAGTTCTTGATCTTGAAAAGAAAATATAACCTTGTTGAATTTTAAATTAACTTTAATTTCGTAAGTTGAGACCTGTTCATCCCAGCACCTTCTTTCACCTCTAACTACCACGGAGAACTCCGTAACAATTATTATTATTATTATTATTATTATTATTATTATTATTATTATTATTATTATTATTAGTCTATTACTATAATTGCTAAAAGAAAATTAACCAGCATCGTCAAACTTTGTGGCTCTTAATCTGTCAGAATACACTAAAGGAAGTAATGAACTCTCAATAAGTCCGCGTTATTAATCATATAACTCGAGGCATGCTTCCGAAATTGCTGGAATATGTACTAACAAATTGCTTTACTTCACACCGACCCAGACAGGTCTTACGACGACTGGTTAGGAAAGGAAGTGGCCGTGACCTCAAGTTAGGTACCATCTCAGCATTTGCCTGGGGAAGAATTGGGGAAACTACAAAGAACCACTTCGAGAATGGCTGAGGTAGGAATAAACCCCCCTACTCATTCGACCTCCCGAGGCTGAGTGGTCCCTGTTCCAGCCCTCGTACCACTTCTGAAATTTCGAGGCAGGAACGGGAATTGAACCCGGGCTTCCTGGTATGGCAGCTAACCACACTAATCACTAAACCACAAAGGGGGGACGAACATGAATTTTTACAACCAAATTTAATGTTCTATCCCTTCATAGGAAATGCTCGAAATGCCTTCCGTTAGTTCGACGACAGTCTTCCATGCGTTGACACTACGAAGCCCTCACCCGCCTCCACACCACCACGTCAGCTCTCACAGTTGCGATAGCATCCCTGATACGTTGTCCTAGAGTTACTTCATTGGCAATTTCCACATGGTACAGCAGTCTTCGATGTGCTCCCAGAAATAAAATTTGAGTGGATTAAAATCGGGGGACCTGGAAGGCCAGCTGACGGGACCATACCGACCAACCCACTGATTCGGGAAACGGCGATCTAGAAATCGACGAACGAACACACCGATATGAGGAGTTGCCCTATCGTGCATGAATCACATCCGCTGACGCATACGTAGTGGGGCATCGTGCAGAAGCTCTGGCAGAGAAAATTGCAGAAAATGGAAATAACTAGAGCCAGTTAGTTGTACAGGCAGCTCCAATAGTCAAATAAATCACAAACACACGATGCCCCATGTCATTAAAAGCTGAGAGACTCGTAAAAATATAGTAAAATATGAGTGGTTTAGGAGGAAACAAGATAAAATATACATCACACGTGGCAACATCACTTGCGGTAGTTACCTACGGAATACAAAGCGTAGGACTAGAACAAGGTAAAGTTCTTGGGGATGAGTCAGCTGTAACCTCTGTTAGCACGAGAGGACGAAGTGTGACGAACAGGTTTCTTTGTATAAACAAACACACACATAAACAAACCTGAGAAACCTAAACAAGATTACACGTGTCAGAATGCAGCTAACAACCTGGCGCATGGCCAACGGTCGCTTTCATGAATACCAGTAGAGTTATCAAATTATACACAATTCACAGATGTGGAACGTATCTAAGAGAATTCCGCCACAACTAGATCCTAGATTTTACTTTTTACAATTCGCTTTACGTCGCACCGATACAGATAGGTTTTATGATTACGATGGGATAGGAAAGGGCTATGAGTTGGAAGGAAGCGGCCGTGGCCTTAATTAAGGTACAGCCCCAGCATTTGCCTGATGTGAAAACCTTCTTCGGGGCTGCCGACATTGGAGTTCGAACCCAGTATCTCTCCAATTCATCCTCACAGCTGCGCGCCCCTAACTGCAGGACCAACTTGCTCTCAGCTCTAACTCCCAGCTGAGTAGCTCGGACGATAGAGCGCTAGCCTCCTGATCCCAACTTGGCAGGTTCGATCCCGACTCTGTTCGGTGGTATTTGAAGGTGCGCAAGTACATCAATCTCGCGTCGGTATATTTACTGGCATGTAAAAGAACTCCTGCGGGACAAAATACAAAATTCTGCCACCTCGTGTCACTTAAAACCGTAAAAGGTAGTTACTGGAGCATAAGAACTATTATTATGAACAAAATTCAAAATTATTACCGTATTACGGAAGCTGTAATTAAACGGGTCAATTATAGACATTAATTTACGTATCGGCACTTCCTGTCCAATAATAAGCCTTCTATTACAAATAACCTGCGACACATTATATAATAATGTTATTTGCTTTACGTCCCACTAAATACTTTTACGGTGTCGGAGACGCCGATGTGCCGCAATTTAGTTCCACAAGAGTTATTTTACGTATCAGTAAATCTACCGATACTGCCTGTGCGTGGGGGCCGCATACAACAAATACACCCACGGTATCTCTTGCCTGTCGTAAGAGGTGACTAAAAGGGGCGACCAGGCAACGATGGAATTGGAACCATGAGATTACTTGTGATTAGTACCGTTACGTGAGCAACGTAACTTGCAATGAGTACCATTATGTGAGGAACGCCATGGGTCTGGGCGTTGCCTGTAGCATCATGTGCATTCGAACGAGGCGGGGGAGCGGGCGCGCGGCACCACGGACTGGCGTCCGTGCGAGAGGGTCTGCCGAGCACCGCGCTGAATTGCGTTGGTTTCCCTGTATTCAGAACCGGTCTGCGTTACCTGTGACTAGAACCACTATATGAGGAACACCATGGGTCTGCGTTCCCTTTATGTGAGGAACACCATGGTTCTGTGTTACCTGTGGCTGATACCATAATGTGTGATACACCGTAGATCTTATATGAAACGAATCAGTCAAGGGATGTTCCACCATTCGGTACTTTATATAATGTGTACCTTTAATGAATGAAGACTAGTTTCGATGCCAAGATAATCTTTTCATAGAAGTCAACACGGAAATGAAAGTTATAAATTATGACACCGTAGGTCTATATTGCCTATGATTTGTACCACTGGGGTTGAGCAACGCCATGAGTATGCGTTGCCCGTGATTAGTTCCACTATGTGAGGAACACCACGGGAATACCAGCGCCCGTGATTAGTTCTACTAAGTGAGGAACACCTTGGGTCTACATTACCTGTGACTTGTACCACCATGCGAGGAACATCACGAGTCTACGTTACTCGTGATTAGTTCCACCAGACGAGGAACACAATGAGTCTAGGTTACCTGCGATTATTACCATTGCAGGAGCAACACCATGGTTCTGCTTTACCAGTGATTAGTACAGTTATGAGGGTCCGGTGACCTAGATTTTGAACCCCTTTCGACGACAAATATCATCTCAGAATATGAGGCATTGTGAATTAGATCCACTGATTCTTTTGGATTAGTGGTCTTCTTTCCTCATCATTCGTTTTAGATTTTTCAGTGGATACATTTTTAAGTTTAATTTGTCGTTTCATTTCGTTGCACCCCGTACCATTAGGCGCCGATAACCTAGCTGTTAGGTCCTTTTAAACAACAAACACCATTATCATCATCTACCGACCCGAGGATGATGTTTTGAGCACCTTCAAATACCACCGGACTGAGCCAGGATCGAACCTGCGAAGTTGGGGTCAGAAGGCGAACACCTGAACAGTGTGAGCCACTCAGCCAGGCGCGGCACTTTCATAGTGGCTCTTTAACCTTCTAACAATTTTAATAAGGATGGATGCAAGTACGGTCTTTGAAATTTGTGGCATGAATAATAATTTCACTGAATCTACGGGTAGTGTTTTTTTTAAATGTCCACCGTTCTTTCATTGACCTGAAACTGTTCATTAACTCATTGACTATTTCCCTTTATTTTTCTCAGCTTGGATCACTGAATAATGTCAATCATGTTTTATAAATCACACACAAATGCACAACACTGGATTCGTACGTATGCGCTGGTACGGATACTCCACGTCACATACTGTACGTATACGAGTACAAAGTAGTACCCGGCAGCAACATGAGAAGGTACAAGAGTGGATTGGATGGTTGCCGGATATGAACAGTCAAGGACATTTGCGGTCACTGAGATAAACTTGTTCCCACTCACAGAAATTCCCCAGAAGTCGCAGGGGATTTGCGGTCACTTCAGCAGGGTATGGACCTCATTAGCCTGATCTCGCGGTATCCCCGCTGACCTGCCTGGGCACCTGCTCGCTCCTTCTACATCAACATTCTGGATAAAGTGTGATGGGAATCAAAATTTCTAAACATATAATTTACTATCGACCAAATTATTGTATGTACTCGAGTTTGGAGGTTGTTCATTAAATAACCAATAGGTCTACAGAAAATCTAATGCCTTCATCATTTTCCTCACTTCATTTCAATTTTCATTTTACGTTAGATTTTGAATTTGTAATTATTTCAATATCGTTTATCGCAGGTGGAACGCAAGAAGTACCCCTTTTTAAACGTGTTTGAACCAAGCGTCATTGTTAAGATATTGCTACTCCAAAACACGTCATCTGAGCCCAGGCAGGTTAGCGGGAATACCCGCGATTAAGCTAATGAGGTCCACTCCCTGTTGCATTGACGGCATCTCCTGAAACTGCTGGGGAATTTCTGTGAGTGGCCACAAGTATATCTCAGTGACCGCAAATGTCCGGACACTGAGTTGGTACCTCATTACGGATTACGTGTACTTCTCACAGCGTACCTTAGACCGGTTTTCGAGTACGGGAAGTAGTGTGGCATATTCTTCTACCACCCGCCCTTGCCTAGCTGTTAGGGAAAGGCACAGTGACATAAGTTGGCCTCCGATAACAAACAGGTACAATAACCCCTATACTCTGCTCCTGTAATCCAATACACGAGGGCAGAATGACACAACCGGCGTGTCATACTACCAACGTCAAAACACATTAGTCCCGAAATATTTGGCTCATTTGTGGGGAAACTAATAGGACATGGTCTAAAGTAAATATCATATGTTCTGAGATGTATTTTTCTTTACCGAGTGGCATAAAATCTGCACGTACACCTCTAGACCTAATATCTATATATATAAAGTAGCTTGTCCTGACTGACTGACTGACTGATTCATCATCGCCGAGCCAAACCTACTGGACATAAAGAAATGAAATTTTGGGGATATATTCATATTAAGATGCAGGTGCTCGCTAAGTGAGGATTTTTGGATATTCCGTCGCTAAGGGGGTGAAAATGGGGGTGAAATTTTAAAATGAGTGTGTTTATATCTCAAAATTTTAAAAGTTTAGAGATGTGAAAATTGGTAATTAGAATCTTCTTTAAAAATAAGGAAACACGTATTTTTTTGTTTTCAGACAATCCCAATAGGAGGGGTGAAAAAGGGTGAAAAAGGGGTTGAATGCCTAATCAGGATACCGGTGCTTATATCTCAGAAACTGAAGATATTACAGACCTGAAAATTGGTACTTTTGATCTCTTTTAAAAATAAAGAAACACGTATTTTTTGTTTTTGGAAAATCCAATTAATGGGAGGGTGAAAAGGGGGTGAATTTTAAAAATGAGTGAATCTATATCTCCAATCTTTTGAAGTTTGCAGATGTAAAAATTGGTATTTAGAATCTTCATTAAAAATAAAGAAACACGCATTTTTTTTGTTTTTGGAAAATCGCAATAGGAATTGTGGAAAGGGGTGAAAAAGGGGTTGAATGTCTTTAATGAGGCTACTTATATCTCAGAACCTGAAGATATTACAGACCTGAAAGTTGGTGTTTGGGATCTCTTTTAAAAATAAAGAAACACGTATTTTTTTGTTTTTGGAAAATCCAATTAATGGGGGGTGAAAAGGGGGTGATTTTTTAAAATGAGTGTATCTATATTTCAAAACTTTTAGTGTATGGATATAAAAATTGGTATTTAGAATCTCCTTAAAAATAAAGAAACACGTATTCTTTTGTTTTCGGAAAATCCCAATAGGAAGGGTGTAAAAGGATGAATAATGGGTTGAATGCCTTTAATGAGGCTAATTATATTTCAGAACCTGAAGATATTACAGACCTGAAAATTGGTATTTGGGATCTACTTTGAAAGTAAAGAAACACGTATTTTTTCGTTTTTGGAAAATTCAAATATTGGGGGGTGAAAAGGGGGGTGAATTTTTTAAAATGAGTGTGTCTGCATCTTAAAACTTTAAAATTTACAGATGTAAAAATTGGTAGTTAGAATCTCCTCTAAAAATAAAGGAACACGTATTTTTTTGTTTCCTGTAAATCCCAATAGGAGGGGTGTAAAAGGGTGAAAAATGGGTTGAATGCCTTTAATGAGGATACTTATATGTCAGAACCTGAAGTTATTACAGAACTGAAAATTTGTATATGGGACCTCCTTTAAAAACAAAGAAACACGTATTTTTTAGTTTTTGGAAAATCCAATTAATGGCGGTTAAACAGGAGTGACAAATTGGGGTGAATTTTTTGAAAGGCTATATCTACAGAATATCTTGGAAACGTAAAATGTTACAGACGTAAAAAGTGGGTGTTTGGAATCTCCTGTAAATGTAAAGAAACATAGGTGACTTCTTTTTGGAAACTCCACTTAAGGGGAACTCAGAAGGGGTGAAATTTTAAAATGAGAATTTTTACAGTATATGTAAAAAAAACTTAACATGTTACAGAAGTGAAAAATGGTATTTTTTATCTCTATTAAACATAACGAATCGTGTATTTTTAGTTTTCGGAAATACCACTTGGGAGGTGGGGGGTGGGTAAAAGTGACTGAAAATGGTGTTGAATTCTTTTAAATAGGCTACTGATATCTCAAAAATGAAGATGTTACGGACGTGAAATTTGATATTTGCAATCTGCTTTAAAAGTAAAGAAACACGTATTCTCGGAAAATCCAATGAAGTGGGGGGGGGGGGTGAAAGAATTGAAAATTTAATTGACTTAATTGTATGAGAATGCATACATCTAATAAAAACTAAAGTTGTTACAGACGTGAAAATTCGTATTTAGATCTCCTTTAAAAACAAAGAAAAACGCGTTTTGGTGGGGAAACCATCTTGGAGGGTGGGAGTGTAAAGGAGTTGAATTCCTTTCATGGGGACACATAAATCAAAAACTGAAGAAGTTAGAGTCGTGATAATTGGTATTTAGAAGATCTTTTACTATTAAACAAGTATTTTTTGCGGGAAAATTCACTTGGGGGGGGGGGGAAGAGTAGTGTGAAATGAAGTGAAAAAAGTAAATTATTTTTATGGGGATGCTTATATCTCGAAACTGAAGGCAATAGACGTGAACATTGGTGTTTGGAATCTCCTTTAAACATAAAGAAACAAGCCTTCTTTTAATTTTTTTGTGGGGGGCGAGGGAGGCGGTAAATAAACTTAACGGCGGTGGGGTGTAGAAGGAGGTGAGACCAATTGATTTTACTGTTATTAATGTACTTATAAGTATCCTCCGTTGCTCAGGCGGCAGCGCGCCGGCCTCTCACAGTTGGGTTCCGTGGTTCAAATCCCGGTCACTCCATGTGATATTCGTGCTGGACAAAACGGAGGCGGGACAGGTTTTTCTCCGGATACTCCGGTTTTCCCTGTCATCAGCCCTTCCAGCAACACATAATAGTAATAATAATAATAATAATAATAATAATAATAATGTTCCGGACCGTCGTCAAATGTGCGGACCGCGCTGGAAACGGCTCCTGGACGGGTAATGACTAAGAATGCAGTCCGGCCGCGGGTTCAGTGCCACCAAAGCACCCAATATGACACCACGCCGGATCTCCTGAAGGATTTTATACATATTAAAATGATTATAGGAAAAGATGGCAAAGATTTACGGACCTAACTGACCGGGAGGAATACCTGAGCCTAGACCGGGAAGTACGAAATCGATTGTTGGAAAGGAAGATTGAAAAATGGGAGGAAACGTGCCGTAATCTAATAGAAAACGAGTCAGATCGGGAATTTCGGCAGATTATATATCTAAAACAATAAGCATTCAATTATAAATTTCAGTATAATACCGTAGCGAAGCACGGGTATCTTGCTAGTCTATATATATAAACTAGCTTGTCCTGACTGACTGACTGACTGACTGACTGATTCATCATCGCCGAGCCAAAACTACTGGACATAAAGAAATGAAATTTTGGGGATATATTCATATTAAGATGTAGGTGCTCGCTAAGAGAGGATTTTTGGATATTCCGTCGCTGAGGGGGTGAAACGGGGGGTGAAATTTTAAAATGAGTGTGTCCAAATCTCAAAACTTTGAAAGTTTACAGATGTGAAAATTGGTATTTAGAATCTTCTTTAAAAACAAGGATACACGTATTTTTTTGTTTTCTGAAAACCACATTAGGAGGGGTGAAAAAGGGTGAAAATGGGGAAAAATGGGTTGAATGCTTTCAATCAGGATACCGGTACTTATATCTCAGAAACGGAAGATGTTACAGACCTGAAAATTGGTACTTTTAATCTTTTTTAAAAATAAAGAAACACGTATTTTTTTGTTTTTGGAAAATCCAATTAATGGGAGGGTGAAAAGGGGGTGAATTTTTAAAATGAGTGAATCTATATCTCCAAACTTTTTAAGTTTGCAGATGTAAAAACTGGTATTTAGAATCTTCGTTAAAAATAAAGAAACACGTATTTTTTTGCTTTCGGAAAATCGCAATAGGAGGAGTGAAAAGGGGTGGAAAAAGGGTTGAATGCCTTTAATGAGGCTACTTATTTCTCAGAAACTGAAGATATTACAGACCTTAAAATTGGTGTTTGGGATCTCCTTTAAAAATAAACAAACACGTATTTTTTTCTGGAAAATCCAATTGAGGGAGGGGGTGAAAAGGGGGTAATATTTTAAAATTAGTGTATCTATATCTCAAAACTTTTAAAGGTTATAGATGTGAAAATTGGTATTTAGAATTTCCTTTAAAAATAAAGAAACTCGTATATTTTGTTTTCGGAAAATCCTAATAGGAAGGGTAGAAAAAGTTGAAGAAGGGATCGAATGCCTTTCATGAGCTTACTTATATTTCAGAACCTGAAGATATTACAGACCTGAGAATTGGTGTTTGGGATCTCCTTTAAAAAAGAAACAAGTATTTTTTGTTTTTGGAAAATCCAAGTAATGGGCGGGGGTGAAAAGGGGGTGATTTTTTTAAAAATTGTGTATCTATATCTCAAAACTTTTAAAGTTTATAGATGTAAAAGTTGGTATTTAGAATCTCCTTTAAAAGTAAAGAAACACGTATTCTTTTGTTTTCGGAAAATCCCAATAGGAAGGGTGTAAAAGGGTGAATAATGGGTTGAATGTCTTTAACGAGGTTACTTATATTTCAGAACCTGAAGATATTACAGGCCTGAAAATTGGTATTTGGGATCTACTTTAAAAGTAAAGAAACACGTATTTTTTAGATTTTTGGAAAATCCAAATATTGGGGGGTGAAAAGCGGGGGTGAATTTTTTGAAATTAGTGTGTCTACATCTTAAAACTTTAAAATTTACAGATGTAAAAATTGGTAGTTAGAATCTCCTCTAAAAATAAAGTAACACGTCCTTTTTGTTTCCTGTAAATCCCAATAGGAGGGGTGTAAAAGGGTGAAAAATGGGTTGAATGCCTTTAATGAGGATACATATATGTCAGAAACGAAAGATATTACAGAACTGAAAATTTGTATATGGGATCTCCTTTAAAAATAAAGAAACACGTATTTTTTAGTTTTTGGAAAATCCAATTAATGGCGGTTAAACAGGAGTGACAAATTTGGGTGAATTTTTTGAAAGACTATATCTACAGAATATCTTGCAAACGTAAAATATTACAGACGTAACAAGTGGGTGATTGGTATCTCCTGTAAATGTAAAGAAACATAGGTGATTTGTTTTTGGAAACTCCACTTAAGGGGAACTCAAAAGGGGTGAAATTTTAAAATGAGAATTTTTACAGTATATCTAAAAAAACTTAACATGTTACACAAGTGAAAAGAGGCATTTCTTTATCTCTATTAAACATAAAGGAACGTGTATTTTTAGTTTTCGGAAATATCACTTGGGTGGAGGGGGGGGGGTAAAAGTAACTGAAAATGGTGTTGAATTCTTTTAATTAGGCTACTGATATATCAAAAATGAAGATGTTACAGACGTGAAATTTGATATTTTCAATCTGCTTTAAAAGTAAAGAAACAGGTATTCTCTTAAAATCCAATGAAGCGGGGAGAGGGGGGGGAGTTGAAAGAATTGAAAAGTTAATTGGCTTAATTGTATGAGAATACATACATCTAATAAAAACTAAAGTTGTTACAGACGTGAAAATTCGTATTTGGATCTCCTTTAAAAAGAAAGAAAAGCGCGTTTTGGGCGGGAAATCATCTTGGAGGGCGGGAGTGTAAAGGAGTTGAATTCCTTTCATGAGGACACGTAAATCAAAAAATAAGAAGTTAGAGTCGTGATAATTGGTATTTAGAAGATCCTTTACTATTAAGGAAACAAGTATTTTTTGCGGGAAAGTTCACTTACGGGGGGGATAGTGTGAAATGAAGTGAAAAAAGTAAATTACTTTTATGGGGATACTTATATCTCAAAACTGAAGGTAATAGACGTGAACATTGGTGTTTGGAATCTCCCTTAAACATAAAGAAACAAGCCTTCTTTTAATTTTCTTTTTGGGTGCCGGGGTGGCGGTAAATAAACTTAACGGCGGTGGGGTGTAGAAAGAGGTGAGACCAATTGATTCTATTGTTATTAATGTACTTATAAGGATCCTCCGTTGCTCAGGCGGCAGCGCGCCGGCCTCTCACAGCTGGGTTCCGTGGTTCAAATCCCGGTCACTCCATGTGACATTCGTGCTGGACAAAACGGAGGCGGGACAGGTTTTTCTCCGTCGTCAAATGTGCGGACCGCGCTGGTAACGGCTCCAGGACGGGTAATGACTAAGAATGGAGTCCGGCCGCGTGTTCAGTGCCGCCAAGGCTCCCAATATGACACCACGCCGGATCTCCTGAAGGATTTTATCCATATTAAAAATGATTAAATGAAAAGATGGCAAAGATTTACGGACCCAACTGACCAGGAGGAATACCTGAGCCTAGCCCGGGAAGTACGAAATCCATTGCTGGAAAGGAAGATTGAAAAATGGGAGGAAATGTGCTGTAAAATAATAGAAAACGAGTCAGATCGGGAATTTTGGTGGATTCTCGCAGAAAACGAGTCAGATCGCGAATTTCGGCGGATTATATATCTAAAACAATAAGCATTCAACTATAAATTTCAGTATAATACCGTAGCGAAGCTCGGGTATCTTGCTAGTCCTGTATAAAGAACTAACCCGGCTAGTTTGAGTCAGTCTAGAATGAGTTCGTGACGAGTTATTAATGTGGAGTTTGTCCGCCAGTCGGCCACAGGGAGTTCAACGAGCTTGTAAAGTTCTGGAACCATGCTGCACTGCCAGAGGCATGTTCAAGAATAGGAGATCGACGCGGCACCGGGATGTGTGTTCGAGTGTGTTAGGATCGCGAGTAAAACCTGTGTCACCGGGCGAGTTGTCCGTGCGCGTAGAGGCGCGCGGCTGTGAGCTTGCATCCGGGAGATAGTGGGTTCGAACCCCACTATCGGCAGCCCTGAAAATGGTTTTCCGTGGTTTCCCATTTTCACACCAGGCAAATGCTGGGGCTGTACCTTAATTAAGGCCACGGCCGCTTCCATCCAACTCCTAGGCCTTTCCTATCCCGTCGTCGCCATAAGACCTATCTGTGTCGGTGCGACGTAAAGCCCTTAGCAAAAAAAAAAAAAAAAAAAAAAACCTGTGTCGAGTGGAAAATCAAACGCGTGTAAATGTGTCTATGACTTTAAATAGTAGTTCAATAAATTGAATGTTACTAAAATATTCTCTCTGTATTAACTTTAGTTCAAAGGATTCTGTTAATCCGCCACAATATGCGAGTGTAAACAACAATGTAAAGAAAATCAAAATTCCTAGGTAACAATGTGAGGAGTTACGTGGTCAAATTCTTGGCCTTCTAGCACCAGCACCCTAATTTCCAGTTGGGTTGTAATCGTAATCGCGAAAAGGTACTGAGTGTTAGTGTCCCCAAAATTCCTGCAACTCCCCCATACAACACTATCGTCCATGGCACCAACATGCAGCTTCCCATTTACGCTAGGTGCTGCTCTCTCTACCTTGTCGAATGGTCTGCCATACAAGGGCTGCATCTGCCTGTAATAGACACCAGAAAATAATAATGAGAAGAATAAGAAGACGAATCCCCGAGCAAGTGGCTGCCTGGCTTTCATCACGTAGCTATCAGCTTTTGTTCGAATCTCACTGCCGGTATCCCTGAATATGATTTATCGTGGTTTCCCATTTTCACACCAGGCATATGCTGGGGTTGTACATTAATTAAGGCCATGTTGGTTTCCTTCCCTTTCCTAATCCTTTCCTATCCCATTGTCGCCATTAAATATATATGTCTCTTTGCGATGTAAAGCAAATTTTGAACATTATTATTATTATTATTA
The DNA here is from genome assembly GCF_040414725.1 of Anabrus simplex. Lineage (NCBI taxonomy): Eukaryota > Metazoa > Arthropoda > Insecta > Orthoptera > Tettigoniidae > Anabrus > Anabrus simplex. The sequence goes on from NC_090265.1 coordinate 1,065,774,175, forward strand.
TTATTATTATTATTATTATTATTATTATTATTATTATTATTATTATTATTATTCAATTAACAGTAATTTCTGTATACAAATGAGATGACTAGGCTAGCCAATCTGCAAGCAGAAGCATCATCAACAGTAACAGTAACAATTGGCAAATTCTCTCTGTCACATTTTGTAGACCTTTCTTTTACGGAAACAATAGGGATATTCAGACTCAGGATGAGTGGTGGAATGGAAGTGATGACAAAGCAGGCCCGGTTATTGTAGCACGCATACATATGAGGGATGGCAGGACAATTGCACACTGCTTGATTTAATTCCGAGCTTCTGCCAAAGACCAGCCCATTGGTTGTAGTGTGCGTTGTTAGGATTAGAGCTCAAACGCTGCGAGATTCTCGCTTTCGGTCTTTTGTTTGCACTACCACTGTGTACCTTCCCATATGCTCCTCAGATTCCTAGTAGATTTAATACTGATTGTTGATCCCAGATTTAACGCCGTGATCCAAGGTATGCATCTCTTGGTACCAATCTCCTTATCTATGTATAACTCATGTCTTTTTCTTCTCCTTCGTAGCTTTTCCCCAATTATCTTGGCTTGGTACTACGTGTGGATTAATCGCAGTTTTGCGAATGAATGACCTTCCTGGTGGGAACAATTTGTGGAGGAATTTATTTAATACTGCGTGTATCTGTAGTGGTCGGTGGTGTAGTGTGATGTGTTGTGTTGCATGCATATGAAGATGTGTATTACGTCGATCAGAAACAGTTTGCCCCCGAGCTGGAGCTAATTATTCAGCCAAGGAACGTGTGACTCAAGGGACGTAGCCTAAACTTACAGGTCGAGTTCTAACCATTCTAGGTACAATTCATAATTTCTGTCAAAATAAACATGACCTGATGGGGCTTCACCAATGCTGATACAATGTGAAGTTGGTAAGGCATGCGCTTATGTCCGCTTCATCATCACGCCCTGTTACTCAAGAATACCGGAAAGTTATGGGAGGCATTTTGTTCACAATAATGTACGGTAGCGTTGTAATTATTAATAAAATAATAATAGTGAAAGTGAAATGAAAATTCTCAGCGTGTTTCCAGTCATTCGACCGGGTCAGGAATGTAATGAGTGAAGCCTCCATCTAGCAGCGAGGACAGGAATTATGCCGGCTGACGAAGCCTGTCACACAACTCTGGGTCAATGATTAATGACTGACAGATGAAATTTAATGATATTGGAGAGTGTTGCTGGAGTGAAATATGGCAGGGAAAATTGGAATACCCGGAGAAAAACCTGTCCTGCCTCCGCTTTGTCCAACACTTATCTCACATGGAGTGACCGGGATTTGAACTACGGAACCCGGCGGTGAGGCGCCGGTGCGCTGCTGTCTGAACCATGGAGGCTACTGCACTAATGGTAATGGTAATAATAATAATTAATAATAATAATAATAATAATAATAATAATAATAATAATAATAATAATAATAATAACCTTTCTTTCTTTCTCTCGTTTTTCTTTCTTAATCCGTTTCCTGCCGGGGTTGGTTCATCGCTTGGTTTCAGCGAGGGATACCACCTCCAATGCCGCAAGGGCTGTGTCCTGGAGCATGAGAATTTGGGTCGGGGGATTGCAGCTGGGCAGGAAGACCAGTACCTTGTCCAGGCGGCCCCAGCTTCTCTGACGAACATGGACACTGTGGGGGGGGGGGGGCGATTTGAAGATTGGAAGGGATAGACAAGGAAGAGTGAAGGAAGTGACCATGGCCTAAAGTTAGGTACCATCCCGGCATTTGCCTGGAGGAGAATGGAAAACCACGGAGAACCACTTGCAGGATGCCTGAGGAGGGAATCGAACCGCCCTCTACTCAGTTAACCTCCCGAGGCTGAGTGGACCCCGTTCCAGCCCTCGTGCTATTTTCAAATCTCGTGACAGAGCCGGGAATCGAACCCGGGCTTCTGGGTTTGGAAGCTATTCACAATAACCACTACACCACAGAGGTGGACTCAAAGTAATACTGGTAAGAAAAGAATAAATGACCATAATTAATTACCCATTTTCTGACCTTCTGAACTGGTCCGATCAAGGGATCGCACATTTTTGCTAGTGGCTTTACGTCGTACCGACACAGATAGGTCTTATGGTGACGAAATGATAGGAAGGAAGCGACCCTGGCCTTAATTAAGGTACAGCCCCAGCATTTGCCTGGTGTGAAAATGGGAAACCACGGAAAACCACCTTCAGGGCTGCTGACAGCGGGATTCGAACTCATTATCTCCCGGATACAATCTCACAGCCGCTCAGCCTTAACCGCACGGTCAACTCGCCCGGTAGGGGTCCTACTTATCAATTTCGATATTCCAATTATGCTACTGTCTAGAAACAAAAGTAGAATTCCGCAGGACGGTTCCAATGAAGGAGTTAATTTAACGTTTTTGTGTAACGCCGAATGCACCCCAGATATTTTTAAATTACCAACAGCGATAGCGGAATGCTAAGATTCATGACTACCCTTCTACCTCATCCAGGATCCGCCAAACTTGCGAAACTGAATTTCATGTGTCAGGCACTCTACCACCTACCCACACACGCAGTGTTTTGTAACTTTGTTTTTTCTATATGCCTTACGTTATACCGACACAGACATTAATTATGGTAGCGTGTAACTATTTTTATATTTACGATATTAGAATTAAAAAAAAGTCAAATATTATATTTGAAAATCTTCAAGTAACTTTTCAGGAAGTGAAACCCAGAATGAGTATGTGCATTCTTTATTGCAGTCCCAAAATATTTTTGACCGAACTCGATAGCTGCAGTCGCTTAATTGCGGCCAGTGTCCAGTATTCGGGAGATAGTAGGTTCGAACCCCACTATCGGCAGCCCTGAAAATGGTTTTCCGTGATTTCCCATTTTCACACCAGGCAAATGCTGGGGCTGTACCTTAATTAAGGCCACGGCCGATTCCTTCCCACTCCTAGCCCTATCCTGTCCCATCGTCGCCATAAGACCTATCTGAGTCGGTGCGACGTAAAGCAACTAGCAAGAAGAAAATATTTTTGGCGTGGCTGAGTATAAAAAGTTGATAAATTGAGGATCTAATGTTTGGACAGTACTTTAGTCCGGGGTATCGAAACTGTGCAGCCTTTTGCTTTAAGAGGCAGTGGTGCGTAAATTAGCAACACACTCCCAATTCTATACGCGGAAATATACTCATACAATTACACTACTTACCAATTTTGAAATTCCAATTATGCTGCTGTCTAGAAACTGAAGTAGAATTCTCCAGGACGGTTCCAATGAAAGATTTATTTTTCGTTTTTTTATTTGGTGACGCTGAATGCATCCCAGAGTATACCTGAAACGCGTCAACAGACATAATATTTTTTTAGGTTGATGCTTGCATGTCGCACTGTAACAGACATGATAATCTTTTGAGTCAAATATATCGTTGGAATGATCAAGTACATGTCAGGATCTTCAGGACGTATATGGGGAAGTTGGGCAAGCTTGAGATATAACTTGGCAAACACCTGTGGGCGATGTAAAAACTTCCTGTTTTAAATGGCCATTGTTGTGTTTGTAACTGAAATTATTTTGGGCCCATGCCATGTGAATGATAGAAGCTCAAGGGATCCTTACATTTCACAAATACTTCATACACTTCGCCAAAGGAAACCACGAACAATCGCCACTGATCCTTACAGAAAGGGCTACAGTATGTCTTGGCGAAACACAACACCTCGCCTTATTATGTCTCGTTTATGCGGTGTATACGCAAATAATGCTGTTCCTCACCCCCTCACTCCTCAAATGTTGCGTATTGCAAACACTTGTTTCTCCTGAATTATGAGAACCCAAAAACTGGTATACCTACATAGGAACCAATTGATGGATAAGAAGAAAGGGGAGTGTTCTAATAGACCTCTATTCCCTTTCTCTCCACTTTTCCACATTCCGGTGGAATCGTGAGTTCAATCCCAACTGAAGGTGTGAATTTTGTCCAGTTTTACGACCAGATGTCCTGTTAGATGGGAATTCCATGGGATTATAGAGTGGTGTACTGTATCTCAATGAAATAGTGTGTATTAAGGTAAACACATGCACCCATTACCCTAGTCAAATGAGTTAACTGCATGGCCCTAAAATTCCTCGGCCAGTCAGGAAAGGAATGAAGCCATTACACGGAGACCGTCAGCAGAAGACTGTGAAATAATTAGCGTTCTGACTCTTCGAAGCTGAAAGTGCGTTGGAGGAAAATATGAACCTTGAAAGAGGGGAACATGATAGCCTACCTATCCTTTGGCAATAAGTATTTTGGGGTGCTCTTTGCCCTCCTTGTCCTCAGCACCTTGAGTTTTATCCCACAGATCCCTTAAACTCAGACCTCTCACTTTGTTCAAAGTTTCTCTTCCTTTTATTTCATCCCACGAACCTTCACCTTCTTCTTCTTCTTCTTCTTGCGTTACGGCCTCTGTAGGACCACGGACAGCTCCTTCATGGATTGCATTTTCTTCTTCTCCTCCCAGAACCTCTTCATCCTTTCTCTTCTTCTCTCCCGCTCTTCTTCCGAGATATTCAGTATCCTCTTCTCTTGTCTACTCCACTGGTGACTCTCAATCCTTTTCCTGTATCCATCCCTATCGTTGATCTCTGGCATATTAGTCGGTATGTACTTCCTTTTCCAATTTTCCTTTTCTTCCAGCTTGATCCCCAATTCTGACCAATCTTTCCGGAGTTCAACTACCCACTTGGTTCCTGTCTTTCCTCGTGTCCTCGCTGTTGTTTCCCATACTCTTTTCGTCATTCTATCCATATTCATCCTGATTACATGTCCCGCAAACCGTGCTCTTTTCAGTCTGATTTCTTCTGAGATTGTCCTCATGTTCCGGTATAGTTCTTCCCTGGGTCTCCTCATCCATCTCTCACCTCCTCTCTTAGGGCCTAGTATTTTCCTCAATATTTTTCTCTCTTCTTTCTCTAGTTGTTCCGCACCATTTCTTCCTAGTGCTATAGTCTCAGCAGCATATAATACAGCATTTCTCACCGTTGCCTTGTAATGTCTGATCTTTGCGTCCGTAGATATATTCTTTTTATTGTATATATCTCTGGTCATACAGAAGGCTAATCGCATCTTTTTTATCCTCTCTGTTATTCCTTCATTGCTCCTATTCCTTCCTGTTATAAATTCTCCTAGGTACTTGAATTTGTCCACCTTCTGCACGGTGCCTTCCGGTGTTGTCCAATCCTCAGTGGCATTCAATGTCTTTGTCTTGTTGTAGGCGATCCTCAGTCCTACCCTTCCGGCTATATTGCTTAAGTTGTTGAGTTGTGTCTTTGCATCTTCTTCTGTCTCACTTACTATAACTATGTCGTCCGCAAAGGCTAGACAATCTACTTGGGCCCTATTGTCCTTTTTGTCCCCAACATGCGTCTTTGGTATTCCCATTGTCTCATTCATTGTTCTCCACTGTCTGATGACTTCATCCAGAGCTATGTTGAACAACATTGGTGATAATCCATCTCCTTGTTTTACACCAGTGTTGATATCAAATTCTTCAGAGAGTACTCCTCTGAATCTCACCCTTGCCTTTGTGTCTGATAGAATTTCCATTATGAGTTCATGTGTAGTGCCATCTAATCCTCTGTTCTTCAGGATTCTTCCAAGAGTTTGTCTGTCGATGGAGTCATATGCCTTAGTGAAATCTACAAAGGTTACCACCGTTTTTTTGTTCTTTAAGGCCCTATGTTCTATCAGTTGTTTCAGTATAAATATCTGTTCTATGCATCCTCTTCCCTTCCTAAATCCTGCTTGGTAGTCTCCAATTGTACTTTCTAACTGTTCTTCCAGTCTATTGAGCAGGACTTTCGACAACACCTTATAGCCAATCTCTAGTAGCGAAATTCCTCTATAGTTGTTTGCATCCCTCTTGTCTCCCTTCTTATGTATTGGTATTATGATCGCATTCTTCCATCCTTCTGGTAACTTCTTTGTTCTCCAAATCTGGCCGATGATGTTGGTCATGTTGTCTACTGCCTTGTCACCTCCCCACTTAATCATCTCAGCTGATATTCCATCTTCTCCGGTTGCTTTGTTATTCTTTAGATCGCTTATGGCCTGCGCGACCTCATCTCTAGTTGGAGGACATGACTCTCTCTCTTCTGTGTTTGTCCCCAGCTCCAGCTCTTCTTCAGGTGGTTCACAGTTTAACAGGTCATGAAAGTATTCTGCAAGTATCCTACAGTTCTCCTTCGCACTAACTGCCAGATCCCCATTCTTATCTCTTATAAAGAGTTCTCTGCCTTCACCTTTGATATGCACATGTCCACTGAAGGCTGAACTTGCAGTTTCTTTTTCTCCCTCCACCACCACCTGCTGGATCCTCGCTTCTGTCCCTGCACTAAATTGGACACTGACCCCAGCCATGCGCTACTCCTACCTCGCCGTTTCCCTCCGCTCGCTCTGCGACCTGCCTGTCATTTTTCCTTGTCATCAGGGCTTTTTCCGTTTTGAGTTTCTCATCGACTTGCTGCAGCTTCGTCACCGACCATGATCACACTCACCTGCCGTTTGATACCATCAGCTGTTGGCATCTGATGTGCGCCCTCAGTCCTTGGTTCCTAGCTTTCATTAAATGCCTCCTTAAAATTTTCAAGCACTTACTACCTTCACTTTCCATGCCTCTTTTAACCCATATTTTCTCACTTTGTTAATTCCCCGCGTTTCTCGAAACAGTATCAGTCATCAAGGTAGATAACAGCTTCACTTTAATTGCCTGTGCCCTATCACTTTGCCTATCCTTTCTGCATCATCGATGTCCTTTAAATCATTTTGTTCCGAATAACTTCCACCATCTTATATATATATATTATGTCCACTTTGTTTTCCTTCACTCTTTCCTCCACACCATATGTAAATACACTGACTGACAGTGGCAATGCAACACCAAGGAGGAGTGGTTCGAAAGGGATGAAAGTTGGGGACAAAACAGATTCGGCACGGACGAATAATTGATGTTTATTTCAAACCGATATGCAGGTTACACAATGCGCACGGCATCGACTCAGTAGGATGTAGGACCACCGCGAACGGCGATGCACGCAGAAACACGTCGAGGTACAGAGTCAATAAGAGTGCGGATGGTGTCCTGAGGGATGGTTCTCAATTCTCTGTCATCCATTTGCCACAGTTGGTCGTCCGTACGAGGCTGGGGCAGAGTTTGCAAACGGCGTCCAATGAGATCCCACACGTGTTCGATTGGTGAGAGATCCGGAGAGTACGCTGGCCACGGAAGCATCTGTACACCTCGTAGAGCCTGTTGGGAGATGCGAGCAGTGTGTGGGCGGGCATTATCCTGCTGAAACAGAGCATTGGGCAGCCCCTGAAGGTACGGGAGCGCCACCGGCCGCAGCACATGCTGCACGTAGCGGTGGGCATTTAACGTGCCTTGACTACGCACTAGAGGTGACGTGGAATCATACGCAATAGCGCCCCAAACCATGATGCCGCGTTGTCTAGCGGTAGGGCGCTCCACAGTTACTGCCGGATTTGACCTTTCTCCACGCCGACGCCACACTCGTCTGCGGTGACTGACAGAACAGAAGCGTGACTCGTCGGAGAACACGACGTTCCGCCATTCCCTCATCCAAGTCGCTCTAGCCCGGCACCATGCCAGGCGTGCACGTCTATGCTGTGGAGTCAATGGTAGTCTTCTGAGCGGACGCCGGGAGTGCAGGCCTCCTTCAACCAATCGACGGGAAATTGTTCTGGTCGATATTGGAACAGCCAGGGTGTCTTGCACATGCTGAAGAATGGCGGTTGACGTGGCGTGCGGGGCTGCCACCGCTTGGCGGCGGATGCGCCGATCCTCGCGTGCTGACGTCACTCGGGCTGCGCCTGGACCCCTCGCACGTGCCACATGTCCCTGCGCCAACCTTCTTCGCCACAGGCGCTGCACCGTGGACACATCCCTATGGGTATCGGCTGCGATTTGACGAAGCGACCAACCTGCCCTTCTCAGCCCGATCACCATACCCCTCGTAAAGTCGTCTGTCTGCTGGAAATGCCTCCGTTGACGGCGGCCTGGCATTCTTAGCTATACACGTGTCCTGTGGCACACGACAACACGTTCTACAATGACTGTCGGCTGAGAAATCACGGTACGAAGTGGGCCATTCGCCAACGCCGTGTCCCATTTATCGTTCGCTACGTGCGCAGCACAGAGGCGCATTTCACATCATGAGCATACCTCAGTGACGTCAGTCTACCCTGCAGTTGGCATAAAGTTCTGACCACTCCTTCTTGGTGTTGCATTTGCTCTGTCAGTCAGTGTATGTATTTCCGCATACATTCCTGAATGCTGATAGTTTCTTCCAAATATTTTACCTTTTCTCCTCATCCCTAGATTGGTCCTGGATCATCTTGATCTGGTCTAATGGACAGGCTTCTTTCAATACCTCCTTCACCACCTCCTTAATAACTTCAATGTCATCCCAACTAATATTGCAACTTATATTCGGGCTGTGGGTCAATTTCACACCTCCATTAACTAGTAGCACAGTTATCACAGCTGCCACCAAAACCACCTCTCCCATCTTTCCCAGGTCCTGCTTACACTCCATTCTTTTAGTTGTATTCATATTCAGTCTCTACTGCCATCTTCCAATCGCGGCCCGATATTGCTCTACTCCAATCATTACTCGGCACTCGCCACTCAGCACGTGCGCTTCCACCGCTTGCTGAGGCTAAACTGCTGAAAGAATGTAACTGATTATTAAATAATGAAGCGAGGACTTAGCTTTTGATGAACCGGCCACCACCGGGGTTTGGTGTCGTGCTGTAATCCACTATTCCCGATCATATTTCAACCGAAGAAAAAAGCTGGTGCCCATTTGTAGCTCAGTCACCCCTAGGACGAATTACTTCTCCTTTTTAAACTTGTCGACATCCGAACGGGGAAATCAAATCTACGTCCTCCTATCTTTCCACCTAGGATTTATTTATTTATTTATTTATTTATTTATTTATTTATTTATTTATTTATTTATTTATTTATTTATTTATTTATTTATTTATTTATTTATTTATTTATTTATTTATTTATTTATTTATTTATTTATTTATTTAATTCTTGTGTCATCCGGAGAAATCTGGTCCAGGTCATTGTATTTGACTCCCGTAGGCGACCTGCGCATCTGGGTGTGAGAAGATGATGACAATAATATTTGGGTAGGGAAAGGGTAAAACTCAACGTCGGCAGGTAGCCTACATTTGTTGAATAACAACGGGAGGTTTGCTCAAGACATAACATCCGTATCTGACAGACGAATCACCATCAACAGCATCATAACCCCTCACTCCACATGAACACTGCGGAGAGGTTTGAAATTGAACCCAGCCTTTTGACACTCAGTCCATTGTTCAAAAATTGTTTAGGATCACATCTTCTACCCTACCGACGAATATTCTGATAGTGAAAAACATTTTCACCCACGGGGTTCGAAACAGATAACTACAGTGTCAGACTGTAAACGATAATGGTCACTAGGTGGGCTTCCACCTTGGATGAACAACACCCAGTATGAATCTATTATTCAGTACTTAATGAGGATTCATTGTTACAAATAATTTTATACCACTGCATGTCCGGGAGTTAACATAGTAGCTTAACTCCTCCCCATTGACTGTGTTTGAATTCTAGCCCTGCCAACAATTAAAAACTGACTGGAATTTGACGAACTTCAGCGAGGCATACTGAGGAAGGAAATGGGTTGAAATTGCACTCTCACAAAATATGGAGATAACTTTAATGGTTTGTCACTTCTACCCTGTGTAATTTATTGGCATCAGAACTATGGGTCCTATTGCATTGGAAAGTACGTCTCTGCCTGTCCAGATATCTCTTATTACATTCAATGTGACAGTTGTGTTATATCTTCCAATCCTTTGTGATATACCACTGTACAATCACCTTCCTCTTTCCTCTTCTTTCGACTGAACAAATAACTTCTGAAAATTTTCCAGCACCGATATAGTGATTAAGAATAGAGTAAGGGCTAGTAGTATGTTCTTACTCCCTCCTGGCTGTATATGCCTACCGTTTAGGCAGTCACACCTTTTTTAACAGGTGACCTAACTTACTGCTCAGCTTTGTAGCGGGACCTATTCAGTATTACATGTTACTGTAGTGATTATTATAGTGATGCATGTAAATGAAGAGCTGTGAGCTCAGACACAAACATCTCCTCACTGAATAAGGAGAACTTAACGGACGTGACTACAATTCCCGTTCTGGTCAGATGTAGAGCTCTAGGACCTCTAAACTCAAAAGCCACTTCACTGACCATTCAGTCAAGGACCCGACCAAAGACCAATAATCAGTAAGTTATGTAATATATTTCAAACAATGCTTGTTCTGGAACATTTATAACAAAGATCGCAATTACAAACACATTTAATAGTACTGGCATGTCTTTTCCCATCCGTTTCACGTCGCGCCGATACAGACAGTTCTTTTGATTACGACGGTATACGAAATAGTTAGAACTGTGAAGGGAGAAACCGTGGCATTAACGAAGATATAGCCCCAGCAATTGCCTGGTGTGAAATTGGGAGACCAAGAAAACACATCTTCAGGAATGTGACAGTGAGGTTTGAACCCACTATCTTTTGAATACGAGCACAGAGAGGTACGTGACCCAACCTATTATCCACTTTACTATCTCAGATACTAGTACAAATACAGAAAAATAATACTATCAGACTTCAAACACGCTAAGTCCACGTCGGTATATGTCTCGATATCAAGAATAACGACCATGAAAGCCACAAAAAAAACAATAACGATAACAACGATGACGACAAAAGAAATTTCTGCTGCTTCTATAACTACTACTACTAAAATTTATATAAAGAAATGAAAACAGTCTTTGTTCACGTTGCGGTTTGAAGTACGTTTTCTAATCAAAATAAAGACTCACTTCTCTTATCATTTATCATCTCCTTCACCCAGTGTCATCTCTTCCCGAGGCCGTAAGTCAACAGAGCAATTTGGCCTTTAGAAAGTAAGGCAGGAGATAAAAACGCTTGACTTCTTGTACACGGCTACTAAATCCTCCAGCCACACTATTATTCTCTGCCCAACATTACTTTGTCCACCCTTTCCTACCATCAACATATTGGTGAGGGAAATGACAAGACTTGGACGTTGTGTGCTTTGAGTAAATGTTTGGAAAGAAATAAAATTAAGAAATAATTCATGTAAAACATGTAAGGAATCTGCAATGTAATCCTTATTAATTGAATATTAGATGTTCCGGCTCGTAAAAGAACTCCTGTGGGGAAAAATTGCGGCACCTCAGCATCTCTAAAAATCGTACAAGTTAGTAGAAATAAAACTTGCATATAAGTTTTATTGTAATTCTTCTTCTTTTTGGCATTTCAATGTTATTTGTGTCAAATAAATTGTAAGCGCCAATTATAACTGTAGCGTGTCTCTGTTGGTGGCACGTTTAATAAAATGTATTATATAATTTAATATATTAATATATTAATATTTATTATTTAATCATAATATATTATTATATTATATTATTATTTTGCTGTTTTCTTTACGTCGCACCGATACAGAGAGGTCTTATGGCGACGATGGGACAGGAAGTGTCTAGGAATGCGCTGCAGACAGTGGGATTCGAACCCACCATCTCCCGGATGCAAGCTCACAGCTGCGCGACCGTAACCGCACGGCCATCTCGCCCGGTAATTATTATTATTATTATTATTATTATTATTATTATTATTATTATTATTATTATGTACATATTTTCAGAGAATAAACATTTCCGTCCTGGGTAGGTTACCAATGAGGACAAAAATACTGATTATATTATTACTTCATTAGTGAAATTCCAACATCAAGAAGACATTAGTTTAGAGGAATCCAATTTAGGCTAAGCAATTGTCCTGGTAATATATTTATTTTATTCAAGTTTCCAGGTCATACATTTAAGTATTCGCAGTAATATATGCGACATGGTAGTGAATTTATGACCACTGTGGTCACCACGATTTTGAATGCATGAATTTTGTCGTACTTAAACCATAATACTACCTTGTTAAAAATTGCAACTGCAAGATGGAGTGCAAATAAATTTTAATTGCAAGCTCATCTCGTATTCTGTGCCGTGACAACTCACAGCGGGGAGCGGCCACCAATTCGATCGAGGTCGGAACATTTCGGCAGACATCGGATAATTCATAAGAAAATTATTGCGAGAGATTTCGGCACTTTCATTAACAAAGAAATACGTAATCAAGATTTTTGAGAAATATCTGATGAAGCTAACATATTTAATTAAGCCTGGAGAGAAGTTGGCATCCATACTGAAAGAATAGTGCACACGTGTCAAGGACATGCAGTCAAAATGCGCGGCAAACTTAATGCACGAAATTAATTAATTACGCTCGTTAATGTAACAGGAAAAATCAGTCAGCAGCAACACCATCATGACTGGAAAAACAGGTGAAATCTCTGGAGTTAGTCTCGAAGATATCGGTCCAGTGGTCTTCAGTCGGAATGATTACACCACAGTACATAACCCAAAGCAGAGCGTCCCTAGAAAATGCTTAAATACTCTCTAAATAATCTCTAAAGGCAGTTGGTTTGAGGGATGAATATTTTAACAAGTGGTAAATGATGAATGAAGACTAAATTAGCTATTTGAAACATCATAGTTACGACATCTATCACGGTTGGGGAAGACAGCTGTAAGTTTAACAAATATAGGATTCCTGAATTGCTCATTGGGAGACTGCAGATTCATAGATCGTGTTTGTGGATTACGGCGGACAATGTTACTTTTTGGATTCGGTAAGGGAGGACAATAGTGTGGCAGAGATAAGTTTATGTCTCACGGTTAGTCATATCTGTAAAACACCTGGTTAGGAAGGAATTGGGAAGATTCCGCAAACTGCATTAGTTGAGTTCTCGAGAAGAAGCGAAACGGTTTAACTGTTATATGGGTACAGAATACTTAATGGTAACGTGTGTTTCTTCAAGCCAAGTATAAGATCTGTGTATGTATAAGGTAATATTTAAGTGAGGAATGTATCCTGCAATTATGAAGGGCTAAATTGGAGATGGCTGGCACAAGGTGCAGCCAAGATAATACCATGCCAAGCGACTACAAATTCAGGTCTTTCTAATTTAAATATTATGTTTTGTAGTTAGAGATGTAAATGTTTGTCCCTTTACATTGATTGATTAATTAATTAATGAATCAGAACATCGCGTTGTGCACGTGGCGTGCATAATCAAGTATATTGCGATGATGAGGAAGTGTATTGTCGTTATTGTAGTGTGGAGACGAATTGCTTATTATTTATGTCAGTACACGAGACTTTAAAATTCGTTTAAATTTCTTTAAAAAATTAAAAGTGTAGTTAAATATTGCAATGAAAAACAATGAAATAATGTTCGGGCCGGTAAATGTTACATTAAAGATAACGATAAAATAACCGTTATGAGTGTGATGAAGTCAAATATCAAATTATAAATTAATAATAATAAAAATAATAAAATCTACGTCAGGGTAAAATTGAGAAGATACATGATGTGTTCAGCAGTGTTGCTAAGCGAGATTTGCGGTTTATATCAAAATCAAGTGAAGTATAGTAAACTTGGCATTTTTGGGAGACATAAAATTTGTTACACCGTGTATGTGTGGTACAGAAAATCACGGTATGCTATTTTGCTCCTGAGGTCAGGAAAAATTTTGAAAAGTTTATTGTGAGATCATTATAAAGTTGGTTGGTCATGGGATCGCTTGTATTTAAAAATTCTCACACGAGAAGAAAATGGATTATATTGGAAATGTTATGAAGATGTTTAAGTCAGAGTAAGCCTGTATTTTATAAGTGATAAGCAGTATGCTGAGGTTAAGAGGCCATGTATTTTGACGGAGAGGAACTTTTGTGATATGATGTATACGTTGAGATGTAATATTTCTAAGACAGGCTGTGTAAGATGAACGATGTCTTGTAGCAATCCAGAACCGTTGATGAATTTAAAGACTGTCAAATCCAAGTGAACGCGTTGAACCGCATATTTTAAGTACAAGTTGATGTCCTTCCTTGATTACTATTTTATGTAAGACCGTAGGTAACGGCAATTACGTCTAAGTAACGGTTCTTTTGATACCAGCGAAGTGCATTTTGTGACAGCCGACCACATGAACAAAATACATTTTAACACACAGCCAAGATAATACTTGATTATTGTAAACTGAATTCTATTACGTATCTTTCCGAGACGAAGAAAATCGCTGACTAGTAACATTGCGGGTGTGAAAAATAAATTTTATTAGAAATATAGTTTAGATTGCGTAGATCGATGAGGAGTTACTTCACTGGACATTTCACGGTGATACCTGTTTGGAGTGTTAATACGAAAGGTCAGTTTGGAGCCTCACACTCGAGTTGTGCCGTGAATATCGTGATGGTAGTGATCATTGTTTCCAGTGATATTACGTAATATTAAACGAGAGTTAAGTTCATTTTCTTATTTAGCGAAATTTACTGCGGGTGTTGAGATTGTATTGAGGAATAGGTTAAACTATTCGGACATGTTTAAGCTCGATTTCGAGCTTGATTGTAGGAAATAGACACAGTAGTTCCATGTTCGAGTTCATTTTTGTAGCGAATTTCACTTCATGTGTTAGAGTTTCAACTAGGATGAGATTTAATTATCCGGACATTGTATGAACGTTTGTATTTCGCCTGGCAGTATGAGTAGTGTGTAGATACCATAACGTTGGCTCAACGAGAGATTTAAGATGCCGCGTGCATTATATAACTTAATGATGAGCAGATACTGTAACGTAGGCTCAACGACAGGATTAGGGCGTCGTCTGTACATCGCCAAGTCATAGGTTAGGCATTTTTGCAAATCGACTTGAACGATGTTAGTGATTGCAGTAGTGGATACGAATGAGAAAGATATTAGCAGGTACTATCAAGGCCATGTTTCGGCATAATTCTTACTAGCCAGAAGGTGCTCCCATAATAGCGTTGCAACAGTAGTGGCATGAATGTAAGGGTTGTCCCATGTGGAAACCTGATCCTTACTGCTTAGCCACATGTGTTCAAGTTTGATGAACTTTCGTGTTCTATTTGCTTGTATTTACTTTATGATTGATTGTTCGGGTATCCGATATATTATGATAATGCCGTGTGTTGACACTTAGTTGATTTATGAAGGATTTACACTACGAATTCGGTTTCGATTCGCCAGCTGTTAATACATATTTTATTTTCATTTTTCGTTATTCACACTATTTATGTGAGACGTTGATCTACCGATCACTTGTAGTTTAGTTTAATGGGACAAGTGTAAGTAAACAGGTTTGTAATTGTAGTCGTAATTATAGAAAATTGGAAAGGTTCTCTTTTGTTTTTTATACTGTGGACTTGTATTTTAACGAATAACGTCGCAACTGTTTCATAACCTGAAAGTTAGTTTAGTAAGAATATTTTCAAGTGATTTATCACTTTTCCTTGACTTTAATGTCTGGTATTACTTCTAAATGCATAATGAATTAATGTTTTCCTGCATTTGGCAGTTTTGTTCCTTCAGGGCGATGTATCGTAAGATCACCTCGGATCAAGTGTTGTTGGTTCCTTCTGAACATCCGTTTGGGGTGATGCATGTTTCAGGATCGAGATTCCTCTGTAACTTAAGGGTAGATAACCTTCATTAAATGCAAATTTGGAATTCTACTTGTTGAGGTCAGGTTTTCCACTGACCTTTTGGATTAACTCTCAGTTATCGTTTGGATCAATAGTGCCCAATTTTTAGGTTTTATTCTCATATTCTGGTTCTTGCTGTCCACGAGTTTTACACTACGTTGTCATTCTTTGAAAGACAATAATAAACCACGTTAATAAAACATTACCACTCACGCTATGCATTGTGACTGCGTCAAAACATGTTGTGAAATTGTTAAGTGACTTTTCTTGCCAATCTAATTAATGAATTATCGTGATTTAAATTGAATAAACATTGTGCTAAGCACATTTTTGCTCCTCATTTGAAGTAGTTATGCTCTCCTCTGAATCCTATAGTTTGGTCGATGAAGTGACAGAAAAACACTCGCAACGACCTCAAGATCCAAGAGTACGATATTGCTTTACCGAAGCAGGCGAGGCAGACGACCAACGATGGAATCGTAAGTTCAAGGGTTCAGTACAGTTGCCGTATGCTATTTTGTGGGATGTAATTCCACGCCTGTTGCACTTGGTCAGTCAAAACAGCAACCGTTAAACCTGTTATTGGATGACGCTTCCATAATGTCCCATACGTGCTCGATGGGCTAAAGATCTGGAAATATAGCAGTTCAGGGCAACTGGCCGACACTCTGTAGAGTACGCTGGGTGACAGCAGCAGGGTGAGGACGAGTGTTATCCTGTTGGAAAACACATTCTTGAATACTGCGAATGAATTGCAGCACAATCGGTTGAATCACCTGTCTGACGTACAAACCCGTTGATAATGTTTTTGGGATAACGACGAGAGCACTCCTGCTATGAAAGGAAATAGCTCTCCATACCATAACCCCTGGTGTATGTCCAATGTGACGACGTCACAGAGAGCTTTGTTCCAAGAACTAACCTGGCCTCCTTATTACAAACCTACGGCCGTCACTGGTACCAACATAGGAACGTCTCTCATCTGAGAACACAACACATCTCCTCTCCATCCCCCAAATGAGCGCTGGTTGCAGATGTCAGTGATTCGGATTTAGTGGCATGAAAGCTACAGGACGTCTGGATCGGAGGTGTCTCTCCAGTAAACGTTTTTTTACAGTTCGCTGTGACACTCTCATGCAAATTCAAGCTCTAATGGATGCTGGTCACTAGAGCTATGCGGCGAATACGACGGTGTTCCCTCACCGTAGTGGGCGTTTACGGCCGGACGCCTGTCTTCTTGACGCGGTGCCTTTCCGTGACCATTTTTGCCAACACCATAGCCCTGAAGATACATCCCTGCCAAGTCTTTATGCAATATCGCGCAATGAACATCCTCCTCTTCGTAACCCTCGTAACGGCCTCGTTCTAATTGCCGATATTGCCTTCTTCGTCTCCATAAAGGCAGGTTTAACTCACACCTACCTCACAGCGCCAACACCGGACGATGACTGACGCTCACGATTTGAACAGCTTGCTTTTCAAGGTCATAGTAACGCTACTAGTACCACTCTTCACCGACTAACGCGCAAATATGAATAGGCTTCATCTCTCAGATGCGCAAACACACCTCTTGAATTTCGCTCATCTAGCACAACTCCTTCTAGGTGTATAAAGTACTCTGAATCATTTTGTAAATAAGGCCACAATTATAGCTAAAATGTTAAAATATAATGATTTTGATGTTTAAAATGATTTCAAACTAGTAATCGTCAAATTTTCCACATGAAAAGTCGTGTGGCCTCCGGAGAGGCCTGCTGCAGGTCTTTTGACTCTGCCGGGAATCGAACCCGAGAACCCTGTGAGCAATGGCAGCATGCTAACCATTTAGTTGTGGAGACGGACATTTTCCATATAAGACATATACACTTACCTTTCCTAGCAGGAAGTCAGCATAATCATTTCCAATCATTTCGTGTATTCAGTGCGGTATTTCCATTTCAATTTCGGAGTATGTTATAATCACCAGTGTGCCTTCAAATACGTATACAATTACGGAATTATTTTTAAGTAAGATGACAGAGGGATGTGAATAAAATGGATGTAATTTATTCCCTAAGGCTTCGATTCCGTATTGAATGCGCCAAGAGAATTTTATTGAACAGTTTTATTAAAAATGATTTAACGTTTTGTCTCACATATTCATGACACTTTTCCAATTATTATTACTCATAGAATTTCGTGTCTGTGTACTGGCCGAGGAACTGGCATGGTTATATACCGTAATGACCTTCGAAGAAGCAAATACAAACACTTGAAAAACAAAATATTTTTGAGTTGGGAGTCATAGCACCGGAGGACTTCTTCCTTGCAGAGAAGAGGACGAATATTTATTTTTGATAATAAAACTTTAGCCGTTCTCTTTATTTTCGTAATAGAAAGCTTTCAAGGGTAAACGGGAAAGTTTCGTGTTTGAGGATATATTTCAGAAGTTATAACGAGAAAACTTCCCTCTTAATCTGAACCTCCCCAGTTTTAGATGTGTCTCTGGCTCATTCAACTATCAGCTCCTTCATAGATTATCTCTTCATACTATATCATATTTTGCTCTACACCAACCTCTTCAGCTTAGTTCTTTTCCTTGTATCTTCTTGTTTCTGATAGCAATATCTGTGAAGAGGCAGAGCTGTCCTTCGCTTTGTGTTACCTCGTTAAATGAAGGATTAGTATTTGTTCCGGGGAAAAATGCACATGTAAAATAGGAAAGTAAGTCTTTGTTTATAGCAGTAGAAGATTGTCAATAACCCGATCCACGCTGTTATAAAATAACTAAGATCATCGAGGAAAATCTATCGATCTTAATCTGTTTACCCTCCAGGGTTGGCTTTTCCCTCGGACTCAGCGAGGGATCCCACCTCTACCGCCCCATGAGCAGTGTCCTGGAGCTTCAGACTTTGGGTCGGAGGATACAACTGGGGAGAATGACCAGTATCTCGCCCAGGCGGCCTCACCTGCTATGCTGAACAGAGGCCTTGTGGAGGGATGGGAAGATTGGAAGGGATAGAAAAGGAAGAGGGAAGGAAGCGGCCGTGGCCTTAAGTGAGGTACCATCCCGGCATTTTCCTGGAGGAGAAGTGGGAAACCACTGAAAAACACTTCCAGGATGGCTGAGGTGTGAATCGAACCCACCTCTACTCAGTGGGCCTCCCGAGGCTAAGTGGACCCCGTTCCAGCCCTCGTACCACTTTTCAAATTTCGTGGCAGAGCCGGGAATCGAACCCGGACTTTCGGGGGTGGCAGCTAATCACGCTAACCACTACACCACAGAGATGGGCATCGAGAAAAAGAAAGAATAAGTACGTAGAACACTCAGCAGAGAAAGTTTTATATTTCTCGAGTAATTCAGTATTCTCAATTCGAGTCTCACCGTGTTTCCCTTCAGTCTTCTCGTTTCGAGTATATCCACGTGTTTCTGAAAATATGTGATGTACTTTTAGGGTTATGTAGCGAAATGGATCAAGCGCAGGACTACATTTCGTTCCAAGAAGACTTTGTTCTGCTTTATCGGAAGTGAACCTGGTCGGATCACGACTGTTTCTTTCACGAGGAGTAGGATAGCTGAATGGCATCGTCATTCGCTGCTCACAAGAAAGCCTATACTTCGAATCCGGAGCGGTGCATGTGGGATTCGTTCATGATGTTCGAAATTCACATAAAACTGGAGATCCCGTAGCCAAGTTCACGATAACAACAGTTTTCCTTGATTTTGTGTTTCTTTCAAACGCCATGAACTCTAAGAATATCAAGTCTGTTATTCTCGGTTCTAAGATTATCATAGCAACTCCTGACGAGATCTTCGCTGCCTGGCGTGGTTAAGACTATGTAAATAAATCATACCACACTTTCCAATCCTGCAAGTGTAGTTCAGTGTATACAAGGGAAGGCGAAGATGCAACTTCTAAACTATATTTGAAAGATTATGATACAATATGACTCTGAATATCTTCTTCTTCTTGCCCGAGTCCGAGGAATTAACCGCACAAAGTTAAAATCCTAGCCCCGACCGGGAATTGAATCCGGAGTCCTCTGAAACGAAAATTCTAAATTGGTGAAATCGAATTCAGCACCAGCTTGTACGTTTTAGATGCGAGTAAAACGAAATTCCTGAAAATTTTTGGATAGTTTATTACTCTATGTCGTCCTTCTCGAGGTTTCTTTTATCTTCAACGCATAACCGTAAATTATGTGGTTATTGAAAAACCTCATGAATCCAAAGCCCTATTCCAATGTAGTGAGCTCACCTTAGGTGCTGTATCGATTATTATTATTATTATTATTATTATTATTATTATTATTATTATTATTATTATTATTATTATTATTATTATTATTATTATTATTATTATTGTCGTTTGGGCCTACTGAGGACCACGGGGCTCGTTTCGACTCCTTGTATGGAAATTCTGTTTTTTCTTTGCCCAGAAAGCTTTCATCTTCTGGCTGTGTGCTTGTTTCCTTTCCTTGGTCCACTTCGGTCGGGTGGTGCCTGTACTATGTTTGCTGGTGAGAGACTCTGGAAAGACACCTTGAAAGGTTAACTGCCGGATTATTATTATTATTATTATTATTATTATTATTATTATTATTATTATTGATAAATTTACCAATTTATTGAGGTCGGCACTTGATGCATATTTGGCCCCGTTTTACATTCGGATACCCTTTCCGATGCCAAACCGAATAGAGCGATGAATTCACTATTGCGTATTTCTGTGGTAGCTGGTAGTATGGTGTGTTTTGTTGTGTGTAGATAATAATTTCGCGTGGCTATTGCTAACCTGGAGGAATTCTTGTAATGCAGACCATCCATTGAGGATGGGTGGCATCCCCTCCGTACGGAAACCTGCATGTTGTTGTAGTGGAGGATAATATTGTGTGGGTGTAGTGTATGATTTACAAGAACGTTAGGAGAAGCACAAACATC